>NC_143013.1:284630441-285230441 GCF_055824585.1 Amblyomma mixtum
GCTTCCCTTCTTTCCCCGTTTAAAGTCTGTGTCTCCGGTAAAAATGTCAAGCTGTCCGTCTCCAGGCCGTTGACAACCGAAAGGCGAAAGCAAGACGAGATGGCCAACCCATTTGCTCACCTCGCTCTCCCTGTCTGAAAGACATCTGCATGAGCAGATAATTGAGTACAGAGGAATATCGCCGCTTCGAACTCGCTTTATTTGAGATTCTGATTAATTCGAACCGATATTTTGGTCCCATCAGTATAACGTTTTTAAACCCTACCTGCAGGATTATTTTCCGCCCCAAAACATAAAAAATACCGGGTTTTAATTGATCCAATGGATTCTATAAAGAAGATAAAGACCCTAAACAGCGAGAAACTGAACTTGGTTTCTGTGCACAATACTAAAATAAATTATTGAAAAAGCAATTAAACATTCGACTTCACTGTAAAACGTCTGCGGCAGTTCGTCTTCACTGCACAACATTTTCGGGAGTTCGGTGTTGCGCCTAACGAGATCACCCGGAAAGTTCACTTTCACGAGTGGTTGGAAGTACTAACTTCTTTGAAAGAGCTGGTTTGCTAGCTAAAGGGTTGGATTTGTACAGTACATCTCGAAAGAAAGGGTAAAGCGCACTGCGCCACACCCCGATCCTCAAACCACATCCTAGTTTCTTTTGGGGTCGCTTTTTGTTTTCTCGCCCTCTGACCGATTGATGAAAGTGAAGCAACGCCATTTATATAGGTACTCGAAATTATACGGGGCGCCAAATTGTAAGACACCCTTTTTTTCTAGTTTCGGTTGTGAGGCTGATGGTTCTTAGTAATCATAATTTCCGCTTCTTTCGGCCTGAAACCCAGGCGCGTCTCTTTCCCGCCTCTTTCTTTCTAGCATAGAACAAAGGCATTGAAGGTTGCGATGTCAGCAAGGTGGCGGAAGGTTTTTTTTTCTTTTCGTAGAAAACATTCTGCTTATGCTGCAGACGTAGAGTAGGGGACGTTCTGGACACATTTGAATTCTTAACCTTTTATGTGGTTGAAATCGAATGCTAGTGGATACTGGAAGCATTGGAACCACCAAGCTCTCCCTCGTTAGGGGGTAGTGCACTGCACGGGCTCGGGCCAGCCCGAAAGCCCGGGCCCGGCCCGGCCCGCGGGCCGGGACATGATCTGTTTTGCCGGGCCTGTGCCGGGCCTGATGTTGCGGGCCCGGACCAGGCTCGGGCTTGGGTCCGTATAGAAACGGCTGGTGTCCGACTATTCGTTCCCTATTGCAGAGTGAAGTACACAACTGCGGCATAGGAGCAGCGACACGGATGAGCTATGGGTTATAATACGCGCTGAGAAAAAAAACCAAGCTTTATTCATTGACTTATTTATTTCTTTATTTCCACGCCGCGGTGGCTTAGTGGTCAAGGCACTTGATTACTGAGCCGGGGAACCAGGGTTTGCTCCTAGCCTCGGCGGCCGTATTTCTATTTAGGCGGCAAGCATGACAGCCATGCACTTTGTAGTATCATTGCTCGTTGAAGAAACCCAGGTGGTCGAAATGATCCGGAGCCCTCTGCTTCGGTGTCTCTCACAGCCTGTCTCCCCTTGGGCCCTTAAGCCCCAAAAACATAGCTTTTATTTTATAGCTATATTTTTCTCATGTGAGAAAATTCACAAACTAAGCGCGTTTGGTTTTCTTTTTCATCACCTGACCGGAACGTCTCGTAAATGAAATAGCCATAAAAGCTCGCGAGAGCTTGTAAATCTCATCTCATAACCACCTCTATCCCTCCTTGCTTCTACAGCCTGGTTGACATGACAAGTGTTTTGCCTGCCTTGTAAGTTATCACGTGGTTCGCTCGTTATCTTCAGCTCCACCAGAAAGAGTAAAATTTATCTTAATTGACCATTGATCGTTCGTCATCCCAAAACATACCTATACACTATTAGAAATGCATTCGGGAAGGACATATTAGTTTAGGACGCTTATAGTCTTCAAAACACACACCGTGAAATACTCGAGCCTTTTAGCTTTTCGTTTCTGCTGAAAGGCGACTAGTTCGGCTATGAGTTCAACCTGTGAGATAGCGTTCACTAAAAAAATGTCATCCTATATGCTTGCTAGGCAGCTTTAATGTTTATACTTCGCGGGCGGCAAAATATAACTGATTAAAATCATGGGGGAATGCAAAGTAGTCTATTACGCGCGTATGCAGCCCTTTTTATTTGGCTCTCGGAACTTCCGAGTTTATCTTTGCGTACCTACACGAGGTCAGTGTCCATTAGAGGGCCTGGCGAGCACTACTCTTAATCACTTCCTTCTGGGTAAAAAAGAACCAACTTTCTGCAAGCCAAATTATGGTTTCAGAACCTTTTTCGGTCAGTTTCTTATCGGTAGTCTACTTGCTCAGAGTGAGCAGTATACCTCAAGCGTTACTGTGAAACGGGCCGTGCCGGGCCCTGGCTGGGCTTCATTCCGGGATTCACGGGCCGGGCCGGGCTCGCTAGAGCGATAAATTAGCGGGCCCGGGCCGGGCATGGGCCTCAGATTGAGGCCCGTGCAGTGCTCTAGTAGGCGGTATGAACCAGCGCGAGCGACGACGTGCGTGGTTCGTCTTCGGCTGCAGCGGTATACAAACTGTGTGGATGAAACCAGCGCGTCTTCCGTAGCTACAGGGGTTAAAGGGACCCCCTCCCAGTAAGGCGCCCCTTATTTCGGACTCGTCTAATTCGAATGAGTATTTTGTCCCGTTTACGATTTTTATAACGCTTTCCACTTTGAAGCGGACACTCACTGTTACCCGACTGCTGAGAAACTGGTCGGCCACTTGGCGAGCCTGGTCCAGGCTCATGTGCGGCGAGAGAAGCCATAATATGGTCTCCATGGCCTGTATTTGCCAGGGAAGCCACTGTGTCATCAGCGCTGGTGGCAAATAGGACGGCCCGATGTCCACCACTACCAAGCGCTCCACCACATCGGGCTGCACGAAATGAGACAATGTGACGCGTTATTCGACGGGCCCAACAACCAGCTCCGGGAACACGGGCGGCTCCCCCGGGACACTCGCTCCAGGACTACTTGACTCGGCCCCCAGGGCCGTACGTGAGCATAGAGCTTCTCAAAGCATCCCAAAGGGCAAAAGACGCCACCGGAGTCAGCAGATTTGAACTGCGGTGGTTTTAATCAAGTATTTGCTTTGACTTGCTTTCAGCCAGAAAGGCTGATTAAACTGCGGAATTATAGCTGCACCGCTTTACCGGCTATTGTATATCCTGAACAATATTTGCAAGAAAACAATTCTGCTACAGTTCTTAGAGCCTTCAGGATATTCGTGAATTTCTGAAGGAAATTTGAAGGTTCAGCTAATCATAGAATCCAAACATGAAGTTCATTATCTCCTGGTGTCCCCGAAGTGAATGTACGATTGCATTGGCGTTTTCTTTTTTCTTGATAACTGTATGGCAATTACGGACGTAAATGGCTTCACGCTTTAATGCAGAAATGCATTCTCGGCTGTGATACCTCACAATTTCTGTCTGCGGAGAAACGCGTCCGGATAGCTGTTGCTCTGGCTGATAACACGACGAGTTTGCATCAAGTTACATGACGGGTGCCCCAATAAGACTTGCAGAAGAAAGGTTACACACCTCTCTCATTACGAGAATAAGTGTTCCCTACCAAGGCACTAAGAGACAAACTGCGAGTGACACAAGAGCGCCTAGCACGTCAGCGCATGCATTACTGAAATTGATTGCTGAGAGGAATATCCTGCATGCAAATTTTTCGGGGGTCTAGACTTTGCAGGCGTGTCGATTTCTCTGACCCTGGTGACGGCGAATTTCATGGCGACCCTGCCGCCCAGGCTGTGTCCCACGAAGGAGGTCCTGCTGAAGCCCCGGTCACGGAGGAACAGCTCCAGATCAGCGCGCATCAGCGGGTAGTCCATGTCATCCGTGTGCGGGCTTTCTCCGTGGTTCCGCAGGTCCACCGCGAACACCTGCGCATGCGCGCGCCCACGAACGAAGAAATTTCGATGCTTAAAGCCAGCATAAGGGCTAAAAGAACACTGCTTTTCACGCGGTCTGCGATCGCACATTTCGCGGCAATAGCTGCATATGAACGCTTTTCTGAGTGAATTGCGTCGCCGCGGGTGTAGTATGTCGTACCTGAAAACTTGAGCTTCATATATTGGTCATTGTA
Source organism: Amblyomma mixtum (assembly GCF_055824585.1). Lineage (NCBI taxonomy): Eukaryota > Metazoa > Arthropoda > Arachnida > Ixodida > Ixodidae > Amblyomma > Amblyomma mixtum. Next base: position 284,634,618 of record NC_143013.1, read on the forward strand.
GTTGCCATCCAGACAGGCCTGGCCACGTGTGTTTAACGTTCATGCCGCGTACAGGCCATGTGATCAGAATGTGCCACGTGTAGAGTACAGCTGTCGTTTTCGCTCATTCTCTCCGGGGAAGGGGAAGAGCAGGAGAAACGGCAGTCTGGGAGACCAATCGATCGATCGATCAATCGATCGATTCATTGATTGATTCATTCATTGATTCATTCATTCATTGATCGATTGATTGATTCATTTATTGATTCATTGATTGATTCATTGATTGAGTGATTGATTGAGTCATTGACTGATTGATTCATTGATTGATTCATTGATTGATTCATTGATTGATTGATTGACTGATTGACCGCCTCATTGACCGACTCATTGACTGATTGATCGAGTGATCGATTGATTGATCGATCGATCGATTGATTGATTCTTTTAAGATCTTCTAATCCCCATCTGACAAAGATAGAACTTCAAGGAAAACAGCTACAACCCGAGATCCCTCTACTAACGTCTCCATTAATGCGATAGCATTGGAGTTGACACACTAAAACCTCGCCGAAGTCCGAGATGTTAGCTGATTGGCCGCTAGAGGACACGTGACCTTGTGACGTCATCACAACCTGCCCACCGGGTTGTGAGCAACCTAGTTTCTAGACAGTAACCTGGATGAAGAATCGAAATTAAAAATTGGAAAAGCAATGTGATATATGAAAATTTCAGCACCATCACATGTGATATATGAAAATTTCAGCACAATCACAGCCCAGCTCATACCTGCTAGTGCAGCTAGCGGTCAGAATATGGTGGTTGATGGACCGAAAATTGCGCAGAAATTGACGCGAACACACGCAGAAGTCGCAACAGAAGTTGCAACAAATGTGAAATATAATGCTAGAGCATCCCTCTCTTAAGGTGACTTAAGCGTTCTCATGGTTTTTTGTATACCGTTTACGCAAATATATGTTGTTAAGTTCTACGCATTGTAGTACATCGTGCAAGGTAATCAATATTGCATTCTTTGTTTCTTTTTTTTCATATCTCGTATTACTGTGCTCAAGGTCGTTGTGCGCTGGTGAAATTTTAGGTATGAGAGAATGCATGAAGCCTTGTCTCTGCCGCTCCTTAAAAGATTTATTGTCCAAGAAACTCTACGAGGGAAAATAAACAGGTTATGCGGGCTACTTACTCTCGCATCTCCTGATTCAGAACCGCATCGCCATGCAAGCGCGAAATTAAACCGTATACGGAATTTAAACTCATTGCAGGTCGTGTCACATGTCCTGACAGGGCACCGTCAGCGCATGCGCATTGCGTCCGGCTCTGTAGTCCGTACGAATCAGGTACAGCGAACTAGTAAATCAGGAACAAGGCCCGAATTCAAGGCTCGTGGGTATATAAAGCTAGATGGAGATGATAAAAACAGCGCAGACACAGGATGAAGCAAGAACACAACACAGCGCCTGTGTTGTGTTCTTGCTTCGTCCTGTGTCAGCGCTGTTTCTGCCATGATCTTAAACCAACAAGCCCAACTCTCCACCCTTCTAGATGGAGAGTTCTGCTCATACTTTGTATTATAGCAAGAAAATACTGACAACTCGTCGCCGTCGGGTGCTTTGGCTTAGAGTAACAGCAATATCCGAGTTATCGAACGCATACGGTCAGATGAAATAGGCGCGAACTTGGCTAAGCGAAGCATCGCATTCACATAACGTAGAACAAGTTACGCAAGTACTACACTCTCATTCCTGGAAATGTCAGTGAACGATGCAGATTGTTTTCTATACAGCGTTTTATCACCGCCATCATACTAATTACATACACTGCAAGACAGAGTCCTCGCACATTGTCATTCAATTAGCCCTGGCCTGAACCAGCTTCAACCACCTCATCCCCTCAAACTTGGTAATCTACTCCTCACACCAGATCCTCTCCCGGCGCCCTCAATGTTATGCAACACGAACAGGGACTTTTTAAGATGAATCCATGTTCAAAAAAGACACAGAGCGACAGCCACACGCCCAGAAAGTCTTCAGCCCTTATAAAAATGGTCTACAGACTGTCTATAGACTTCTTATAGACTCTATTGCCTTCCTATAGATATTTCTTTTTGTCTATTCATAGTCTATAGACTGTCTATAGATAAAAGTCTACTAAAATTGTATGGCCCTAAATCTATAAATTGTCTATACACTGTCTATAGTATTTGTATTGCTTATAGACTTTTCTCTGAGATTTCTCTATAGAGAGTCTATAGACTTTATAGACATGAGTTTACGGACAGTCTATAGACTGTGTAAATTTTTTTAAAAAGCTGTTTGCAATATAACGTTCCACTCCTTATGCCGGAACGCACAGCTGGGGAGCCCGAAAAGCGCCTTTCGTTACTTTCCGACGCAGCGCCACCTTTCACGGGCTTTCGACATTGTTCCATGCCCTGTGCACCAGAAACCAGCATGTACTTACTCATGCCCTCACAAAGGTGCGGAGGGCGGACGTTTTTGTACGGCAGGCTCGCAGGGGAGGGAGAGAGTGGCGTCTAGCGGCTCACAGGCAAAGGTGCTCGGGACTTAGCACCGAGCAGAGGTGAGACATGTTCTGACGTTTGCATATCATCACTAAAACTACAATCAGATTTGCGTAAACCCCACCTTGTCACCAGGTGTCACAGCCGCAGACGTAAGCACAAAAGCGCCGATGTTAGCTGTAGTCCACTACAATCTCCCTTCTTTTCGTTCCCCCTTTCAGTCCCATCCTGTTAGTTGCGGTTGAGGTGTGGACCCTAAGTGAAACAAATGTAATAACTTGTTGCTTACTTATTGCTTAGTTGGTGTTCAATCATTTGCAAGCATTGACGCATATTCCTTAGCCCTCTATCTAATACGTTCTAGAGGCAAGAAAATAAGCGCAGTTTTGGTGCACAATTACATTCCGTCCGGTCGCCCTGGCGATCGCTGGGGACACTGCGTCCCAGTTCCCCCGGCAGCCGAACAGACCGTCCAGCACGATGATCGGCGGTAGCGGGGCCGATTCCGCGGTGTCGTCCGGTTTGTAATGTGTATAAGCAAGGCGCACGGGTTCAGCTCTGGAAGGAAAGAATACGGTTCGATGCGGCGAAGATAAGAATCATGCGCTGAAGCGAAATACAGCTACTCGCCGCGGTTGCTCAGCGATTATGGTACTCGACTACTGAGGCGGAGTTCCCGGGTTCGAACCCGTCTGCGGCGGCCATGTTTCGATGGAGGCGAAACGCAAGGGCGCCCGTGTGCTGTACGATGTCAGAGGTATGTTAAAGATCCCCAGGTGGTTGAAATTAGATCCGGAGCTCTCCACTACGGTACCTCTTTCTACCTTTCTTCTCTCGCTCCCGCTTTCCTCCCTTTCTTTGGGACGCGGTTCGGGTGTCCATTGAGATGTAAGACAATTACTGCGCCATTTCCTTCACTCAAAACCAGTTATCAATTCCGAATACATCGGGCCACCCAATATACTATAAAAACCTATCTATACCGAATTAGAGCAACTATAAGCACCAGGTGCAGTGACTTAGTGCACGGATAAGACTGTCAGCTGCTGAGCACATGGTAGCGGGTTCCAATCCCTGCCGCCACGGCCGCATTTCGATGGAGGCGAAACGCAAAAGGCACCCGTGTGCTGAGCGATGTCAGTGCGCGTTAAAGAACCCCAGGTGGTCGATATTTCCGGTAGCCCTTCACTACGGCGTCTCTCATAGCCTGAGTCGCTTTGGGACGTTAAACCTCAATAAATCAGATCAAATCATTCCGGTCCTTCGTAGGACCGGTCTTTGCAGGACGTTTCCAATACTGAAATCATTCATTTACAATACTGGGCCGATTACCTGTGTTGCTTGGGAAGCAAGCGGATAGCTTTGCGTTCTCATGGGATATACCAGGTGCTTCAGGGAAGACCGCCACTAAATTTTAAAAGTAGGCTTCTTGAGTAATGAAGGCGGCTTCTTGGGCACGATAATGCCAGCGACGGCGGACATCAGAAAACAGGTAAATAGAATTAGCTGCTTGGCCAGTTGACTAATTTTTGTGTTTTTTTAGGACAGAAAATGGCCAAGTAACTGTCTCATTTCTCGATGGACACCTCAACGACGCTGTGGGGGAAGGGGGGAAAAAAGGCGGGAATGAAAGGAGAAATAGACAAAGAGGTGCCGCAGTGGAGGGCTCCGGAATAATTTCGACCACCAGGGCATCTTTAAAGTGCGTTCATACCGCACAGCGCACGAAACGAAATTCAAATTGGTTTTCTGAGGAAAGGAAATGACACAGTATACCTGTCTTACAACTCGGTGATTACCTGAACCGCGCCTGAGGGAAGGAGTAAAGTAGGGAGTGAAAGAAAGGAAGAGATGCCGTAGTGGAGGGCTCCGGAATAATTTCGACCACCTAGGGATCTTTAACGTGCACTGACATCACACAGCACACGGGCGCCTTTTGCGTTTCGCCTCCATCGAAAAGTGGCCGCCGCGGCCGAGATCGAACCCGGAACTCACTAGTCGAGAGCCCTTAACATTAGAAAATAAACTACCGCGACTTCTTAACTCGCACAAAACGATATTGATCTCCAAAAGACTACACGCCACAAACTGTTCGAGTATTTTTTACACTACACCTAAACTTTTTTTTTCTGTGATTTGTTTACCTAATTCTTCTTTCTTTCACCATCACTGTAAGTTTTCTTTCCAGCCAGCACAATGCTGTTGATTTTATGCTGACCACTGTAACCTGATAAGAGCTTTGCTATATGTATTTTTCCCTTTGTTATCTGTATTTTCTGTATTTTCTTTTTTTTTGCGTGTGTGGGAAAATGCCAAACCACTGCATTTCTGCGAAAGTGGGGGCCCGTGGCCTTGTCAAGCTGTCCAACGGCAGCTTTTACAACGGGTCCCCGCTATCATCTTTACCATGGCGGCAAAATAAAATTTGAATTTGAATTTGAAGCACTGAGCGGGTAACATACCTGCCATGGCAGCGCCGACGAACGGACGAATGACGATGGCATGCCTCGGACGCTGCCGCCTTTCTTATGTGCGCCCGTGAGGTAGCCGGGATGAGCTCGGAGAGGAGGCTTCGTGGCATCCATGGTATCCGCGCCAGCAGGAAGCCTCGCGTTGCCGCCATGCGCGTAGCCGTTAGCAGCTCTCCCCTATGGTTCGAAGGGCAGTCAAGTTCGAACCTCCCGTTTCAGTGTGCGATGTATTAACGGAGGCAGAAAACGCGAATGCTCACGTCGCTCACACTGTGCAGTGCTGGTCCGACCGCAACTTTCTCTGCCTGCGTAAGAGAACGAGTGAAAACGTTGCACTGTTCTGCCCGCAAGCGAAAATCCACTGGTTATCTCATTCAATCAGCGAACGCTAGGCCAGATCGTGAACAGTCACGCAAGCATCGAAAAAACCGCTTTACAGCGGTGTGCGATGAAGTCAGGCATGAAAACAGATGGGAGTATGCGTTCATGCGGACGAAGTTCTTGTCGTTTGTATCCTGTTTCGGTGCTCGGCTTTGTCACAGAGCGGCCTATACACAGCAGTTTTTGTTTGATGTTTGCGTAATACTGTTGAAGAATTAGCCGCATGTACAAAGCAGCTGCGAAAAAACTGTGACGCACCTGCGGCAAGGGCGCATTTAAAATGGGACAGAAGAGGAGGGGAGATATTTTACGTAAGAAAACTAGGCCGAACCCTATATTGACCCTATATTTAAAACGAAAAAATTGCCGACGATTACGTTACTTCCTAATGCGAAATTTGAGCGCAGCGAACCAAATGTTTCAGCTTTTCGATAGATTGAGCAAAGAATTAGATGACGGCGAGAGTAAGTTTCTCCTCCGGCGGCACGCGCCTCTGGATTCTGGCGGCGACGGCGCTGGGCCTCTGCTCTGGCAGCTCGTTCAGCAGCAGCGGCAGACGAATGACTTCCACTGGCTGCCTCGCTCATGGCTCAGAAAGAACTGGCAGAGAATAAACTATTTATATAGGCAGGCAGTTCTCAGTGGCGAACGGCGGCGGCTATGCGTTTCGGCTCGGGCGGTGCACATATGGAGATCCGCCGCCACCGATCCGGCGTTCTGATTGCCGCCTCAAAGGGGTGGCATTGGAGGAGGAGCGAAGAGAGCAATTAAGTTATCGGGAGGTCGCTGGAGATGGCGCCAGGAGCGCGCGCAACTAGAGCAGCGCGCTACCCCGGCTGCGGAGCTGGTTACAACGGACAACGGCGACGGCGCGAAACGCAGGAACTGGCGCCAAAGAGCTGCGCTCTAAAAAGGCGAAGAAATATATGGTTCAAATGGGACCGCCACTCCTCCTTCCGCAACCGCCCTTATCAAAAGGGACCCAAACATCCGCCCCTGGCTTGCGGAAAGGTTTGCGACACATTGCATCATAAAGTTATCAGAACGGTGTCCACAACGGCATGCACAGGTCTCGATCCCTCTCCCTGTTGTTTATACATTCCTCTAGTGCGTGGTCATGTCAAAGAAACTCTGGAAAGAGCGAAACTGGCGTTGCTAACGAGTCCGTTAGAAGAAATTGTGGATTAAGTCAGGCGCGTGACGTAATCGCCAGAAACTTGTCAATTAGAGGAATAAACGGATCCCAAGGTTTGCTCCCTTATCAGAATTTCCTTGCTTGCGGTGCATTCGTGTTGTTTTGGCTTTGAACAGCAAGCAGACCTTCTCACCCGAGCTTCTGCAATCCTTTTTATTGCAGCAATGCATTTAATGACTGCATTTTCAACTCCCATCCTACGGCACGGTTCCGTCTACAAAGGCTACAGGACATCCATAGGTGCCGTGGGAGGCTTAGAGGAGTTTCAAAAATTCTCGTTGATGTATTACTTCAAATGCCGTCAAGTGAAGCAGTATACAGGGTGTTTCACCTAAGACTTTCTGCAATTTTTAAAAATAATCTATTTGAATTAGATGCGCGCTTTTTCTGGCATAGCATTGTCAGTGGTGTAGTACATCATAATGCATCTAAGACGTGCTAACTAGCAGGCTTGTTAACCAATATTTAATAGTTAACTTTTAAACTATTACCGTTGGGCTCCTTAATTATTGAGAGGCATGTAGCCCACCGTAAATGATGTCCATATCCGTTTTTAGAATTTCTAGAACGCGATTATCCTCGGCGCTGTGGCCCAACAAATTTTGGCTATTTCGACGAGTTACGTGCACTGGAGAGGTTGCTTTGCCTGCAAGCTTCTCAAACCGCATGTGTTTTGGCGTGATGTAGGCGAAATTTGTTGGGCCACAGCGCCGAGGATAATCGCGTTCTAGAAATTCTAAAAACGGATATGGACATCATTTACGGTGGGCTACATGCCTCTCAATAATTAAGGAGCCCAACGGTAATAGTTTAAAAGTTAACTATTAAATATTGGTTAACAAGCCTGCTAGTTAGCACGTCTTAGCTGCATTATGATGTACTACACCACTGACAATGCTATGCCAGAAAAAGCGCGCATCTAATTCAAATAGCTTATTTTTAAAAATTGCAGAAAGTCTTAGGTGAAACACCCTGTATACTAACTGCGAAAGGGACTTTTTTTTTTTAATTACTACTCACAATAACGACATTGCGCGCCGTCGCCAAGGGTTGCCTCCGACGCGCGGTATATACACGGCCGTTCAAACAAGAATCGCGGTGGCACAAGAAATGGAGTGGCACAAGGAATGTATTTTTTACACCTGGCTGGCGAACTAGATGCGTTGGTGGTCAAATGTTTAGGGGAATCCCCCAAGGTGGAGTAGATTTGTAATAAGGGAGTATAATTACTCATTGACTGCTCCGATGAAGCGGTGGTCCCGGGTTCGAACCCCGGACCAGGACGAATTTTTCTTAAACTACGAAGTTTCTGAGAAAGCTGTATAGCTTTCCTTTGTAGCCGTATGGCTGCGCTCGGGTGGCTGTCAATGAGTAATTACACCCTTATTATAGATGCGTTTGTATAACTTAAATGACGAATCGGCGATTTTAACAGAATTGAAAAATTGAGGAACTGAACGCAAGAAACGCGAAGACGACACTAAAATTAGAGAAACCAGCGCTCGAGTCCTTTTCCCTCTTGTCCCAGCTATAGCCGAAAAGTCCAACACGTGCGACTGTCAGCGAGGAGGTCAGCCGTTCGATTTGCAGTTCGGATGAAACTTTTTTTTTTTCACGGGCATCTCTTTCAACGTCACACAGGGCATTCATCAGCAAAGTTCTAAGGCAGCTGGCTTTAGAACTTTTAAAAGCGCGGATTTGGCTGCCAGGTGGTGTAATAAATCACTTTCTCCGGCGTCGTGTCCGTTGCGAGGTCATCGCCCCTCCGCCGAGCCCTGCGCTCCATCAGTGTGTTTACCGCTGCTCTTCCAGCGCTTCAAGCTGGACGAAGGAAGAGTAACTCACGCTACAGCGTGAGAGCCACGCTCCTTATTATTGAAATTAAACCGATAAGTGACGCAGAATTCGGTTCTACTCAAGCTGAGCGAGACGAAAAAGGACTGAAAAAGAAGATCGCGAGAAAAATTGATTCATTTAGCAGAGCTGAAATTCTCAGCCAGGAACGTTTGAAAACACAGGCCACGCGGTAACAGCCGACTTTTTGTATATGTTTCTAGTGACCACTTCACCATCCGGACCACAACATGCATTTATCGCATCTTTTACTACCACTGAGAGACGTCCTTTAAAAGCACGAGATGATCTTGGCTTTTGTACTGTTCGAGGGCGCCAACATAGCAAGCCCCTCTCCCCGTTGGCTAGGGGCATATATGCCTTGCCTGCTCTTCAGTACTCCATTCTTATCGTATCCTACTGCGTAAGCATTAAACGGCTGACAGTGTGCGGCCCCTTTCTTCCGCCGCAAGCTTTTCCAGCCGCCTATCAACGACACAGTCAAATCCCACACAGCTTCAGCCCAAAGGCGGTGGAGAACTGTGGCTATGGAAAGGCTATATGGAGTTTGCTACATATACGGTAGTCGTTGCATCCTTGTCCACATAGGTCACTGCGGGAATTCCGAAGCACGCGTTGCCCCGCGTTCGATGCATGCCGTATGTCAAATCATCATCGGCTATCTTCCACAACGATCATTAGAATCATTACCATCATCACCCACACAACGTTCAGCGCAGGGCGAAGGCCTTTTTCGAGCAGCCTCCAATTTACCTGCGTGTCGCTCCAGTCACGGCCACCCGACGCCAGCAAACCTCCAAACCACACCAATGCTCCCGAGGCCACGCATCTTCTAAGCGCTTGCGCGAGACGCTATGACAGTGCCGAACAGTCGTCTCCCTTTACATTCCACATTTCCTTTCCTACAACACAGGGCACCTGGCGTGGTGACTCAGCTGTTACGGCGTTCGGCTACTTAGCTGGAGCACCAGGGTTCGAACCCGGCCCCGGCTGTCGAAATTATGCCAGAACCCTCCATTGCGACACCTCTTACTTTCTTCCTCCTACCTTCCTCCCTTCCCTCATGGTGCAGTTGAGATATCCACCCAGAAGTGAGACAGTTAGTGTACCTTTCATTGCCTCAAAAACCACTTTTCATTTTTCGCCAGTTACTTGCTCTGGCCATTGCGTGTCCGCCTCAGTTTCTGGTGTCCATGCAGAACACACGAAAATTCCCAACGAGACCGAGTGGAAGGAGCTGTGAGTTGCAAAAGAAGATTTTGGCGAAAGCCCGAAAACGGCCGCGTAAATTTCGAGTATTCATTTTAATTTTTTTTTTAGAGTATCGAAAATAACTGATAATTTTTGCGACAAGGCAGTATTGCTGGCTGTGCAAAGTTTCTTATACCGCGCAAGAGTTTTCTCTATGCAATCGGAATGATATCATGCAGCTTCTTAATTGCTTTTTTTCTGATTTTGCTTTGACCTAAACCTGATACCAGCCCCCACCCGTACACCCCTCCCAACTTCCTGCTTCGATACTTTTTATACTTTTCATATATTCATAGATGAAAATTACTACGAGTTGCATGTGACCGATAATATTTTTGAAGACAAGGTAAATGCGAACAATTTAGACCTGGTATGGGGTGTACCATGTGCTATGGTGTGGTGTGGTGTGGTGTGGTGTGGTGTGGTGTGGTGTGGTGAGGAATCGCGTTTTGTACGAGATGCATACCCTCGATAATATTTTCGTGCACGAGGTAAATGAATACAGTGATAAGGTATGGTATGGCATGGCATGGCATGGCATGGCATGGCATGGTATGGTATGGTATGGTATGGTATGGTATGGTATGGTATGGTATGGTATGGTATGGTATGGTATGGTATGGTATGGTATGGTATGGTATGGTATGGTATGGTATGGTATGGTATGGTATGGTGTTTTCGTCCCATAGCTGCCCACTTACTGTGCGAGACACCGTAGTGGAGAGTTCCGGAACAACTTAGGCCACCTGGAACTCTCGTGCATTGATATCGCACAGCACATGGGCGTTTTTAATTTCGCATCCATCGAAACGCGGCCGCCGCGGTACAGTGTAAACAATTGCCCGGCGCGCTTGTAAACGTTACGAGGAGTAAGAAGTTCCAAGCTATATTTACGCCTAACTATTTCGTAAAAATGACATAAAGGTCACTGCAGCCGTTGTCTATAGTCGTTTAAGCATCCGCCTCATATGCGGGAGGTATAGAGTTCGATCCCCAGTGCCACCGTATACCCACCGGTGGTATTATGGGTACAAGCTTTCCGCTGTCTTGACGTGGCTTGATACTCGCCTTCTCTGGGGTGAAATGCTTGGAAAATGGGTCTCTGACCTCACCATGATTGGACCTAAATACCTTGCGCCATTGAAAGCAAATCATCATCATCATCACCACAATGACTTAAAGGACTTGTACTTTGTCTCCAACAACATACCACATTCGACGAATTAAGATATTCAGTGATTACTTACTCATTAACGCGTTTTCGACGAATAAACGCATAAAGGAAAGGTTTTATACGCATACCTGCTTTCTGACCCAATACTTTGCGGGGAACGTACGTGACGGATTACAACTAATACACATGTAAATGTGTATACACAAGTGAGCTCACCACTGCAGCCCATACAGAACGCTGCAGAGCTTTTTCAAGGTGCCCGTAGGCGAAGAAAAAATCCGCCCTTGGTGCAGGTTCTGTAGCCAGGGTCATCGTCAGACTGCAGAACAGTCGCTGTGTTACTGTGTAAGCAGGTTCACTAACCCTCAGCGAACACACGTGGAGAGGTGCGTGCGGCGCATATTACTGGGGCAGCGTTATCAGCATTACCGTATTATCGCTAGGCAAGCCGTCACATCAAAGTCAACGTCAGTGCTTTTTGTACGTATATGTGTCACCTCCTTGCTAAACTGTGTTATATGCGCTGCCTGTTTCAGGTTAATGCTCCTCTACGAGAACACTGCACTTCGTCGTACAGCCTATTAATTTTTTTTATCATTTCCATTCGCGACTGAGAGCGGTGGTGGTGGTGGTGGTGGTGGTGGTGGTGGTGGTGGTGGTGGTGGTGGTGAAAACATTTATTAATCATAGAGAGAGGTGTTGGGGGTCGTGACCTGAAGGGTCACGCCCTTACAACCACTAGGTGGGATGCCTAGTTAGGCACACCATTGGCGTTTGCCGCAGCCCGGGCGCGCTGCGTTAAGGCCCTTTGGGCCTCGAGGGTGCAGCAACCGGACAGGGTCGCCTCCCAGTCCTCTCGGGTGGGGTTCGGGATAGGGGGTAGGGATGGGTTCTGCTGGAAGGCCCACACCATGTGGTAGGTGTCAGACACCTCCCCACAGTGTGAGCACCGCCCGTCGAATTGAGGATCGAAATGCTCTAGGATTGCCGGGCACAACATCGTTTTGGTGAGCAGGCGCAGGAGTACCCGCTCGTTGACCTTCCCCAGCCCTTTGCATGGGTGGGAAGAGTTTGGTGCGTGGATTTGTAATAATCGCATATTTCCTTAAAGGTGTAAATCGGATTGAAATGGAAGTCCTGGTCGGCGTCGGGTCCCGTGGGAAATGCCCGGAGAGAGAGCGCGCGGGCGGCGGCGTCGGCTGCCTCATTTCCGTGGACGCCTTGTTGACCTGGAGCCCAAACGATAGATCGGTGCGCGGGATCCGAGTCTCGGCTACAATTTTGGTAAATACGATAAGCTAGGGGAGTAACCCACCCTTGCGTGACGTTTCGACAAGCCCCTCGTGAGTCGGTGATTATGTATTTGGACCAGGAGTCTTCTACGTGGACGCGTCCGGCCCGGACTCCAGGGGATGGTACACGGCCGCGGTCGTCCACGAGGGTAAAACAGTAGACGCCCTTACTTTCAGGGCCCAGTCAGCAATTCACGCAGAAGAGGTTGCCATCGCTTTGGCAGCCACTGAGAGCGGTGACCATCGTCAGTTAGTGCTTCAAACTTGAAGCCCAAAGAACAAGTGGAATATTAGTCCACGTTGGAATAGCTAATGAAGTAATAACTAAAAATAAGTAAGCTATACCTTGCCTGTACATCTAAATGATAGCAATAAGCATGATATTTTTTTTTGCCTTGGAACTGAGGTTAATGGTTACATACAAGCCATTTCACTGGCCTTCAGCACCACAGTAGCTGCATGCAATATAACAAGGCAGCAGACACGCAGCAGCAGAAAATAGTCGGTTACAGGTCACGGGCATGATACATGTACAGTCGGGGGCAAAAGTTTCTGAACCGCGTGCTTCGCAAACGAAGCCCATAGCTCTTTTATTAACCTCCGGTTAACGACCACACTTCTGGAGGGGAATAAATAAAATTTTGACTTTCACTTCCGTGAGAGTGATCTCCAGCAGCCCGATGTTATTAGAGCTGGCGACTTCGTTTGCGGAAAACGTGGTCCAGAGACTTTTGCCTCCGCCTGTACATTCAATGATACTCAGGAGCAGCAGCACATGAAATCGATCATTTCGATAACATGACAGAACAATTTGTGGCACAGTAAATGCAATATTAAGACAGCAGGGGTAGAACATAAATAATCATAAATGCTCCCAAAGTTCAATTTAGCTTTTTTGTTGAAGGTGAAAAAGGAGGATAACTGATCTATTGAATCAGCTATATCAGGGTAACTGTTCAAAATATCTGGAATTTGCCATTGAATTAATTGCATTCTATACCCAGTTCTTCTTCGAGGTTCTATAAAGTTCATGTTTATGAGAGCGTAATGCGGATCTGTATCAATGTATCTGTTTAAAAACGCTGGAAAGTCCGTTTGGTATTGTCGGTATACAAATTATGACTGTCGCTGGTTGTACAGGGCCATGATATTGCGCAATTTTCATTTTATCTGAAAATATTCGTGTAGTTAATAGCAGATTTGTTAGGTGGCATAAAACTTCAGATAAAATATCAGGAACAGCTTTGATTATTGTCATGGTAATGCCCTCAAAACCAAATAAACTGCTGTTTTTAGGCCATTGATCAGGTTAGCGATTTCCGTTTCTGTAGCTGGATAAAGAAACATGGAGTTAGGTCGATTACATTGAATATATTTTGCTAGATCATACAAACCAGGGGCAGTAGAAGCTCCAAAAGTTTAAAAATGCTGATTGAACTGATTTCAGAGATCCCCACCGGTAAAATTTGGTTGTCTGTCTTTAACTCAGTGGGTACAGTGGTGGGATGGGTACTTAGAAGGCCTTCTACAACGCGACGCTTCTCCTGAGGTTCATAACAAATGTAGCCGCCGCGGTGGCTCAGGGGTTATGGTGCTCGGCTGCTGACCCCAAAGACGCGGGTTCGATCCCGGCCGCGGCGGTCGTATTTCGATGGAGGCGAAATTCTAGAGGCCCGTGTTCTGTGCGATGTCAGTGCACGTTAAGGAACCCCAGGTGGTCGAAATTTCCGGAGCCCTCCACTACGGCGTCTCTCATAGCCGGAGTCGCTTTGGGACGTTAAACCCCATAAACCAACCAACCATATTAAATGTCATCGAATTTGTTGCTGTAATAGCGGATGCGTGCCTTTTTTATACCGGTACCCAACTTGTTGCGGACTTTTTTATACTCATTCAACATTAATCGATCTCTGCACAACAAGAAATTATGAAAAGAGCATTTCGCGCTTTGATTCCGATTAATAATTCGCAGATGACCATCCCTTTAATTTGTTGCATGGTTACTAGCCAAAGTACAATTGGCCCCGTTTCAACCCGCCGCGGTGGCTCAGTGGTTACGGCGCTCGGCTGCTGACCCGAAAGACGCGGGTTCGATCCCGGCAGCGGCGGTCGTATTTCGATGGAGGCGAAATTCTAGAGGCCCATGTTCTGTGCGATGTCAGTGCACGTTAAAGAACCCCAGGTGGTCTAAATTTCCGGAGCCCTCCACTACGGCGTCCCTCATAGCCTGAGTCGCTTTGGGACGTTAAACCCCATAAACCCACCAACCATATTAAATGTCATCGAATTTGTTGCTGTAATAGCGGATGCGTGCCTTTTTTATACCGGTACCCAACTTGTTGCGGGCTTTTCTATACTCATTCAACATTAATCGATCTCTGCACAACAAGAAATTATGAAAAGAGCATTTCGCGCTTTGATTCCGATTAATAATTCGCAGATGACCATCCCTTTAATTGGTTGCATGGTTACTAGCCAAAGTACAATTGGCCCCGTTTCAATCCGCCGCGGTGGCTCAGTGGTTATGGTGCTCGGCTACTGACCCGAAAGACGCGGGTTCGATCCCGGCCGCGGCGGCTGAATTTCGATAAAGGCGAAATTCTAGAGGCCCGTGTGCTGTGCGATGTCAGTGCACGTTAAAGAACCCCAGGTGGTCGAAATTTCCGGAGCCCTTCAGTACGGCGTCCCTCATAGCCTGAGTTGCTTCGGGACGTTAAACCCCAATAAATCAAATCAATTGGCCCCGTTTGAAATTCGCGCGCTGTGACGTCATGTCCGTTTTGACCAATTGAAAAGCGTGACATTTCTGTCGACAACTCCAGCTTACAACGATGAGGCATTAAGGGCTTCCGCCTTAATAACGTTTCTAGAACTCCTGCCGTGGGCGGTTTCGGTTCAGCGTACCTCCCCCGATACAGCACCGCGGCGCGCGCGCAACCAAAACCCCGGTCTGTCCATTGCCCAGGCCTGCGCATGCGCAGTGTCTCCCCGCGGAAGCGGATCGCGCAGTGTTAAGCCTATCTAATCGGAGGACGCGCGGCTCCCTCCACTTCCGCGGAATGAGTATGAACTGACTGTAGCTGTCGCAGCCATTCTTCTACGCGTGAAGTAATTTCTTCAAGTGTGACGGCGCGAGTACGAGAAGGAACTATCGCGAAGCACACAAGAGATGCATGCCCGTTTCCAACGCCTGACGCGGAGTGGCGCTGGGTGCGCAGGCGCGCGGCGCGTACGCATAGCTAGCAGGTGTCATGGGGTCACCGCTTAAAAGCAACAGCTGCGAAACGACGCAGTTGCAACCGAGAGATACATTGACATCGCATGTAGGTCGGCAACCCCAATTTCCGATGTACATTTTTTCAGAAAGTCGACACAGCTTTGTTGAGTGCGCCAAAGGTACAATGCACTCTTAGTATTTTAAGTGTAATTGCCTTGTGTGTTCGAAAAATGTGTGATTTTGAAACCGTTTCAATCATTTTTGTGTGCCAGAAGCATTCGAAACATTCGCTTCGATATTACTCGAAGAAAATTGCTTTTTGCTTCCAATTCACTTCGAAACAAAAAACCACTATTTGCCCATGTCTATTCAAAATCTGTGCCAGTTTACCGCGGTCACAAGAAATCGGAACTATTAAATACTGCCCTTTGTTATCATCCGTGTAATACGCGTTGTGCCTGCATGCGGAAAATCTGTACACTGCCCTCTTGGTACAAAACAGAAAAGAGATACAGGTGAGATATATTTGGAGGTGCTTCCTGGCCATGCGTTCTGCGTGCCCGCATGGTTTCGTTAAGCGCCTCGATTTACAAAGGCGGAGTGCTCCTCGGACGAAGTTCGTGCAACGGCACACAACTGCGACAATGAAAAATAGCATTGTATAGCCAATGTTCAACGCGCCACCACGCTAGCGAACGCACCGCTCGGCGTGTTCGCTTCGTCAACGTACCAAGACGCTGGCATGCATAACCAGCCCTACGAGGACTATTATTACAAAATTCCAGTCGCTACACATCAGAAGTGAAGGTAGCTCGGCCGTGAGAGCGACGCTGTCGACTCATAGGCGCTAGGATTTCATTGCCAGACCCGCCGTCTCAGCCCTCAAAAGCGTCGCATGCTGTGTGTGGTTGAGGTCGCTGAATCCAGACCGCAGTTCTTTGCGAGAGCTTCATTCTCGGAATCGGGAACAGGATCCATCTTAAGGTTGGTGCAACGGTAAACGAAGCGACGACGGCTGATAAAGGCCTTCAACGCCTGGCCGCCGGCAGTATTCATTTTGGCTGCTGCTATAGGCGGGAGCGCAGCGCTCTCCGCCAGCAATCACGAAATCCCCGTTTCCTTTTTCCGCCGCTTTACATCACTGCTGTCCTGTTTCGTGGGCAGAGAGTCCAGGGTTTGAATAGTAGCGGCGGGAAAAAAGTTTTTCAACTTTGAATTCAAATCTCTCAGCAATTAAATGCATCTTTCGCTGTCGTACAAGCGGCAGCATAGCCACAAAATGTCGAACTATCGTATTTCACGTCCCACAGCAGTGCCCGACAAGTGACCCGCTTGTCGCGCACTGCTGCGGGACGCGTAATTCTCGACAAACTCCACATCCACCCTGCTGAGGAGGTAAGTGCAACATCCCATTTATCAGTCGACATTACTAGTAGACTAGTTGTCAAACCAGCAGTCAAGAGCATGCTGCCACAGACAGACACGACGCCCGCAGGGAATCAAGGGCGCAGGCCCTTGCGAAACAGTGCGAGAACGAACCACGAGCAGTGTACGTAGACGCAACTCAGCACATCAAAGGCGGAACATACGTGGCATGTCAGCCCTCGTTAACGCCACAACCTTTCTCGCTAGCTCTATACGCGAGTCAGATGAAGTAGTTATCGCACTGGCCATAGCGGATCCCCGCACCAAAACTATTCTAAGCATTCAGTATTTCGCCAAAAACTCGGTAAGCGCGCTCGCAATACGAATTCTGCGCAACCGAACTTTCGATCACAACATAATCTCGTATGAGTTCCGGCTCACGCAGGTAAATCCGGAAACGAGGGAGTCGACCGTCTAGCCCGAGGTTTAAGCAATCGGGGGACAGGAGACGTTTTGGCAATGGACGCCCCCGCCGAGGCGCTTCGCACGTACGCGGAGATTACAAACTTTTATCGCGACCAAAGATGCCCGTATCCCGCCCCTCACCCTGATCTGGACAGGGCGCTAGCCACGACACTCAGACGCCTACAAACAAAGGCAATTCTTAGCATCTACCGATTATGTTTAATCACAAACGGTGAACATGACCCTGCATGCCTGCTCTGCGGTAACGGGACGAACACCACCCAAGAGCATATTTTATGGAAATGAGCTAGCAAACCTCCGCTGACGACACTCTTGCCAGCTCCCTCAGCGGAGGAATGGATCAGGCTCTTGGCCAGTTCAAGAAAAATCAACGCAACGGGCCCTCACCACGCGAGCTCAAGAGGTCGCCCCCGACTGGAGGCCACCCTGGACTCGCCCAGCCCCAACTAATCCCTTCTATTTCGTGGCAATAAAGTTGTAACCACCACCACCACCACCTACTACTAACAAAAGAAAATTGATAGCGTTGTCTTCAATGTCCCTTTGAAAAAAGCGGTTCAAAAGACAGCCAAAGGCGAGAGGGTGGTTGTGAGTCTTACGAGGAAGGGCGGGAAAGCAGATTCTTTCTCGTACCACTAATAGATGGCGCGGAAGTCGCACCCAGCATGGGGGCTTTATTCCAGCATAAGACCCGGCTCCGACGGAATGGTTCGCGACGTCCATGGGCACGGCTCAGTGAACGAGAGAAAAAAAGCCGGCTTCCTCGTTCCAAAAGAACCACGTCTCACTCTTTCTTTAAAGGAGCGGCTCAACAGATCCGGCTCGCTCCTGAGCGACCCAGTCACCTTTACAGATTGAAGTGAGCCGGTGAGCCGTTCAAATGAGCCGGTTCAATTCAAGGAGCTGAGCCGTTCGGAATCGCTCATTGAAGTTGGCCGTTTTGCCCACCTCTAGAGCAAAGTACGCGTTTCTGCAGGAATATTTTCATTCGCATTGGAAACAGAAGTGGCTTACGGAAAGCAGCCCCTTTTACCTTCACGGTAGATAATTCTCAAATTCTTCAAGTAGAAAGTGTGCGTGCTTTAGGTCTTCTACTTCATGCATCTGGGACTGGGACTCCGTGGCTAAACGCGACCCGTAAATCGGCTCACGCTACTCTCGGTCTGATTCGACGCATAGCTATGCGCTCTGGCGGAGCGCGTTTTGATACTACCCGTCAGCTCGTGCGCTCCATCCTCCAGCCGCGGGTAGTGTACCAGGCCCAATTTCATTGCCTCACCCGTCGACAGTGGGACTCCCTCGAATCCATTAATCGGGAGGCTATGCGTGCCATAACTGATCTTCCTCGTGTCACACCCATACCCATTCTGCAAGAGTACACTCAACTTAGTACATTACGTGAAATCACCGACCAGCGTGAGGCAAACAGAGCGCGCAAGATGTCGCTTCAGCTTCATCGTTTACAGAATCTTCCTCCATGGTCATACTGTCAACTCACAGACAATCGCTCCTCTGCTTCGACGCCGCTATCAGCCGCGCATCTTCCTTCAGGGTGCATAATATACACTGATGCATCACACGCAGCACTGCAGGGAGTTACAGCAGTTTAAAGTCCCTCCCATCCTCATCTTAACTCCCGCGCTACGTATAGCGCGGATACTTGCTCTCCCCTTGCCTTGGAGCTTCAAGCGGTATACAATGCCATT
This sequence comes from Amblyomma mixtum, assembly GCF_055824585.1. Taxonomy (NCBI): domain Eukaryota; kingdom Metazoa; phylum Arthropoda; class Arachnida; order Ixodida; family Ixodidae; genus Amblyomma; species Amblyomma mixtum. The sequence goes on from NC_143013.1 coordinate 284,653,528, forward strand.
GCTTCCCTTCCACTCGTACCCACTTTCGATATTGTTCACATTTACACCAACTCCCTTGCCGCCTTTAAGCAGCTTAAGGCTGTCCGGCGCACATTCCAAGTTACACAATCCAATCACCAACTTTGCACAAAATAACCCTGTCTTGTGCGTATACACTGGATTCGCGGCCATGCCCAGGATCCCCATAATATTCATGTAGATGAAATGACACACCTTGACACATCAGACATCCCGCCACCTTCCCCTCTTCCCCCAGATCCGTTCATGTCCCATGTTTCCGAGGAACAGGCTTTGCGTCAGCGAACACGCGCTCTAATTCCTCCGTGTTCATACCCTTTCCCCGGAGTCTCACTCGGGAGGAGGAGGTATCTGTGCGCCGGATTCGGGCAGGAGCGGCTCTGATTCCTTCTGTGCGTCATCGGTGACGTGACAAATGTTTCGAAGTGACTGACAAGTGTCCTCATTGTGGTGCTGCGCCTGACCAGTGTGACGAAAAACACTTGCTGTGGACTTGCCCAGCTACGGCTTCCGTGAGACGACGCTTCCTAAAGAAGGTAGGCCTGCGATGGGACGTCGCAGGCGACTATCGCGAGTGGACTCATGGTAATCGCTTTATCGTGAACTTTTGCCACTTTTTAAGCGAGGCTTGTTTACATTCCTTATAACTTTCTTTCCCTTTTACATTATGCCTAATGACAAAAATCTCGAATTAAAAAAAAAAAGAGAATATTGGCTAATTACGGACTGCCCAGTGTGTGCCCTCTGCCAGAGCTGTGTGCAAATGTTAACCACGCTGTGTGCAAAATTATAACGACCTAAAGGTGTTCTTTTTTTATGCACATACACTAGGCCACTGCTGTTGAACGGATGGCATGGCAAGTAATTATAATAGCAAAATGCTCGCTCCTTCTACGCATGGGTGCTAATATTAGTCCAGTTTGGGGCGTTTAAGAGTTAGACGAAAAGGAGGGAAATCCAAAGTACAACGGAAGTCTGTGGGATATTTATAAAGCTACCAAATGAAGAAAGGCATCCAAAAAAGGTCAGTATGTGAGGTAGGCTGGCAGAAACAGAAGTGCAGTCCTGGCATCATTCATTTCCCGTTACGGAATTCCTACAATTTGCGTCGTTTGTCACTAAACGCCCATCACAGCTTCCACCTTACGAATTCACTTATGACCGACAGCACATCGACCCAGAATAGTCACCATATATTGCGGACCTGTCTTTTGCCTTTGGAAAGGCATCGATAAGAATTGGAGAAGACACTTGAACTTAGGGTATGACGCTATAGAGTAACAGTTAATTCCCTTCGCGTTAGCATGATGCAGTTAAGCTCAGAGCTAGCAATAGCTAGCAAGAGACGTAATGCAGACAAGAATACGCACCTGCACTGCAGCGACTATGCGAGCAAGCAACAATAACTGCGTACAACGCGACCGACTTCCCAGCACGCCCCGCTAGGAAGAGGGAAAACAAATGAAAAACGCCCCTGAGTGTATGGCATGTGCAAAGACCTATACGATTCAATGTCCGCAGCAGATGTTCGCTTGCCGCGGATGATTGGACAGCGCGCCGCTTCTCGCAGCTGATGTCTCTGTGACATGCCGACAGTCAATTCACGCCACTCTCGCTGAGAAGCGGCCGCTTGCAACCTGCCAGCAGGAAGTTTGGAATGTCGCTGCGCGTGCCGTCTCCACGCTGCCTCTGTGAGTTCTGATAACCGCAGAACCAGAATCATAAAAGTTTAGTCGTCAACATTTCTAAGGTACACTTACAAAGCCAGCACATCGCTAAACGTTGCTCGCGCACCACTCAGCATTTTGGGGTACTTTACCTCATCAATCGGCGTTTCCCTCTGTACATTTAGCTGTGTCCGCAATTCCTGTACGTCCAGTTCCCCTAACGCCCTTTTAAACTACATCTCTTCGGTTTGCTATGCATTGTTTCAGACTGTGCTGCACTCATCAACCCCCCAGTAATTAATGCTTGGCTCCATTTGCTTTGACCTCATTAGCATAAAAAAAAAACGACAGCAGCGCACTTCGAACATCAGCTTCCTCATTTCCTCCCGGGGGCGGGGTAGGACACACGTGCTGGGTACCACCGCGGCGCCTCGGTGGCGCGCTGGCCGCTCACGTAACGCAAGAGGAAAGGGGCAAACACTGCTCCTGGCGAGAGCAAACGATTGCCACCAAGAGCAGATATCGGCGAGGCATTAAATGCGCCGACTGCGCGGAAGACCTCTCTCACCACAGACTAGCGAGAAACCCTCCTCGCTTGCCCCTGGTCAGCATCTCTAGCCGGGAGTCGTGGGACAACCCACAGCTTCGGTAAGCCTTCCGCTTCTTTTTCTTGGGACCGAACATTCATCTGCGTGGTGTCTTTTCTTTTATGCTTGAGATTAATAAATAGTTTCTAACGAGCACTGCATCTGCCTAGTTGGCCCCACATACAACTTGTGGCTTCATGGGTTTGGAGGGCACGGGTTGCGTACAAGTGACGACCACGTGTTGGCTTATTGGAGACTTGTCTTCCCCGCTGGCTAAGCACAAGGTGACCCCCATATCTGGCGCCCAATGGGGGGCCTGATCTTGGACCATTGGACGACAGTGATTGATTAAAGCATTTCAATGGTTAGACGAACATTCCTTTGTCTGGACTTGACAAGAGCTAGGCCTAACGTGAACACTGATCACTAAGACGGTACGCTTTTTTGAATGCCAGGTGAATTTTATTTTCGCATGTTTGAAAACTTCGACCTACTCATTACATTTTTTTTTTTTTTTGTGGAGAGATCCTTCCACGCGGGAAGCACGTGGTCCGAATCGAGGCAGCGTGAGGCCAAGGGTCGGCGGCATTGCCAAGCCCGAAGCGAGTGAGCGCGGAAGCCGAGACCGAGTTTCTTCTCTACATATTTTGCCTCCTGTCTCTTCTTTAACTCTTCTGTCTCTGGGAGTCGCGGCTCTGGGACCTGAGTGGCTGCGGGCCGCGGGTGCCGCAACGAGCTTGCTGGTTATTCACAGGGTGACGCTGATCGCTCAGAAGCTGCTCGTGTAGTGAGTGAAGTAGGACCATCACACAGATCTGATGTCTTCTTGCGGCTGCATGCACATGTCCTCTCTGGGATTTTGCCTTCATCAGTCGTTGTCAGTGTGGCTGTCAGGAGGCTTTTCGGAGCTACCCGCTCTGTGTAGATAAAACACGACAGGACTACTGTGGTGTAGAGAGGACGCGCATTGCTCTCCATTCGATTTCAAACCTCGCACGAGCTCAAGTCTCGTTCAACTAAGAAAGGTGAACTTGGCGTTTGCACAGCCACCCGTCACTTTGCCAGTGATTTCAGCATAGCGCCACGCTTCCGATGCATACCCCGTTGCCCCTCCAGTGGCCTGCATTAAAGGCATGCGGACAGCTTTTCGGTAGTTATGCACATTGGGTGAAGTCACCCAGGCTTGCTGCGACCTGCTCCAACGGAGCCAACCCTCAGGCGCATCCATTCGGGTCAGCCATTGACAGACCAGCCATTTAGTCACCGCGGCTGCTGCTACTTTTGCGGTAAGGCGTACCGACTGACGTGCGACTGCTGCAGAGTGCTGGCCTGCTACTGACCTCACATAGTGGGGACTACGGACACGCTGTTCGCGGGCAGTTCCAGTGGAGCCTGCGTTGACCTTGTTGGTGTCATTTAGTGTCACTGTTTGTGCTATATATAGGCGCTAAAGGTGTGTGCTGCCGCCTGTATCAGGGAGCCAAGGCCTAATCAGGCCTACCGCCTTTTGCTTCGCCTTTCATTTTGAAAGAAATAAACGCCAAATGAAACCAAACCAAACCTTCACGCGAGCTTCGGCGCGAACTCGCCACCGGCCGTCAGAACCGACGCATTTGGACCCGAGAGCGTGGACAGTTCATCGGTACGACTTCCGCCACAAGCAGCTGCATCATCTTCATGGAGGAACCGGGAAGATTTTAGGCTGAGGGAGACTCATCAGGCGACCGTTCCCTGCCCGGACAACACAACTACATCCTCAGGACGTCCTGAGAATTTTTGAGGACATTGTGTTGTCCTGAGGACGTCTTCTTCTAATCCTGAAAAGGTCCTCATTTAGTCCTGTTGTCCGGCCTCAGTATGTCCTCAGGACATCCTCAGATTTCCTCTGGAGGCCTTTCTCAGTCTGTTTTCAGGACATCAGATGATGATGTAGCCCAGGGAATGTGGGCCACTGTTTTCTTAATTATTCTAGGCAGTGTGCACAGGGGTTGTGAAACAGCTTTATTCATGCTTATATTTGTCTTGGATTTTAGCAAAGAAATTTTGTAAAAGTTTTGCGAACTCAACAAGTGACTGGTTCGTTCACCACAATTGTTGGCAGTTACAGGCTATTCTCCATGCAATATTTTCCTACAGCAATGACTATATAACTCGCTCAGGAGTTGAACTCTTCCTCCTCAGTGGAAAAGCCAGTCCGACAAATTGCGAAAAAATCTGAACACTCCAACCCCATCAGAAGCATGAAGTACATAAGACCAGGTTAGAAAACCAAAATAACATATCTCCTGAAGGGACATGTTTCCAGTCACAATGGTTTCCTACATTAAATCTCTATTGTACACAAGTATCTTTTAATAAACCTGCAGTTATTACGAAATAAAAGCCGAGTGCGAGATAAAGCTGGTTTTATCTCAGTTCAACGCAACAATATTGTCCTCCGATAAGACGTTTGTAGGACATTTGAGAAATTTTCGTCCTGGAGTCGTTCCGCGAAGGACAAACTGAGGACATCCTCATGAGGACATTTTGCCGTGATGCACTAAAAAAGTACTCAGAATGTCCTGTTCGGAATGAGGACGTTTTGACCATTTGAGGACGTCCTCAGGACGTTTGGTGTTGTCTGGGTGGAGTTAAGCTTCTCCGCACAGCCCTTCCGCAACACCCCGTCCTTTTTTGCTTAGATATGTAGCTAAGCAATGCTAGCTAGCAATGGAAGGCGCCTGCTGAGAAACTCCAGAATGGGGGCTAAGCGCTCAATAAAATTGATCCTCTCTCTATCTCTCTGCCGACGTAGCGAGCGCCCCGTACGGTGCAAGTACCATGCCGGAACAGGAGAACGGTGATCTTTGGTTTTCGTGTGAGGCTCCAGTCTCCGCCAGTGGAATGTAGAATGTAGGGCGCGGCCCGCCGTGTTCGGCTAGCAATCACGGGGTTGGGTGGGCGGCCTGACCGTCAGCAGCGGACGAACGCGGGATACGTGCATATATTCCTCTTCCCCATTTTTAACCCCCCCCCCCCCATCTAAGTGAAGCCGATACATGAAGCTGGTTTAGGAGCACCAGCGCTCCAGATAACCCCCAGGACGACAAAATCCATCCCGACGGGCCACAGAACCAGCTGAAAAGTCCATTACAGTACCCGGTCCTTTCCAATGCAAGTATTTATACCAGTTTCAAGCTCAACAATGTTCTTTGCTTATAGTTGTGCCATTGCGTTCTTGAATGCACGGCAATCTTCAACTACCTCTCTCTTCCAACAGGCAGAAACTTCTGTTTACCCCGTATACAGCTCTCCGTGCGGCTTGCAACAGCTTCTGTCCCATAGCTCTTCAGACCAACGTTTCACAGGTTCGCATATTTTCTGCCATGAAAGTCAGTTTTTTGCTTCCGAGTTGGCATGTTCAATGCCCTTCCACATATTGTAGCTCTGCTTTCAAATCACCTTCTGTAGCAAACCAAGTCTCTTCGACATCTCAATCCTGTTGGCTGTGCCAGACAATTTTTTAAGAGGCGAAAAAAATTATATTATTTGGCCTGTTCTCGTTGAAGCTCGTAACCACACACACACGAGCAGTCGTTTCTTCTGTTTGTACACAATATTTATTGAGCAATTTTTTTCGTTTCAGATAAGAGGGAAAGGAATCTATACATTTAACAAGCTAAAAATACAACAACCGCGGCAACGTATCACTACGAGAGAATGGATGTTACTATGTTGCATTGTCTGCAAGAAAGTTTTTGACCAGGTCCAAGAACTCTGCAGGCTTGTCAGCGTGAACCCAGTGCCCGGCACCTTTCACGTAAACGATCTCGGCTTTAGGAAACTGCTCCCTGATGGCACCGTGATCCCGCTTGCTGAAAAGGAATGAGGCCGAAGTGAGATGTTGACGACAGAGGGCAAATCTTTCTAATCACTGGCTGTGGACAGAGAGTTTAAATCCAAAGGGCTTCTATATGCAAAAACAAAACTAGCTGCTACCATTTCCGTTTCTGGGTTTTTTGGTCATCATCATTTGGCGCTTCTTTAAATTTTCAGCATAATGAAGAGACGTATTTAAAAGCCTATGACCAAGGTTATGATGATTGTCAGTGTACATTTCAGACCCGGTGGCTTGTTTTTGAACGCCACTGGTGAGCAGTGATTTTGAATGGCACAAACTGTGAACCAGCCTTGAAGACAACTTTTTTTTTGTCACGAGCACTTGACAGTATACTAACTTTTTGAGAAATGAGAAAAAAAATTGGCTTCCAATTTACCTGGTTAAGCTAAATGTGACTTAATGTACTAGCACATTTGCCCTTGTTTAGCTTTATCTTTGTTCAGCCACTTTCGTGTATCACTTTGCCTTGGTTCTGCCTACATGCCCATATATACGGAACTGGTCATTCTCTACAATCATAGATTGCAAGGAGTCCTCGTACCACTCCTGGCACAGCGGTGCAGCGGTTAAGCGATGCAGCGCTGCCCTGGCACGTGGCCGTTTCAGACAGAGACACCAGTGGGGCTTGAGAGACCCGGGTTGCTCTACCCAAGCAACCTCCCAAGACCAATCATTAATTTAACAGCCACCTAAATCACGTCACCTAGTGTGATTCAATCCATGAAGCACTTGCAACTAGGAGTTGGCGGGCTCGCACAAAATCCAAGAGCGCAGACCTTTACGGAGACACGGAGCTGCCTCCTCAGCCGGTACTGGCAGCTAGCACATGAGGCACAAAAGGAAGTAGCAGTCACAGCTTTTCTTTCAACCCATAGCCACTTTGCTTGTCAAGTGAACATGGCAATTATAGCAATTAGAGCTGCCTCGGTACGTGTCACAACTGCTGCTCCTCACTGTCAGCAGTCCAGTGTGTTGCCCACCAAACCCGCCACACTTGCGTTGTGCGGTTTCTATCACACACACAACATCTGTGCCCAGGGCTTTTTCAATTTTCAATTAGTTTTGTTTCCCAGAAAGATTCTGACAGCTTGACGGAGCCCACAAAATGGCCAACAAGGTAGCAGGCAATGACCCATGCAGAATAGGTCTGCACTTCCCAAAGCGACACATAGGCTATGAAGGACACCAGAGTGGAGGGATTCGGATCAAATGACACCATATGGGGTTCTTTAAAAGAGTAGAGACACCACAACTTTCGGAGTGTGCTTGTGCTCTGAAATAGTGCACACAACATTAGTAAACACAGATCACCACGTGGAGTTCATCAGTACTCAATAAATAATTTGTAATTAAGTTTTTTCTTCTGTAATTTCAGCTGCCTGACAATGGCTGCGACGTTACAAGGGAGTTTGAGATTACCTGAGGAAAACAAAAACTGCAATACAACAGCTGTTTTGTCATTTTTAATTCATTCCAACTCTTGCGCTAAACTGCTCCAAAAGCTGGAATGGCAACAAGTGAACAAAAAGATATTATGTTGTAGTTTTTGTATGTGTCACGTGATCTGATGTTCACTTGTGACGTCACAGCCGTCTTTCAACTGCTGCAACGCAACCGAGACTGGATGGAAGAATAAGTTCAATTATATGTTCGATGGTTCTGAGCACAGGCAAATTTCACATGGTGATTGACGTTTACTAACGTCTTATGCATGTCAGAGCTCATCCTGTCTTTTTCTATCCTTTTGTTCCAGCCCTAAGCACTAGTCTTTTTAATTAGTCTTATGCAAGATTTGAATCCAAAAATACACCTAGAAAAATTCTGGTCTCTCCTCATTTAACGTGCGCTGACACTGCACCACATACAAGTGTTTTCGTATTTTGCTTCTATCGAAATATGGCTGCCACAGCCTGGATAGAACCTGCCACCTTGAAATCAATAGCTTAATGCCAAAGCCACTGAGCCAGTGCAGTGGGTACACATGCAGAATAATTTTTAAAAATGCGCATTAAGACATGCACCTGTTCACGCCAAAGCACACAATTTGTTTTGTTCTCAATGTTTTCGTCCTATGTCTCTAGGATCTTTCAATATTGTTCGTATATATAGCCCTGTTTTTGATCTATGTATTGTTTTCTTCACTGTCCCACCCCCTCTGTAATGCGAAAGCCCTGAGGGTAAAATAAATGAAATGAAATGAAATGAAAATGAAATATGTCCCACACTGAGTGCTTTTTTGCCTTTAGCAAGGTAGCACACTCCCATCTTAGTTGCACAAATTCTCCCAGTGCCAATGTATCCCAGTGCCAGAGGGCAGGTAAGTTGCATAGACATTTTAATGCAGCATCGCTGCGCAACACAACACAAGGTTATAGCATGGCTGCCTGATCAACTCTCGGGTAGCCATATTAGATTTTCAGTTGCACCCCACACAGGCCGAGAAAGTTGCGAATTGCTAGGCCACAACAGCCATCTTTGTAGCTCAAAAAGTCAAAATTTTAAAGTTACTTGTGGGAATCGCTAAAACGTCCTGTACATATATGCTCAGTGTCTCCAAAGGATAACTGTGCGATATTCCTAACTTCTCCTTCTTAGGCCCCATAAAATGCACTTACTCCTAGGCCCACCTGTATCACACGACCCCACAGTTAATGGTTAAGACATGTTACACCGACAACGCTGCCACTTATCCAAAGAAAGTGCTTCGCAAACCTCTGTGAACAACAAAAACTGATGCCTTGGTAATAGTAATGTAACACTAAAACAAGCGATAGGTGCAGCGGCAAGGTCTATAATCGCCATCTTTCCCCTATGCATCTAAGAGGGGGAAGGAATGCCATGCATCAGGTTTATTCTGAAGTACTGATGTTTCCCCACCTCACACCGCACGATGCGGATAGTGCTGGATTACCTCTCTGCAACATCAACTGCAGCAGGCTTCTGCATTTGTCACCCCTCTCTCCACAAACCCTGCTTGGACCTACTGCTAGCATCAAATACAGTCTGCTGCATTTCAAAATAAAATGCTTAACTAAACAAATTCTGCACCTGTCGTGACACACCCTCCACTCCTAGTTTTCATGAGAAAAACTTCTCTCTACATCGCCCTTAATCAATGACATCCAGAAAACACGGAGAAGGCATGTGCCACATAGGAGCACTTTACCTTCTATTATACTCCCCAGTAGTGGTGATGTGCTTCTGCAAATGGTTTGCTAGTTTGTGCATGCAGCTGTAGAAGAATGAGAGGTTGTTGACCACACAAACAGTCCTATGGCACAAAGCTAGGGCTGTAAAATGGGCGAGACAAAACAGTCACCCTCGTTCTTCTGTGACAGCATGCAAATACAAGTGCACCCATAGTGGCAGTGCGTCACCACTGGTACGGTCTATACCAAAGGTGACCTGCTTCTGGGGAAAAGTACACTTTCATTTCAGTCAGCATCCTTCAATTCTATTTCTTAATAAAAAAAAATCTATGTTTAGAAGTTAGAAGGCAAGACTAAATGAGCACCCTCGCGCTGATCTTGACTTAATGCACGTAGAATAACTACACTAAGCTAGGCCAATAACTACTAATAACTACAAGGAGAACCCCAAGAGAACATGGAACAACCATGCCTGAGCTGCTCTCATTCTAACATGCCTAACAGTGACATGTGACTGTGTGACATGGAACCGCCTAATTACACACCTATCAGCTGGCCTCACCTCACATACGGAGAGTCTCCACCGCAGATGAACAAGGTGTTTCCATCGTAGCTCAGCCCCTTCAAGTCATGCATCTGAATGATCTTAGGAAGGTTCTGCTTGAGCGCCTTCAGGTTGAACTGCCATTCATAAAGGCGCTCTCCTTTCTGCAGGTTGGCCAACAGGAACTGGCGCACACCAACCTCCTGCACAACATGGGTTGTTTGCCTGTCAGGCATTCTTTTATCCGAATGATGGAAGGTGCCATTCAAACAGCTGCACTACATGCATTAGAATGTGACAAGCAGAACACTCACAGGTATGTCACTTGTTAGGATACGATCAGCCTCCTTGCGAGCTGCTGGTGATGACATGTCTGGCGACAGCTGAGGCAGAACAGTGTCCATGGCATTCATGTGGCTGACCAAGACATTGTCAGTGGTGACAATGGACGGCATGGTGACAGGGGAGACGTCTACCACCACGAGTCGTTCTACCATTGACGGCTACACGAAAAGAGATGAGACCAATCGTCTTCCACAGGAAATGCAATTAAACAGAGAAGAACAAGCTCAGTAAAAGGAACTTAAGGAAAAAAAGCATTGAAAATGCACTAAAAAGAAAGCTGTGCCTCTAGGCTTCAGAAAACTGTGTGCCAGCAATAATAATAAGTTTCCTTTGCATCGTGCTGACCATATCAATTGTTCAACTCATGTGGGGCTACTTCTAGATGTTTCTTGAGCCATTAATAATGTAACATCAAGCATTTGAAAATACATGAAAGCTAATCAAATTGAGTGTCACTACAAAACAGAAGACGGAGATAATCAATGCACTTCCAAAAACACTTGCACTTCACTGCACTAGAAAAGTTAAGAGAATAAGAGAAAGGGAAGAAAGAATTTATCTCAGAGCCGATAAAATCAAGCTAACACAAGGCACAAACCAACCTCAAAGGAAGGTTAGGAACTCACTCTCTATCCATCTGTAGATTCCGTAGGTCCAGCAGAAAAAAAAAATTAGAGCTAGACCTAAAATTGAAATCTTACGTATGAGCTCGAATTTCATGACATGGGCTTAAGGAGAAGTTTGTTACGTCCTTTATTGCTGGTAGCAGGGTACAGACTGGCGGGAAAGCCGCCAACACGTGACACATGGTAGCTCAGGGTTGCTTGGCCCTAAAGATTGTCCCGCTATAACACTCCTCCCCCCTACGTCACGAAGTCCTTCAGATACGCAGGGCGGCTGCGTTGGCGCTGTGGTCGCTGGACTTGAAGGGAAGCACTCGCTTCACGGTCCTCACCACAGGAAGCAGATTCGGTACTGGGCGCTGCAGCCTCCTCCAGTCTTTCTCCTTGGTCCCGTCTTCCAGGGTCCTCTAGGCTTGAAGGAATGCCAAGCCCGGAACACCCTGCCGGGGAAGCAACCAGCGGTTCCTCCTCTTCGCACATCCCAGAAGCGAAACTGTCCAATGCGTAGCTGGCAGAACGACTTCTGAGTTGGTCAACATGACGTCTCCATCGACGACCGTCCTTGGTGACGACCAAGTACGACACTGGTCCTGTGACAGCATCCACAATGCCCGGCAACCACTTGGGCCCATAGAGATAGTTGCGCACAAACACTCGATCCCCCACATCAAACAGTCGCACTGCCTGGCTACGGCGCTGCATCACCTGCTCTTGTTTCTGCTGCACACTGGACTGCAGGTCAGGATGCAGACGCTCTAACACAGTTGAAAGTTTCCTGCCCATTAGCAATTCGGCCGGGCTCTTGCCTGTTGTAGCATGAGGCAGGATATGCTGGGTCATTAAAAACCTAGCCAGACGTGTGTCGATATCGCCTCCAACCATTCGCTTGAGTACTCCCTTGGTTTCGCGCACCATGCGTTCTGCTTGACCATTCGAAGAAGGGTGATATGGGGCAACGGTCACATGTCGGATTTGATTCCGGCACATGAAGTCTCTGAACTCCTCCGAACAAAAGGCAGTGCCATTATCAGAAACAACAGTTTCTGGAATGCCATGGGTAGCAAAAAGGAAACGAAGCTTCGCACAAACTGTAGCTGTCGACATGGAATTCATCCGGCACACTTCCAACCACTTTGAGTGAGAGTCCACCACAATGAGGAAAACTTTGCCTTGGAAGGGCCCAGCAAAATCGATGTGTAGTCTTGTCCAAGGACGCTTGGTGAATTCCCAAGGGTGAATCTTTGCAGCTGCTGGCGCAGACCTGGATTCCTGACAACGTGCACAGTCTCTCACCTTCTGCTCAACATCTCTGTCGATTCCTGGCCACCACACGGCTCCTCTGGCAAGCCCCTTCATCTTGACAATTCCTGGATGAGTTGTGTGAAGAATGTCCATGACATACGGTCGAGCTGGCTCTGGAATGACCACACGACTGCCCCACAGCAAACAACCTTGGTACACCGACAGTTCATGCTTGCGGCTCACAAACGCTGCAAACTCTTCTGGCAGCTTACCCTCTGGCCACCCATGCTGCACCCAATTGCAGACTCTAGCCAACAGCTTATCCCTTGACGTGAATCTTGCCACCTTCCTAGAGTTCCATGCTACTTCCGGCGCCATTTCCAGCATCCCTACTTCCCCAAGACGCTGCTCCTCTTCCTCTGCCCTACTGGCTCTCAGTGGTAAACGACTGAATGCATCAGCATTGGAAAGCTTCTCCGCTGGTCGATACTCAATTTCATAGTCATAAGCCGATAACATGAGGGTCCAACGCAGCATCCGTGGTGATAGCACCTGGGGAATGGGCTTGGCATGGTGCAACAGTCCTAAGAGGGGTTTGTGGTCTGTCACAATTTTGAAATGTCTCCCATATAGAAACTGATGATACTTCTTTATGCCAAAGCCGATGGCGAGCGCTTCTCGGTCTGTCTGGGCATAATTCCGTTCTGCCGCACTCATAGTTCTCGACGCATATGCAACCGGTCTCTCGCTGCCATCTTCGCACACATGACTCAACACAGCACCCAGTCCGTACGGGGATGCGTCACAGGCCAGCACTAGGGGTTTGTTGACATCATAGTGCACCAGAACATGTGATGACTGCAGCAGATCTTTCGCCTGGCGAAATGCTTCTGCCTCAGCTTCCATCCAACGCCACTCGCGACCCTTGTCCAACAGCCGGTACAGTGGCTCCAAGGCATGAGCTGCTCCTTTAAGAAACTTGTTGTAAAAGTTCAGAGCTCCTAAAAAGGCTTGAAGTTCCTTTTTGCATGTCGGCTCTGGGGCCTTGTGAATAGCACGCACCTTGTCTTCTGTCGGCTGCACACCTGCAGAGTTCACACGGAATCCCAAGTAACACACTTCCTCAACACAAAATTGACATTTGTCAAACTTTAGTCGCAGACCGTCTTCATGAATTCTTTTGAGCACTTCTTGTAAACGAGCATTGTGCTGCACCTCATCCTTTCCACCGATCAAGATGTCATCCAAGAACACAAGAACACCATCAATTCCATGCAACAGTTCTTCCATGTACCTCTGAAAGATAGCCACTGCCACTGCCACGCCAAATTGAAGACGGGTTACGCGGAACAGTCCCCGATGTGTTGTAACCGTCAACAAGTCAGCTGTTTCTTCATCAACAGTCTTCTGTTGATACGCCTGTCCGAGGTCTAGCCTTGAAAACTTCGAGCAACCTGCCAGCCTGGCAAACAGCTGCTCCGGTGTCGGCAGGGGATACGTCTCCCACTGCACTACACGATTGACTGTGCTCTTGTAGTCCCCACAGATCCTTATCGATCCATCTTTTTTGACAACTGGAACGACAGGTGTTGCCCACTTCGAGTGCCGCACAGGCTGGAAAATGCCTTGGCTCACCAACTTGTCCAGTGCTTCGTCCACCTTCGGTCTCAATGCAAACGGTACTTGTCGTGGCTTCAGAAATCGCGGCGGAGCTGCCGGGTTCACCTCTATGCGTACAGGAGGCCCTTTACTTGTCCCAAGTCCAGGCTCAAAGACTGAAGAATACTTCTTGAGCAAGGCTGTTGTTCCCCTACTGCCAGTTCGACTCGGCTCGTACACACTGTGAACACCACTCAGACTTATTCCCAAAGACTTGAACCAGTCCCGACCGAGAAGTCCGATACTAGCACCCTTAACCACCACCAATCGCAGGCGATGTTCCTGCCCCTTGAATTCCACCTTCACGGTCAGTTCACCCAACACTCGTAGTTCCTTGTTATTGTAAGCTCGGAGATGAAGAGTACTTGGGCGCAACGCCCTTTTCGATATTCGCAGCTTCTGCATAGTCCGGTCGTTGATGACTGAACACACTGCACCAGAGTCCACCTCCATCTCTAGGGGACTTCCGTTGACGCGCACTTCCACTCTCACGGCTGGCTCTTCACCAGACAGCACGAACACGTCGTAAACGTCCGACGCAGCATTCTTGTGACGGCCTCCACCGGCCCGTTTTTTGTTCTGAGAGTTGGGTTCAGCCGAAGCGCGAGCTGCCGCCTTCCTCCTGCATGCTCTCACTATGTGCCCTCGTTGCTTGCAGAAGTGGCACTGCAGATTCATGAATGGGCAACTGCTTGGCGAATGCGCACCCTTGCAGCGGAAACATACGCTTGTGCTTCCAGGCGAACCAGCCTGCTTATGGGTACCCTCCTTGGCTGTCACTGGCGCAGAGACCTTCGCAACACACGGGTCGAAACGCTGCCCGCTCACGCTGCCAACTTCACACGATGCGGCACTGCCGCGAATTTGCTCGGTCTGTCGCTGCGCAGATTCCATTGCAATGGCTTTCTCCCGAGCTGTAGCAAACGTAAGCTCCGGCTCCGCCAGCAACCGACGCTGAAGGGTCTCGCTTCGCACCCCGCACACTAGCCGGTCGCGCAACATGTCATCGAGCGACGCACCGAAATCGCAGTGTTCCGAGAGACGTCGCAATTCTGCGATGTAGTCGGCAATTGACTCACCGGGCTGCTGTTGACGTGTGCCAAACTTGAAACGCTGTACTGTCACCGACGGTCGCGGCGAGAAGTGGTTTGAGAGACGCCTGACGATCTCATCGTAGGCCACGGCCGACGGCGCATCCGGAGAACAAAGGGAGCGAACGATGGCATACGTTGCTGGGCCGCAAACGCTGCAGAGCGTTGCTCGCTTCTTCTCGTTACCGTCGATGTCGTTTGCTTGAAAGAAAAATTCGAGGCGCTCCAAATACAAGGGCCAAGACGTCGCCTCTGTTGGAACGAATTCCCCAATCGTGCCCAGCGCAGTTGCCATTTTTACCTCGTCGCCAATTATATGTTACGTCCTTTATTGCTGGTAGCAGGGTACAGACTGGCGGGAAAGCCGCCAACACGTGACACATGGTAGCTCAGGGTTGCTTGGCCCTAAAGATTGTCCCGCTATAACAAAGTTCAAGCAAATTCTGTAAGCACATGTAACATAGTACCGACATAACAGACTCGTCTTCGGCCAATATTTGCATTTCACAATTTCACACACTGAGCAAAACTATGAAGTGCTTCTCGATGTGAGCATGAATCCAGCTCATGGCATGATGGTACACCAAATACTATATGCATATCCTTATGACAGAGGCACCACAATTGTCGTTAAAAACTTTGTTTTTGTACATTTCTTGTTTTGCATAACAGGTGTTAAAGAATCAGCTGAGCTCAGGAAATTTGCCAATTTTTCTTCTGACATCATTTTTGATAGCAGAAATGCAAATGAGTGCAAGCTTTCCAGAAATCGGCCGTGCCCACACATCACCTTACCCTGAAAGGCCAAAAAAGCATGAGAGTCACTGAATAATGTACAGGAAGGTTTCAGCATCAAAAACCGGAAATCCAATTTTATTCCCAACTTAGCTTACCCCGAGTCCTTAATATTAAATGTGTGCTATTCATCCATACAGTTCGTTTTTTATTTACCACCAATATTTTGCATTAAATATCAAGGTTAGAGGAGCTAACAAGCAGGAAAATACGGTTTTGTATGCACATTTCTTGAAATCTGGGTTTAAAATCCAGGCACCTAAGCAACGGCGAGCTACAATGTAGCTCTAAGTGGCGTCATGGCAAACAGCTAGCTGTGCCAATCTTTCACCTCATTTTCATGCAGTGAAATATTATCACCTAAATATTGCATTGCAAAGTTGTTTGTCTTAAACAAAAACAAATAAATGAGGACAAAGCTCTCTTCACTTAGAGAACAAAGTGAATGGATAGAACATTTTTCAGAATGGTTCTGCAAAACCTTCTCACGGAAATGTGCCTCACCTGATTCACTGAGTACAGCTGCAAGAAGTACTAATGCAGTTTTGGCTTGATGCAGCTTGCATGTACTAGATTCTTTGAATGCATACCAACCAGCCTGTGGCGAGCCACCCAAATGTATTGCAGCAATAATTTTCTGTTTAGCTGAAAATAAAACTGAAGAGAAAGGAATTCAATTTGAAGCAGTTCAACAAGAAGCTTGAGTCCTTACTCGCGTCAGTGCAAAAGTCATGGCTGTCCGACCGCCCATACTGTGTCCAATGAGGGCAATCTTCTGAAGGCTTCGCTCTTTGCAGAAAAGGTCTACATCATTGGCCATCAGTATGTAATCCATGTCATCCGTGTGTGGGCTTTCTCCATGATTGCGGGCATCGAGAGTGTACACCTGCATTCGTTTACAAATTACTTCATTATACAGCGGAATCTGATATACAAAAGCCATGTATACACTTAGCATTTGACAATTAGCGTTGTCATCTCATCTGCATTGAAGAAAGCAGTACTGGCTTTTATATTCAACACAAACTATTCAGACCAACATCAACAAGCGGTGCTTGAACTTTAATAATGAACAATGAATTGTTAGTTTGATGCTAAGTAAATGTCTCATGTCGTGTCGTATACCACTGTACTATCAGGTTGAAATAAACTTTTTCACAGTTTTACGTTTAACAGTGAGATTCACAGGCAACATGAAGGGTCACATCTAATGCACATTAAACAACCTGTTATGCATTTGCTCCACATTACAGGCTCAAAAAATGTTTGCAAAAAGGTGTTTGTGGTTAAATCAAACCTGAATCTCCATATGCACCTAACCTGAATTAGCTGAGGCAGCAAAGAACTGATGCATTCAAACAGAGCGGCATATAAAAAGCTTATCATTTCTGCCAACTGCCCACATGAGCAACATTTACAAAGCAGAAGTTTGGAAGTGCATGCTTACATCTGCAGACCATTCCATCTCAATGCATTTTCTGAGGAAATTAAATTCACTGTATATTTCGCGACATTAGTCACATGATACCATGAAGTAATATGCACAGGCGGAAACAATACGAAATCTGCATCCATAACAATAAGAAATCTGCATCCATAATGCAATAATTGTTTCGGACATGTGTAGTTACAAACGGAGCATGTATACCCACAGCAATACACGAAACAATACGGCAGACAAACTTCAGCACACATGCTTCGAAGTATTCAGGAAACAGTAGAATGTGTTATGCAGTTAAAACAGATATTTCATAAATTGCTTCAAGAGCTCGATCCCGCTCAAATGCTCTATATGAGCGACATTATTTTGCAAATCGCACTTCGAGTTTAGAAAGTAAATGCGCAAGCGGTGTGCTTTTTTAAAGTTTCGCCGTCGAAGCGAACCTTTCAGATTTAATAGCACTAAAAAATGACGAATCCCTGCTTGACCGAATGGCGGTATCTAGCTCTGCGTCGACCCTTTCCGCGAAGTCGAGGTAGCGAAGCGCTGCCCGCTGTCCGTGTTGACAGCGACTGCGTAAATTCAGACACTCGAAGCAATGTGTTTACTAGACGCTAAAAAGATGAACTTTCACCGGAAGTTCTGACCGCAGTCATAACACCTAGCCGAACCGGGCTTTTATTACCTTACGTTTCGTGGCGTTCACCATCGCTTTGGACAGACTTTTCCAGTTGTTCTTGCTGCCAAAAAGCCCGTGGAGAATTACAATAGGCGGCTTGTGATCTTCGGCTTGTGTTGATTCGAATGATGCGAAAGAGAGGGAAACATCCTTTGATCTGGAACGATATTGGCATGGAGAGCATGAGTGCAATGTGCCCTTTTTCGTCTGCTGCAAAAGCGAATAGTTCTACTTTAGCAGCGCCAAAGTGACGGCATACCCTGCTTGACTGCCGCAACTCGCAGCGGATCCCCTGACAAGCGCCTCTAAGCATCCACAGACTCGGATTCGCGGTTGAAGTGACAGACGCTTTGTAAGGAATCTACCGCACCACGCCAATGCATGCATTTCGACGAGCCGGACTGAAAAGTAACCGTGCGTCACATCCTTTTTACTTCAGAAGCGAAACTGGATTGGCCAGCGAAAGCATAGCGAGGCATAAATCGCACAAACAGCATAAACTGCATTTAGTGTTTTAACTTTGCAAAGAAGCCCAATAAAATATGTTTGATGCAAATTTCCCATTATATCAAAATTCATAGGTATATATTACTTTTCACAAATGTACAAATGCAGTTCACTAGAACCTCCACATAAAAAAAAAACGTTTTGACTTTATAATTTGAAATCGCATGTAGAGAAAACGTTTTGATCAGTTTGTTAAATTGTTTTTTTTTGTAGTTCAGTAGTAGCGGGAAGCACATAATTATTAGTAGCTATGGCGGGAGCTCAACTTCAGTTCGCCACCATGTGCTGCAAGCTGTGCGGTGAAGCGCTCTTTCTGCGGTTGTACGGTTGAACATTGGACATTGGGTCTTGCTCGCTCCTTTTCATTCAGCGACGAAGAGTATTCAGCAATGTCAGCGAGTATGCTTCGCAGGGCACTGTCTAGGCCCCTCACACGATGCAACCGTGAGTTTTTGTTACTCTGCTCTTCGTTAAACCTGCTCGGCGCTCTTCGGCGCTAGCTCATGTAAACAAGCTGTTGCGATGGTTGCGATAACATGTGAGCGTTTTCTTGCATCTGTCGGTTGTTCAAAAGGTTCTTTTCCGTAACGTTTTTTTTTTTTTTTCGCTTCCTTTTCCTTTCTTTTGCGGGCGTGAAATTTCGCATGATGAATTATGTCAAACGAAGGCAGCCTTTTACCTGATGCTGTCGCCGTGTAAAGGAAATTTGCGCAGGAATTAGGCGGTGGCCTTGAGTATGTTTTGCTTTTTAGTTTGCGAAGGTTGTGCGTGATCGCAAAAATTGTCTTTATTTTGGCGTTGAGTTAGATGTCTGTACACGTCTAATTGTGACTGATGCCCGTCATTTGCGCGCACTTTGCTCTTTGCTCATGTGACTGTATGTTTGATGAAATTTCCCGAAGTGACGGGCGACCTTTTGGCATTGCTACGCACAGTCAGTTTCTCTCTTACTCTCCTCCGTTTTGCAGGATGGCAGTGTGTCAGAAACCTTTTCGTTCAGCTACCGGAAACACACGAAATGCTTCGAAAAACCTGCAGAGAATTTGCTGAAAAAGAACTAAAGCCCATCGCCGGAACTCTCGACAAAGAGCACCGATACCCTCGCGAGCAGGTTAGAATTAGATTTGCTTCGATTTGAAATTTGTTCTTTTCCTGACTGGAAGTCAACACGTAAATTGGAAAGAACATTGACTTTACTGGAACATGTGCCAGAATGAGATGAAATTTTGTTGAAATGCACTCTCAAGGTGTATCACAGTCATCAGACAGTAAATGTTGTTATACTCGGCATTCTAATTACAGTGGTTCGGTACCCTCATCTAACATATTCAGCAAGAAGGGTTCTTCTCTTTTTGCATATATACTCAGTGTTTATAGCCTCCTCCAATGCAGAAACCAGTAACCACTTGTTAGTTGCACAAATTCCCTTGCAGTTAAGAGTTCACTAATGTTCAAGAAATGATACTGGCTGCCTAGTGACCATAACATGCCATGTGATAATTATTTAAATGAAAAGATTTTGTCTTGTACTGGGAGATTTAGGCATGGGATGACCAGTTGAGCAGGGAAGGTCAATCTTAATTCGTCACAAAAAAAAAAAAAATCATTGCTTAAATGCAGATGGTAGTGTGTGATGGTACTGTTGGTGCACCCTAGCATGTGATCACACATTGGCATATATGACCTGGCAGTGGGTAAATGTGGTATTTATCTTGTTTAGAAGTGTTTTTTTTTGTAATTTCAATACCCTTTGGACCTTTCTCATTGTATCTGTGAGCAAAAGAAAGTTTACGTTGAGTAGTAGTACTGCATTCAAAATTGATGGGGAGAATGGCAGAACATTGGTGGCACGCAGCGGTGCATTTGTGTGCATGTGTAGCCGCCGCGGTGGCTCAGCGGTTATGGTGCTCGGCTGCTGACCCGAAAGACGCGGGTTCGATCCCGGCCGCGGCGGTTGAATTTCTTTGGAGGAGAAATTCTAGAGGCCCGCGTACTGTGCGATGTCAGTGCACGTTAAAGAACCCCAGGTGGTCGAAATTTCCGGAGCCCTCCACTACGGCGTCTCTCATAGCCTTAGTTGCTTTGGGACGTTAAACCCCATAAACCAAACCAAACCTTGTGTGCATGTGTGTACAAAAGTTCACTAGCGTACGCATAGACTTTCATCGAAGTAATGCAGCAGTCCTGAAGTTATGTGCCAAGATTATGACTGCATTCTTTAATGAAATATTGTGTTCTTTTGGCTGGAGCTGAATTTAATTTTTGATTAATCAGTTCTGCCATTGCACTCACTAATCACTCTTTCCAGCATGAGGATACGTAAAAAGAAATGTGTTCACTGCAGGGTCAGACACATCAGACCTCAAGCTTATTGTTCAGTCAAAAATATTCGGGTCTCTTAAGATGAGTTGTTGGTTGCTTGAAGGCATTGAAATTGCCTCGCAATGGTCCCTTGGGGACCATGGACCTTGAGCAGAGTTAGTTGTATAGAATGCAGCGGATCAGTAATTTTTAATCTGGTTCTCTTCTGTCTTGTTTTTTAGATTCGGAAGTTGGGTGAGATGGGCCTCATGGCTGTTGCTGTGCCACAGGAGCTTGGCGGTGCTGGCTTAGATTACCTTGCCTATGCTATTGGCATGGAAGAGATCAGTCGCGGTTGTGCATCCACGAGTGTTGTTATGAGCGTCAACAATGTGAGCATTCCTTCCAACTTTTCAGTATTACTACGCCCTGCATATAAAATTTAAACAATGAACTAGTGTGGCAAAAAAAAAATTGATTTTGCATACATGGGCCTGCCCTTGCACATACCTGGTGCTGCTTTTATTGCCCTATAACTGTACCTTCAGTTTGTGTCTTAATTTTTGACATCCACAATGTTGACTGCCTCCCTCATAAAAAGCTGTGAGTACAGCTTGACGAGGTCAGGGAGCTGGCGACAGGTACAGTGTAACAGCAGTGCAGTAATTTTATACAATCATATGTTGCTAATAAAGGAATTAAAACAGGTTAACAAACATGAAGTGACACAATTGTAGCTTCATGTTATGATAAGTTATAAGTAACAAAGCTGTCATTCTAATACATGCAGCAATACTGTAAACCATGAATGGGCACATGAAAAGCAGAAAACAGTGTCTTTTTTAGGTTAATTGCACATAATAGAACTGCAAGATGACAACTACAATAGAGCGCACGTATGTCTGGAAAAATTGAATGCGCAGTTTTACTTGTTAATGTCGCGTTGCTAAGATTGGAATGATGCGGGTTATTTAATAGAACTGGTGCCTTGTACGGTAAAGACTGGAAATGGTAATATTTTTGGTGGCATCAAATCACCTATTTTTAAGAAACACATTATAGAGTTATTAGAACATTATTTTGCACCCAATGGATACATTAAAAAATTGAGGGAATTTTTATTCGCAAAGTCTAAATGGTAGAGGAGACAGTAGTTCTAAAGAGACTTAATATTAATCATTTGATGGTGATGAAATAGTTCTCTTGAAGGATGTATATATGGTAGCTTGTTTATACAACATATGGCTTTTGTATCAGCAGTGCAGTGTATACAGCAATGTTTTTTAGTCGTTTCACCCATACGAAGTGTAAAAGAGGGCGAGATTAATTTGCAGCCTAATAGTGATAAGGAAGAGATCCCGGGTTCAAATAGGGAGCGCACAGAATAGAAAAGTTTTTTTAGCTATTTGTTCAATGTGGCCAGTCCATGTCATCTGGCTTGAAAATGCAACATGTAATATTTTGTGCGGTTTTACAATATTGAGGTGGTTAACACTTAATTTCAACTCGTGGCTAAGAGCCACACATTTGTTTTTATGAGCGAATAGAACTCCCTTTTTCGCATTTATTTTCAGGATATTTACTTGGGACATATTCAATAGTTTTGACATGCTATTAGCTGTCCAAAACAAATTGACTCTATTATCTGAACTGAAGAACAATCTAGTGTCATCAGCATACAGTACAGAAATGGTCACAGTCTAATGTCATCAGCCTACAGTACAGAAATGGTGCAGTGTTTCAGGAGAAATGGTGTTATTGATAAACGTAAAGTTTAACAATGATAATAAGGTAAACAATAAAATAAATGATAAAAAGGTCATTTACGTAAACATTGAATAAAAATGGCCTCAAGGATACTTCCCTGAGGGATACCACATCTAATCTGTTGGAAAGCAGAACAGTAGCCATTGGGAATCAGCCAGTTAACTATGTCTGCAAAAGTGTATGTGTTAATCCATGAACGTGATAAAGACCTAATTTATTACGGAGAGTTGCATGACAAATAAAATCAGATGCTTTACTAAAGTCCACAACAACTCCCAAAGTGAGGTTATTAGCCTCTATATTTTTAATAATAATTTCATTCTGCAATAGAAGAGCAGATTCGGTAGATCTGCCCTTTCAAAAATCATGCTGACATTCTGATAAATTGTGCTTCGTAAAGAAACTTACCAATCGGGTGAGCATAATCTTCTCGAAGCCATTAGAAAAGGCAGGGATGACAGATATGGGTTCTGTAGTTACTCAAGTCACTTTTATAACCTGTTTTATATATTGAGAAATATATCCACATTTCATGTTAGCTGGGAAGCTGCCTGGTGCTGATGAAAAGTTGAGGACATGCACTGGTATGGACATAAAAGATCAAGGACATGCTTTATAAGTCTAATCTGTAAACTATCAATGTTTAAGGCTTCACTATTCTTGACACATCAAAACATGGCCTACAATTCTGATTCATTCGTCGATTTGAAAAACTTGATCTCGGAGGAATTATTTTGTAGGGAGCTGGAAGCTTTACCAAGCAATGAGTCTTCCTTTGATCTGCTGACAAAGCGGGAGTTGAAGCAATCTGATAATGCAGACCTGGAAAACATTTCACCTTGTACAAGTTCGAGCATATCAGTACAAGTAGGGCACGCTCCAAGTGCGTCGTTGATAAGTTGCAGAGTTCGCTGTGGTTGAGGCATAGATATGTTACTGAACAGTGTTGATTGTATTGTAATTTCACCTTCCTCAGTTCGCCTGTCTTAAAAATGTGCCACAGAAGTTTTTCTTCTGACGCATTAAGTGTATTTGTTTGGGATAAATCCAAGGTTTCCATGTGCGACTTTTAAGCTCCAGGGTCTTTACTGAAAAACAACGGGCATAGAGTTTCGAAAATTTAGTCACAAAGGTATGTCTTCCTGAAAAAGGGTTAATTTCATTCTTTGGTTGGTAGACATTATATCATTAACACAAAGTATTCGACATGGCTTGCTTATGTCACATTTACCTTCCTTCATAATTGGCAGCTTAAAGAAATCTTTGGAAGCAGGTCAGTGTTGATTTCTGTGCACATTCTATGCGCTTGCTGCTGCCTGACTATATTGGGAGAAGCTTTAGCCTGGCAAGAAGAGTTATACTGTTTCAGTCTAGATCATGAAGTGCTAACTATGCTTTTGGTGCTTGCTTTTCACGAGGCCAAGGCTAAGTTCAAAGAGTTGACCTGTCCTGGGCTTTGATTTTGGCACTAGCTATGTAATGTGCCAGACGTTTGTTTGAATAATGTTTTTACTGTCGTTTCCATTTCACCCGCAGTCTCTGTACTTGGGTGGCATCCTCAAGTTTGGCACGGAAGAGCAGAAGCAGAAGTTCATTCCACCTTTCACCACTGGCGAGAAGGTTGGGTGCTTTGCCCTCTCCGAACCTGGTGAGCACACAATCCTTCCTCATGTAGTTCGCTTAGGCAAATGAGAAGACATTATCTCACAGTTCTATTATTTCATCGTCTTCTCAGAGATGCACTGCACTTTACTTGCACTTAGCATGGCCATATTCTAACTCCAATCTAACAAGAAATTGATTTAGCAAAGCTCTGACCAATTGACTAAAGAAGCAGAAGTGGGGTATGCTGCTCAACTGCACTGAAAGGTGTTGTTGCAGCTATGAAGATAGGGGTGATGTTGCTGAAAAGTTCTTAATCTGGCAACCCTTTTTCTTCCTGCATTGCCTCCAACACCTCAGACGGAGCTATACTGTTACTAGTCTCTGAGGCATGCCAATCACTCATTGCGTATAAGTAACTTAGAGGTTACATAGTTGCTCAGCAGCTGCAGTGTGAATCAATGGCCACAAATTTAATTATTTTTGCTGATGAACAAAATTATCTTTCTACAGGTGTTTTATCAAGATAGGGATATTTTTATCCGCATAGAAAACTTTGTAGAGAGCTGACTGGTGTAAATAGGGGTTGTGACTAAATTGAGCCAATTCCAGTGATGGGGTGGCATTCTGTGTGGATTGGCATATGGTATCCACATTGTGTACACGTGATCTTGAGCCTTTGTCGTTGCCTGCCGTCTTCTGCCACACGTGCCTGATTTGCATGTTACGGTTCGAGGAAGTCCGAACTGCGTCTCTTCGTCGCAGACACTTGAAGAGGAAGCAGCCAAATGTGTGGGAAGCACGCTGCAATGTCAAACCCATCACCAGAGAAAAATAGCGGCGCTCCTTGGCACGAGAATCATGCAAGCGAAATAAAACGCTTCATCGCGAGAGCCGTGGCAGTGTTGGACTGTGAGAAACTTGTCATAGCCTCCTATGAACCTATGCGGTGCGTAGGCACTGACATGTGCTATGCTGTGAAACGGTGATGGTGTGATCACACTCATCCTGGAACAATTGCTGTGACCGTGGCGGCCTCTTCTTTTCATTCCGTCTTTCCCTAACGGAGTTGGTTCGATCGGGGCTCATTTTGGAGTGCTAACATCCCGTCATAGGAGCGCAGTCACACCCTATTTTTAAATCTCGCATTTTTTTTTCGTTATGTTGAACCACACTGATTTAAAAGAATATGCAGTGCTGGCCAAGATGGCTGCCTACAACACTGCACCGCTCAGATCTTTGTGCAGCGTGTTGCCATTCTTTTAAACTGTGCAATTCTGTCCGTAGGGCTCCTGCAACAAAGCACGAGAAAGCTGCGCCAAATTGAATTTTTGACTGCTCCAAAGCCTGCTTCAAAATGCTGCCGGCCATTCCCACCACTGAGACTGGTTTAAAATGTAGTCTGTGGGCGGACTTGTAGCATGAGGGAATTCTCTGACATTTTTTGTCTTTGCAGGCAATGGTAGTGATGCTGGTGCTGCTTCAACAACTGCTGTTTTAGAAGGCGACCATTACAGACTCAATGGCACCAAGGCATGGATAACTTCTGCATACGAGGGTGAAGCAGCTATTGTAAGTGAGCTGATTAAATTTTACCTTTTACTTAGCTTTCAGAGCGAGCATCCATTCTTGATCGTTAGTTTAGGTAATGGAAGCACTCCAGGCATTCAGCGAGGTACTAGCTACTAGTACGAAGTAAATTTTAAGCATGAATTGTATACGGATAGTACTTACTTTATCACAGGTTTTCGAGCCACATACTTGAGGACACCGAAGCTGTCATCGGAGGAATATTGAGGTTTGTCTTTTTTTGGGGGGCTTTGAAAATAGTGTTGAAGAATGGTGCCTGTTTGAAATAAACGGG
This sequence comes from Amblyomma mixtum, assembly GCF_055824585.1. Classification (NCBI taxonomy): domain Eukaryota; kingdom Metazoa; phylum Arthropoda; class Arachnida; order Ixodida; family Ixodidae; genus Amblyomma; species Amblyomma mixtum. The sequence goes on from NC_143013.1 coordinate 284,679,289, forward strand.
CGGCATTTGGAATAGGAATTTGGTGTGTTCAGTTTCATAGTCTTTGATGGATGCACTTGGAAAAGGCCTGATAGAGTTGTGACAGTGATGTCTGGTATGACAAGCTAAATGTTACGTGTTATTGTAAAATTTTCCGAAATAGACTAATGAATAATAATTAGTCTCAAAGCTACCTTTAGCACATATTTCATGCCGAGAAGTATACTTGCATCACTGAGATGTATCAGCAGTTTCTCACTTCTCATATCTTGTCCTGGAATCAAGTCAAACTGCACAAGCACTGAACTAGAGTGTAATGTAGCACGATCAATAAATGACTGAACAAATAGGAAAAAATGTATTGAGAAAGGTTTTGGATATTTCTTAATCAGCTCGGCTAGCTCAGTTAGCTACAATTTAATTTCCATGTGGTTGTTACAACAGGCCTCAACTTTCTTGTCCTTTCTTTCGTCAACTGAGAGTAGACAGCATCATAACTTCAAAATCTGCGAGAAATACTTCAGCAGTGTGCTTGCTTGGGCTGGTTAGTGCATTTTCTAGCATAGGAACAAAAAAACGTTGGGTCAACAGACAAGGCACCGACCTGCGCCTCGGCTGTCTCCTGAATCTGTCGTCCTGTTCCCAAGCTGTTTGCTTATGCTGATGGCGAAAAATAACGCACTACCGAAGGTGCTAGTATACCTTGGCTTCACTACAGCATTCTCTGAATGGCAGTTTTTACATGGGTTTACAGCAGCATGAATACAATACAGTCCGACCCACTTATAACAATACTGGTTATAACAATATATCGGATATAACAATGGTCAGTCGTGGTACCATCAGCTTTACCATGTGTTCTATGGTAAAATAAACTGCTTATTGCTATGCTGTCAACGCACATTATTGGTTATAACAATTAAATCTGGTAATTGAGTGTCAGCCATTATAGAAAAAAAATCAAGAAAATGCTACAACCACACCAGCAAAACCATGCTTACAACACAAAAGTGCGCTCATGCAGGGCCAACCAATGTACAGAGCCGGCGCAGCGACGCCATGAAAGCAAAAGAACCCGTGAATGCGTTCCCCTGAGCAAAAGGCCCATGGAGAGGAGATAGTAGGGAGCGTGGTAGGAGCCTTGGCAGAGAAGTCCATTATTAACATTTCTGAGGGGTGCGCCGCTCGCAGAAAAAAATGCACAGATGCGTTTTTCTTTGGTTTTACACTGTGAGCTATGACTGGCACCGGCAGCGCACGTGCTGTCCCATCGTCCGCTGTTCTTTGCTAACTTGCCCGTGGTCCCCGCTTCACAAATTTCACGTGTCCCAGGGGCAGGCGTCATCGCATCAGGCGAGCTGCTGCATTGGCTACGTGCACCATGCGTACTCCCAATCAGTTGGTGCAGTGTGCGTGCATGCAGCCAGCGCGGTATTTCTCGTGTCAGCTGTCACCAAACCCTTAGTTCTGCATGCTTCTTGAATTTCCCGTAAGAATCACTTCCGGAAAGCCGGCTTGATTCCTGGGACGTGGAGCTGCGCGAAGGTCCCGCAAGTGCAGTGATGGCGGTGTTTTGGTCATCGGTCAACGGTGAACATTTTTCCGGTCCCCTGAAGTTTGAATTAATGAGCTTTTACAGGCATTAGAACAATCAAGCCCCTCCGGGCATTTACTATCAATAAATGCTCTGAAGTTAGTCATCTTTTCTTTTTTTCAGCACAACCCTGTTATAACAATTATTGGTTATAACAGTGGAATTTCCATGGCACTTGAATATTGTTATAAGTGGGCTTGACTGTATTTGCAGGTGATGGCCACAATCGATAAATCCAAAAAGCACAAGGGCATCAACGCCTTCATTGTGCCAATGCCGTCCCCTGGTCTGAGTCTGGGCAAGAAGGAAGACAAGATGGGCATCCGGGGCTCATCAACGGCGCAACTGATCTTTGAAGACTGCCTGGTTCCCAAGGAGAACCGGCTGGGCGAAGATGGCGCAGGCTTCAAGATTGCCATGGTGAGGGCAACATCCAATGCAGGCACATTTAGAGCGCATGACAAACACATATACTCCCAAAATTAGTCGTCATAAGAACGCAAACCCATAATATGTAGTGAAATTTATCAGCTGAGCTTCCTCTAGTTCTTACTTCAGTACTAAGTGAAATGTTCAGGTACAATATGTGCGGCACTAAAACTGTTACGGCAAGGAATGAGTGCCGCTGCATTGTTCGTGCGTGCTAGAAAGGAAATTAAGTCGCCATACCAGAATTTTTTTCTTCTGCACATGAACAGTTGCGTTCCAAATGGCATTCGCCAAGCAGGATGTGAGCCTCCTTCACAAAGTAATGGTGCCTTGGTCATGGACAAAATTGGTGCATCTCACTCGCAACTGAGAAAGTAGAGTTTGTTGCACTGAGTGTCACGGCACAGTTGAAATGAGGTGCAAATAGCACTACAGTTGCCACTGGTGCATTGCAAGTCATACTGAGCTTTCCCAAACGAACAGTTTTGTGCGCACCCATTCCGAAACTACCAAACCGTTTGCTATTCGGTTTGCTGCTACCCAATCGGACCGCATGCGAGGGTACCGTTTTATTTCCCATTGGCTCCTTTGCATCCCACTGCTGGCTTCACATTTGTGTCATTGCGTGTGCTGCACATGTTTTGGTATATGTCATCCCGCGAGGAACTACATAACATGGGGTGGGGCACAAGGGGGTGTGCATCTTATATTTGGAGTCAACTTTCTTTTTTTTTTTGGCCAGCAAGGGATGCGAGATGTTGGGGGGTTCTACGTATAGGTGGCATTATACTGTATATATTGCAGGTTATGACCTTTTAAGAGTTTTTAGGACATGTTCAGGAAATTTTCTCATAATTTGTATACTCCCTTCTTGAAGCCATAATTTAAAGGGAAAAAGTGCGTAAATTACCGAAGTAAATACGATTGTTTGGTTTTCCACTGTCAGTTGTATTACTAGTGTGATACTTTAAATAAGTTTCAGTGTTCTATCCACAAATTCAGTGATTGTATTAATGGTTTTGTTCTTCTTAAGTTTGTCACATAATCACCAACAATGCAGCATTGAGATTGTTAGTTTTGGCTGCATAACCTTTTGTAGAGTGAGACCTGCATGCGTACACTCATTTTAACTTGTTAAAAATGCAAATGACTGGCATGCTCACTCTCCTGGGCAACCCGTATTGCGCAGAGTGTCCTAGACTCGGGCCGCATTGGAATTGCGGGCCAGGCTCTTGGAATTGGTCAAGCAGCCCTGGATTGTGCCTTGGAGTACTCTGGAAAGCGGGAGTCGTTCAACCAGCCCCTGCACAAGTTTCAGGCTATTCAGGTACATTTCTTGGTAGACTTATCATTTGCAGTAAAGTGCCGTTTCAACGAAATTTTTCTAATTCCCAGTCAGCTTGCCATAGAAAATAATGGAACAAAGTTCACACCACGACGAGCCATTTGTCGGGAGCGTGTCTCTTCGATGAAATTTTTGCTCCGCTGACCTGAGTTTAGAAAGTTATTTGATGATAAAATAAGCATATTGCCACGCATCTGTACACTTTCATAAGTCCACATTACTTTGTTTCACCCAAAACATCCGCTCGTGTCGGTGTGTGCTCCCACTAAACCACCAATACACCGCCGTACATGTACGCACACATAAAGGCCGCCAATGTTTGGTGACGATGCTGATCGTGTTGGCTGTCTTGCGACAAGACGCATGTGAAAACTCCCGTTTTCTTCCTAGCCAGAGCCGCAATCAACTCAATTCCTACATCACATGATAGCATCAAAGAACGCTGTGTGTTTGTCCTTTTTTTTTTTTTTTCACTTGTGCTTGTATGCTCCACCCAATGCTAGCATTACAACCGTGTGTATAAAATGGAAATTTCTTTCATTAGACAAGGCACGAATACTAATCAGCGAGGCATCAAGCTACAGGAAGAAAGGAGACATCACAGCAGACCTCTCCATCTTGCAGAGCACGCTTTCAACGATTTTGAAATAAAAAGATGTGATATACAAAGCTCTTTTTTCGGGGACATCCACGAAGCGCGAAAAGCTGATGCAACCAGCTCACAGCTGGCAGCTCACACTGGCAAAGACATGCCACTGGCCAACAATGCATCAGTAGTTCCCTTGGTAGTTCATCTTCTACTTTTGAGTGCTGCAGCCTTTTTAAGCAGTTGGAACAATAGGCATTGAATTTCCTGACTGTGAATAAAACTTTAGGGCTGCAATGGGCTCAAGCTGTACACTGAATTTTCAGAGTTGTATACCCTTGCCAAGCATGGCGCTCAGCCATTGCTACTTGTTTCTTGTATTCAGATGAAGCTGGCAGACATGGAGGTGAGGCTGCAGAGTGCTCGTCTGCTCACGTGGAGAGCAGCTATGCTGAAAGACGCTGGTCTCAAGTTTACCAAGGTGGGTCTTGCCTTGGACAAGGGTGCTTTGCCGTCTCCCCATCTCTCTGTTTGATTGCATGTAATAAACGAGTACCAGCTTCTTGCAACCATCCAAACATTTTCCATGGCACTTACTTATAAATGATGTACTGATTACACTACAGATTACTTGGTATTTCTTTATTTATCATCGCAGTTTTTGTTCTTTTGACTGCCACGACATCAGTAAAGTTTTTGTACATATTCATGCTTTTCACAGGAAGCCGCCATGGCAAAGCTGGCTGCGTCGGAGACTGCAACTTTTGTGGCACATCAGGTAAGACTCGAAATGCAGCTGGGTGTGAGCAAAATAGGAGAGACCGTGAGAGAGACCGGGGAACCTCTTAAATATTCTTGCTTATACAGGACCGCAGAGGCTCCCTTAGTTGACCAAAAGCCATCCACTAATATGCTTGTCAGTGATCGGATATTGGCGCTAGGATGTATCGCTGTTACTGTGTTTAGCACCATTCATATAGTTATTGCTTAGCGAAATTGAAGCTTGGGCTAATTGATAATGCTTGTTTCATGGCGTATCAGTGCGAAATGGAACAGAATAAGCAGAAACAGCATTGTATGTTGTGTTCCTTGTTGTGTCATGCTTCATGCACCTGGGTTGAGATGTGGTTCACTAGCTAGCTTATGGACCATGGATGACTGTGCATGAAATGCACAGTGGTAGCATACATAGGTTTCCAGGAGCGAATTTCGTGATTAAACTCCAAAGCCAAATTCAGCCTTCCCATATTCAAAGTAATCAGTTTCACCATTAGATATGGCCCAAATAATGGAGTGAATCGGTCACCTGTGGAGTAGAAATGAACATGACTCATTCAACGTTTGAGACACTGAGGAGTGCAGGCTGAAATACAACCCTACCAATTGTGTCCGGTGTAATGTGCATACCAGTAGGTGCCAAGCCACCTGCTTCAGACATTTCGTACTGAACATCTGCTTGTAGTAGCAGGATGGACCAAAATTGTTTGCTTTTTTTTTAAGTTTTTATTTATTTTTTTTCAGGCATTGCAGATACTGGGTGGCATGGGCTACGTGACAGACATGCCAGCAGAGCGACATTACCGTGATGCGCGTATCACCGAGATCTACGAGGGCACCAGTGAAGTGCAGCGCATTGTGATCGCTTCCAATTTGCTCAAAGAGCACGGCATTGTTTGAGCGGTGTGATGAATTTGTTACCTCTGTCTGCAGGTATGGCATTAATGGTAATATACTGTTCACGGCTTTCTTTACCTGTCGGGTAACACAAGATAGGACAAGAAATACACCAACAGCACCTTAGGGAGCCAGCAGTGTCTGCTGAGAGGGTGTGGCAGTGCAGATTCGATTGAGTCACAACATGCCATGGAGCACTTTATTCCTTCGTTCCCTGTTGTTCTGCTCAACAGTTGGTTGGAAATAGCTTGGGGTACATGCTGGGGGATAGGCTAAAAAAAGTCTCACCCTTTAGTGGTGAAAGGCTTGGAGGGGAGCTGTACAGTGGATAATGCAGAGACAGGAAGTGGGGGAGTCTGTTGAGAGCATGTATATACATTTTATATGTGAAATAAACTCAGAAGTTAAGGAAAAAGAGAGCATTGTGAGTCAGTTTTCTTTTAGGCAGTCAAGCCATTTAGTGTGGCGTTTTATTATCGATATGTTAGAACTTTTGTTATGCATTGAGGAGATGGCATTGTTAGCAAATGGCTCACATTCTCTGCGACTTTATTGATTTTATGTTATCTTTCGAAAAAGCAAAAGTAATGTTCTGGATTCTATTTCTCACAGAAAAATATTCATCATAATGTGCTGCATTTCAAGGAGCTGCAGATTTTGCACTTAACAGTTTAGGTGCTCCACATTTTTTTTGTTTTCTAATGCCTTACTACATGTCTGTTAGCTACACTGTCAGCCCATACTGTACATTTGCCTCAGTTGTACTAATAGAATTGGTTTATGTAGCTGACTAGAGACCCTCCACTTAAATTGGCGTTTCTAACCACTGCCACACAAGTAACTTTCCTCGGCGGATCCCTAACTCCTCAGGTGCATCCAAACTCTTACTTTCCTGAATCTCCACCATCTGCTTCACTCGCCAAAGTGTCCAGGGAAGCTACTGGAGTCCTGAACTTAAAACCCCACCCAAAGTCTGCTCTCCTTTTTTTTTTTTAATTAAGTTTATTCTCTCTTCTCTCTCTCTAGGCACACTGGGAGGTTGAGCTGTAGTATTTTCTGTGTGCTCTCTTAAAAACCCTGCCGTTTAGTCTCCTTATAGAGTAACAAATAATTATGAAAACATGGCCAGCTTAAGTGATGTAAATCGCATGCATTCCATGCATTGAGTTTATGGTTTATTGGGGTTTAACGTCCCAAAGCGACTAAGGCTATGAGGGACGCACATTGAATTTATCATCAAATTTAAAGAAATGGCTGCTCAAGACACAGATTGCATGCAAGTGAAGAAGTGCTTCTTGCATTTTGATATTTAAAAAGACTTTATTAAGGCTGGAACAGTGAAGGCACATGCATATTTCAAACATGACTACAAATCTACAGACAATGCTGATGAACATGATCAAGGATATGACTAGGAGCATACAGATAATGGTTTCATACAAACATTCTCGTGAAGAAATGCATATTTATAAGGCATACATGTATATAAATTCTTTTTATATACAATATGAAGAAAAACATTGAAAGCATTATATTAGGTTATATATGTGCTATAATAAACAACTTGTACACAAAAATAGCAAGAGCACTAAAGGCAGTTCCTGAAGAAAAGGGTTAAAAACTTTGGCCTGGTAAAAGTCTTAAGAAGGATGACATTTGGGCTGGCATCGTGAGTGTTAAAATGAGAATAGTAGCTATGAGTTTATTACATTATGCCAAGATGCATGTGGCAGATGTTGGGGCCGATTTGTTCTGGTCATGACAATTGCACTTTGGTGGGGACACTTCCATGGTGCCTCATGCTGCCTTCGGTGTGGTAGGCAGAGGTGTTTTCGGTAGCACTGTTGTGTCCAGTCCCTGCTTATTGCAGTATGATAGAAAAGGTATGTCTTGGTGGCAATAAGCAGAATGCTGAACCTGGAAACAGAACTGGAAGGTATTTCTGTGAAATGTGCCGAAAAGTTGGAAATGAAGAGGTGCACCAGAATTTAAAGTCGGGTGAGAATTGAAAATTTGAGTTTGCATAAATAGAGCGTAATTGAAGTGTGGAGAAGGAAGCTTGTTATTAAGGCCCATAAGGATAGAATCTTTGATGGTGGCATCTTTATGCCCATGAAAGTTTTGTTCCTGAGATACCTTGTGTAGCATGTAAAAGCTGCAGCAACAGCGTGATTCTTTGACATATTCTACAGTGCATTTTTTTTTTTCGCCGAAGAGGGGTACTTGTTGCATACATACCTGAGTGTATAAGATTTTCTTCCTGTTTTTACTGCTTTCAAGGCGTTTTCACTGCAACTAAGCACATTTACTCATTTTCTACGCTCCAGAGTGGCTTTTCAGAGGCCTTCGTATGTTTTCGTCCCAATTATTTCCTTCTCCTATCGTTTGCACCTTTAAAGGGTGCTTGAGGTCAGCGTTACAGGGAGCCACTCTGTAGTTTGCAGTGTTCAGGAAATCCTAACTCTCTCACACCACCTCCTCCCAGACTGACTGAGGCATACAATTGTATGCAGCTCGTTGTCATTTGTGACAGTGGACATAGCACAGTGCACTCTAGCAGACCACATAACAAAGCGAAGTGATAAAAGTAATAGGGGTAATAATGTGTGTGTCATGTTTGTTTCCCTGCAGAATGTTTTTTACTGTAATGCCTAATGCATTCAACTATCTCGATCGGAAAGTATACCATCATTTCTTGTTCGCACTTTGTACCAAGGCTTCAAGTGCACTTTAGGCCACTGAGATGCAGGGGGCCTTCATATCAACTGCTATACTGATTCTGACCTTCCTGAGCAGTTTACACTGAAAATTGTCATCGCATCGTTATACTACGAGTGGACAGCATGTAGCATTTGGTGCAAAGGCCTTCTACATCTAGGCATTTTTGGGCAGTGTGAAATTGAGGGACAACACTGGCAGCAGCGCCATGCTCAATCGTTAGCTCGTGATGTCAGAAGGCAGCCACATTTGAACCTTTACATCTGCCACTCGTCAACATTTTCATGCAGTGTCACAACAAGTGAGGCACAGCAAGGGCCTCCTCAGCACTGAAACTTCCACATCGCTGTGATTTAACGTTCCACCATTCTGAGGTTTCATCTGCACACTCGAGTCTGTCTCTGCACAGTGGCGAATGGTCACACGGCGATTATCTTGCTCTCGTCCACGGTGACCTTGATGAAGATGGCGTTGTCTCGGATGTAGTGGCACTTTTTGAGCATTTCGTGCGACACAAAGCGCGGGAAGCCAAAGCCCAGCGCATCCGGCTCGCGGCTGGGCCGCTGGAAGTTCTTCCACGTCGGGTCCGGCACGAAGCTCTCAACGATGTGGCAGGCCTTCTCGGGCGTTGATGGCTGGTCAAGCAGTGCAAACGACACCGTGTGCGCGAAGGGCCAGGGCAGCAGCGAGTCATACTCTCCCGGCAGCAGCTTGATGTAGACTGAGAGGTGCGTCGACTCCCCGGAGCCATTTCCGTTCAGGAAGAGCGTGGCCATGAGCCGGTAGCCATAGGGGCTGGTGCTGAATGGCGGGCTGCAGATCTCGAGGCCCCCTTCCTGGGCCTTGGCCTCGGCCATCTTGTGTGAGTAGTCGGAGATCTTCCACAGCAGCGTGCCCGTGGTGTTGGCCACGAGACCGTGGAGCGCCGTGCGCAGCGCTGAGATCTGCTGCTGTTGTCGCGACACGATACCGCAGAGCAACCCTAGGTGGCTCTTGCTACTCTCCTCCAGGTGCTGGTCGAGGGCGAACTGCGAGCCCTGCGAACAAGAATGGCAGCGGACGTTAAGATGCCGCAAAACAAAGCCCATGCATGCCATGCCTTCCTGGAGTGGAGGTCTGATCTTTGCGATATGCCGTAGAGATGTTGCAGTAAGTATTTAAACCGTCCTTGCTGCAATCATGCAGCTAGGACGTCTGATGACTAATATGTCTCAAAGCCAACCTTTTATCGGTCATGCAGACATGAGTCCTGTAATGGCTAATGGTATTCTCGGCAAGCGCCGAGAGCATTCAAGCATTTTTCGAGAAGAAACACTCGGTAAGCTCACGCACTTGATTCACTCAGCGAGGATGCATGGTGCGACCTGTAGGTTTTCTGTGGTGTTCATCTCATGAGTGGTAGCTATAGAACGTTTTCATGCCATTTGGTAAACATGCCACTACCTTAGACAAAAGTTTACTTCCATAAAACATGCACAGTAAATAAAGGGTGACCCACAGGACGGGATGCAAGCATGCATGCAAGGACATGAGCCGCGCCATCACCTTGAACTTGCAGCCCAGATCCTTAAAAACGCAACCCACAGCCGCAGCGGGGCAGAAGTCCTTGAGGTGGTGCTCGAGGTCCTCGCGTGGGATCTTGGTCGTCTCGCACTGATGGCACTGGACCAGGTACCGCGGGCACTTCGGAATGTGGTTCTGCAAGCAGCACCGAGAGCTCTTTTAGGCCTTTCAGGTGCACCATTGCTAACTTCGACTACTCTTGCAATTCCCCCGTTTTAATGTAAGTGCCACAACCGGTTGATGTAATGCACGAGGTGCACTTCCATCAAGCGGCTGTGTAAGTGCGATAGATTCAGCTATCATGCGATGATAAGAAAATGATCGGGTGCATTGTTCTGGTTTTAATGTATGACCTGAATTTGCTTTCATAAGCACACATTGAACTTAGAACGGACCAGGAAAGGACCAGAGCCCTGGTCCCATAATGGAACTCTGCGCACTGGGTCAACTCTTGTACATATGTACGCATAGTACGTCGACACGTTGACCTTGTACATTGGGGGACCTTTCATGATGTCGCTTACGTTCCATTCACGTATTGATGCACGAAACCAACCTTGAGTGTGTCGAAGACGAACTCCTTTCGGCAGTAGGGGCAGGGCACGAGCCGCTTGGTGCAGTCATTGGTGCGGTGCTCCTGTAGCAGCCGCCGTGACACCTTGACGCCGCACTTGTTCTCACAGTAGACTGGCTCCAGGGGGCACTGGCTCGCGTGCTGCGCACATCAAGATAAACAGACATTGCAGTCAATATCAGTCTGGTTGCAGTCACTTGGCGTGAGGGGATAACTTGGCCATTGTGAACCACATTAATGATGGCAATGAAGGTATACTCTTATTATGCACAAGGGGCTTCTTCCAGCTTGTACTTGCTGGAACAGTATGAAATTTGTCATGCCAGTCAAAACTGTCAGAAGCATTGACTTGAAAATGTGTAGATATGCAAATTTCGTTGCTGAGTATCACCCTGGATTCCTAGCCGCCGAGTGACCATAAAATGTAAAAAAAAAAAATATGGTACAGCTATAGTGTACTTCAATAAATCATACCAAAACTTCAATACCAGCTACCTTCCCCTGTATGTTGCTGCAATATCAAATTCCGGTGCTTGGCAATATCTTTGTTTTTTTTTTGCTGTTCTTTTATGGCATTTAAAATACCTTGACCGCCCTATACGTAGATGTGTACCGCCTGTGAGGCCACCTCATGATGGAAATCGAGGTTTTTGTGGAGGAAAAAAAGACTCCAAAAGAGCACTACAACTTGGTCTGACTGACTAGGTCCTGAGCTAGGGCTTGACCGTATGCGTACTTGCTTATGTTCCTTGTGTTACTGAAGACTCCGTCTTAATTTTGCCCTGTGTAACAGCAATGATCTGGAATTGTGATCCTCTGCAGTGCTGCACACTAATGGGTGCAAGTTTCTGCATATCCTTTTGTCGGCAATGAAGCTGCAAACATACCTCTTAGCCCCATGGAACAAGGACTGGTCTGCCTAGAAATGATGTGCTTTATAGAGCTGACGTCTGCCCTTCTCTTTCAATGTACCCAGTTGCGCAACACGCGCGCGCACACAAAAGAACAGCGCGGCGTGGTGTGAGCTCAGAAGATTGCCTTCAATCGGGGCCAACTTGACCTCAATCTCTACAATTCAATCTCGGACCCTTAACCGCCTAAGAACCGCGTCAACCTTGCGAAAAACTCCCGTGCACTGAGAAGCACGATTCTTTGTCCGCAAGGACGGACTTGTCTATATGCTTGTTCTCCCGCCTTGTCCATGCCTTTTCCCTCTCCTTCATCAGCCATTTGGTCCGCGACAAAGGACCCGCGAATGCCGCATAGGCTCGCGGTGCCTACTTTCATTCACGTACACGGCGCACGCCGAGGCAGCGTGCATGCATGCAGCGTGCGGCATTCCTTGCAGGACGAAACGGATACACCGTGTTCTTCGCACGGCACTCAGTGTACACGCGCCGGTCATGCGTGTCGCTATAGCTTCCCCGTGTGTACACGAGAGCCTCTCGGTGGAGATGCCCACCGCGGCCGGAGGTAAAAGCAAGGCTCGCTTTTCTGTTTGTTCTTTTTCTTTGTCTTCCACTGAACGCATTGTCGTCGTCCAGCCGAAAGAACATGTGGGTGACAGGGGTCACGCAGCATCGGCGTTGGGCCCGCCCTCCCTGCCTCGTGCCCCGTGCCCGCCGAAGTCCTTTGTGTTGTCCCGGGAACACACGGCGTCGTGACGCGACCGAGAGTTGACGAGGTTCATCTCCTGGGAGAAAGCAACAGCGGGTCCATTGTGTGTCTATGAGCACACGTGAACGTCTCGCGACTCGTTGCTTCTTTATTTTTTTTATTTTTTTCGGATGTCTCGATTCAGTGGTTGTGCCGAGTAGTCAAACTGCTTCGTTGTCCCCCTCTCTCGGCCCCACTCCCCCAGAGGTGCCGGCGTCTCTTACTTGGGACTGTCCCATTAGCGGACATTCAACCTTGGAGTCTATCGTGACCCTCATCATGGCTCAGTGAAGACGATCAGATAGGAGTCAGAACAGGGGAGGCAGTTTGGCGACGTCATCTGCATTGTTCCCGTGATAGTCTGGTGCACTTATCGCATCTGGAGTAATAAGCGTTGGACACGACGCTTTCGCAGACTCGCCAAGTTAGCGCACATTCGCGCGGTCGATGCTGGCATGACTACGCTTTGAAAAATAAAGGGTATACAAGGGCACACCTAGGTGCACCAAGCGAGGATCCACAGTGGAACATTTTTACCCTTCTTTTTTCTTTCAGTGTTGTTTATGAGTACTGCTTGCACGTCGTCTCTCCCCTGGCTTGATGGTTTACCCATGCATCATCTTCCTACATATATCTGTAGCTTTTTGTGCACTTTGGTGTTTTTACTCCCTTCGTTCCGTCTTTTGTGCGGCTCTGAAGCTTGCCCCGAATGAAGGAAGTCCTTTTAAGTTCGCTATCATTTGTTTGGCCTGCCGTGCGTTACACAGCGACCGCGGTAGCTGTTGCTTACCGCCAAGAGCAAGGCTGCGGCTATAGCGGACACGAATGGCCCGGGCGGAATAACTTACGAGAGAAAATAAACCGAGAACTTCTGTTTTCCTGACAGCACGACATGGTGTCGTTCTCAGCTTGTTTGCATGGAGTCTCGTGAATCTGCCCGATGAATGGCCGCCAACACTATCTTTGCGGGGCAGTTGAGACGCTGCTCATGGGCATCGCCGAGTTCTCTCTTATTACGTTGCGTGTTTCCTTTGCGCGTTGCTTCTCAGTGGCACGCCACATTGTTGATTGCCAGCCGTAGAGGCCAAAGGAAAGAGAAAAACATAGACCGAAAGAAAGAGAGGAAAGGAGAAAGGCACGTCACGCAAGTGCACCGTTTTCTTGAATTGCGACGTCACGTATACGCCGGCGCCTACGGCGGCCGTGCGCGGTCGTTAACGGGTTAAGTGACGCGTGCACGAGGCGAGCAGCAGCTAGAGGTCGCACGGTGCGACCATAGACGTGCGAGTTCGGCCTCCGCTTAAAACTCTTCGTCGTTTCTTTCTTCCTCTGACGCGCCTTATAACGCCCCCAGCGTGGTGTGAAACGAGCATCCGATGGCAGTTCGGCAGCGCTCATCGGTATAGGTGCCGGCCGGCCTGCTCATTTGGCCTCTAATCTGCGAGGCCATTATGGGGCCGGCGAGGACCCATACAGGGTTCAGCGGCGGATCGCTTCTTTCGCCGCACTATTCGGCGATGCCTGCTGATAGTGAAAAGTAGCTGGGTTCACTTCACATGATCACAGGCCAGCACATGTGTACTTCGAAGCATAGCGTCTGCGTGCGCATGCTTACACAGCACAAAAGTAACTACAGGATGCCAGATGTGGCGTATAATTAGGGGAAGTTTGCTCGTTGTCTATGGATCCGTTGCACCGAAATAGTCGGGTATCTAAGTTGGTCTCCAGCAGCTTTGTCTATATATACACTCACTTCTACTCCTTGGCTCACAAATCATTTCGTGGAACAATGTGACATCACTCAACAAAAGGAAAAGCGCTCCTTCCCGAACGAGAAGGTCTCGTATATAAGCCGCATCGCGTACCCCGACCAACTTTATCATGGCAGTCCACGGCAGCTCAAGAACCAGCTATTGAGGCGCACGCCGCTGTGGACGCGTACATGATTTATCTTCCGACCATCGTGTTTATATATATACACACAAAGCTTAGAGAGGCATCTCCTGACGCTACTCCTTGTACACTCTCGCGCACAGATACACGTATACACGGGCCCCAGCAACGGCTGCAGTTGTTGCGTAACACGCACGACTGACTGGCGCATTCTTCCTTCGCGCCGAGATTCATTCCTTGCCGAGCGCCATCTCCAGCTCTCCGGGTGGCTCCCGTCATCCTTCTTTCTTTTTCCCCTTCATGGGCGACTCACGAGCCTCATGCCAGAAGGACAGATGGAAGCGAGCGACTGCTTGAGGGCTTCCGAAAGCGGCAGCCAGCCAGCCACGCGCGCCGGCAGCCGGCGACTGTGCACTGCTGGGCTCGTCGCAAAGCTCCGCGGGGTCTTCGTCGTCCCGCGCAGCGTCCATCCCCCTGCTCGAAACAGCTGGTCGCGTTTTCTCCTTTCCTCTCTCCGCCTGGCCACGGCCGACCCCAGAGACTACACGGGATTAAAAATAGCGCGGCACCCGCTGCCATCGCCCCCTTCTGGGTACTCTTCGTCGCTGTCACTGTTGAATGGTTTGGCACCGCTTCGTTGTTTTTTGGTAGGAACAGATGTACCATCGCCGTCAAAAGTAAATGGAAGGCGACTTTGTCAAAAAAAAATTAATTGCTTTAAATCTAAAGCATCATGGTTCATGTTTGTTGCTGCACAGTGCAATTCGCACAATCGCAATTAGTCTGCACATATATATTCAAGCTTGCATGAATTGAGCGGGCAATGATTAAATTTTTTCGTTAATATTGCCTTCCATTTACTTTTGACGGCACCTGTACACACCGTTTTGCAGAACATGTCCTCCGTACGTGTTCGTGTACATACCCTTACGAAAATTTTTAGACAGTTTATAGACTGTCTATAGACTTCTGTCTATAGACAAATCCAATAGAGTAGTATATAGACAATACAAATGCTATAGAGAGTCTATAGACAATCTACTGATTTATGTCCATACACTATTAGTAGACTTTCATCTAAACAATATGAATAGAGAAAAAGAAATATCTATAGGAAGGCAATAGAGTCTATAAGAAGTCTATAGACTGTCTACAGGTTCTGCTCTATTCCCCGCATGCTGATATGTCGATGGAGGTGATCTCGAATGGCAGCATTCGAGTTTTACCGACAGAGTGGGCGGCAGTGAGCCCCTAGGAACAAAATTCTTCTCTGTTCTCAGTGTGTGGTTATGCCTCCTTAGTTATGGTTGCGAACATTTGAGGCAATTTAAATCGCCGCATTTTTGGTGCACAATAAGTTTCATGCGTGTACCGGGGGAGGTGTTCTGAGGCCTATAGACGCGTAAAAAGTATTTAGGCGGGCTTTAAGCGCGGTCTATTCTGTTGGACAAATAAACTTTCTCTCTCTCTGCGAATAAGTACATTGAGGTTCCGCACAGGAATGACATCACACACAGTAGAACGTGCAGCCTGTGAGAGACTTGCATATCGGACGATACGCTTTCTTTATTATGAAAATGAAAATTTCCCGACCGCCTTCAACTCGCCATATATTTACCGTATTATAACAAAAACTGATGATCACGCAATAAAAAATTGTGGAAGCTTCTCCCTCAGTTCAATTTAGGCGATACTGTTCTCTCTCAAAGCCTGCCATTCTTGCAGCGAGTAATGAGGCTCAGACCCACGCGAACGCCATTTCTTTTCTCTGTGCCCGAAAGCTGCGTCAGCTATCTACATGCGAAGAAAATAAACGGGCTTTAAAAACAAAAAAAAAAAAAAAACATTCGCAGCGGCGTCTCTTTTGTGCGGACAACGCCCCCTTGCGTGACCCGTCCTCGTTCACAGTAAACGCCTTGTTACGCGATAAAGCGCTAGCTGGCCTCCCTTCTTATATTAATCGAATGACTCATTGTGAGAACACTTCAGAGCGGTTCTTCTTGAAATTGTCGGCAGCGTAGATAGCAACGCCTTCCAAAGAAAGGGTCTGAGAAAGACCGACAGGACCAGCTGTACTGTTTGGCTCATGTGCATTCAGCAGGGAGCGTTCCCAGAGGAGCTATTCGCTGATGCTGACACCCCCCCCCCCCCCCCCCCCCCCCCCCCTGCACGGGCCTGTTGTGCATTGCTGGGAAGAAAAAAAAAACGGGCGCCATCTTGTGACATACGATACCAGCACGCTCGCGCGGCCCGGAGGACATTACGGGCGCAGGCATGCGCTTGCTCGTCATCCGCTGCATTCCGCGCGTACGATGTCCTCGGAGGAAACGTCGGTTCCCCAGCTGCTGATTCATGGCTGCCAAATGACGGCGAGCCCAGAAATGTCTCTCTGGTTTTGTTTCATCTCTGCTGGCGTGAAGGCACGGAGTCCTGTCAGATTGCAAGCGAAACCGAGCAAGAAGAGAGGCGATAGGGGGCTGGCAAAGCATCGCGAGTTTTACACAGTGAAGCGTAAGATGTCAACGCTCGCACAAGCATGCACGTATTCACGCTCGCTCGCTCGCTCGCTCGCTCACTCACTCACACTCACTCACTCACTCACTCACTCACTCACTCACTCACTCACTCACTCACTCACTCACTCACTCACTCACTCACTTCACTGACACTCACTCACTCACTCCGCTCACTCACTCACTCCGCTCACTCTTTCACTAATGCTCACATGTAAAGTATATACACTGGTGTCAAAAAGTACATCATGTGGTCAATGAATTCGAAATGTGTACTGAATTTTTTACGCGTCCGTTCGAGCCTAGTTATTGACGGGCTACGGCCATATGAGATGTAATTCAGGAGAAAAAAAAAAGAAGATGCATCTCATGAGATGGAATGAGGAGATTTGCAAAAGGCCTAGTGGTTTTTTAACGCTGCAAGTAATGAAGGCACGTTCAATTCGTTATTCCGCACACAATATTCAGTTGGACTGAACCACCATACCAGCTATTCTGTAAACTACTGGTAAATTGGTTAATTGTTTTTTGAAGAAAGGAAATGGCGCAGTATCTGTCTCGCATATTTCGGCGGACACCTGAACCGCGCCGTAAGGGAGGGAGGAAGGTAGGAGTGAAAGAAGAAAGAGAGAAAGTGATGACGTAGTGGAGGTCTCCGGAATAATTTCGACCACCTGGGGATCTTTAACGTGCACTGACATCGCACAGCACACGGGCGCCTCTTGCGTTTCGCCTATGTGTTCATATTTTCAGGCAACACGTGCAAGGGACTGAGCCAGGATGGCACCCTAATTTCATCTGTCTGGCGCTTTTTAATTCAGAACAAGCCTTCATTGGCCCACATGCCATGCACATATGGTCAGCGATGGCCGGTCCGACATTAGGTAGTAAAATTCTGGCTGAGAAGCGAGCAGGACGTCGCGGCATAGGTGAACGTTCTTCCACGCTTTACGCTCGCATGCCCGCCACAACTAAGAGGCTGCCTTAACTTCGAGACCAGCCAAGGGCGACCGACGTGCCTTCTTCTCGGAGCAGCGGCGCATCACACGCCACTTCCTGCGCATCCTCAGCTTCCTTCCCGTAGCCTCATCGCTAACACACTCCGGGAGTCGCCGGCGCCCAGCACCGAAACGCTCGGTGGAGCCGGTAACACTTGTGCCGGGGCAGGCAGGAAATTCATTACTGCCGCTTGGCTGATCATGCCGCGCTCGATTATACATGGCAGAGTTTTGCAAGTGCGTGTGTGTACTATAGGCTCGGGGGAAGGATCGCTGGTCACATTTGCGTGCAGCCGCTGGCCACATGCGTGTATGGAGACGGAGCGTATTAGCCGGGTCTCGCTTTCTTGGTAACCAACGAACCGCTCAGCGCAGTTTCTGCCAAGGTATACATCCCATCCCTGCTGGTCTCCCATAGCAACCGCATGCTCACGCACCACGTGCCTTTGAGTTGCTGGTCCATATTTTTCATTTTTCACGCTGCTTCACGAGTTTCAGCTGTCTCGAGACTTTCCTATAAGACGGACTACAGTCACCACCGTAGACATCACGTAGAACACCCTGTAGAAATCAGTTTGCTACTGGGAAACTAGCTATAACGAAACAGTTTTTAACGAAATGATGGATATAACGAAGGAATGACGATTCCCCCTGGAAGATTGGTCAATACGGGCTATAACGAAGCTACGGCTATAAGGAAGTAATCGCCGGCACCTTCAACTTGGTTATAATGGTGTTCAACTGTACTACTACTACTACTACTACTACTACTACTACTACTACTACTACTACTTACAAGGAATGTCCGAAAAGGCCCACTTGAGGACCCACTTACTGCCGATTCCACGTGCAGCATTAGGTAAATAAGACTTCCGGAAACTTCGTTTGCTTGCCCGTCAGGAGAGTATACCCACAGCCAATGGGGCTCACGCTGATGACAATCTCTCTCTCCCTATCGCTCACTAAACCCAACATGGCGGCAGGAACTCGTCGCCCACGGAGCTATTCTCACATTCCTGACGGCATAGACGCCAGTGTTCCCACACACGCGACCCCCATACAAGACTCGATGCACGGCACCTTATGGATGGCGTGCATGCTCTGAATTGTCTGCCTATATCCGTGCGTGCGAGGCGGCCGCGTGTTCGCCGTGTCGTATAGTGCTGCCCGTCTTGCCGAGCTCCTCTCTCTTCGTTGTAATGGCGGCCATCAAAGTAAGCAGTAACCCGTGGAAAGAGTAGCCGTCGTCACGACCGGACTACCAGCAACAGCCTCCGCTTGGGCCATCACACTTTTTCTTTAACCCGAGTCACCGGCGTGCATCCGGGCTTGCGTGCATCGACCATGCATGCGCTCTCAGTCAAAGCGTGTCCCGCGCACGTTCTCTGCGAGCCGCTGCCTGTCTCGTGGGCGAGCGCGATGCATCGCTGCTCTTGCTCGCTTCGCGCTCACCTTCTTTCAGAGCCGCGCCCTCGTTTTAGCGCGGTTCTTTCTTTGCAAAGATTGCGTCCGGGCCTAAAGCCGCATCATTTACGGAAGATAGACCTACGCTTTCTCTCGCGTCTTCGTTTCCGCCACGCAATTCATCTCCCCTATTTTCCTTTCATCCTTTCGCTAAGTTCTCCTTGCTCGTGCATCTTATATTTACTTCGGTTCATAATATTGTCCTTTCTTGTTTACTTTTTTTGTTTTGCACGTGGAGTTACGGGCTGTGGGACCAGTCGGTACACTGGGCTGTTGCTGAGCGTAATATCCTGGCCCTCCAAGTGCAGGAAATAATTATCTGTACTTCTGGCTCAACTTCCTATCCTCTGTACCTCTTTTTTTTTTCTTTTAACTTCTTGCGCCTTGTTGTTGTAGTCATAGTTACTCTTGCCGTTTACCGACATTGTTTTTGCAATACTACTTTTAGTTCACATATTTCGTAGCGTAAATTTTCCGTATCATACGCCTCTTGCGCGCACCCCGACTGCGCGCCATCCTTCTCGCTTTCTGTTCAGTTTCCCCGGCTCCCGCACCCCTACACGCCCGCATTGGAGTGTCCAAGCAAGGCCGCGTTACGACGGGCTAATCACCAGCTCATCGCTTTTTCTTCTTCTTTGGGCTTTGCAGCAATGCATTGCGCGGCACACGGATGCACGAAACGGTCTCAGCCTTCACGCTCGCATTGTCTCTCTCGGACTCTTCTCGCTGGCGGACAACGCCATCAGCACGACCTTCGGAGCGTGTCTCCTCCCAACCGAGGCCTCATTAAGACGGAGCACCCCTGGAACCGGCGAGAAGCAATGCGCCCTTCGGCCGCCGTTCCGGAGGCATCTCGGACGTCTTTTAGCGTAAGCCAGCGGAAGCGCTAGTTGGAACGCTTTTTGCTTCGAACAAAAGAGAGATAACCGCTGGCGCAGCTCCGGCCTTCTCTGTATAGTTCCATGCAGCGTTGTGCAAGGTGCGGCGGTGTCGTCAAGGGCTCGACGAGTGCTTTTCTGCGCAAGTTTGGTCCTAACAGGGAAATTACAACTGGTGCTCACGTCGTGGAATGGAAACGGCACATTGGAGCTCGGATGGGTACCTTGTGGATGACAGCCTGTCATCGCTTGGGCGCCGAGAGTTGACGCTGTTTGAGCGTGCGTCCTATTGTTGGATGAAAATTCACGGCGGGTTCGCTCGATCCGGAATCGCGGCGACCGCATTTTGGTAGAGGCGGAATGCAACAGACGTTCGTGTGCTGTGCTATATGTTATTCCACTTACTCCAGGTGGTCTAAATTGATCCGGAGCCCTCCAATACACGGCGTAATTAGTCTACCCTTCACTGACGCCCATAATGTTGTTGTGGCCATTAAACTCGTTCAACTACTGAACTAGTTACTTTCGTGGCGGGAAATAGATGCATATCAGTGGCGACATGTCGGTTTCCGTCTGTAAAGTTATATCTGTGAATTGTCCGATCAGAACGGGGCGCACATATCCGACGTACTGCGTATCGCCTGGCTTTTAATATATCAGTCTTGTTTCTGTTGCAAAGACGCGGTGCTAGCTTCCAAGATAGTTTCCTACTAAGGGCTGCTAATCTTTAAGGATGTATACTTAACGCTGTAAGTAAGTCCATGCAAGACTGGAGACATACTGTCGCTCGTAGCAGAACCAGCCGAGCCGCTACACGTTTCTAAGTTCGGCTAGTGCTGCACAGAACTACAGAAAATGCACGGTGCACGCGCCTGCCTCACGACGCCGGCTTAATGCAGCTCACGCGGTGTGCGAACAGTATACGCACGCGTGCACTTTCGCAGTTGCGGTCATTAGCATGGCTATCTCAACTCGAAGTCTTAACCCTTTCGGCGCGCGATTTTTGAGCAAGAGGCGCCACGCTCGCTTAGCAACCAGGGCAACGCTGCGCGGGCTTGTTGGGGCGAGTACCTCTCCTTCGGCCATTCCACCGTGTTCTTTATGTTCCCTGCTTCCTGACTCTCGAGGCTGCGGAACAAAAGGATCTGGTTGCATGAGAGGTTGACGCGTGTATAGTCAAGGGTACGCAGCGCGGTGTTATAGTTACGCTCGTTAAGAAAGTCCGAGGACCCGCCGTTGCGTGCTTGAAACGAGGGAAAACGCGCAGGCGAGTCGCGGATGTTTCTCGGACTGTTGGCGCAATCCGCTCTGTTCCGCTGGCGTGTCTAAAGAGTGGAAAGGGAGGTCTTTTTCGAAGCGTGGACGCACGCGATGCCAAGGGACGATTTAAAAGGAAACGCAAGTGAGCTAGAGGCGCGTTTAAGGAAGCGAGCGCTCATAAGTTACATCTTGCGGCTCTGCACCTAATCGCTACTTATTTGGTCTGAACCCGCATACATCAGGCAGTTTTTGCCCCGGTTCCAATGGCTGGAAAAAAAAAAAAGGGCCGTTCGGGTTTGTGATACACCATATAGTCGCGCAAATATATAAGTAGTCCAATAATATAAGTTTCTTTGTTTTGTTTTATGTGGGTTTAACGTCACAAAACGACTCAGGCTATGGGGACGCTGTAGCTATGAAGTGCTGCGAATATAAGCAGCCCACTCAAAATGCCTGAACTATTGATGGCAATGTTAATGTGAGTTTTAGTGCTGCTTTATTTTTATTCTAATGTGGTACGCGTGCGCAGACAAAGGTCGCTGCAAGTAATCTGCAACCACGCACGGACGCCAAGGTGTCCCACTAAACTGCGTTCCTCAAGTTGTCTGACTCCGTTTAGACTCCAGACCTGAATATCTGGAACCCAGGAGTTGGTATAATTGCTTGAAGAATGTAACGAGTACCGCTCATGGAGCAAAGGAAGTCAAGTTTTCTTTTAGCTTGTTAGTAGATTTGCTCCACCTCCACACTTCGCCCAGAGTTTCTTCAGAAATTGCCGAATCCAGAACTTCCAGAAGACGGCATGCGCTACGGTATAGTTACGACGCAACGACCACGACTGCATTGGCAGAGTCACGTTCTAGCTCTTCACATTTTACGCGGCAGTTTACCGCGTTATGTTCGGGTCATGGGTGAAAGGGGGCCTCCAGCAAGTGAACTCTGTGAAGAAGAAAGAGGCCGCGAGGTCCTTGCAGCTTCCGAAAGCGCTCGGCAGGGGGACCTCAACAGCAGCGCAGGCTTTAGCCCGGGCCGCCAGCTCTTGACAGGCGTGCGCCATCAATCTTGTTGCGTCCGCAGACTTTGACGGCTACGCGCCAACGCCGACAGCCGCGCCGCAGCTCAAGCACACACTAACCGAAAGTGTATTAGCCCCGTTTCACCTCAGTGGAGTTCCACTGTTTGGCCGATCCACTTTGCCTTCGTGTCCGTGCGGTTACTTTCTTCTTTCTCTTTTTTTTTTCTGCCCTGTTAGAAGAATGACTCGGCGTTTACCGATGATGCACGGTGTTCGTTTCTCCGCACGCATTGTATTTCCTCGGTGGGTGCAGATACGGCTGCTGTCTTTCTGCGGCGGCGAGCGTCGCTTGCGTGGCGTGCTGCACGTGAGAAAGACATCACCTCGGCGGTATACTCGATTCTGCCAGGCTCGACCGTGGGAAGGGAGGGAGCAAGAGAGACGTGAACTGTTTGGAGACGTGCGAGACGTTCTGACTCAGAGGGAACTTTCTGTAGGAAAAATGGGCCGTTTCGCTGCGTCTCCACACGATTGTCTACGTAGTTGGCTGGAGGCTAAACACGCTATAATGCCTTGTGTGTGGCGTCTCCCAGAAGCCACATGTCATGTGTTTTTGCATTAGTACTGCACGGGCGCCCGTATAATGTCGGCAGCGAAAGAACACCTTGTTTCTTTTTTTGTGCGTATTGATGTCCCTGAGTATTTTTTCCTGTAGGGCTAAGTGCACATGTACTATACTCATCACTCCTGTAATGAACCTTATTTGGAATTTAGTGGTCATATACGTTTTGTTTTTTGTACTTGCATGTTATTCCCACTCCCCTCTGTAACGCCTAACGGCCCTGAGGGTAAATAAGTAAATAAATAAATAAATATACTTCCATATTATGTTTTATCAAGTGTATAAGGAACTGCGCGATTTTCACATAGGTCATTGCCCTATGCGCAAATAGAAATCAAGGTGTAAAAAGCCTGTCCGGTTACACAATGGTCAGCTGCCATACAACTTACGTAATACCACTTCCATGCCATTCTCCGCTGCTTTGAACTTTAGCTGCAGACACGCAGTACAACGAGCGGTGTTGCTGAGCTAGAGTCATTAGTCAAAGCACGACAATCGAAACGCGAACAGCAGAATTTGTTTTCTTGGTTAATTACCACTTCAAAGGCGACGCAAATCACCGTGACGCATGCTATTAAGGAAGCTTGCTTTAGGTCCAACGTACAGGTAGGAGGCATAGCGATTTTGATAATTGTAGTGCTACTCTGATTCTTTCGTTTTTATGGCTGTCATCAGCAACTCAAAGCATTTCAAATGCCGCAAGTTCTGGGAAGTACTCGCGAGAGTGCGTGGGCGTTTTTGTGCACGATCGCTTGCACACTCATCCATCCACTCGGCTCTTACGCAAGATTTTCTATTAGCTTTTCTTGTATTTTTCCAATCAGGCCTTGTCCTGTGTTGTTCTCCCCTGTGTGTACGCCTTTTTTTTTTTTTTTTGCAGGCAAAAATCCCCTCCGCCATGCCATACCAACAGGCCCACCATTCAGTCTTGCCTCGCTATTACAAGCCGAGACGCGTAACCCATTGCTTCTTCGCGAAAGGCCGCACCCCCGCCTACCCTCGCTCTGCTATTCGCTCAAGCGTGCGGCATCACGCAGCTTTAGACATTGTTGCCTTATCCCTGACCTTCAACCTCTCACCCGCGCCGATGTTTCGTAATTACTCCGCACAGCACAACTATCTCGTATCCACGATAGCCTAGTGTTCTTGCTTTCTCGTTCCGCAAGCAACTTTCGCTTTCTACACGGTATCCATACGGTGTCCTCGTCCAGCGCCGTACCGAAATGCGCAACAAACACACGCACGCATACACGCACCCACGGCAAGCGCCAATGCGTGCACGAACGAAGCCGGTCCGACCACTCGCTATCTTCTTCGCGCTATCTCGCCTTGGCATTGCAGCCGCATTTTCTCGCTACAGCGGCCGCGATTCCCTTTCTCCTGCTGCCCCGAGAGAGAGAGTTCAAGTTCTCGAGCGAGTTTTGCGCTCTTTTTCTGCCTGCTCTGCTGCTATTTTTCGGCTGTCCGCTGCCCCCCCCCCCCCCCCCCCTTCATCCCCTCTCTCTTCCGCACAGCGTCCTCTCAGCGGGTGGCGGGGAACGCGTAAATGCAGCTGCCTGTCTCTGTCTCTCCCCTCTCGCGAAGAGGGCCCTCGTCGACCCTATGGGTGCCGTGTTTGTTCGCGCGTAAGTCGGGCGCGAATACACTCTTATATAAGAGAGCTTTAGCATGGCCGTACTACTGTATACACGGTGACTGTGACTGTACCGCAGATGTGGCTAGGCAAACCTAACACTGGCAGCAACGGCAGTAACGGCAACGCATTACCGCATTCGCCGTACGGCTGTCCTGCTGTGCTTCAAAACTCTGTGTATAAGCTAACGCCTCGCAGTGACAAGCGGGGAAGCCGTTCAAAGGGCGACGAGTGGTGTTACACTTGACTTCGAGGGCGAGGTGTGGAGATGCAGTAGGTATAACCCGCTGTTATAAACTCCTGTAGCCATATACAAGTCAAACAGCAGTTGGCAGCAATAGCCCATGGGCGGCAATCTGTTACACCCCGCTCACTATTTGCTGCAAAAGGAAATCAACATTTTAATTCTTCACTCTGCCATATAAGTCAGATGCATCCGAATTCTAGCATTTGTAATTTCACCTTGTAGCTGTAAAGACAAAAGCTTCAATAACGATATACAGTTGAATCTCGTAATAACGAAACGGTTTATAAAGCAGCAATAGATATAAAGAAGGAATAACGATTCCCCTTGGAAGCTCGGTCAACACGGGCTATAACGAAGCTACGGCTATAACGAAGTAGTCGCAGGGCCCCTTCAACTTCGTTATATGAGGTTCAACTGTATTTGCGCATGTCTGCAAAGAAGAGTAGAAGAATACGGCAAAAAAATTACCGTATTCTAACGACAGATACACCACCTTGACTGAAAACGGAGCATTTATAAGCTAGAAAAGAGCGAAATGTAGGTATCGCCATCACCGGCCGATTTCGCAAGTAAACTGGTGCGTTGATATATATTTTTTCGCGGATCCCAGAGGCCAGTCTGCACCATCGTTCAATTCAAAACAGTGATCACGGAGTCCATTTCGGTGTAGACGTCACGAGTATGAACCAAGCGGCGGCAAATATTTTAAATACATTTCTCTCAGCAGTTGATGCGTTTTTGCTGCCGGGCAAACATCAACGTACCCAAATAGACTTTTGCCGAGTGGACGGATTTGTGCTCAGTTTACTGGTGATTTTATGTCATTCTGGGCCATCCACAACACGCCTCCGAGTTGGCCCTGGTACCGTATTTCGTGGGGATTCTTTTTCCAGGTGGTATATTCTTTTCACACTTTGTCATTGGTTAGTGCCGCCTTTAATACATTTGCCAGGGAATAACATTCCTAGCTATCTATCAGTTCTGACGTCACAGGCGACAGATGCCAACGAAAGAAGAGCAAAATAATAGATATAACAAAGAAACTTTGCAAAAATACGGGCCTTGGAAGTTCGCGTGCACTAAAATCCACCAGATTATTTCAGGGGTAAAAACTCGGGAGGTTACGCTGAGAAGCAGGCCAAGCAGCCCCGCGCTCTTCGTGATGTCGCAAACCTTGTTTGAGTTCTAATTTGTGGCGCAGGAAGCGACACAGCTGGCTTCGTTGCAACAGCACCGCTGGAGAATCTTTCTGTCTATGCCCTCTCATTCAAGCACAATGCCTGGGATCTTTCAGAAGATCACTATGGTAGCAGTTTAGGCTAGTTGATGATGAACCATAGGAAGGGCTACACTCATGTCATAGCGCTCGTCCGTCTCTCTCTTCTGTATCTTGGTCTTCCTGGGCTGTGTAACCCTTACTACGTTCAAGAAGGTCGTTTGTTTTGCGGTTGTGATGGTAAGCATACTACTCAGTGAAGAGCTTTGCGTCCCCGAACTGGGAGGGGCCCTTAGTCGTGCGCCCCTATAGGTGTTTGCAACGTCCGCTGAACCAGCTGTCTTCGGTCCTCTATGGTTGAGCTTGACAGCAAGGCCTCCTACTCCTCAAGTTGTGGGTAGCGTTTCCCATCTTTTAAGCCGCCGCGGTGCCTCAGTGGTCGCTCGACTGCTGACCCAAAGACGTAGTTTCGATCCCGGAGGCGAAATTCTATAGGCCTGTGTGTACTGTGCGATGTCGGTACATGTTAAAGAACCCCAGGTGGTCGAAATTTCCGGAGCCCTTCACTACGTCGTCCCCCATAGCCTGAGTCGCTTTGGGACGTTAAACCCACAAACTATCTTCTCTTTTCATCTCAGGATGGCATGTTGTTGCGAACAACGGGATAATACTGAAAGGAATTGTAGAAATCGCTCGCTCGGACTCAGAGGAACCTTCGCGGCGCCGAGGGTTGGCACCATTGCAATTTGTGCACGGGGTAGGTCATTGCCGTAAACACCATAAAGTGACCGGTGCTATGGTTGAAGGCTGCCTATACGGGGATGAATGCGGCACCCGGTGCCCACCAGGAACAATCAGCGGCTGCGGCGCACGTGCGTTCATCGGGGCCTGCGCGACCCTCCGAGGCCGGCCCAGTCGATTAGAAACGCGGTCGTTCGCTGTCCGGAAGAGAGGGGGTGACCGCACGGTATACGCTGCCACTGTTTCTCTCCTCCTCCTTCGTTTTTTTTTTTTTTTACTTATCAGCAGGATGAGCCAAAGGGCGGCGCAGATGCACGCACGTTGATAGACAGTAACTCTAATAGACGGGTGCTGCGTGCGACATAAGCGCGCAGTGGCGCGACCTCGCGAAAGCGTTCGTTGAAATGTCACAGAACAGCCTTCGATAGATTGCGACAAGAATGGAGGATGTGGACGCAGCACTACTGTCAATGGGACAGGAGAAGGAAATATAAACAATGGTCGGGTTTTAAAGTAGTCAAACCGAGTATAGACGTACGAAAACACTTGAGGTAGGCAACACCGCTTCAAAGGCAACATCCAGCCGCAATCGGCAGCCGCGCGCGGGAAGGAAGGGGGGGGGGGGGGGGGGGGGGGGGGCACGGTTCCGCGCGTTGACAAAGCAACTGCGTAAGTCCTCAACCGCTGGCTCTTTGTCAAAGGTTGAGGCTTCGCACATACCTCGGGTTTTTCAGCTTTTTTATAGTGAAGTAGCGCTTTCGCGCTAAAAAGGAAACTATCCGGTGGTGTCGCAGTTGCGCCTTACAGCTTGTTCTGTTTTGAAAACACCTGTATTCAAAGGCTGAGGTTATAGGCACGAAGAGCGATGAGAGAGAGACAGCGCCTTGTGGTCCGGCTTGTCCCGGACCATATTATACTTAATCATAGAACCATTCCGGACCATAGGGCTGACACTATATAAGCAGTAACGGCTCGGGGAGTCTCAGAGAACTGTTTACTGCTCGGGGCCTAGAGCCTGAACGGTAAACCTTGGTCAAGAAAATTGTTAAATTCATCTGCACGAGCATTTGACAACCTCCGCGAATCCTCCGTTCAAGGCCCTCTATTTTCTGTGCCATTTAAGCAAGGGCTTCGATGTGATGACTTTTCTGTAGTCCCTGTGGCGAAGGTCTACGCCATGAGACTGGGCTCTGGCTCGCTGGTCTGGGAGTTACAGCTTTATAAAAGTTCTGGTTGAGGATGCGCTGTCTTCACTTTCCATTTCATTTCTTGCACTCCTACAGACCAGATATATACCTGTCTGCGCGTCTGTACAGACTGCACGTATCGAGTGTGAAAAAATGGCCTGGCTTAGCTTATGGTTGAGCCTAGGATGCGAAGCATTGTCGGCATCGGTGAGACATTCTTGAGTCTGCAGTAAAACCATTTCTTCTGCGCGCTGCTCCTTTCGTTTCTCACGTTGCTTCTTCCGGTCAGCACGCTCCTTTACAAGGCGCTGTTCCCGCTGTTCAGGAGTTTCTTCAGCACGCATTTTCCGTTTGGTAGCATTTCGCCGCTCGAACCGAGTAGAAGTACTCGAAGCTTCATCCTTCACCTCGGCATCGGTTGTCGAACGCTGCCGTCTAGCTGCATACTGTGCACGTCGTTTGGCAAGCCGTACTTCTCGTTCTTCTCCCGTTCCCGTGGCTCTTTGTAACTTGCGCTTTGCGGTCTGGCGAGCCGCCCTCTGCCTGGCCGACATCTCGCTGCTCAACTGACTCAACGAGTGCGTCGCCTTTTGCGTGACGTCAGTATCTCCTAGCGGTCAGTATCTCCTAGGCTGCCGGCGGAGGCTGCGCGTCCGCAAGCGAGCGCGCGAGGCCCCAGCTTTCACAGCTGTTGTGACGTCATATCACGTGGTGCGCCGATGAAGGTCAAGTGGTAGCTACGCGGCCGTGCGCGGCGCAGCAAGGAAGAGCTAGGTTGTGCGAGTAATATGCTTCGCATAAAAAGTGCGTTGTCACATGAGCCATGCACACATGCGGAACGCAACAGGTAAACGTCGCTGGTAGGGACGCAATAGAGTTTCAGCAAAGAGCATGACAAGCTGGACGATTACGCAATACACGCTACGCGTCCTTGGCTACGGCACAGCGAAAAATCGCAGCACATTTTTATCGTCCAGGTGCGCCAACGCAACCTTGTATTTTAATCCCCCCAAGCCGCAACTTATCTATACGCACGAGAATTCTTAGGAAGCCCTACAACCATCCCTCGGCACCTACATAAACCGCATACTTCAAAGGTGCCAGGTGGTTGAGGGCAGAAAAAAAACACATACACGCAGTGCAGGCAGCAGCTGTTCTCCGGTGGTTGCGCAAAGGAAAGAACATCGCCGCCGGT
Organism: Amblyomma mixtum; assembly: GCF_055824585.1. NCBI lineage: Eukaryota > Metazoa > Arthropoda > Arachnida > Ixodida > Ixodidae > Amblyomma > Amblyomma mixtum. The sequence continues at coordinate 284,708,269 of NC_143013.1, forward strand.
ATACACAGGGACCCCGGAGGATCTTCATCAAGTAAACCTGAAAAACGCAAAGAGCCAACGAAGATACACACGCTAGCGTTATGCTAGTCTGTGCACTAGCGCCCTCTATGGCACTCGCCAGCACCACTCAACCTAGGGGTCCCATAGGGGCGATGTGGGGGCCGCTGATCGTCGGGTGCTCCGACAGAGGCCTCTAGTGATGGAGCAGGCCATTGGCAGGCAAGCCACTTCGCTCCATGCACTCTGTTCGGCCTAAAACGGTGCAGTGGTATGGACGCTGTAGCTGGTGGTGTGAGCCAACCGGGAACTGAATTCATGTTAAAGCGGTCCCTGATTGACCGGCCTCTGACTATCGTGATCGGTCGCGAGCGGCGAACACTAGCCAATCATGAAGCAGTTCCACACGCGGGAACGTCTTTTCTCGCAGATTAGAAGCCGGCAGAATGGCCGACGCCAAATTGCGACCTTCCGCCGCACTGCAAGGTTTTCAGGAGAGAAAGCGTAAATGCCGTTTTCCGGCGCACGCTCGAAACTCCCCTGGCGAAATATACAGAGCGGTCGCGGACGGCCGGAAACAAAACGACATGAACTGAAGTCTTCCCCCCGACAAAACACGAATCCTCGGCAGTCGACTTGCACGTCCGACGGCCAGGTAAGGAAAAGGAGCGCTCAGGTCGAGGAAGCTGGCTCTGTCCGCGTCACAGAGGAGCAAGAGAACGAATAGTAGAAGCATTGAAAAGAAAGAAAGAAAGAAAGAAAGAAAGAAAGAAAGACTCGGAGGAAAAACAGAAGAGTCAAGAACGTCGCGACGGGTGGAACAGCCGTCCTGTCGATGGATGCAGGCATGCCGACGAGAAGGAAGGAAGGAAGCAAGGCGGGGATGGTTCAGGAAAGGAGGAGCAGAGAAATGGTTTCGAGACCGGGCGCGCGCCACCTGTCTCCGGCGCTTCGGTTTTGCACCATGTCTTTTTTTTTTTTGTTTTACTTACGTGTGTAGAGTCGGGCTACAAGGATTGCCTGTCTTGCGGGCGACGGCGGCAGATGGTCGGTGCGCGCGCGGGCGACCGGCGGCGCGCGCGCGACCCCTGGTGTTGTTTATGGGGCGCGTGCTCCCCCCCCCCCCCCCCCCTCCCCTCCCCTCCTCGCCTTTTACCGACATTCCTTTCTTTGCTTTTTCTGCTTTCGGTGAGCGAAATGTTTGATTTCAGATAGCCGTTTTCGAGACATCCTGCATTTCTTTTTTTATTTCTTAGTGAAGACAGAAGGGCTGGGGAGCTTCGGGGCACAGTGAACCCGACCCTGTGTAGTGGAGCCATCGAGGGGAGCAGAACCAAGGCGATACATATAACAAGCGCGTTTCCAGGAAGAGGAGGTGGGGGGGGGGGGGGGAATTATCTTTGGAGCAGACTCCGTCCTCAACACCTGCGGCCGGCTCGAGCCTGCCACGCGCCTCTCCGTGCAGATGATGCTCGTGCGTGAAGGCATGCACGTGAAGGCCGGAGACGGCCTGCTGTTCTTAAAGAACTACGTGTTGTGCATACGCGCCTGCCAGCTGCGCCGTGAGGGCGTAACGTAGCGGCATCGCCTCCGGGTCATCGCCAAGGTCGCCTTCACCTATGCTTGAGTTTACCCGAAAGCTGATGACGGCATTGCCCTGCATATGTTCGCGTGGCTACTGGAGCTGGCGTTTCAATGGGGATGTCTCTTGTAGGGTTCGGCACGCTGCCGCCTCTTTTTGTACATGTGTTACGAACATTCCGCGAGAGGAGAGTGGACTAGGCTGCGCGCCCCGTTTTGTTTCGTTTTGTGTGTTTTGTTTTAGTGCGTGCCGTTGGAAGGGGAGGAGCGGCTCGAACGCCCATGCTCTTCGGTTGGTCTCCCCGTTCGTTCTTGCGTTTTCCCTTGCCACTCCAGATGGCGGGGCTCTCTGCTGACATCGACCTTGGGCTCCTGTCCCCCATCTTCCCGGAATCCTGCCTCCCGGGGGGGAGAAGCCGCCGGCCATAAACAAGCGAGAACGGTCTCGGTTTCGTCGCGTTACGCGACGGGCGGTATACTAGGCTAGCACGGTTAGGAGCTGAAAGTGTCCGTTGGCCCCACACATCTGGCGCGCCTCCGCTCCACTTGGCGGAGGATTGCGCAGCCACGTAGGGAGGAATTTCGGGGTGAGGGAAAAGGCGCTGACATCAGTTCTGAGCTTTCTTATTCGTTAAAACTGATGTCAGGCGGGAAGCTGTAGCACTGTTTATTTTTGCGTGTGGAAAGGGGCGCGGGAAAATCGTAGTGGACTCTCGAGGAGACCCGCGCCCGAGGGCTTTTGGCTCTAGCTACTCGTAGCTGTCAGGCGCTCGGTTGGGCCGAGCGCGGGAGTAGCGGCCGTTGAGAGCTGGTGCAAGGCGCGCCAGTTCGACTGTTGGGACGTGGTGTCCCTCGCCTCTGTGAAGGCGGTCGGCTAGGCCGGCCGCGGATAGTTTGACCGTACTGAATCGTGTACCCATCTGTAAATAGCCTGTATAAAAGTTCTTCGTTTCTCCGTGAATCGCTTCGCCTGGAAGTCACTTCATCGAGAAGCCCTTCAAGCGGTGCATCCAGTTGCTGGAAACCACCGGACCAACACCACCGGCAACAACTTTACTGGCGCAGTCGACAGTACTGGTGCACTGCAGCGGCCCCCAGGAGAGGACGAAGTTCGGTATCCAAGGCGAGATACCGAGTGGACGACAGGCTAAGGGTACGAAGGTGCGAGGAGCATCGGGCGTGAAACGCCGAAGACAAGGCCTTCTGCGGACAGAGGGTGGCATCCCTGAGCAACGGCGGCAATTGGGAAATTGAAGCGGACACGACCTTCAGCGGACGCCAAGTGGCATCCCCGAGCAACGGCAGCCGCTAGCGGCTTCAATCGGCACCTCAAGAGGTCGACTCCATTCTTGCCCGAAAAGAGGACACTGCGAGCAGCTCCGAGTGAGTTCCCTGGTTCCTTTTTCTTGGCGGTCACTGTTTGACTACGGTGGGCGTAGTTAATGATAACCCGATTTGGGCATCTTAACCCTGACAAGGCATCCACAATGAACAGCGATAGTGACAGTGGTGACAGTAGGGACGGTGGTGACAAGGGCATCAATGAGGTGTCGAGGCCACGGCGTAGCCAAAACATTGATAAAGAGCTGGAATTGTACGAAAAAAAGATAAAAGCCTTAGAGCTTGAAATGCAAATCATTCGTGCTCGAAGCCAGAATGCTGCGCCTTCCGAAGACGAACGGTTGAGACAGTACGCTAAGCTGCTCGCCGGCGCGTTTCCCAAATTGCCTGCAGACGGTGAAGTGCCCGTCTGGTTTGAATCAGTGGAATGCTCGCTCAGGGCTTACAACGTTCCGAAGGAACACTGGGCGCAGCTTGTGTTCCCAGTGCTGGCCGAGCGGGTGACTTACTTATCGACTCGGTTCACCGCAGAACAGCACAGAGACTACGATAAGTTGAAGACGGTGGTCCTAGACGAGTTAAAACTTTCAGCCGCAGAGTACCAAAGGCGGTTTTCAGGGGCCACCAAGAGGCGCGAAGAGACTTGGAAGGGTTTTGTCACACGCGTCCAGAGTTATTTAAATTTTTATTTAAAGTCTCGGGGCGTGTCGACTTTTGACGGACTTCTGAAGCTTCTGGTCGCCGACCAGCTCAAAGAGGGGCTATCAGAAGAAGCACGGAAATATGTCAAGCTGCGCGAGGGTGAGAAATGGCTGAACGCGGATGATATAGCCGCATTGCTGCAGACGTACGAGGAAGCCGCCGGGAAGGGAAGCGCACAGAGGAAAGCCGACAGCTTTAAGGGTTTTGATAACCGGCCAAAACCGAGGTCTGAGGCCCCACCTGCTCAGAAGCCTGGGGCAGAACGAGGAGACGTAAGGGCTGCAGTCAGGCCAGGAGGAGAAAAGAGAAAGGAATCGCGATCGGGTGGCTGTTTCCGATGCGGGAGCTGGCGGCACGTTGTTGCGAACTGCCCATTTGATCGTGAGAACCCAGCTGACAAACGAGAGCGTCCGCCGCGCGAGGATAGGTTAACGGCACGCGTGTCCACCCATGCCTCGGAGACCACGCGTCCAACTCTCAGGGACGTTAAAATCAGCTGTCGGGAGGCAGTTTTCAGCGCCATTGTGGACACCGGCGCAGATATCACCGTAGTGCGCGAGAGCCTTGTACCTGAAGAGTTTGTATCCCCACATGGGACAATCGATCTCATCTCCGCCTTCGGAGAAAAGGTAGAGGCGAAACTGGCAGTTGTTCCTTTGAAGCTGTATCGTGGTGCTTCCTTAATTGAAAATGTGGATGATGCGACACCGGTGACGTGTGCGCTCACCGACAAGCTCACGCACGCCGATTGCCTGATCTCGGCAGACGCATGGGAACAGCTGCACGACACGCGCAAATCGGACAGCGAGGGTCTCGTGCAGGCGGTTGGAACTCTGTCGCCGCCGGGTGAAGACAGACCGGATGAATCAGGGCCAGACGCGGGTGCCGAGTCAGTTTTGACGTTCGAGGACGAAATCCTGCCCGAGCAGACCCTTGACAGAAATGAAGGAGAGCAATCACAGACGGATAGCACGGCTGAGCTTGGCGGAGCACAGAGGTTTCGGGTTGAGCAGCGTGAGGACGAGACACTGCGTGAGGCCTGGCAGAACGCTAAGCAGGGAAAGGCGGGCATGTCAGTCGTAGACGGAGTTTTGTATCATAAAGACCAGGTGCTAGGCCAGGGGGTACAGCAGCTAGTGCTGCCAAGATTACGGCGCGAGGCCGCACTAAGCCTAGCACATGAGTCCTATTGGGGGGGACACCTGGGCTTTCGCAAGACTAAAGCTCGCCTCAAGTACAGTTTCTACTGGCCGGGCATGGAGTCGGATATTCGCAATCACTGTGACAGCTGCCATGGCTGTCAAGTGCGTTCAGACCGCCGGCGAACTGACCGGGTACCGATAACGCCTCTCACTCGCCCGAAGTTTCCTTTCCAGAAAGTGAACATAGATGTCATAGGTCCGATCGAGCCATCGTCTGGCCGAGGACATAGATACGCGCTTTGCATAATAGATCTGTGCACGCGTTGGCCAGAAGTAGTCTGCCTTAGGTCTTTGTCCGCCAGGGCAACCTGCGATGCGCTGCTTTCGGTGTTTAGCCGGACGGGTGTTCCCGAGGTAGTGTGCTCAGACTGCGGCACCAATTTTACAGCCGCACTTACGAAGGAATTTCTTGGAAGGCTCGGCTGTACCCCACGCTTTTCCGCCCCAAATCATCCGGAAAGCAATGGGTCGGTGGAGAGGTGGAACAGAGTCTTTAAGACCATGCTCTCACACGTAATTGAAAAGGAACCGAAAAACTGGGACAAGTTCATCCCTTTTCTTCTTTGGGCCTATCGAGAGGTGCCGCACGACACCACTGGCGTGTCGCCCTTCCGAATGCTTTACGGCCGAGACCCAGTAGGACCACTAGGTATCCTAAAGCAAAGCTGGGCGGGAGATATTGAAGTACCCGGGGAACTGGCGAGCGCCCCGGCGGAGTACCTGAAGAAGCTGAAAGCACAGCTCGAGATCGCGGCCGACACCGCAGAGCTAACGACTAGAAAACAGCAGGAGGCGTACTCGTCACACTACAACAAGCATGCAATGGTGAAAATCTTTCGCGAAGGCGAGGCGGTCCTCGTCTTCGACGAAAAGAGGCCAGGGAAAATGTACCCGAAGTGGCTGGGGCCGGGGGGTGGTGACAAAAAGGTACCGCGAGCACTCGTACTACGTACAGATGAGTGACGGTCGCCGCATGCTAGTACATGCAAATAAGCTACGCCCCTACGTCGGCAAGGTGGGTTCGGTGAGCGTCATATTTCATGACGATTGCGACTTCGGAGAAGTCGAATACACCCCGCGCGCACAGAACCTCCTGGAGGACTGTGTAGTTCTTAAGCCTGATAGAACAAGCCACTTAGACAGGGATGCCGCGGCGCTGGTGCACGCCACGTTCGAGCAGCACCAGGCATTGTTTCGGAATGAACCCTCTATCGCACGCGTGGGCGAGCACAGCATAAAACTCGCGGAGGGGGCAAATCCAAAGCGAGGGCACCCTTATAGGATCCCAGAGGCTTTAAAAGACGAAGTAACGAGGCAGATTGATGAACTCCTCGAACAAGGCCTCATCTACCCATGCAAAAGCCCTTTTGCACACCCGATCGTGTGTGTTCCAAAAAAGGGCGGGTCGGTACGTCTTTGCATAGACTATCGAGCGCTGAATGCGGTGACCGAGACGGACGCATTTCCTATGGGTTGCCCCCAGGAGCTGATCATGCGAGTCGGAGCCGCGAGGTTCATAACCCTCCTTGACCTCAGGCGCGGCTATTGGCAGGTGCCGCTCGCTGAGGATTCTCAGCTTCCGACCGCCTTCATCTCGCACCTAGGTCAATTTGCCTGGCGGGTGATGCCTTTCGGTCTTAAGAACGCGGCGGCTACCTTCCAAAGGAACATGAACCAGTTACTAGCCGGGCAGGAAGAATACGCTTGCGCCTATCTAGACGATATCGCCGTGTTCAGCCCATCGCTCGAATCGCACATCCGTCATCTGCACCGTGTGTTTTCCACTTTGGAGGAGGTGGGCCTGCATGCTAGCTGGGAAAAGTGCCAAATAGCGCTGCCCTCAATCCGCTACCTGGGGCATGTTGTCGGTTCAGGCCAGCATGGCCCAGCCAAGGAGAAAATTGAGGCTATTGAAGGCATTCAAGTCCCTAAGACCAAGAAAGAATTGAGGAGCTGCCTAGGGCTATGCGGCTACTACCGTAGCTATGTTCCGAATTTTGCAGAAATCGCTCTGCCACTAACACGCCTAACGGGCAAGGGCGTGCCGAATAAAATACCATGGCCAGATGACGCCGACAGAGCCTTCAAAGCCCTGAAAAAAGCTCTATGCGAGGCGGTTGCACTGACCACTCCGGACCCACGGAAGCCGTATCTGCTTTTCACAGACGCGTCGGCAGTAGCAGCTGGTGCCTGTTTGGCGCAGCTTTCTGACAACGGCACTGAGACGCCGATAGCCTTCGCCAGTCACAAATTTGCACCCTCGCAAATGCGATGGGCTGCAATCGAAAGGGAGGCATTCGGGGTAATCTGGGCACTAAAAAAGTTTGAGACGTGGGTATTTGCCGCCGCCGTGACTGTCATCACTGACCACAATCCGCTCTCATTTCTTACGAGCAGCGTGCCCCAAAGTGCGAAGCTTACGCGCTGGGCTCTGGCGCTCCAACGTTACAATGTTAACATCGAGCATCGCAGGGGAGTCGACCACGGTAACGCGGATGCCTTGTCTAGGATCCCCAACGCTTGTTGGAATAGTACACTGGCTGACGTCCCGCAGTGACCGCTGGGAAACTGGACCAGGGAACAGTGCACACAGACTCGTTGGACTTAAGAGACACACCCTGATCCAACCCAGCGAAAGTGGTAGTGTTCTGTGTGTGTTTGTTTGGTGGACTCTCTAGCATGTATCTGTGAAGTGTGTGACGAAAGGCCGCGGCATGCTGGCCCACAGGCTCCTGCAGCTTACTCGTGCCGATGTACTGAACTGCTATACTTGCCGAACCCTTTTTGTTGTTTGTTGCCTCGGCTTATCTCTTAATAGATTAGCCGAGTCTTGGGGGGAAGGTGTAGGGTTCGGCACGCTGCCGCCTCTTTTTGTACATGTGTTACGAACATTCCGCGAGAGGAGAGTGGACTAGGCTGCGCGCCCCGTTTTGTTTCGTTTTGTGTGTTTTGTTTTAGTGCGTGCCGTTGGAAGGGGAGGAGCGGCTCGAACGCCCATGCTCTTCGGTTGGTCTCCCCGTTCGTTCTTGCGTTTTCCCTTGCCACTCCAGATGGCGGGGCTCTCTGCTGACATCGACCTTGGGCTCCTGTCCCCCATCTTCCCGGAATCCTGCCTCCCGGGGGGGAGAAGCCGCCGGCCATAAACAAGCGAGAACGGTCTCGGTTTCGTCGCGTTACGCGACGGGCGGTATACTAGGCTAGCACGGTTAGGAGCTGAAAGTGTCCGTTGGCCCCACACATCTGGCGCGCCTCCGCTCCACTTGGCGGAGGATTGCGCAGCCACGTAGGGAGGAATTTCGGGGTGAGGGAAAAGGCGCTGACATCAGTTCTGAGCTTTCTTATTCGTTAAAACTGATGTCAGGCGGGAAGCTGTAGCACTGTTTATTTTTGCGTGTGGAAAGGGGCGCGGGAAAATCGTAGTGGACTCTCGAGGAGACCCGCGCCCGAGGGCTTTTGGCTCTAGCTACTCGTAGCTGTCAGGCGCTCGGTTGGGCCGAGCGCGGAGTAGCGGCCGTTGAGAGCTGGTGCAAGGCGCGCCAGTTCGACTGTTGGGACGTGGTGTCCCTCGCCTCTGTGAAGGCGGTCGGCTAGGCCGGCCGCGGATAGTTTGACCGTACTGAATCGTGTACCCATCTGTAAATAGCCTGTATAAAAGTTCTTCGTTTCTCCGTGAATCGCTTCGCCTGGAAGTCACTTCATCGAGAAGCCCTTCAAGCGGTGCATCCAGTTGCTGGAAACCACCGGACCAACACCACCGGCAACAACTTTACTTCTCTCATGACTCGTTTTGACCTGAGCGTTCTGGAATGTAAGCCGGCTGTGTGCTGTCGATTCTGTGGGCACGGTAGCTGTGGATTAAACGCTGAGCGTAACCTGCCAATTCTATACGCTCGGCCTGCTTCAGAAGTTGAACAATACAGAAAGAACGGTTCAGTATCGAGGCCGAACATCTCTATTTTGCATGGTAGCAGTCGCACCGTGCACTTGCAGTTGATGCCTCAAAGGCTGAAACCTTCGCTTTGAAAGTGAAAAGAAAATTAGTTTTGAGGAAAGAAAAGATGCATTCACTGTCTTACTTATTGGTGGACAAATGTATCGAGCCGTGAGGGAAGAAAGGTGAAGTGAAAGAAGGAAGGGAGAAAGAGGTGCCGTACTGGAGGGCTCCGGAATACTTTCGAACACATGGGGATCTATAACGTGCACTGACATGGCACAGCACCACACGGGCGCCTCTGGCGTTTCGATGGTCTTCCAATGCCCGAGTTCCTGGCAGGGAAAAGAAGAAATAGAGATAGTGGCGACTGCGGAGGACGCCTTCGAGCTGTCTTTCGAATGTTGCAGACTGCTTATATTCGCTGTGTGCAAGTGAACTACGAAATCTAAACCAAAGAAAGAAAGAAAAGAAGAAAGAAAGAAGGAAGAAAGAAGGAAAGAAAGAAAGAAGGAAAGAAAAAGAAACAAACTAACAAAGGAAGGTAAAAAGGAAGGAAGGAAGGAAGGAAGGAAGGAAGGAAGGAAGGAAGGAAGGAAGGAAGGAAGGAAGGAAGGAAGGAAGCCGCTACGGACGGTATAACTTTTAACAGTAACATTACGCTACCGGAGCGCAATTTGAACCCAACTTTTGGAAAAGCTACACACCGGAAGCGCAGCGCCTTTCTACGAAGTGCGTACGTAACCTTTGCGAAAGTTTTCGATTCGGTACAAAGTGCGCCATCTGAACGTAATTCTCGAGACACGCGTGAAAGGTTTCGCTCCAAAAACGAGACAAATCACGAAGAGATCGTTCCGCCACCTCCGTTTCCTCTACTTCGTGGCGTAAGCAACTCACGCCGACACAGTGTATCGACCACACGCTCTGTGAAACATTCTCCCTTATCCGTTTCCCCGGCCCAACGCCCTCTGCTAGCACACCGGTATTCTGCGTACCGGCACGATGTTTATTCCATTTCTACTCGAGTCAGCCCCTTGAGTGATCGCTTTTGCGTACGCGCGATTCGTAATTCACCCCGAATAATGGCGGGCCGCAATCTCACCTCCTACGCTCATTTTTTACTTCACGAATGTGCTGAATGATCCCCTTTGTCCGGCGTTACGTGCAACGGTCACGGGTCTCGCCCCGTTATAAAAGGTGGTGCATCCGTCTTAAACTCCAGCAGCACGCGTTGAGCATTAACCCGGTTCGCGGTCGTGACGCGTCGCAAAAACTCCTAGCAGCTCGCGCGCAGCCCGCAACAGGAATGGAGCGGAGGAAGGAAGGTGCAAGCTCGCGCAGTTCTGGGGCGAGACGCTGCACATGGATAGAGGGAGAAGGAGCCCGAGAGAGGGAAAGAATAAGAAAAGGATTTTCCGCCCTCTGTTATGCTAGCCTGCGTTTTATTCCGGCTTTTGAATGACGCGCTCGAGCGAAGGAAAACCGGAGCGGCGCCATTTCGAAACCGCGCGTACGCACACTGTTCCGAACCAGCGTTTCGCTGGGAAAACGGGTGGTATGCGAGAAAAAATAAAATGACGCAAACTGCTCCATGTGACACCGTCAACTATTGCATCACCTCCTCCTGGTGTCAACACGCTCGCGCGACTTCCTAAACTCGAACAAGTGCCTCGTATAGTGCACTTACACCATTTTCCGAGTGCATTTTGGCAAAGGCTGTCTTGCTACCTAGTTTCTTATCTTTGATTCAATTGAGCATGTGAATAGACAGAGTATGCAGTTGACCTTGGTGTGGGCGCTCTCTGGAATCTGACATGCGCGGTCACGTGACAAAAGTGGGCTTGGCCTATACGTTGACCATTAAGTATGTGCTCTGATGAGGGTGGGAAGAAAATGGGGTAGGGGAAGGGGCTGTACAACTGTCCCCGTCACTTCTCCTTTGAAGCAGGTTCCTGTTCTTTAGTTGTTATACTTTCTCATGCTCACACGGATATACTGACTCAGAATGAATCACGCCGAGAGGGAACATAAAGGAGCTCCCTGCTGTTCTCTATACAGGTTTTCATAACAAACATATCGTTGCAAAAGTTTATTACGAGGCCACTTACCGTGCAAAACGCGGCAGCTACAACATTTCCAACTGAACTGACCTGGGACAACTTTACAACGCGCTGTAACGTATACAGTTGTGGACGGAAGAAGAATAAACCACGAGTCGACGACAATTGTATTCTAACGCGTTACCTATAGCGAAACGTGATACACGTTTGATGGATATGCAAGTATTAATTACTTTTTCACTTGCACATAACTGCAGCAAACGTTTGTGTTTATTCTGCGCAAAGCGACAGAAAAGTCTGAACGCTAAAGCGTGGCCCCTATTATTCTGTCCGCGACTGTACGGACAGGACTGCTTGACTTCACATTCGTGCTTTCTGCATGTCGGAAAACAAACGGGGGTGAAGTCAGGAAAGCCGTTCTCGTAATCTGCGTTACAATGAAAGCGTTTTCGCATATAGCAAATCACCTTCTGGTACACAGTATACACCTGAAGCACAGACCGGGCGCTCTGGCAAGTAGTTACATGAACAGGGCACGCAATATTTTTTTATAGCTTCCCATATACAATGAAGGTTTCACAGCCTACTCAAGCACTTACGTGCGCACGGTGCAATAAAGAACAGGCCCTCGAGAACGACGTTACACATATAGAGACAACATGCTCAAAGCAAGTCTGCCTCCCCCTTACCACTTGCTTTTTTTTTTTACGTATGAACGTACATCGCCTCACCGGATACGGTCCGCCGCGCATGTATCGAAGAATGTGTTCTTCACAGGCACTCTCGCTTGCCCTGGGAACCGCGGCAGCACTACACACAACGTATGCGCGCGTCCGTTGTTCTCGGAGAGACGGGGGGGGGGGGGGGGGGGGGGGGCTGAAACGCGAGCCGATCGCACGTCTCTACTCGCGGACCTTCGTGGGTGGCCTCGTCGGTCGCCTCGTTTGCGCGCGGCCCCTGCGATGATTAGAAGACGCTGCTCGCCCTTCCGCGGGCACTTCGCGCGCGCCACGGGTCCGCTGCTGCGAGGTTCAAGGTCGTCGTGCGAAACATGGGCTCCAGAAGCCCAGCACGATCCTCCACCTCCTCTTCATCTCGGTCACAGTGGTGGATCTCTCCTCCACACTATAGAGGAGGGGACAGTGGCGCATATACGTCTCTATATATGAAATGGAGCGGAGTATATTCCGCCTCCCCCTCTCCGTACCTCCTCTCTCTGGTTTCCCGCAGCGGCAATCAACGTCACGGCTTAATTCGCGCTTGCGAGCGAGCCGCTCCTCTGCTCTGCAACTTGTGAAGGGCAGTGGGAAGCGAGGAGGGGGGGGGGGGGGGGGGGGGGGGGGGGGGCAGAGTTTGGCGCGATCATCGCCAGGCGTGTGGGCTGCTCGATGTCTTTGCAAGACTCGTTATATGTATAGTTGCTTGTGTTTTCCTGGCTTGGCTTAGCTGAGGGATGAGTGTGTTGTTTTCCGGTTCGAGAGTGACAAGCCGGCATCGGCATTCCTTCCTGTTTCGTCGAAATATGCCGCAGCTGAGTGCATACACTACTTGTGCTTGCGGAAAGTGCACGCATGACAGAAGGGGATTGTGTGGCGAATGCCCCGTTCAGTAACGTAATAGTGTTGAGATAATGGTGTCCTTGCTACTTAGTGGAAAAGTTTTGAAAGGCTGAGTCTGTCGGTTACCGCGGGCAGGTTTTAAAAAAACAATTTCACGGGATTGAGTGTGTGAGTGAGGAACATTCATTACTATAAAGGAGGGTGGGTGGTGGTGGGGGGGAGTGGGATCCTCAGTCTAGGGCCTCAACAGCCCTCGAAGCAGCTTCGGCCCGGCGAACGAGCAGGCGCTAGTTCTCCAGGTCGGGTGCGCGGAGAAAACTCTCCCAGTCCGCTTCGGTTGGCACTGGTATACGAGGGGCCGCTTGACTCTGTGGACGAATAATGGGGCATAGACGATAATTCCAGAGCAGGAATCGCATGGACAGGAGTACACCGACTGCAAACGATGACCGCCAACAAAAATAGGCGCGCAAAGTGCGAAAATTTTAAAAACTATACATGCGAGTATGAGCGCTTTGATGTTGCGGTGTGAATTTATTTTAAGGTCGCTTGTCTGTATTAGCATACATGATACACATCGATGTTCGAAATTAGACGTTACCTATGTAGCTGTCACATCGTGCGTTGCGCACGTTGTCAAGCGCTGTGTTCACAGAGCCAGGTTGCGAAGATGCATGCAGGAAGGGTTGAGCAGCAACTGCAGCGATGGAGGTCGTCGAAAATTGCAACGTCTGGCGAACCGAAGGCAAAATGCGTCTGTCATCTTGACACGCACGCATATGCAGTACCTTGGAGTTATTCTTTACTGTTTATTTTTATCTCCATTGCCCTTTATTGTATACGTGGAAGGAGTTGGAGCATACGCGGCAGCGCGCATGTGCGAATAACTATCGCGAGGTTTGCAGCAGCGCCGTAGGAGACTCTGGATGCAGCCGCGCTTATTCCTTGCTTGGCAACGTTGACGCGCATGCATAATGTACGCGGGGGCAGATGGGAGCCAGCGAAGACTGATCACCTCTGGGAGCGACGACGGTCAGCCGACTTTGGCGCATTCACCGTGGGGTCACTGCATTCGGTAACGCTAGAATGCACGAATATATATTTATGCCAGCCGCTCTCTAGACGCTTGTGACGTCACGTGACGCGTCGCCCATGTGTCTCGTCCAGGTTCCCGCTGATCAGTTTCTTGCGATTCATGTTGGATGTTTAATGTGAAAGAAGCCAACAGTATTTGAAACCAAGCAAGGAATATTTTGTGTGGCGTTGATTAGAGCGGAAAGTTAGTTACGTAATAGTTTTATATAAAAGGCAATTTCACAGAAAGCGGAAGAGACGACGGTCATGCACCACGGGAGGCGTTCGAACCCACGACCTCCGCACAAGCCCCGTCCATAGCGACGGACAAGGAGTGCCCTGTTACACCGCAAATGCCACTTAGAACGCGATCTAACACAGACGGTGGGCAGCTGTGCGACATCTATGCATTAAAGGGACACTGAGGAGATTGAAGTTGGCTTGTATCGACAGAATACCAGCTCCTGATTACAAAAACGCCACTCATACTGAGAACAAAGCTCTTGTAACGTAGAAAAGAGCAAGAACCAAAATACAGGTATCGCCGCCACAGGCCAAATACGCAAGTACAAGCGGGATGACGTCATAGGACAAAACAGTGTTGCTAGAACCAATGCTCCTAGTAACACTGGGACACGAGAAACTACGAATCACTGAGGCGCAGCCAATGCATGCACAAATCTCCTTGACGTCGCCAGATGTCGGCACGTACCCGGCAGCTACGCGCGCGCCTGCAGCATCGGGACCAATCAGCGCCTGCTCACCGGCGGTAGGCGGGCTCCCAGTATTCCGCTAACGGTAACAAGGTACACAGTATGCTAAAGATGTCTATTTGCGAGAACTTCGTTGACGACTTCGAGAGCAGGATCCATCGTAACGCTGGCAAAACGCCGGTGCAAACGTAAACGAAGCGACGGCAGCGACGGCCGCAATAGCTGACAGATGCCTTCAACGTGCGGCCGGCGGTAGCTTTCTTTTCGGCTGCTGCTAGGCCGCACTGCTGGCCGCCAGAAATCACGAAGTCTGCGTTACGTCATGTGCACGCCATGTTTCACGTCACTTAGTCCTGTGTCGTCATAAGAGAATCCCAAGTTTGAATCAGAGCGGCGGGAAAAACTTTTTCAACTTCGAATCCAAATTTCTTAGAAATAAATGCATCTTTCGCTGTCGGCCAAGTGGCAACAAAGCCATGAAATGCCGAACTATCGGATTTTGCTTTTAAAAAAAACATTAATAGAGCTCTCCTCACTGTCCCTTTAACATACTGCGATCTGTAGTGTGTCATGAGAAAAACTTCGGCGCCGGTGTTCACGCTTTAAGCACTGCGTGATGCGCATCATCTCTATCGAGGTTCTTCACGCTCTATACTGACTCGCAGATGCAATGCTCGGCCATGGCCATCTTTTTATGGTGTTATTGCTGCGGCTGTTTCACGAACATGCTGAACAAACCCTGCAGTAGTATCCCGGCCGCATTTCATTTGACCCTGATTTCAATTTTTCCCGCTTTCCATTTTGTCCCGGTCGTTCAGGCGAATTGTACGTGCTCACCTCAACCGCACCCGTCACTCAACGCGGAACACGCCCACATCATTCGCAAAGTTCTGATTGACACTGTCCTCGCCCGATATAATGCTCTGCAACTTCAGAAGGCATGAGGCGGCTCACTGTCCCGCCTGTCCGAAGATCAAGGGCAGATACCGAACAATTCTAACCTCATTTAACGCTGCCATTACTTTGTCCTCGCCCCACGAATGCTCTGCAACTTCAGAAGGCATGAGGCGGCTCACTGTCGCACCTGTCCGAAGCACAAGGGCAGATACCGAACACTTCTAGCGTCATTTAACGCTGCCATTACCTCCTCTCATTCCCCTTACCCTCCCACTCCCTCCTGGATTGCTTCAGTCTAAACAAATTACTCCTATATGGGAATAAAAAGGGAGTAAGCTGTCCTGAAGTGCACTCCCTTTTATAAGGGAGCGCGCTATAGGCGTATTCTTGTTTATATTGCATGGCAAGTGTTCTGGAAGACAGTGCGTCGGCGAGACAAACGCAGGACTCATGGATGGTCCGGGAAGGCTGTAGAGGTGAAGTTTCATAAAGCGAAAATGCCTACTGTTTAATGCGCAATGCATCATCACATAATCTCTGAAGCCGCGTGTAATATATGCATGTGTAAAGAAAACGGCCATTAATAACTCTCGTACATCATGATGAGCTGAACTTTGACTGAGGTGCGAAAGGACGCTCATACTGCACATATATACGAACGCATATATTTAGGGACGAAATTTATGATTATGTGTTGCTTTTTTTTTGCTGGACTTATGTAAATCCCGCATGCAAATGATGAAACGCAGCCAGTATAATCAGAAGCAGCTCTGGCTCATTCAGTCATGGCGGGTGTATAGTCCACCCCGTCACTGCGCGCTGTAACAAGAGATTTATATACAAATGGGTCGGAATTTGACCTTCGCTGAGCGTTTCCTCGAAGAGGTTATGCATTGAGCGGGGGAAGCGGGCACAAGCTGCTTTCCAGTCTGAATTGAGCCAGAATGTATTCGCTCGGTTTCTTTTCTTACTTTGTTTACTACTTCGCGCATGACGAAACGCGACGTCACTCCTCGGAATTTCGACGTCCGCGCGTCTTTTTTGATTCCCCTTGTCGATGTTTGCTTCGAGTTCGCGGCCAAGCGGCTTAGCATCGCGGAGACGTGGATGGAACAACCGTAAAGAAAAAAAAACGCGAGGTTTTGAGTACAAAGAGACTGGGGAATGTGGCAGGGAGCGCGGGTGATGTGTCCATGCTTCCAGAGTACTATATATGCGCTTTGATCCCAAGTCTAAGCTCTGCCATTTTATGAACGTCCCGAGAATCGAGGGGTGAGAGTGAAAATGGATGAAGAGAGAGAGAGGGCAGATGGTGGGCGGAAAGAGAAGTTAGGCAACAGACGCCGCGGCACAAGAAAACAGCGCGCGGCGGTGACAGGTGCGGAATGCGTTCCAGGTTCGGCGCGCGCTTTCGTGCTAGCGCATCATGATCGAGAGTGCGTCCCCTCCTTTCCCTCTCGCATGCCTTTCCACGTCGACGAGACGCCCTAGGTTTTCCCCAGCTATGTTTACTACTCTCTCCACGACGCTTGCATGGCTGCCTTTCGCTCACGTAACGCTGGTGTTGCCCAACGGAACGCAGAGCGCGGGCGAAGCTGTTTAGACGAGCGTATCTTAATGCGCCTAGGAGAGGTGGGGGGGAGCAAGATCTCGGCTCTCGCCCTCTGCGCTTTCCCCCCGCGCTTTCCTCCTCTCTCGGGTCTCCCGCCGTAGGCCGTAGCAGCCTCCTCGGAAGAAACACGAATGAACATTACTTGCCTGTGTCTAGTCGATCATTCTTCCCTCCCTCTGCCCCTGTCGGGGTCGGTCAGACAACAATGGACGTCGGCAGCGCCTTCAGTGGGCAAGGACGCCGGTTGTGGGTGGGTGGGTCGGGGGGGCCCCACGAAAGGGCGGTGAAAAAAGAAAGCATCGCGCGCTCCCCGCCGCCAACCATCTGTCCACGAGAGCGTTGTGTGTCTGTGCACGCCCGAGGGTCACCCAGCGCGCTCATAAAGCTTCGCTCGGGCGTCCGCCCTCGCCCCAGGTAGTACAGAGAAGCCGTCGTACGAGGTGCCGCGAGCTACGACGTCGTACTGCCCTTTCACTCGACATCCTGAGCGGGGTGAGATCGGTAGAGGGGAAGAAGGTATTGGAAACTGGCCTTCTCGGCAACGCTACGCTCAGGACACGAAGGCGGCCAGGTGTAACCCTGCTGGCGTGGGTACGTAGTATCCTGGTCAATGAAGGCCCCGTTCGCGCACAAAAGCGATTGGCCTGGCCTCCCCCGCTCTGCTTTCTTCACGGCTTTGGGTTACAGTCATGCTCCACTACGGCCACGTCTAACGGCCTCCAGTATCAGCGCGGTGTGCAGTCTATGGGAAGGGTGTCTCTGTGCAGTCGATCACACGCAAGACTTGAGAGAGAGAGAGAGATATCAGAGTACGTTATCAGATTACGCTATCAGCGAGGAGCCCGCAGATTTAGCATGGAAACATACAAGTGGTCCAAGTTTTTCACCTCGCTGTTGGCTTTTCCGCGAACTACGCAAGAATAGAGTACGTCAGAGGGCACTTGGAGAGATTTGCGCACACATATATTTTTTAAGGTTAAATAAAATGAGCTCATCTTGCCCTAACCTCTCGTTCATTGAGTTTAGCCGTCACTTAACGTGAGTGAAAAAATATTAACGGAACGCAGATCTGGTTGGAGCGCGACGGCCGGAATAAGTCTACAAAAGGCCTCATGCATAACCGGTAAGTATATCCAGCTGTCACGAACATCACTCGCCGAACCGCTAACCGCGGTACCGTGTAGGCAGGTTTCAGCAGTTGGCTGTCAAATCAGGCAAGTGGCAATCCTAATTTCTCACCAAGCTTTGGCGCTCCTGTCCGCTGTAATTATTACCCCCGGTTGCTCCGTAAGAAGCTGCAACAATTATATTAAGCGAAGGCTGAAACAGACAGCACACGCTGAGAAGACATGTTATGGGTTCGAGCAGGCTTTAGCAGAGAGTCCTGGGCATCGCTTTTCTCTGAGCGACGCAAAACACAAATGGAATGCCGCATGGCCGGCTTTCAAGACGTGGCGTGCACGCATTCACTGCAAGTCCTATGGTGCAGCCATCCGTACGCGCGCACAACGCGTTGTCTACGCGGCGAGGTCACGGGGCGGAGAAATAAAAGGGAACGCGGAAGAGATCGGCCAGCCGCCGCCGCCAGCGGGACGGCTTGCGCTGACGCGGCAAGCAGACATGCGCGCACGTAAGCGAATGTGTCCGGGTGTGAGAGTGAGTGAGCGCGTCTCTAGCGGCCTTTACATGAATACGACAGTGACTCATCATATTTCGTAGCCTGTCACGAAGAGCCGACTCACCACTGTTTATATAATCATCAGCCTGACTATGCCCACTGCAGGGCAAAGGCCTCTCCCTGGTCTCCTTTGCCAGTTGCGGCCAGCGTATCCCCGCAAACTTCTTAATCTCATCCGCCCGCCTAGCGACGCGGACCAGGTCGACACAGTATGCGGAGCAAGTCTCGTCGAGCCCATCCCTCGCTCACGGATTGACACTTCCGTAGGATTTTTTTTTCCCTCCGGTTCATCAATGCTGAACGTCTAATTCCGAAACGTTAACAAGCTGTCGCTCCGCTTCCTTTATAAACTCAAGCTATCATTTTCGGCTAAAAAATGTTGAGTTAAAATATTTTCGATCTAAGAGGGCTGTTCACGTGCACCTACTCTGAAAGGCAAAGCGCGCCATAGAGATGAAACAGGGAGCTGTAAATGGGGGAAAGTGGTACACTGTACTTAAACGCGGCAACTACGCATCATGGCAAATGCAGGAAAAAGAACGGGACGTCCCGTTGAGCATGCAGGAGATGAAATGAAGAGCACAGCAGAAATGACGATGTGCATATCCGAAGAAGCTCTTAGAACTAATAGCAAGGATTAGTGGTAACCAGGAAAATTATCACAGTGGCCTCCTTTAGCAATGGACTCAACACTCAACCGATTAACGTGATCCGGTTACCTAGAAGTTTTTTCGTCTTAAGTTCAAGAACCCGCAATTATTTTCTAAGCCCGTGTATACGACGTCTTCCCACCAACGGCATCCCTCCAGAACGTGTTGTTGATGCGGAGCACATACACGCAGTACAAGCCCCCCCTGCGTGCTCTAATGTCAATGCGCGCCGGGGAGTCAAT
The DNA here is from genome assembly GCF_055824585.1 of Amblyomma mixtum. Classification (NCBI taxonomy): domain Eukaryota; kingdom Metazoa; phylum Arthropoda; class Arachnida; order Ixodida; family Ixodidae; genus Amblyomma; species Amblyomma mixtum. The sequence goes on from NC_143013.1 coordinate 284,727,508, forward strand.
TAACTTGACAGCCTCCTTCGCAATTAAGCGCCCTCGACACACATCCAGGAAAGCCCACGCGTACTGTCTATCGCTGCATGACGCACGGTGAGTATTCTATCGACAGGCAAGCGAAAGCAGCACGAGCTCTTCTGCCGCCGCCTCGCCTCGCGATTCCTCCGTAAGGTGTGGCTGTCTGTTGCGCCTTTGCCTGGCGCGGGCGGCTTCATCGCCGCGGGCATGTGGCCTTCGTCACGGCTAGAGCGAGGAATTCTGTATAGGCATTGCGGAATACACAAGACGCTCGCTCGGCGGCATCCGGAGTGGATGCGAGGGTGCGCAACGGACCGGCACTGCATACTACGTATACCACGTATATACTACATGCTCAAAAGCACGTGACACTCGCATCCGCTACCACTACGTTTTTTTCCTCTTTTTTGTCTTCTTTTCTTTAATGCTTCTGCGCCAGTGCAGGACGTTTTTGCCCCGCCGCGGTGGCTCGATGGTTACGGTGCTCGGCTGCTGATCCGAAAGACGCGGGCTCGATCCCGGCCGCGGCGGCCGAATTTCGATGAAGACTAAATTCTAGAGGCCCGTGTGCTGTGCGATGTCAGTGCACGCTAAAGAACCCCAGGTGGTCGAAATTTCCGGAGCCCTTCACTACGGCGTCCCTCATAGCCACAGTCGCTTTGGGACGTTAAACCCCAATAAACCAAACCATACCAGCAGAACGTTTCGCCAAGGCGAAGTGCTCTATGTAAACAGTTGAGAATGAAAAGAGACGTTTAATTCGCCCTCTGTCTTACTGCTGTTTCACGGTTTTACTATACCGGCACCCTCATTCCGTAAGTGCTCCATTGGATTCAGTTTTAAGATATAGGCGTATTTGTGGGGGACGCCGTTAATCATTAGCGACGCAATGAAGTGTACCGGCCGTCTCAATGCTATCAGCCCTTCCTGTTTTCGCGTGTGAGCCGCGTGGCCTGACAGGCGAGAGCCCGCTGTGCGATCTGCGGCCGGGAGAGCTGATCTGCCGGTTGCGGCTACACACGGGGCGACTTTCCCACGGAAAGGAAGCTCTCTCTCCTTCATCTCTGCGCAGCGGCGGTGCTTATAGGGCGGTGGCGAGTGATGATACGGTGGCCAAGGACGGGCTGCAGTTTTATGCACTTGTATAGGAGAGGCACCTTCTTGCAAGCTTGCAAGGCTGACCGAGGACCGAGCCCATATGCTCGGGACTTTTTACAGCGTTGGCAAAGATTAATGTCGTTTACGCTGAACCGGTTAGCTGCGAAGATCTCCGAGATTAAGCGGAAGAAGAAATGAAATGTCATTTCGGTCGAATCAAGTGGAATGCTAATTCTCTTCTGTACATTTCAGCGTATCGCACGAAGAGCAATGTCACACAGGTTTCGCAAGTTGTTCTGAAATCGTTTCATCAGCATCATCACCGCCAGCCGAACTACTCCCACTGCAGGGCAAATGCCTCTCCCATGCATGCCTCTCCAATTAACCATGTCATTTGCCAGCTGCGGCCACCGTGTCCCCGCAAACTTCTAAATCTCATCCGCCTCATTCTTCTGCCACCCCCTGCTATACGCTTGCCTTCTCTTGCAATCAACTCCGTTACCCTTATTATCTTTCCTTCACATTACATGCCCTGCCCAGGCCCATTTCTTCCTCTTGACTTCGACTATATGACGTCATTAGCCCGCGTTTGTTTTCTTCACGCACTTCGCCCGCTTCTCTTAACGTTACACCTATCCTTTTTCTTTCCATAGCTTGCTACGCTGTCCTTGAACCCTTTCGTTAGCCGCCACGTTTCTGCCGCATAGGCGAGGAATAGTTCACTACTTTGGTAATGATAAGTTTATTAAATTTACATGAATGAATGAATGAAACTGTTTGAATGAGGCGATCATCTTCAGCGCAACGCTGATATCATGGGTATGCTGAATGTGATACGGAAGAAACTCATTTAACTAAAAGGCCTTAGAGCAGCTAGGCCATTAATAAGGCCGCCAGGCCCGTCGACCAGCGGTACGGGCTTAGCATTTAGAAACAGGTGCTTGTACGCATACGCGCTGGCAAGAAAAGTGAAAGAAGATAACAACCCGTAGGCGGGTTCCCGCGACCTCGTTGCTATAATAGGTTGCTGTTAGTTAACACACAGTTCCACCGGAAGCGCGGGAAGGGGAGAGGAGGGTTGGAGCGCTTGATACGGCACGTGTCCGCGAATGCGTGGCGCGCCACGCTCGCAGGACAGTCGGCTCGGCGGCTTCGCTCCGATGCCTCGCGTGGCCTGTCCGCTTGAACGCGCCCCCGCACGGCGCCGACGGCGTGGACGTGCTTTATTTCTGGCCTTTCCGGGACTGGGTTGCTTGCTCTGACTGCCTGACAACGTCGGCTGAGTCATATCCCTTTCAAAATTTTTTAGAGAGTCTATCTATAGACTTCTATAGACTGTCTGTAGGCTCTCTATAGACAAACCCTAGAGAACTCTCTATAGGCAGTACGAATGCTATGACAACCTATAGACAATCCATAGATTTATGACCATACACTTGTAGGAGACTTTTGTCCATAGACAGTCTATAGACTATGAATAGACAAAGTCTATAGACTCTCTATAGACAAACCCTAGAGAAATGTCTATAGGCAGTACGAATGATATGACAACCTATAGACAATCCATAGATTTATGACCATACACTTGTAGGAGACTTTTGTCCATAGACAGTCTATAGACTATGAATAGACAGTCTATAGATTCTCTATAGACAAACCCTAGAGAAATGTCTATAGGCAGTACAAATGCTATGGGTTCTGTGTAAGTAATCTACAGATTTATGGTCATACACTTTTAGGAGACTTTTGTCTACAGACAGTCTATAGACTATGAAGAGAAAAAAATATCTATAGGACGCCAATGTAGCCACTTTAACTCACATGCTCTGGGACTGTAACAAAAACCTTCACGGTGCTAATTCCGGAACCCTCCCGCCGCGGTTGGCCGCTGCCTTGCGCAGCCCCAGCCTCGGGGACCAACTCTGGGCCGTCCAGCAGGCCCGCGAGGCGACGGCGAGGCAGCGCCTCGACGTCCCCACGTGGGAGACCTAAGGCCCCGTCGGCGAAAGCTCTGCAGGACTATGAATAAAGTTGTTACCAACCAACCAAGGCAATAGAGTCTATAAGAAGTCTATAGACTGTCTGTAGACCATTTTTATAAGGGTATGGTCCTTTCAGGCGCTTTTTTCACAATTCTGCACACAGCAAACTCGCAGCTATTTCTGAGAGTGCGTTGAATTTAGCAGTGATTTTACTGTTTCGATCGAATTTAACATCCTTCTAGTCGCAAAAAAAAAAGGTTTTTTTTTTTCTGTGACATATAGCGAACGCAATAACTAATAATTCAAGAAACAGTGAGCTGGGTTGCTCGACGTCCGCCATTTCGGGTCTTTCAGATAGGACCGCACTAGTCTTCTCTACTTGAGGACCTTTTCTTTGAAATAGTGCACTCTGGGTGTGGCTTGACCACGCTTGCCTTCCGAAATAGCCTCCAGTAATGATTAATGACTACGCGCGATCGTTTGCAATTGCCTATGCGTCATAAATAGAGTTAAGAATGCCGATTAAGCGTAACTTATTTATAGAAGAGGCATTCACAGAAGCTGAGATGCTATTATTCAGTAACGGCCATGCCAGCACCGCGAAAGTACAATTTCGCTCGAACATGTAAGAATGACCGGAGAGTAATGGTTGTCATAGACGGATGAACAGCATTTCACTAAGGACGTCCAACTTCTGAATCGGAGAAGTAAGCTGTTTTATCGATTTACTTGCATAGTGCCGCTGTTTTTGTCGACGACTGCGATAACGGCTCCACGGTTTTAACTAATAACTAGGCTATTTGACGCACATGGCGTTATAGTGCAGCGCGCTATATATGTTCCATAATCCAATGAGTAAGAAAGCATTACGCCGGATCCAGCTGTGTCAGCATACTCGTATTTTTGAAAAGAAGAGCTGCTGACAGCTGTGGAGCACATATCTTGTGGGACAATTCCAAAGCGTAATTCTTCATAGGCCACACCTTCTATAAATTTCCTTCGCTTAATTAACACCGTGAACACCACCGCTCGTCTCCATCCCGGCCGGGTGCCAGTGGAGACACACTTGATGACCACTCCTTGTCCGACATGTCCAGGTCATCAAAGGGCGAAAAGTGGCGTCACAATACGGGGACTGCCTATTTTGGCTCCAACAAATAATGCCTGATCCTTCCTGGACATCATGTCCATGGCTCCCACGGCAGTCTTGGCACATCCGTGAGAGCGACGATCCGTGCACAGATTCTCGCTTAACCCCACATTCCTTCGGGAAAGTCGCGCGGGTATCTTGCCTCTATGGGACAGCTCTTGTGTGTATACACATGCGGATGCGCTCAGATGGGCGCCAATTATGTCCTCGCTAAGGAAAGAAGGATCGAGAGAAGGAACAAAAGCGGAGAACTGTACGAAGAATGGCAGCGGCGGCGGGGAAATGGCTCTGCGCTGCTACACTACTCTGGCTGCCGGACAGAGGCGCGTCGTGGTCCGTCCGCGGCGGCGGACGCGATTCCACGCCTGGCTGCCCGCCTGCCGACGGCGCCATTGTTCTTGCTCGGCCCTGAACCCCCGCGAAACGCCCGCGGCTGCGCGCCGGTGGCGCCGGCTAGGCCTAATTGCCGCGACCGGTGTGGCCTCCCCTCGGGGCACATGCACGAGGAGGGCGTCCCGGTGACTGTCCGCGCCGCGTTTGTCTTGCCCGGTGGTGTTCGTCCGAGGTGTACTTCGCGCAAGGGTTCGGAGGGCAGACTGGGAGGCGAGCGATGTCAGCCTAATAAAAGCTTACGTTGTTCTCTGTAGCCGATGAGCATGGATACGGAGGCAGGAAGAGTGCAGTACGACAGTGGAGCGTTGCAGGCGCCTTCTGACACTGTATCGCCTCTGTGCCTTATTCAGAGCGACTCTTTTAAGCCAGCTTTAGTCCATAGGGAACTGGCAACTAAATATAGATCTAGAGCAAAAATCTAGAGCAAAGACTCTCAGTCCAGAGCTTGGACTACGTTTCTCTGCGGGTCTTTTGAACTCTTGGCATTCTTGTACGGATAATCCATACACCTTCTGGTGTGACTGAAATACTTGCCACACATATTCACTATTGGAGGTTAGGCGGCTTAAATTGAAGATTGAGCACCAGTGTCCTTTGTCAAGCGCTCGTAGAATCCGGAGTGGCGCCATGCATCCGGTATGCATGCAGCAATACAGTTCTCAACAGTTTTGCGAAATAGTACTGCCGCCTAGCAAAAGCCCCCCCAAACTAACCTTTGCGAGTTTATTATCCGGCGACCTGGAGAAATCGTACAACTCTACAATAGAATCTTTCGCACTTGCACCGTTTAGGCCAAGCCAACAACTGCCGCTCAGGTTCCGAGCTCATTTCGACTAACAGAACTGCGCAGTCACTTTTTAACCCACGAAATACGTACACATATCAGCGACTCTGATCAAAGCTGCTCACGTATACCCCGGAACCGAATTTCATCGCTTTCCTCGACAGTTTCAGTAGGAGGAAGCAGAACTCGACTGTACACCATGTATACCAGGAGTAGCTCCACCTCAGAATCTGTCCTTCTCCTCCAGACTCTGTACATAAAGCCTAGGCACCTTGTGGCGAAATCATACAAGGCAAGACGAATGAACTCGCGAGCCTGGCGCGCTGCTTCCGGCTTCTCAACGGACACGCATGTGCAAGCCTTGCGTTCTCAGAGCGATAATAATGGTTGGACAGGTCGCCCGGCAGCTATTCTTGTAACGCGTCCCAGAGCGTGCGAAAGTCACGATATACGTGCCCGCGCTTATAATTCGCCCCGAGCACGTCAGGATAAGCAGCGCAAGGCAGCCAAGCCAAGACCCCAAGAAGCCATGTTCGCCAACTCAGTTGCTGCGATGCTGTGATTAGAGGAGCCGGGTGGCTATAGTCCGCTTCGCCGAGAGGCATGAGAAGGGAAGTACATACCCGACATGTGCATTGTTTTTTTTTTCTTTTCCACTTCACCCACAAAGGACAATGAAGGGCACGGCCTTGACAGCCTCGTTTCCTTCTTTCTCTCGATCTCTGACTCGCTTGCTTCTAATTCGTGCGAGGTCAGGTCATCGGGCACAGAATGCCGGCGCTGATAGGGGTAACAAGCTCATTGTTCTTGAGTAAAGAAAGGTCAGACCGAGGCGCGCTCTGCACGGTAGTCGTGTTTTTTTTTGTTTTTTTTTTGTCGGGACGAGCTAAGTTTGAACGCACCTGACCTAACCTTCGTGCGCAGTGTCGCAAAAGACCCGAGACGCACATGTGTTACTAATGAAGGACCTCGTCTAGCGTTTAAAAACATAAGCTGTGAATATTCTTGAAGACCGGAGGACGGAAGTACCAAGCAATCTGTTAAGCTAACCTAACCGGCGCTTCTGGAAGCTTCTCTCCGCCACCATTCGTCTTCTTTTCCTTTTCTTACTTTGGTTATCTGCGTCTAGCCTCCTTCTCTTCGGTTCTTCTCTCTCTCTCATCTTCTTCATCCTTGGTTAAAGTTCTCCGCAGAAAAGGAAACACTGAGGCTAGCCTTGAGGCAATCATCGAAAAGTTTCTAACTACTTGGCATCATTTATCCTGTAAAGGTTCTGAAAACGTCCTTTGCACTTCCCACTCTTTCGTTATAGCACACAAACCGGTTGGCAAAAAAAAAAAAAAATGCTTTGCTTTTAAGCATATCGTTCTCTGCATTCTTTTCCGAACCTAATTTTACTCGATTCGCATTTTCTTATTTTCACAGGGGATGAATCTCCTCGAAGTAAACGCGAAGAATAGGTAAGTGTTGTACGGATCTCTTCTTAAAGGAGTATAGACACTTAATTTTGGTGGCATGTTTTTTTCTTTATAATGAGGCGGAAGACACTACTATGCATGAATCACCATGTAGTATTCGCCTACGACCACTAAATAAATAATTATCAATTGAAGTGAAGCCGAACGATGGCTGTGACGTCAAAGAGAGGTTATAGGTCAAGTGAGGCATGGAAAAACTGCGGTACAAGCGCTGCTTCATCGTTTTAATTCGCTATAACGGTCAAGCAAGCCCTCCTCAAGAGTCTGAATGACAACGTACGTAGAAGCACCTATTATATTGCAGTTTTGCTTGCCTCGCGTGACCTTTGACGTCACAGCCATCGTTAGGCTTTTGAAACCGAAACAGTATGACAGAAAAAAAAATGATTATAAATTATTTAGCGGTCGTAGCAGGATACCACGTCGTAATCCGTGTATAAAAAATTGCGTGGACACTCTGGCAACTGAAGTGTTGAGAGGCGAAAGCCGAGGCCACTATGCCATGACGACTTCCGGTGGATGTGACGTCACACCGTTCCCATGGCTATATCGATACCCTGAATGCACATCTTTCGGGGATCTTAAGTGTTAATTACGCTTAATTACAGATTTCTCCATCTAATTTTACACAACTCCGACGTTTCTCCGACCATTCTGTGACAATTTTCAGTATGCCGAGACGACTTCCGGTGGATGCGACGTCACACTGTTAAAGAATGCAGCGCGAAAAGACACGGACAAACGAAGAAGTGGACAGGCGCTCAGCGCCAGTCCTGTCCACTTCTTCGTTTGTCCGTGTCCTTTCGCGCTGCATTCTTTAACCATGATCACTGACCAACAAGCCCAAACAGCCACTTTAGTTCGTCACACTGTTCCCGGGGCTATATCGAGGTCCGCGTTATTTCGACGCAATGTCGACATTTTGCCAATAATTAATTAACTAACGAACCTATAGTCATCAAACTTGGTTTCTAGGTTGATTTTTCCTCTCCTCTATCTGAAGCAACCATTGGTTTTCTTCTATCTCTTTTAGTTCCCGAGTTAAACGCGTGTGACACGCTTTGTTAACGGACGACAATATGAGCCATTAAAGGCTTTCGCCTTAATAACGCATTACGCCTCATTACAAAGAAGAAAGCACGCACTCAAAAATTAGATGTCTATACTCCTTTAAGAAAGCCGGACACATAAGTTGCAGACCGTGTTAGGCGTGTAGCGTGTGTGAATGTGTGCGTGTGGAAACACACCCACACGCACCGGCCGCCCGCACACATTCTTCATTCCGCACACATGCTCGGCTATTTCCTATCCGAGCGGGCAGCCCGCGGCGAAAGGGCTGCAAGACGCGGCGGCCTACATAAACCATCTCGTTCCTTCAAAGTGGTCGGGGGATTATCACACGCCGTCGCCGCCGGCCTTGCTTCTTGTGTTTCTTCCTCCTCTGCTGCTGCTCAGGCGCCGGCAGCGCGAACGACTCGGAGGGAAAAGGCCGCTTCCGTGGGAAAGTCGCTCTGGGAGCAGCGGCGTCGCGCATCCGTTCTTGCTCCTCGGTCCCGGACCACAGTGAGCCGCGCTTGTCTGACCGCCGGCCACGTGCGGAGGGAGACGGTTGGCGCGTACGAGCCACTCGCCAACGCAGGTGCGGTCGACGGTGGGAAGAGAACGGATAAAGAAATGCACTTTGTTTGTATGGGAGAGAAATGAGGATTCGCCGGAAGTACTGACAAGCGCCCATTCGCAAAACGGAGGAAAAAAGAATGAACTGAAAGATACGTGTTCTAGGGCCAGTTCTGTTACTGCCGTCGTGAATAAGACTACCGTCGTGGATAGACCCGCCTGCCCAGTTGATAAGTAAACGCCACCGGACGGTCTTTTGGCTAGAATAGCTCCATACACTACATATCCGGCTGAAGGACGGGCAAGGAAAACCTGTCTTAGTCGAGTGCAATTTGTTTTTTACTCTTCTCAATTTGCAGGTACGTATCAGCCGTATCTAAACTGCCGGATGCGGATTTAGAAGCGACGAAATAATTACTTGTGAACTTCTCAAGTTAATAAGAATGAGTAACGCGTGTATGGCAGCCATCTTTCTTTCACGAGATTTCGTGACTGTCATCAATGTTTGGCATTTCTTCGGTGATGTGTGAGAGGTAAAAGACACGCGAAAAGTCATCGGCAATAGCCGCTAGTTTCTTTATTAATTATTTATGCTAAAAACACCGGTTCGCAAAGCTTTTTTGATGGACGCAACAGCACTTTCGCAGAGAATGTACACAGAGCTAGCGTTGACTGCTGTTTAAGTTCTGGAACACTCCATTGTACTTTCGCGCTAAGAAAGTTAATTTCCTGGCTTTCGTCATTCCGCAGTTCTTCAGCTCAGAGAGCTCCAAATATAGGCCGGTGCTGTTTATTAGCTGCACTGACCGGACGAATAAACGCAGTGTCCCGGAGGTTTCACAAAAATTTCATCGCATAGACCCGCGAAAACCACGCAGTTACGAACCCGTGCAGCTCACGCCAGAACGTAATCGCGAGAGCAGTGGTCAAACGTATACACCGATACACGTAATGGATGTAGTCGCCGTAACGTCTTTCAGTCGGTGAAACACAGGTCCGCTTTGTGCACGGAACACCACGAAGATATTGCGGAAGCCGTGCAGAGCACAAAACAACAAAATAAAAGAAAAAAAAAGCAAGCTCGCGATTCCCGCCCTAACGGGGACCGCACGCGGCGAAAGCATCTTTCACAGCGGTTGCGGAAGAGAAACTCTCGCTGCGGGTTAGCACCGCAAAAAAGTAATATATAAAGAAAGCAGAAGAAGAAGACAAGAGGAAGCGTGCAAAAGTAACACGAAAAGATGTGAGGAAAGCGAAGAGCCGAGGTTACAGAGTGCTCTCCGCACTCCAACGCCTTAGGCACACATAACTGACACCTTTCTCCGCGGCAGCAGAGCGCATCTAACGGGACCTTTCTTCAACGCAGTGCGGGCAGCGAGCGATTTCCTCCGTCACCTCCGCTACAGACACGCACGAGATCAAAGGCGCTTCTCAGACTCTCGCACCTTCGCCGCACGGTGTGTTGGCTGGCGCGCATATAACAGCGTAACATCGACGAGTGATCGTGCCCCTTCGGTCGGAACGACTACGAAAGAAACGAAATAGAGAAAAAGAGAGAAGGCAACGATGAACCAACCGACAAAACAGGACCCGTCGTGCGTTGTGTGTAGCTTGCCCGGATAATCAGACACGCGTGAAGCAGCTCACACGCCGCGCGCTGGTAAGGGGGAGAAAACGTGACGCCCAGTACAACACGCACGACACGAGGGGGGGCCTCTCTGTTCGCGTTCGAAGCTTGAGAAACAACAACAAAACCAAAAAGCAAGAGGAGCAACAACGACTCCACCGTAGTACACGCGTTCGGAACTGCTAAGAGGTGATGAGGAAAAGGAAGGGGTAGTCAGAGAGCGGGATCGAAGAACAGTCACCCGTACGCCGAGCGTCGTGCCTACGGGACAGCGCGTGTCCTTCATAACACGCCGACCGCGGGCAAACACAAACAAAAGGTGCGTCGTTGCAAGCGGAGCATGCACACATCATCTACCGCACGACTAGGACTTACGACCCCCTCCTTAACTGTGCTGTACACACAAGCCGTTGCGTACTGTTCAAAATTTGAAACCCTCCACCCGCTCTCTCCCCCTTTGCACCCAGTTCGGCCGTGGGGGGAGGGTGGCATCACGTAAGGGGCGCGTTGCAACCAGTCGGGACGAGAAAGGGAAGTGGAGAGGAGGTGAGGACGAGGCGCGAGGAAGTGGTGGTGACCCCATGGGATCGGTCGCATGGACGCTCGCGTGCTCCAGCTGCGAGCGGCCACGGACCGATGATCGGTCCTGCTTTGGTGGTGGCCAGAACGGAAGTCGACTCGACGGTGCGACCGGCGCCTTCTCTCTGGACAGGCTGACAGCCGCGCTCCATTGTGCGTGCGCAGTTATGTGCAGCGGGCTCAAAGTGGCATCGGTTGCTGAGGGTCGACGTAATCAGGGCGGCGAGCGGGGCACTCGAACAATGTATCACTGTCTTCCGCCAACCATGCCCGCGGGGTCTTTGTTTCAGTTCCCTGAACACACAATGAGACGAGGTAGCAGCTTACAGCGGGAGTCGTGAATTGTGACCGGCGTCCAAGTTTTAGGAGCCTCAGGGGTAAGGGTTGTAGGAGTGTGCATCGTTCGATTTTATCGGACAGTCATCGAATAACAGCGCATGCGGTGAGTAGTCTGCGTTAACATGATAGTGATCGGCATTTCGGGCGTCCAACACTACCGTGATTGATGGAAGAAGCAGCTCAAAGTAACTCAGTTTTATGCGTGAACAGTGTACCAACATTCTGCCCCCGTACCTGCTACAGCTCTTGTGAGATCCATCTAAATTTACGCGCATCAAAATTGTTGACAGTGTGAAGCATACAGCCAAGTGAACGGCCCGAAACTAAATGAAAGTTAGAAAATGCTTGCTTGTTGGTACCCCTCGAGATGATTCGTTCCACCACAGCATTGAAGGGCTCTGGTTTCACACAAGTCACACCTGTCTTCCTGGACACAGAGCACTGCTTGTTTCGCACTTATAATCCGGTTCAAAAGCCGCCATTTGCCCATCGAAGCACGTTCCAAGTTTTCATTTAAAACGTCGTCTTTTAGCCAGTGGGAATGTGGGCAGGCATCCTCCTATGTCTACGCTCCTGAACTCAAGCAATGCTGTGCGATGGCGGTGCAAGAGCCTAGTAGTAACGAACAATGAAGCCCGCACCAACGCGCCGTGCACTCGATCTGATATCGCGAAGGTAGCCGAGGAAGAGGGGTATACTTCCGAACGGGGCCCGGGCCGACCCCTGTCGAGAGAGGCCGGCGAACCTGAATGGATATAGAGACATTCACAGGGCTCGCGTCTTCGAAGCGTGGCCGCTCTGCACCGAGGTGGACTTATCCTTCCCACGCCACACGCAAGCGCTGCGGGGCACGCAGTGACTATAGGGTGGCCGGAGCGGACCCCCGGATTGATTTACTCGCACGGAAGAAAGGCTGGCATGAATATGCATGCGGGAAGACAATCGCGCTGCATGCGAGACCGGAAATGACGCGCTTGGTATCTAAGAAAGAGGCGACCGTCTTCCGGTTCGTGGGTTACCACCTGACCCGCACTGCGTGTGCGTATATATAGCCGATGAGGACGTCTCCCGGTTTCCGTTGTTAGAAGCTTGGGCTACGGTCTTTCTCACGGAGATGGTAGGATGTCCAACCTCCCAAAGTGGAAAAGCACCTGTTGCGTTTCCTCTCACTGAGGATATGCGACTTTAGTTTTTTTTAGCGCAAAAAGGTCTTGAGAATTTCTTCTTCTGACTGCCCAAGCGGAACAGAATGCCTAGTTTCGCCGGAAAAACCGCGTAATCTTGCAAAGAATTCAAAAAAAGTTATTCAGCTGGTATTGCCAAGCGCCTGCAGTCGACTGTTTTCTCTGCTGATTCGAAGTGAGTCGCATTTATTAGTTGCAGCTCTGTTATTCTGAGAACAATGTAACACATGTGAAACTTCCCTCAGCCAGTCTTTATAGGGTAATCGAGGCAGGCGTATTCAGTTGTATGTATAGGGTGCCCCCAGCCGTGGCGGAAGCAACCACGAGCGGAGAACACTCAACCTTTTTCCCTGTCACGAACTGACTTGTGATTTACTCTCTCTCTCTCTTTTTTTTCAGTGTCTTTTGGTCATCGTTGTACAACAACAACCTGAGCATTAACATGAAGCGTTTAAAGAATTCTGTAAAAATTCCGTACCAGCACCGTATGTTAAGCGAAATGGAAGATTATCAAGGGACCCAGCGAACGTATTTTTTTCCCCTGTATTCCGAAGTTGCCTATGATTTTGAACAAAATAAAGCCAACACATGACTCGTGACAAGATATATGCCGGTGAGAGGCGACACTCGCAGAACAAGGTACAAACTAACAAAATGCCTGTGTGCGCGTATGTGTGGGTGGAGTGAGTGAGGTTGGGGTGGAAAGGGGTTTACAAAACCGGTGGTACCACGCGTACTGGGTTTTTCCCAGCAGTGTTTCGCAGCCATGACACAAAGTTGTTCTTTATAGCTTTTTTTCTCGAGCTCACCTAACCATCTGGCGTGTCCTCTAGGCGTATACAGAACCTTCCATATATACCTACGAACGCTTACACCGTTTCTTGTTGCTTACTCAACGCGCACTCATACATTGAAGCCACGTCCGCGCGGAGGAGCAACAGCTGTTCCCCAGATAAGCATGGGACTCCGGGCCACTCGGTCGATCGAAGAGGCGACACCCACACGACACGAACTCCACACGCCACGAGTGGGCGCCCAAGCGGCTTCGACGACGTGAGGTGTGCGCCTAATGATGACTCGATCACGGCGACGAGGTCCGACTGTACTTTCCGCACTGACGCACACAACCCGCCAGAAACATCTGCGATGTTTGGCCCGCTCCGGCGGCCCGAAAGGAATGTATGCGTACACATTTCTAATGGATCGCCACTGTTGGCATACCACGCGTGGTGCTATGGTCGCGTTGATTCTTGATCGCGTTCGACTTCCTTCAATAAATACGCTGCTGCTGCACGCGGCCTACTTTCTCCGCATTCGTTTGTTTACACTGCGTCGACGGTGCCGCGCGAATCGGTTTGTGCGGAACGCCAGAAGCCTTGCCCTGCTCGCGTATAGCGTGCAAAGCGAACATGCTTGGCTAGGCAGTTGCCTCAGAGTGCGTGTCAGATCCTTGGAACGCCACTGCTTGCCAGTATACGCACGCCTAGTGAGTGTGTTTGCCCGTGCGAACAAGGAAATGGTGTTTGTGCCGCTTTCACCAAGCGCGGACGAAGAGCTTTTGTGAGCCGCGAGGAACGCGAAGCAGTGTCAACAGTTCCTTTCCTGAATGCCAGTCAGTTTCGGGCGCGGTAGGACTCTGTATCAATACCATAGCGTGAGCTGTTTCTCCTTCATGGGTCTCTCCTTTCAATCTCTTACGCTGTGACCCGATTGTTGAGTCATCCTGAATCACTTCCCGTTAAGAACAAGCAACTACTCCCGAGTGCAGCTTGGTGTGGGCGGCGAAACTGATCGAACCGAGCAATCTGCACGCCCGGCCTCCCGCCCTGGCACGCCACAAATCAAAGACAAAGCAAGAGAAAGGAAAAAAGAATACGCGGGGGATATCGGCTTTTAGTTTTGCTAGGAAGCACTCTGAGCGACTTGGTCTATTCTTGGAAGGGACCGAGGTATATAAGGGTCCGCTCGCGACCCCGACCGCCAACGCACAGTATGGGCCTCGTAAGAAAAAAAAGGAAAAAAATAGGAGCAGGCGCTTGTGTTTTCCCGGGATTCTTCGCTGAAGCATAACAAACAACCTTGCCGCAGCAGCGTCGAAGGACAAAGCTTTGCGCGTTTCCTAAGGAAGCGAAGCAAGAGGCAAAAGCCGCGCAATGTGAAAAACCCACGCCGTGTATACGAAAACAGCAGGGGGCATGTCACGTGACCTCACGTTGTCTGCCGCCACTCGTGTGCTTGTGCACGTGCGTGAGTGCCCGGTTTCTCGGTGCCAGATGAACGAGGCAGCCAGCATGCATGCGCCAGCACGCTTGCCGTGTGGGCGACCTATCTCCGTCGCCCGCTTGCTTGCCGATGCGTGCGCCGGAGAGGCTTGTCTTTTGTTTTTTGTTGTCTTTAAACCGTTCCCAAACTCGCCCACGCAATATCCGCCTTTCGCGGACTCTTCGCGGTTCACGAGGCAGGCAATAATTAAATGACGAGGCCTCGGTCGAGAGGTATGCGGGTGCGTGAGGTGCACGGGCGTGCTTGCAACTGCGTCGTGAGCTCAAACTGAGGCGCGATGGCTTCACATTTTCGACTCGACGTTGAGTAAGCAAAGAGATCCGGAGTCTCAGAGGCGCATGGTTATGGTCGGCCGTTAGGTCATCGTCGCAGGTCATCGCCGTTCGCGGCGCAACTCAAGGCTGTCCGTTGAAATACATGCCATGTTTTTGCCACAATGGTATCAGCAGCTTGGCGACCTAAATTTGAAGCGCCATAGCATCCTATGAGATCACACGCGTGTCAATGTGCTTTACACGAGCTTGGGCGCCACGATAACTGCGCCAGTTATCGTTCGGTGTTGGAGCAAGCGTCGTGCCATTGTTCGGCTTAGCCTTTTTGATCCAGTGGTTGACTGGGGCGCTCAGATCAAGTCACCCTTGTGCCTCATATTCAGCAGATTGCGCCAATTGCCCCGATAAATCGATCGATCAATCAATCAATCGATCGATCAATCAGTGGAGTGTTATACCTCAAGCTTACAGCTCTGTCCTTCCTACACACCATGCCGCCGCTGTGGCTCAGTGGTTACGGCGCTCGGCTGCTGACCCGAAAGACGTGGGTTCGATCCCAGCCGTGGGGGTCGAATTTCGATGGAGGCCAAATCCTAGAGGCCCGTGTGCTGTACGATGTCAGTGCACGTAAAAGAACCCGAAATTTTCGGAGCCCTCCACTACGGCGTCTCTCATAGCCTGAGTCGCTTTGGGACGTTAAGCCCCATAAACCAACCAACCAACCTTCCTACACACCTATCATCTGTGAAGCAATGTAAAAGATTGGAAGCTTGATTCCTGTTGCCTCTGACTTCTAGCGCTACCTTTGCGAAACCGTGAATACTCAGCCAGCTTCATGTCTGCTGTGCTGTCGCTCCAGTATCATATAAATATCAGCGCAAACCAGCAAGACACACGACGAAGAACGAAGACACACAAGCGCTTGTGTGTCCTCGTTCTTCGTCGTGTGTTTTGCTGGTTTGCGCTGGTATTTATATGTTATGGATCACCAACTAGCCCGCACTCTTACCCTACTGCTCCAGTATCGGTTGCCGGAAAGTAGTATCCAGTGTCAAGCGAGAGAATCAAATTTCTACGCTGCCATGATCCGATATATCGAGGCCCCGCATGCGGCTAATTGCTTTGAACGCGTCCAGGGGAGCAGTCATGTTAAATTCTCTTCAATCCGTGTATATGTCACTATATTATGAGCAAAGGGAACCATTCCCTTTCCCTTTCTTCGCTGCTTGCTCCCATTCCTTCTCGTTCGGCTCCTGGCTCACAGACTGATGAAATTGTTTGGTTCGCCACCGTGCCAATTCTGCAGCCTTACCGAGCGTGGCAGTTCTTGATACTACTTTTGCGGGCGGTGATGATGATGATGGTAACGTGGTTTCTTTTTCGCACTGACCTAAAAAAAGAAGAAAACTTTAACCAGTTACTGCCTACTTTGTTGATCCAAGAAACTGAAATTGCCTTCACAGAACTCGTACTAACGTCCCCTGGCACGAACAGGCCAAATTGAGGCTTCCAGTTGTCTCTTCTCATCGGATGTTTTGCAGAGTTCCAAAGAATTCGTCCTTCAACGACACTCCCAGAGAAGTACCACGGACAGAATTAGCGGGCAGGGACGTACACGTCGTCATTACAGCGTGGCACCGTCGACTGGGCTGTTTCGTGGGAGCCGGGCAGCCTGATTACATAGCTCTTGAGCTCTTGAGTCAACAGCACTGTCCTTGCAAGTGTCCTTGGTGGTACCGCGAGCTCGCCGCAGACGGACAGCCATTACGCTTGACAAGTAGTGAATGGAATCCGCTGCTGGGCGCAGCTCTTAGAGGTTTGTAAGGCGTATGTTCTGTAATGAGAAAGCCACTGGTTGGTGATTCGTCATTCACCCGCTGATCGCAAGACTGTCTCATTTGACAGTTGATACACGCGTGAAAGAAGTTGTTAATCTTTATTATTGTGTAATGAACCTTTAGTGTGCGAAACATCAATGGCGAATACGTAGCGTTATGTGAAGGAGGCGGTCTCAAGCGCAGCGGATGAACGAGATGTACTTACGATGGTGTTTCAAGAGTTTAAGATGTTGACCTAGTGCAAGCACAAATGCACAAGGTAAAGAAAGAATACTGTCATAGCTGACTCTCGAGTTTACGACCACAATGGTAGTTCTTTTAATCTGACCCTCTTTCTCAATAGGAATGCAGGCAGCTTGAAATACCATTTCTTTTATGCGGAGGTATTGCCTATGCTTCGACTGCCACATTGTCTTCTCGGGAGAATCACCCTCAGGAAAAGGGACGCGTTGCAGCTCAAAAAGAGGAAGTTCATCAGTGAAAAGCTGAACACATATGTATATGCCGTTTAGTCCACAGGTTAATATTGACAAAGAACAGTGCCCAGAGCTCCGAGAGTGCCAAGAGGCGATTGGAATGCAAACGCTAAAACAACACAGCTATAGGCCGCCAAGTTAGCAACTTCGACCTTTGTGAACACATCGTCTTCAGGTCGTACACAACTCGGTCACAACTTGGCCTCGCCATTGTGTACCGTACAGCTCGTGCTGGTAGAATGCTCCGTACACAGTAAACTGCAGCCGACTCGATGCATAACTTCTAGCCTATGTGACCTGGACTATGACTATCCATGGCTATACGACAATGGCGGCGTTCGCAACTGTTCTCATGAGCAGGGAAAGATGGCACCGCGGCCACTGTTACAAAGCTGGCTCGGGCTGAACGATAGGAGTGTCGACAGTCTCCGAATTCCTCTTCCTCGAGGGTCGTACGATGCCGGGTGTAACGACGTCGTACCTGCAAGTTACGTCATAACCGTATAACTATTGTTCCCGCTACAAGAAGGGGGTCACAGAGCGGGCGATTCCATTATCTTACAAAGCAGCAGCACTAGAACGCATCGTGAGCTTACGGCGGCGGCGCACATGCCGCACATATACGCGCGTGCCACTTCGAAAGGCGTCCATTGTTTTTTCCACCAACCCCCCTCCCTGTTCTTCCGTCCGCTTCCTTTGGCTTTCCATCAGGAGGATACTCGGGGGGAAGGGGGGTTAGTATAATAATGCAAGCTCGCAAACTGACTCGCTGGCTTGCTGTATAGAGAAGACTTCCTCAAAGCGAATTGGCGGCAACCTTTTGTCTCGGTTCCGCCTTCACTTTGAGCTGCTTCTGCTGCCGCCCGTCACCGAGAGATAAAGGGTATGTAGGAGCGAACAACGAATGCATGAGTGGGGCAGCGACTACCGTTATGGAATTTTTCTTTCGGTAAAAAAAAAAGACTGCTTCCGGATGGATTGTCTTACTTTTTATCTTTTCATTTGTTATTATGTTCAGAACTCGGCGACCCTCTATGGCGGTGGTTACGCACTCATGACCCACTGAATAGGACGACGTATATGCATGGACTGTTGATGCAGGATGCGTGACTGAGACATCAGGGCGAAGTGGGCGGTGTGTATGCGCGCTATCGCGCAAATGGTGATATGCATCCATTGACGTCGCGTATATGCGTGCGTATTGCATCGCGTTTCTTTTTTATTTTTGTATTAACGAGCAATAAAACGTTCGTATCGAGTCACGCAGGCGTATAGGCCGCTCTTTGTGCGTTACGGAACGGGGATATCAGCTGTATTGAGCTTGACCCTCTCACTTTTCGTCACTCGACCGTTTTTGCGCCTTCAGTAGAGGTCTCTTTTTGTTTCATCTCTTTGAAATGAAAGCTTTTCGTGGAAGTACACTCTAAACAGAAGTACGCTCTGAGCTTTTTACTCCCACATAGGCGCACATAAAAACTCATTAGAAAGTATAGACCGTCACAAGGTTATACGCGTTGCATAAATACAGAGAAGTCAGGACAGACATTGGTACGGCATGAATTCCAATAACACCCCGGCTTCTACACGATCGACGCGTGATGTAACATGGCTTGCAATGCATTCCGCCATGGTGCGATCAATGGACTCGTGACGATTCGTGACGGCGCATTAGACGCTTTGAGTTGCAGCATAGCACAGTGACGTCGTGTACCGAATGCTTTGAGCACTATGGCCTAAGCGACCACGCGTGATGCGGCAACAATTCAGCTGGTGCGCCCGTCGTTTTTGAAGTCGGTCATGCCGCGGTAGATTAATACTTACGGCCACTCGCCCTTTCATCGTTTTTCACTCGTGTACGAGGCTGCAATAGCAGCGCATTTGAAACGAGGTCGAGTAACGCTCGCGTTCAGCGAAAATTCGGTTCTCTCACACCTTCGCGCAGTAGACGAAGCATTGACAGTTGCCGTTAACCGCCGTCTCTCTGGGGTGCGATGCAGGAGAGTGAATTCTCGAATGGTATACGTGACTGGAGGTAATGCATGACTAGGCTAGCCAGCGCACGCCGTCGTCTTCACGCCGTATACTTCCCCTTGTACGTAGCCCCCTATTATCACTCCTAAGGTACAGAAAAATTTCCGGCTTATGAGACCGCATTTTCCTCCTCAAGTAAAATTATAAAAAAATTCTACGGACAACTTTAACCAACCTTAACTGTGAAGAGTAATAGTACGTGCTATGCTTTGTTTCCCCGTTGTGTAACGTTTTGCCCCTTGCATTCTATTCTTTTAGGTCTGCCCTCTTTCGGACTCCAGTAAAAGACCATACTATGTTCCCAGCCATACTCAGAAGGTAACCGATGTCTTGCCTCTACAGGCGGAATCGACGTGCTTTGGCAGCAGTTGCACTGTCGCGCAAGTTGAAAGCTGTCAAAGTGTCTGTTTCGTCATTGCTGAGAAACTAGTCTACGCTAGCTCTTAACCATGCAGTGGCTATAAGAACCAAATTCCCGCAATACGTTACATTTGCAATAATCAAAGCATCAGCGTTCTCTTCCGCGAGAGGCTGCCAAGTTGTTTTCGGCATAGGAAATTGTGATGACAGGAATTATATAGCGTCCCCTGAAGAAAACCAGCGACCTAAAGATGTTTAAGCACCGAACAATGCATGCGATTTCGTAATCATTATTCTTATTGCGAGAGTCGGTCACCCTTCTGAACGGAGCTACACAGGTGAGAGGGTGAACTGAGAAACTTCATCGACCCATGTAAGCAGCAACGATAGGCCTTTCTTTGTTTTCGCCATGCGCAGAAAGATGATGAACACACGACCACTGCCTCGCAAAGGATACGTGCCATTGTACATCAGAGGACAGGTACACACAAAATACATCACACAGCGAAGCAGCGTTTCCGTATACTGTACAGTTATCCACGCTCTCGTCAATATGTTATTGCTTGGCTCGAATGTCTCCGCCTCTCCTCGGGCCGCCCTCTAAATGCCGAATCCATGCCGTCCCGCCTGCCCCAACTTTCTCGATCCATATACTTTCGTCCGAGAGAAGGTTGTAATCCCCGTGTACGCAGGCCAGAGAGACCCATGTTTACCCGGTGCTCGCACGATGTAAGAACGTTGAACCCTGGGGCCCGCACGGAGGTCGCAATTTATACCGAGCTCGTATCGATTGCGTCGTATACGTGAACCACCGCACACGTCTGGTGCGCGGAACCGGCGGACAGCAGCGGGAGCGTGACGTGCCGTTTATACATATCGCAAAGGAGACCCCCCCCCCCCCCCCCCCCCTCGATTCCATGCGCATATATTGAAGTGCGCACGCAATGGACTCGTGTGCTTATAGATCACGCCAATACGGACCATTCTCGTCCCGGTGCTGCCGTCTAGAATATTATGGTTTGAATTTCGTATCAAGAAGAAACAAATTGCAGGCAGCGAAATCAGATCCACGCTAATCTTCACGCGTTCCTGCAGACGAAACGAAGCTAACGTTTTTAAAAGAACTTCATTTGTTTTTAGGCCGGCCGCAAGTATAAGGTGCAGTGGGAGGTATAGTGACAATACTTTCCACTTAATTATTCATTATGTCCGAGAAGCCGAAGTTGTGGCGTGCCGAATTATGCGTCGGAACAAAAAAACACACGCTAGGCATTTGGCTTTTCTTATATTTACGCTCAGAAAGAGAACAACCAGAGCCATAAACAAAGTAAAGTGGTCTGCAAAACGGAGCCCCCCCTTTTTTTTATCGCATCGAACACAACGTGATTACGGTGGAGCGGTAACGAGCTACGAAACCTCTCGTGAAAAAGAAAGCAAACTTCGCAGAAAGTGAATATACTGTGGGCTTCATTACCAAAGTAATCAAGGGGCAATTACTGGGTCCAGTAAATGAAAAAAAAAAGAAAAGAGAACAGGATATGGGAGCTGGGTGCAGAACGTTATTAAACGTGCTCTCTATAGCCAAGCTGCGTCACATTAACAGCCTAGAGTATACCCTACACTTTCAGCGTCGGCTTTTCTCTTTTTATACTGCATGCATACAGCGCTCAGTCCGTTTGGTAAGCGTCGTCCCACACGTCTCATTACCCAGATTGACTCAGAAAGTACGGGTAGACCCTCTTCGTCTAACAACGCGCGTTCCAACTTTCAGAGTTTTTAGAAAGTGAGGAACGAAGAGCGACGGTCATTAAAAGAGACTCTCGAGGTGTCCAACCACCGTCGTGAAAAAATACTCCAGTACATTTTCAAGCTGTCACTTATGACACGCGTCGCCATTAGAAAGTCAAAGGAGAGTGTCTTCCCCAGACTGGCAGCAAGGCCTAGGAACACGTGCAGACACCACTGCGCGGGTCACACTTTTGTTAACGAGCGTTGCGGCTGCCGAGCGTGCTGCTCGGCAGCTGGCGCGTCGGTCGTGTCACTGGCGCGCAAAAAAAGCGCGCTAATGGTCGTCACGGCCGCACGTGTGCGACGGCCCGCAGATGACGGAAAGAAAAGATGGAGAGGAGGAGAAGCCGGAGAACCGTGTAGAAAGCTGGGCCGAAGAGAATAAATATTTTTGTTGCGGCGAAACTGGCGCCGGAAGTGCGCGTTCAGGCAGCTTCCGGTCGTCACCGCCGTCTTCTTAAAGGCGGCACCCGACGCGTGGCGGGCTTTCAGAAATACCCGCCTTTGTTCGGCACTCCCCCTCTTCATGTTGAAGGGACATCCAATGTCCCTGGTTTTTTTGCCTCTTCACCGAGAGGAAGCCCAGATCTAGCAGCGTTGAAGTTCAGAAGCAAACAAACGAAAAAGAAGCTGTCTTTCCTTCCAGAATTCTGAGAAACACTCGTAGCCAAGAAGGCAGGATGATGAGCATCGTCCACGGACTGCCAATGCCTGCGACGAGGAAGTTGAGCTCGTATACAGTAACTACAGCAGGGCAGGTTTGATGGGAGACGTCTTTCTGCTGTAGTGGAAGTAAATGAGCTGATGATGAGCAACTCCAGTTAATCAGCAATAATGGGTGACTCATGCGAAATAGCCGGGCCCTACGACATAAAGAGTTCCTTTCATCGTAGCATAGGAAGCAAACAGGCAAAACTCTTCAAGCGACATTACCCCATGAGCTTCATATGAAGGTGTCAACACGTCTGAACAGCAGCCACGAAACTGCTACACCCCTCGCACACTCCAGCGTGGTTTGTCTTCGTGCTACGTCGATCAAAGCGTCAGCTCACGGCAACGCCTAAACACGCATCCTTTTCCCATTTTCTTTCCTTTTGCTGTCATTTTTAATGACAACAGAAAAATGCCGAAACAGCGCGCCGAAGCCCGACTAACCACTACCGACTCCCGCGGAATGCACACTTCCGGCAGCCGCGCATGCGACGGGCAGGCGCGCTCAACCAACGTCTCGGCTCCCCCTTCTTCTAGTGCACGACGACCAGTCTGAAGCCCGCACGCAACAGCAGCAGAAGGGCGCGGCGCCGATCGACAGCGAACGGGAAGTGCAGAACCCCGAAACCATATAAACAAGTCCGGGGGCTGCCGAACTCGGCTGGCTCCCGCGGCTGCTCACACAGAGAGAGGCGGCGCGTGCCCGCATGGATGGATGAATGTACTACACGAGTGCGCGAAGCAAGCACAGAAGCGAGCGAGCGCACGCCACGGAGACCGCCGCACCCTCTCTTCTTCCTGTGGGCGAAACAACCCGCCGCCGCTGCAGCAGCTGGGTGGTGTACATACATCCAGGCGCCATTCCACCCTCACCCCATCCTTTCCCCTTTCTGTCATGTTAGTGCTTGCACACCGCTCATAAACTCATTTTCCAAGCTGCATAAACAGTTACGCGCATGGCCCGCCGCGTGCATTGATGAGAATGCCACGCTGACAGACGGATGCGAAGAGAAGATGCTCCCCCGTACATGTTTTGGCAATCGGATACAAATGAAAGCGCGAGTGATGAAAACCGCGCCGTGCGTTTTTTTTTTTCGTTTTCTCTTTCTTCCCTTAGGTATCGTATATAGTTAGTGCGTCAGTGGTGTATATAAAACAGCCGCGTTTTTATTTTTTGCACACCATCGTGTGTTTGGAAACGAGCGAAGCGATCTCGGATGCCTAGCGGGGGTATGTATATATTATGCGCGGCTCGTGGAGCGCTAATTGATGCCGGATGAGGAGAAGTTCCCAGGCGGCAGTAATACAAGGCTGCCATCTGCAACGACCGTTGGTTGTCAACTACGTGCCGCGCAGATTGACTGTCCGGGGGCGCTTGTAAACACGTCCGCTGAGAACGCACAAGGTTATGTTTACAACGCCGTACAAACGGTGGTGTCAGACTACGGCGCAGTACTTATCAATCAGTGATGTAATAGAGCGCATTACGGTCTGTGTATTTGTATTTTCACGAACATTATAAAACGACAAACATTTGAGAAAGAACAAAAAAACAAGCGAGAAGTTAATAACTTAAATTATGGGCACAGGTCAGAAGTAAATCAAGCATAAACAAATCAGTCTTTTGAATTTTCGTAATCAGTCGTTTTGTGCAAGCCGTCGAAGCACTAATGGTGAGGCCGGATTTGCATGTCTTGACATGCTCAGTCCCAACACAGAACGTGGCGAGACTGCTTACAGAGGCAGGTAAGTTCTTAGGCGCCTTGACAAGTGTCTTTTTGAGTGACCTAATAAGAACGGCGGTACTGAACCGCAAGTCCTTTGGGCGCGGTACTTCCCCTGAGTAAAAGTAACAAACAGTCATATATATATATATATATATATATATATATATATATATATATATATATATATATATATATATATATATATATATATATATATATATATATATATATATATATATGCCTTCACGGAGTTGGACCTGCCACTACACTTAAGCTGCATGCTGGCGCGTAGAGGTGAACGGACAAGAGCAAGTCCGGTCTTGTCCGAGCATGACATAAGTTGTCTTGCCGCTTCCACGGTTCTATAGTATACAACTCCAGCGCCATAAATAAGGGCCGACTCCGAAGCCCTCGTAGTTTCGAAGCCGATCAGTGTTCGACAGCTCAAGCCGGCTCTAAACGTGCTGGGTATTGCGAAGGACTTGACGCGCCGCTTTAGAGAGTGCATGATTGATTGCACACGCATCTCTCTTTCGGCACGTTGGGAGTAGGCAGACATCCGACGTCCTCAAACCCACTCGGAGCTGAAGCTGTGATTGAAGTTTGCGACTGCTCCCCTGAGCGGTCCTCGCTAATAATGCATGCTTGATGTAGTCTCTTCATAATCCTCCCTGTCTCTGTTATAGTTTTGTCATAACGCCTCTGATTGATGACAAGACAGAACAGTCATTTGCTTGTTTTGCTTAGTAGTTATGTGTTTTTCTATTCACACATTAGCTAGGAGGGTCCGGTAAAGCAAGCGCGAACTGAATGCGTTAAATCCATACTCAACAACAGTAGAAATAGCAAGGCGAGTTGAAATAAGTGACGAAGGCCCATGTAGGATACAGATGAAGTCGGACACGTCCGCATAGCGTATGTACTTTCAGAACTCACCATGCAGTAAGAACACGAAATCGTATTAGCAGCGCGCGAAGCACAAATTTCAAAGAGTACCGGTCAGATGGAACGAAATGAGACTTAACACGAGCACATTCATATCTAGCAAATTCAGTGAACGACACTTCAATCATAACGTTCTTAATCCTCCGTTAGTTCGTAAGAGATAAAGCGTGATAAAATAATTAATTTCGTCGGGGATAAAATTAAATGTGAAATACTTTCGAGCGTATGTGGAATAACTTTTCATATGGCCATGAATGAAAATTCAATAGTGTTTACTCACCACAGGAACGTACAGACGCGAGCAATCATGATAAAACAAACTTCTTGAACAAAAATTGCGAATTTTCTACTTATTTTTCTACCAAATTTTAGATACCATGTGCCAAGAGGAAGACTAGTTAGGAAAGAGAAAAAAAAATGCTCTTTTAACGCATAATTACAGAGTAACCGATAAATGGATGCTCAAACTTTGTGTCTCGATAGCTCACGGCTGTACTTCTTTTTAAAAGAATACACTGTTATTGAACAAGATAACTTTTTTTAGGTCGTTAATTTTCTAATCGACTCATTGCTAGCTAATGTCAGCTAAGAATCCCCTGCTAATCAACAGATTCCGATCCTGAAACAAGAGTGCTCCTGAGGCGGTCATTGACGCAGACTCAGCGCCTAACAATTAACCTACCACGATTCAACAACATCCGTGAGAAGTGCTCACCTGCATCCGCTCGGATCCGAAGGCCTTGCACACGGGACATCTCTTGGCGGCCGGCGGCCTGGCCGGCAGAATGAGCTGGTCGTCCAGCATGGGACCCCTACGGGACGGCATCATGGGACAGGGGCGCAGAGTGGCGCGAAGTTCGATCGTGGCAGCACCACAGCGTCAGTAGTGGTAGTCTTCTCTCAGCACACACGGCCAGAGCGAAACAGAGCAGACAAGATCCCCGCCGTAGAGGAGAGGGCGCGGCGCAGCGCCTCAGCACAGGCAACGTTTTGAGGAGAACCGCGTCGGACAACCCGCGGCACACGGCATCAACGGAACATCTGCCGTCGTCAGAGGAGCGGCGGCAGACCTCGGAGGTGGAGGGAGGGCGAGCGGCGACCGACGGACGACGACGAGTCGCCGGGCGACCTTTCCTCCTCTCTCTCTATGCCGATTCACTCTCCAGCAGCTCTTCCGACAACACACCCCTCTTATTCCCCTCCTCCCCCTCCTTCGCTCTCCCCACTTCCTCCCGGCCGAGCCTCGGTTGCCTTGGGTCGAATGGTGGCGGCACACCACGCAGCTGGGGTAGCGAGCGATTGTTGTGGTGCGCAATCCGCCCTTCCCCTCGGGCGCAATGGAGAAGCAGGGGGCTCCGTTATAGCGAATTCGTCGTTTTGTGAATTTTTGTTTCATTTCTCGCTTTCTCTGCGCTTTCTTTTGGAAATGAGAAGGCGCTCTGCACCGTTGCAACGCTTGATCGCGATAATAGGTGGGCTTAGGAAATTAATACACCAGTAGTCGTAGGCGGGATAAAAAATTGGCAGATAGGCTCACATAGACGATGAGATGAATTGCGTAAGCAGAATACACTTTCAGAATGATGCTTTTCCATTCGATTTTTTTCCCCCTTTTGCCCCATACCATTGCCTGAATTTGCGCCAGCCGATTTCGCTTTACTTCGCCTGAATTTATGTCTCGCTAATGATTTTCTTTTACATTTGCTGCATTATACAGATTTCGCCTTGGCGTGCCGCGTTGGGTCAGCCGATGACGCGCGCTCGCTTTCGGCGCCGCTTTCCCTCTGCGTACTCGCCGCTCGATTGGGGGTGTCACTGCGCCCACTTCTCTCAAAGGGGCACTGAATAAAATAGAAGTTGGCCTGTATCGATAGGGTACCGCATTCTCATCACAAACTGACGATTCGCACCATAAATGGACTTTTCATAAGCTGGAAAAGACCAAAGAACGAAATACAGGTTTTGCCACCACCGGCCGAATTCGCATATAAAGGCGTACGTCGACACATATTTTTAAGTGCGGATCCTGGAGGCAAGGCTACACCGCCATTCCCTTCAAAATGGCGGCAACGCATTCTTTTTGCTAAGGAAGTCACGACGAGTTCGAATCGACTGGCAGGAAGATTTCGAAATCCAACTTTCTTAGCGATAAATATGGCATTTGCTGTCGGAACAGCCAGAGAGAGCCAGATAATGTTTTTGCTGGGAGCAATAATTGATAAAGTTGTATTCAATGACTCTTTAAGCCTGTTGTACATGTCAGTGAAAACGGTCGCGACTTCTGCCACCGCGACGCAAAAACCTTTTTCGAGGAACGCGGCGGTTCGAGTGGCCAGAGCGACGAGGTTGCGACAAGTTAGAATTTTTTCGCCGCGCCGCTTGTCGCAGTTCGCTTAGGCGTTTGCATGTGAAACAGCTTTTACGCTTACGCCTCCGCAGCTGAAGATTTTCTCTCTCTCTCCTCTTGTGGGTGAGGGGGGCCGTTCACCCCCTCGCTGCAGGCATTGGAGGCTTCACTCAGCGGCCACGCAGAGACACACGCCGGTGTTTACGTGTGATACTGGAGTAGAAAATGCATACTGCCTACGCAGCAAAAAAAAAAAAGCACTCAGAAGGTATTTACACTGGAAACACCATATGCTTTACTGTTGCATATATTCGTTTTCATCAGTTTCGATTGCCGACGATTTACCACGAATTTACTGTGCTCTAGCCTCTTGTTCCTTTTACGGGACACCTTTAGCAGTACATGTAATGTAACGAGGCCTCATTTTCGTCTACAACTTCTTACTCTTCCTCCATGCTCACCCGAATAACGTGAACAACCTAACCTTGCATTAAGTCTGGCAGAAAATGTCCGCGTGAAAGCGGCGCTTGTTCACTCATTAAAGCAGGGTTTGTTTGTGAAAAACAAGGGACACCAGTTAGAACCGAGAGAGAAAGCGATATCGGTGGATGTCTGCCACCACTGACGAAGTCAGGAAACGTGTCTTTTCCTCTCTTCAGAGATGTGTTTCGGACAACAAAACAGTGCAGTTGGTACTTCGAAAATTCTATTTAACCGCGAACTATTAACAGCTGCGGCTGGCACTCACTGCCAACGTAAATCCTCGGGCTGTGCTTGCGTATGCGGTAACAAACCTACTAGCGCATCGCCCATTTCAATATTTCCACAGCTACGGTGAGTGCGCCAGAAGCGTTAAACACGTATATAATAACATAATGAGGTCGTCACGACACATTTAGCAGTACTAATTCCGACGAAAAATAGCGAAATGTCGAATAGGTCTTTATCAGAATATTTTACAACCTCCACATCCAAACAAACACTTAACCCAACCTTTACATTAGGAACAAAGTATACCCAAGTGCGATCGCCCTTCGAAATAATTTGCCTGCTGTGGCAGTAAACTGCTGTAATGTTGAAGCTTTTGCGGAGTGGATACAAAACAGTGGTATTTTAAGCGATTTGTTAAGTGTCTTTGATGTTGATCAGTTTCATTGTCTGTCTTTTAATTTCGACCTTAGCATTGTTCCACACGTCCTAGTATATTCATGCGCTGCTGTTTCCCAAGTGACCTTGATGTCTGTTTAGTTTTTGCGAATGTCATTGTGACCACTCCTGCTTGGGTCCGAAAAGGGCCTGCAGTATTTGTAAATAAACATATCTACTGTAGCTCTAAGTGCCCCTCGTGCGGTGCCTGCCCAATCCGTTTCCGCACATCATGGGGGTGCATAGTCAAACCATTAGACCTAAAACGCACAGGACACACACACGAGTAGTGGGAGACGGCGCTGTTCAGCGAGGCATTGGACGCGGCCAGCAGCCGATCGTCCACCTGGTCCGCGAAGCATCCCAAAGCCAGCGGCCGAAACCGACCCAACTGCTCGCCACTCCCCCATCCCTTCCATTTCGTGCAATAAAATTTTTCCTCCTCCTCCTCCAGCGGCAATGAAGGTGTGGATGTATTTCCCCGCGCCATTTAGTGCAAACGACCATATAGGCTCACCAACACCGACCAAGAATCTTGTCGCCGTACATACGTACGTTCTTTCAACCTTGTTCGGAGGAGCGTCGCGCCAGCTGCGCGAGAGGTCGGTCGGGAAAAGCAGCATGGGTCGCACAATCCGTACCAGTGGCTGTGTTAGAAAGTCTATTATTCAGGCACCTAACACCTACAGCCTGTTCAAACTGTCTTCAAGACAAGTGCATTGCAGGTGGAAGCCTACCTCCTGACCTCAGAGGAGCATCTCATCTACTTTCTTAGTGCTGGGCAGCCACTGTGCATTGTATGGCCTACAAATCTGCCTACAAAGTTCTGTTCAAAGGAATCTAGGAGGATAGTTTGACAGCGACATTCAGAATGTTTCGCATTGTACTGTGTTTCAATACATGAGGTTTGAAATACGAGGTCTTGGAAGCGATTTTGGTTTTCTACTCGTGAACAGTGGTGCGAACGAACCGTGCATACTGGCCCAGGTGTTTCCTTCATATTAAAGTTTTTTGTTTTTTTTTTCAGGGCATTTTCCTGCATGTTCTTGACTCTTATGCACTTAAAATTGTGCATTCTTCTTTTTTCTGACAAAGGGCTGCCTTTTCTCACTGCAGCATAAAGTTTTTTTTATGCTTGTTCAAAACATCTCCAAAATTGTTTCAGGGAAGCATGCCACTAATTCATAAAACTTTTTTTCATACAGGCTTTTCACGGCAGAGTTCTAAGTTCTAATGGTTACCTTTCTAACTATTGCAGGTAGTACTTGTCAAAAAGAAAGACAACAGCTGGAGGTTTTGCGTAGATTATCGACACCTAAACAAGATAACAAAGAAAGACGTGTACCCTCTTCCTAGGATCGATGACGCCCTCGACTGCCTGCATGGTGCCAACTACTTCTCCTCCATAGATCTCCGTCCTGGATATTGGCAGATCTCTGTTGACGAAAGAGATCGTGAGAAGACGGCTTTTGTCACCCCGGATGGACTCTACCAATTCAAGGTGATGCCTTTCGGCTTATGTAATGCCCCTGCGACCTTCGAGAGCATGATGGACTCCTTACTACGCGGGTTCAAATGGACCACATGTCTGTGCTACCTCGATGAAGTCATCGTATTTTCATCAACCTTTGAGGGCCACCTCCATCGTCTTTCGGCTATTCTTGGCGTCTTCCGACGAGCTGGCCTTCAGTTGAACTCCAAGAAGTGTAGCTTTGGTCGCCGGGAACTCAAGATCCTAGGGCATTTGGTCAACACCGATGGCATTCAGCCGGACCCCGACAAAATTCGTGCTGTAAGTGGTTTTCCTATACCGCAATCTAGCGGCGACGTGCGTAGCTTCCTCGACCTCTCCATTATCCATTAAAGTCTCTCTCCTCTCTATTGCAGATATGCACCCGATTGCAATTAAACATTTGTAGCCGGCTGTCAATAGTAGCCGTATCAGTTTTTAGAATTTTTGAAACACGATTGATTACCTTCGCCGCTGTGACTCAACAAATTTGGGCCATTCGAAAACTGCGCTCTTGCGAGGAGTGCAAAGGGGCGTCCGTCAAATCGCGTGCCGCATGTTCCACGTGACTCAGCTCCGCCCGCGCTATCCCGCGCTGCGGTGTTCCCCGCTCGCTCATCTCCACTTCGCTGCTCCAGCGCAAGTGGGGCAGACGCTTTTAGTTGGGCGTACGCAGCGACTCTGCGCATGTGCAGAACCTGTCTTACGGTCGTACGCACGGTACAAATCATAGCTAGGTCCCGGAAATTTAGGCACTAAAGAATCCCGAAATAGGTAGGCACCTAGGCTCTAAAAGATATTGAAATAGGCGCTATAAAGCAAGAATAGGCGCTTTGGATGATACTCTTTATTCATAAGTACAAAATTTGTAAGTCAAGCACGGAGCGTACGCAGTCCTCAACTGAAGCAATAAAGCGCATTCTCAGGTTTTCGAACTTGAAGCTCATTCAGTTTTCGCTAACCATATAGCTTTGTACTTTAAAAGGCTTCTGTTGAGACCACATGAACTTAGTGGCGCGAACCTAAGACATGAGAGTTGATAAAGGCTTAGGCATTCAGGTGATGTGGCCCTATCGTCTCCGCGTAGAAAGTCTCTGATTTGGGATATTCTTTCTAGGCATCTATTTTTTTTCTACCAATTGTTGCATATTCGTAGAAGCAGTAGCGCCCTTTTCTTCCAGTCCCCAAAGTGCTGCTGGTACTTCTGCCACTACCTTCAATGATTGAGCTGTTGAGAGTCCAGCCTTTTCTAACTTTGTCATCCTTTCCGTCAATGTTGCAAAGTTTGCACTAATGTGTGTCAGGTCTCTTTCCAAACTCGCCTCTTGCTACACTTCGAGATAAACACTTCGTTACACTGCGTTCAAGTCACAATTAGAGAAAAACGTTCGGCGAGACCCGCGCCTTTTGTGCGTGCATCGGCGTGCGCCTTTCACCATACATAAACAGATGTCTCAGAATTGAAAAATGGCACCGAGGACCGAAATGCCGGATTTAGGCATTTATAGGCAAAAAGTGCGGTTAAATAGGTAGTATTTCCTAAAAAATGACAAAAAGGCAGGTAAGTGCAAAAATCCACCGTTTAGGCATTTATAGGCATGTTTAGGCAAATGCCTAAATTTCCGGGCCCTAATCATAGCGTGCGCGCGATACGAGAACGTCACGGGATGCATTGAAAAGATAGCGGCGCCCTGCTTGCCCGCTTCGGAATACATGTCGCTGCTGGATTTGTCGACGCGACAGTCCGCTCAAATCGTAGTGGTTTGCTTTAATTTCGCACTCTCGTCCACAAGTAGAGGCATAAGTTATACGCGAACTTTAATGGTGTTTCGCCAGGACATCGTGCATGGTCGTCGTCCGTCAGCACCGTGTCCGTCAGCAACGGTGGCGCCGCCTAGTAGTGAGGAGGGCAAATATTCTTTGTGTTAGGGCCGGTCGCGATGGGAGCGCGCGCGGCGCACACTGGCAGTGCGGCTAGACCGGCCGCGGTCGTATGTATCTTGAGGTGAGGAGTCCGTGCACGGCCACTGGCTGTGCAATATGAACCGATGGGCACGTTGGTCAGACATGATTTGTATTGTACCACCGCAACGGCACGAGGCCACAGGAAGAGGAGGGACGACGGAAGCCAAAGCTTTAGGCGCGGCAACGCTGAAAAAAACAGAAAATCTTCACGAACAGCAACAGAAATCCCTCTGAGCATGCATATTTTTTGATTCCCCGAGGCAAATCTACCGATTTATAAAATTCAGCTCTTTGTTAGAGATAGTAACAGATGGGGTGCTTACGCAACTCGGACCTAACTATTCTCAGATGCCTCGATGATTTCTTTCTATGATTTCTCTTTTGAGCTGATCTTTGTTTTTATCTACAGTTCGGCTGTTTTCATACGATGGCTGACAGGAACAATCGCGGCAGTGAATTCCGATGTTGCGGGCGGCATTCTTGACATTGTTTTTGTGCTTCCTCAGCCTATCATTTACACAATGACCAGTTTGGCCAACAAAGAATCCTCCACAAGTCAACTATCTTTTGTTAGCGCTGTGTCTCGTCCCATCTCTTCCTGTGGCCTCGTGCCGTTGTGCTGTTGCACTACAAATCACTGGCTGTGGTTTTCGGCTGTGCACTAATTAAGGAATGGGGGTGACTTCCTGTGTTTTCGTTGTAGGGGAGTTTCAGTTTCTTTTTTTTTTTTGCAAGGTGCTCAAAAAAGGGAATTGTTGAACGCACGATATCACTTGCTTTGGCGTCGGCAGTGCTGTCGCCATCATAGCCCTCTGGTGGTTGTCCGTATAGTTGCACCCACCGGTAAAAATGCATCTGCCACCTACAGGCCAGACGCCTTCCACCCAACACCACGAGCCCGTTCCAAATACCAGGCGGATGGTCCAACCCCTATAGTCCCCTCTGTGGTGACCTAGTGGTTAGCTCCGCTCTTTTGTGCTGTTGATGTCGGCGTTGTTCTGAGCTCTTCCATCAGTTTTGCGTCATTGCTGTCGGTGCTCGCAATCCCACTGCCGGGCACCCATCGCTAAGAATGCGTCTCCGACATACAGTTCCAGCTTCTCCCGAATACGAGGAAGATACGCTACTTGGTGGCCGCCTAGTGCTTACAGCGTTTGCTGTTCTGAGCTCTCGACTCGGTTTTTCGCCGTTGGTATCTGCGTTCGCAAGCCCACCGCCGTGAACCCACCGGCAAACAGCACCGGGCAACCCATCGCTAAAAAAAAAAGAAAAAATTGCTGGGACTCTATGCCTGGATATTAACTGCTGTTTAGACACAACCGTCCACAGACGTTGCACACATATCCAAATGGATTACACGTAAAGTGACTCTCTCAGGTCCTCGCAGCCGATGCGTAGTTTGATAGACGGATGACGTGTTCTGTTGTACGTCCCGCACTGACTACATCGGTTGGCTCCCTATAATCCACCGCAGCTGCAGCCTTCGTTGTCTTTCAATCGCCGCTGAGTCAGGCAGTGCCCCTGTTCTTCGTCGGTCTCTGCCACCAGCTTGGCACATTTCCGCTCCCTTTTATTCGCTAAATCCCTCGCATGGCTGGCATTGCCAGCTGGATTCAGACTCGGCCCGCCGCCTGCGAGAAGACGTCGGTTCCAACTGACTCGCTTCGCGCGCACGCGAAAGCAGCGCCTTCGCCTTCTCAAGCGAACGGAGTCATGTGGCTAGCCACGTGTCCACAGTTGGCAAGACGACAGTCGCAGCTGCGGCGAACCACGTGGTTAGTCACTTGACCCCCCCCCCCCCTACCGCTTCTCGGTTTGAACGTCAAATGTGGCCTCCTGGTGACCTTGGCTCCTGCTAGGCCAGTGGATCTTTCGCTTTAAAATGCGCCTTCGGCATACCAGCCCAGTTCCTCCCGAATACGGAGCGGATAGTCTATCCACAAGGTTGCCGCTGCGGTGGCATAGTGTATCTACTCTGAGACATCTCCATTTTTTCTCCGCAAGCTAGCTCACGCCGGACCAAACTCCTAACAGCCTTTTCCCCCGCTTCCTTTCGCTTCTTATTCTTTACGTTTAGATAAGAATATTCATTATCGAACCGGAGCTGCGTGTAGTTTCATGAACCTCTGAGGATGCATGGCTCAGCGATCGCGATGAGGGCGTTGAAGAGAAGCTAAACGCGGCGTGAGTAACTGCAAACATATGACTCACTGTACTGCAGTAACACTCATGGTAAAGGAAATGCGCCCCATATGATTGATGAGACAGTTGTGTGAAACGGGAACTACGGAAGGCAAATCTCGCCGCGGTGGCTCAGTGGTTAGCCGCTCGGCTACTGAGCCGGAGTTCCCGGGTTCGAACCTGGCCGTGGCGGCCACGTTTCGATGGAGGCGGGACGCAAAAGGGCCCGTGTACTGTGCGATGTCAGTACACGTTAAAGATCCCCAGGCGGTAGAAATTATTCCGGAGCCCCCCACTACGGCACCTCTTTCTTCTCTCACTCCCTCCTTTATCTCTTCCCTTACGGTCCGGTTCCGGTGTCCGCTGAGATGCGAGACAGATACTGCGCTGTTTCCTTTCCTGTTACAACTTGCTGCATCAGCTCTGAGTTGCTTGAGAGAGACTCTACAGTTGCCCAGCTATCATCCTTTGTTTTTTTTTTCTTTTCGCCACGATGTGCAGTTAACTACGCATTTTTGGCCTTGGGAATGATCATGCGTGCGCACTGCAACATTTAATAAAACGCTTTTCACCATAGCTTCCCCATGCTACCAGTAAGTCATCCTCGTTTGAAAATTTATCAGCTCCGTGTTTTCCCTCCCCACGAAGATGGCCAACCGAGCATTTCCTGGTTAACCTTCCTTCCTTTTCCATTCTCTCATCATTCAAGACAATATGTACTCTTGCTTCAGATGTTAGGCGTTGCCTTTCGACTGCAACTGAACATCACTTTTGCGATTCCATATATGCGTCGCCCATTGGTACATGTCCATCACAAACTTTCTTTTTATCGCATTTTTGCAGTGATCTCTTCGAAACAACTTTGCATCTCTAGGAAATAACCTCCCCACCGACATCTTCATTATAGTATATCAATCACTATACTTTCTAGCGAACTCTTCTAGCTCTCTCTCTCAACACTGTGAATCAACGCTTCTTTTCTGTTTAAAAATACACGAAAACCTTTCCTTCATGGTTCATTTACAGGTGCAAATCTACGAACGGCTGTGTAATACTGACCCTTAGTACAGAGCGCCCATCGGTAATTTCGCTGAAAACCGTATCGCAAAACCTAAGCCAGTCGGAATTCGTTTGCAGATTATTTGCAGAAATCTATAAAGGGCTCGCTGAAAATATACCTGGTACTCATTTTGCGACGAACTTTCTCGGCGCTATGACCCTCCTCCGCTGTCCGCGCCAACACAGCGTGATTTTCTTTTTTCTGGCGTGTTGCCGCGCACTTCAGCGCAGAAAGGAGGAAACATGAAAGGGTCGGGGAGAGGTAAGTGGCGTGATAAGCCCGCCCTGTTCGATCACCGACTGAGGGGCGCCAGAGCCCTGACTCAGCCGCCACCGCGGCGGCGGAGCCCCCGGTAAACGGACGGTCAATTACTCCAGTGTCTGGCGGCCACGATCGTTTCAGCAGCCGATGGGAAAGCCCTGAGTATACCTGTACTGCGTACCGCGATGTGCGCACTCATTTTCGTTTTCCGATCGAGTGCAAAGAGGTGCACTATAAGTGAACAGCAACTGAGTTGCAGGCAAGGGTTTTCGTGGTATATTGTCATAAAGAAAAAGGGCGGGTAATGCAGTAATACTGCCAATATTGATGATCTTATAGCTTATAGTATTCTCTGCCCTTCATATATACAGTCATTGTAACAAAAGTTTTTGAGAATATAATTACCGTATACTAGCTGCGATGGCTCTGTGGTTGTGATGCTCGACGCTGCTGATCCGAAAGACGCAGGTTCGATCCTGACAGAGGCGGTCCCATTTCGATTGAGGAGAAATGCTGTACGCCCGTGTACTGTGCGATGTCAGTGCGCGTTAGAGTCCCAAGTGGTCGAAATTATTCCGGAGCCCTCAACTACGGCGTCGCTCATAGCCTGAAACACGGTACACTATAGCGCCCAAAAACACAATAGACAGCGGAAAGATACCGACGGGACACACACTAGACACTGAAGTTTATTAGGCATGTATGGGTGAAAGGTGCACAATGCACACGCGCATATGCTCGAGAAACTCGGAAATTTGAATTTTATTTTTGTTTATCCTGTGTATCTGTAATTGCGTGCTATCGTGTTAAACGGGTTCTGAAGGGGCTCCCAATAAAGTTGCGGTATGTCAAGGATGAACAAATATCCACCAGCAAGAGTCTTCTTAATCCGTTTTGTGGAAGCTTAGCTATCTCCCGTCAGAATTCGAATTCACGCGTTTTCGCGCCTCTCTTTCTCCTCTCGTCACTTTTTGCACGCTGACATGTCGGCGCCTCCGCCGGCCCCACCCACTCGGTCCCACCGCCGGCTGCCGACGCGCGCAGGAGGAGGGGGCGGAGCTTACCACCATGGTACCACAACCGTTTACCATGGCTGTCGCGCTGGTGTTGGTGAGATCATTAACCTGCAGTAGTGCGCAGCTCACTGAGCCAAAAGTGCAGTCTGTTTTCTAGTGGTCAGCTTCCGTAAAAGCTACTGCCACCTTCCGAAATTCAGTGTCCATGAATCCTTCCGAAATTTCAGCATGCAGCGAAGCCCCAAAAGTTTGCCTCATGAAAAACGAAAAAGCGTTTACAGTACCAGCATCGGCGGCGTTCCAGAAGACAATCGAATATGCCGTTTGAGGATAGACGCGTATTACGTGACGTCAGGCCGATGATGACGGACCATAAGGATGGTGATGACGATTTTAATGGCAGTGACGGCCTGGCGCGAGCGCTCCCGCCCGCTCCACTGCATAGTTCGCCGTTTTCTAGTCCGCCACAAAACCTGGGGCCACCGAGCGATCGTCCCGTTCGCGAACTAGAATTGCACAAGCGATGAAACGAATGGCGATGGGTTTGATAGAAGGGGTGAAGAGAGAAAATGAAGAGCTTGGCGTCACGAGGAGAGAGATGAGCAGAAGGTATGAACGGATGAAGCCAGGTACACAAAGTCCGAAAAGCCACCAGTCACCAGAAGCCAACGCCGATGCACGTGGGCGCACCGAACGGCAGGGCTGGGGTGCTGTGCTCACGGGTGGGTGTATTGTCAGTGGGGTCAGAGGCGGCGGTCTGGGATCAGCGGCGACGCATGTAGTCGTGTCTTCTGGGTTCTCATGTGTGGGCGATCAGTGGGGTCTGCAGTGGCGGCGGTCTTGGATCAATGTGGTCGTAGTCATTTTGTCGTGTCTTCAGGTCGGGGCGGAGGAGAGCGGCGGCGTCGGGTCATCACTAGCAGGCTGAGGCAATGCCGGGACGTGCGATACTACGAGCACTCCACAAAGACATCGGCGGACAGCATGGCTCCGAAGCTCCGGGACCGGAATGATGAAGGTATCCGGCACCTCACATCAAACGTAATGTGACGGCAAACCGATGAAGACAGGTCTACATGATGGATGGCGGTCGATGGGATGATTTAATGATGATGATGTCCTTAGGCTTAATGGCACATACCCACGGCGGGGGAATGGCCAGGGTGCATAGCGGATACAAACGCACACATGTACAAAGAATGGAGTATGTTGATGCGGCGGGCCCAGCACGAGCACTCCGTGCCGCCCCACTGCCCGCTTTGTCGTCTTCTAGTCCTTGACACTACCAGGGGCCGCCGAGCGATCGTCCCGGTTGCGCGAACTAGAAGAACGGTGCGACCATGAAACGCAGGACGTGACAGGAGGAATGAACACAGAGAAGATGCAGGGCTTGCCATCACGATGAAAAGAGATGAGCAGACAGTCAGATGAGTGCTGGTCCTGGAAGCTGCCGGGTCGCGCGTCACCATGAGCGGACGACCGAAGTCCAGGGGCGCGGCATGGCAGGGGGCTGTGCGCTCATGTGTCACGGATAGGTCAAGTCATAAGGACAGTTCGTCGATTGTTTTCTAATCCGCCACAATATTAAAAAAAATATGCTGGTAGTTTAATTATAGCTCCGGTTAGACCCAGCGTGCTTATACCATTGATGAGTGAAGAAAGTTGGGCGAGTTGGTACTTGTTCATTATTCACAACAGCGCACGAAACACGGACAAAAAGGGGGAGAATCGAGAACACAAGCGCTGACTTCAACTGAAATTTATTACGGAGAAGGAAGAGTATATATACATCTTCGAAAAAAGGCTGAGGCTTAACTTGGTTAAGCTTGGAGAATGCGAAGCATCATCGTGTCGCGTAATTTGGAGGCGCACAACCACAGCGACGGCGCGAGGTGGGCCCCCGTTTCTCCACTGTCGTGACGTCATGTATCACGTGATTTGGAGGCGCACAACCACAGCGACGGCGCGAGGTGGGCCCCCGTTTCTCCACTGTCGTGACGTCATGTATCACGTGATTTGGAGCCGCACAACCACAGCGCGAGGTGGGCCCCAGTTTCTCCACTGCCGTGACGTCATCGTGTCACGTAGTGTGGCATCATCGTGTCACGTGATTTGGAGGCGCACAACCACAGCGACGGCGCAAGGTGGGCCCCCGTTTCTCTACTGTCGTGACGTCATCGTGTCACGTGGTGTGACGTCATGTATCACGTGATTTGGAGGCGCATAACCACGGTGAAGGGCTGAAGTGGTAGCTAAAGTAGTATGCTTCGCATAAAAACAACATAAACGGAACCGTCATACAAGGCGTGAGCCATAAAGCACGTGCTCAACAACAAAAACACACTCTGGCCAGAGGAAGATAACACTGGACGCGTCCTTAATCGCGCTAACAGTCGAGATGGGCACCCTTGAGGAAATCGAGTTCATTCTGTGACACCTACTGACACAAGTGTTTTCAGAATTATGTATGTGATGTAAAGACCAATTGGCTAGAGAAATAATGGAAGCCTATCACATGCATAATTCTGAAAACACTTGTGTCAGTCGGCCTTCTGTAGTGGTGTCACAGAATGAACTCGATTTCCTCAAGGGTGCCCATCTCGATTGTTAGCGCGATTAAGGACGCGTCCAGTGTTATCTTCCTCTGGCCAGAGTGTGTTTTGTTGTTGAACACGTGCTTTTTGGTTGACTTGTATGACGGTTCCGTTTATGGTTTTTTTCGAAGATGTAAGTCCGCGCTTGTGTTGTCGATTCTCCCCCCTTTTTTCCGTGTTTCGTGCGCTGTTGTGAATAATGCTTATACCACGCCACAAATTCGGGATCCGTCGACGTGGATTCCCGCAGTCGCCGTTATGTCGGTCGCATTATACACGCGGGCTTTCCGCTTCTTCACCCATCGTTCATTTGAAGAACGAGCGTTTCGCACCGTTTATAAAGTGGCCAAGCAATGACGCGCATCTGTAGCTACTGTGCATGCGCAGGCTGCGGCGGCAGTGGAGAAGCCGGCGCACCTGTTGCGCGGCGCATTCGCAGTAGCGGCTTCGGCTCGGCCCGCTGACCTTGGCTTACATGGCGTAGTGAAGCTATGGCGTAGTGAAGCTATCGCTTCAAAAAAAAAGAAAGAAATCAGTACCTGGAATAAGCAAGCAGGCATTGAGCTCAAGTAAAACTTTGGTCAAAGTTCTCGGGCCACAGATTTGGTTGTGGAGACAGACACCTACGGCTACATACACCCCAAACAATACCCAACATACAAATTGAGCTTTGGAGGGGGCAGACAGCAGTTTCCCTCTCCTCCAAATATTTGGAGCTTTAGGGGTTCCTCAACTGTAAACGGCTCAACAGCAGATCCTGCGACCCGAAGACCTTTAAACGAGGCTGTGTCTTAATTCTCTGCTGGAGAGAAAACAGGCTTCTCTGCTAACTAAATAAATTCACAGCGTGTTAAAAGTGCCACAAAACGTTTATTAGCCAGCATGTTATTTGTTCCAGGAAATGACAA
Source organism: Amblyomma mixtum (assembly GCF_055824585.1). NCBI lineage: Eukaryota > Metazoa > Arthropoda > Arachnida > Ixodida > Ixodidae > Amblyomma > Amblyomma mixtum. Next base: position 284,767,170 of record NC_143013.1, read on the forward strand.
AATATACAAGTGTCACTGGCTGCCAAAAATGCACGTCACCTTTCCCGAGAGTGCAAAAGCTAGGCAGTAGGAAAGAAAGAAAAAACAGAACTGTGGAGAAGCACACAAGGTTTTTTAACAGTTGGGAAGCGCAAAATAACCTGAACTGAAAATGCATAGAGCCACTACTGCACCCTGGTAAAGTAGTGACAACCAGAAAGAAAAAAAGCAACAAGCAAAAATCTCAATTTATCCGAGATATTTTGTTCTTTAAGCACAGGAATGAAAGTGCATAGCGCTTAACATTATAGATAGTTAAAGACACAGATGCTTTTCCTTCGCATTTTAATTGCTGCAGACAAGCACAGAATTAAAATAAACAAAACAAATCTAAATCTAGTTCTCCGAGTTATTTAACGATTCGCAAATATGTCTGAAAATTTCAAGTTCAATACGCCTCAAAGGAGAAAACGCTCAACTTGACAGTTTTCGTGAAGCCACTGCAATGAAGATAATGCAGACAGTTTATATAGGAACAGATGGCAGAGAGACAAAAGAATGTGTCATGTAGACACTGGCTCAACTGGCAGCCACAAAACAATGCACAATACAGACAAAGCTGCCCGGAAACCCAAACCTAGCACTCCATCCTGCAGGGTTCCAAACATCCATATACTCGTAAACACACATGGACCTCTGAGGCGACAAGTAAAGACAGCACAATGTGACTCAACCAGAGCAAACATTTAGCCGTGTTCAGACAACACCACCTAGACAGTGGATTACCAATGTGCCATAACTCTCTGAGAAGGTAGAGAAAACTGTGAAGTGAGCAACAGAAACCAAGAATTTGTGCTAAGCTGGCACCCACAATCATTTATCTATTAAAATTCAATGTCACAACAAGCCACGTTCTCCTTCCGCCTCATCTCCCAGGGTCCGCGATCACAGGCTCGTGCCGTGACGGGGGCTCAGAAAAAGTAGCCGTATGGTCCCCGGGCTCCGCTGCTACTCAGAGGCATCCCAGGGTGCCTGTATCCCCTGTGCCGAGTGGCGGCGGCGAACCCTGCAAAGTATTAATAAGCAAGGCAGAAGGCGACATGTGCAGTCTTGTCAGAAGCCTGCGTGCCACGGCACTCGCGAACCACGATCACTGCCACGGCGTGCAGCGAATCATACGTGGGGCGCTGGTCGTTACGAAGCTCTGGGTAATGGGAACAGTCTTCCTCCTCTCTCTCTCCGCCGCTTGTGAAAACTGCGGCTAAATAAATTTTCACGAAGAACGCATTGAACTTTGGAACGGCAGCAAAACATGGACATATATGTCTAAAAGAGTCCAACCTGAATAAAGCCGATCCTAAAACGGGCTCTGAAACACGTTCTGAGGAGAGTACATAAACTTACTCAGTCACTACATTATGTCTTCATGAACACCTGAGCCAGATAATACACTTCAAGATACAGCTGAGACCCTACAATCATGCTCTAAAGTTGGTGAGCCCTTTCCGGTGACTTTTTCATGCTCTTGCCTTCCTCCATCTCACGCTCCTGCGTATTTATGTTCAGAGATGGCTACTGGTTAAATTCCTTCAGACGTCAAGCAGCTACCAGTCAGCGGCGTCGCTCCGTTGGAAGTTCCACCCCTTGGAGAATTTCCATGCATGTTGCCAACCAACGGTTGGGCAGAGTGGGTAGGGCCGGTGAAGAAGCACTGAACTTTGAGCGCGAAAAAAGTGACAAGAAGAGAGGAAAAGGCGCAAAGATGCTGAAATTAAAATTTTGACTCCAGATAACTCAGCTTCTACAATACAGATAAAAAAATTCCTTGCTGGAGAGTATCCGTGAAACGGCATTCTTTTAACAGCACAGGAATACCACACCTTTATTGAGACCCCTTTAAAAACTGCGACAGTAGGTGTCAGCATGAAACGCTATTCAGGACTGACTTATCACATTCTAGGGCGTGTCATATGTTGTGCTATAGCAGCACTCCTCGAAATAGGTATAGGCCGCGTCTTATAGCTAAGGCTAGTTGTCTTGGCTGGCTTACAGGCTGGCCACATAGAACTATCCTTGCCGATAAGTCGAGTGCTTCTCTGTGCCGACGTCAAAGCTGCGTAGAGATCGAGACCTTAGAGATGCTTCATAGCACTACAAGAAGAAAGGCAGAACTGCAACTGTTCTGCCCCCCCCCCCCCCCCCCCCCCCGCCAGTGCATTCCAAACCATGATGCACCGCACTGGCAGGGGGTCTCTCACGTTTGCTCACGACAGTGCTTTTACTGCGAATTTAAGGTGGCATTCGTAACATGCAATCTTTCAAAATGACTTGTGATGTTTAGGTAACGTAGAGGTAAACTTTATTGAATGTTTTAACTAAAGTTCATCACTACATTGTTGCACCACACCTGTCATGGGCTCCTGGACAATGCAGTGAATGTATAGTCGATGAGATAAAATAGCCTCACTTGCATGATATATGCAACCCCGTCACTGCAGGTTCCAGACATGTTCTTTTTTCTTCTTAGGCAAACAACATGCGGCCAGTAATTTGTGACGCTGCGCTCCTCGCAGTAATGCTTATAAGGCAGGTACAGGGCTGGACAAGTTTTCAGGCCACAAGGTCTGCTTTTCATCAGTACAACCTGGCCCCTACGATGCCGATAAAGCTATCAAGGTTCTCAGAAGTTAGAACGATATTTCTACCCTCTACAGATATTTTGAGCTTCGGGGTGTCGTAACTGCCTTACTACACTGCTCAAAAGCAGACCCTGTGGCCTGTGAACTTTTGATGTTTTGAACACGTACAAACCTTTCCAAGTACCGCTGTCGGAAAGTTGGTGCACGGTGATGCGGAGCCCACTTGTTCCTGGTGTCATGCATCCCAGAAGGCACATTTAGAGTCTGCGATGAGACCAGGCTGCGAGGCCTGCGATACAAGAAGGCACAGGTACACATTTACAGCCTGCTGCAGAGGCGTGAGGGCCATGGCATTTGTGATCATTTTGATAGATGCATGTGCGCTGCCTAAACGTGCAGTGATGTATGCGGAAGGCTTGGGGTTCGATCCTTAGTGCCATCGTTTATCTAGCGGTTTTCCAATGGGTAAAAGCTTTCCCTGGCCTGGTGCTCGGCATCTCTGGATGTGAAATGCTTGGAAAATGACTCTTTTACTCCACCTCGGTTAGACAAAAACACCTTGTGCCAAGGCGCTCTCTAGCCACGGCTGACCATGCACCATTAAAATTTGCCGTAATCAAAAGCTCAATGGCTCTGATCGGCAATCTCCCGAGGAACATACTCTAATTGCGCCTCACATATTTTGGTTAGAAATGCCGTGCCAGCACATGATCTACATTCCAGATACCATCAGCACTATAGCAGTGTTTTTCATGGCACACAGCAGGCTGCGTTGGACAGATACATGGCACTATGCCTGGACCTTTACAATGAGCACATCCTGGGTGCCACCATAATGCTCACTGGACCGCTGTGCGCACCTGGCTCAAGCATGGTAAAAGCAGTAGCGTGAGTTGTCTGTGCCTGTTATCAACAATTCAAATAGCAAGCATTTTCACATCTGCGTGTATACCCCATGGAAAGGTCTATAGACACGTCAGGATGGACGGCTACCTACAGGCTGTACAGTATTGTTAAATACAAGGATGGAACACACAGAGCCTGGACGAATACGTAGACAGTGAGCTAGCTTTGACTAACAGATCAGCGACACAAATTGCAACAGCATAGTGACAGTGATGGTCGAGAACGGGAAAAATACTCTTACGTGGTGTGGGGCTGGTAATAACCTGTGAAGACAACATCCATCTCCACCGCCAGGTCGACAAGGAGGAAGACACCGTCGATTTGTGAGCCGTAGATGTCAATGCCAGCAACTGTCTTCACGCAGTCCTTTCCTGCTGCTGACTGTGTGCTCCAGAAGTGCAGCTTGGAATAAAGAAGCCTCCACGGAGCGGCCACGGCTCCGCTGTAGGTGTACTTGATCCCATCAAGCGAGCCAAGGGGCATGAAGGTAATCCTCGACAGCTGTGTGTCTGGGCAGACGCAGTGTCAGAGCTTCCAGTTAGCTGCATACTCAAAGCAGTCCGCCTGCTTAGCAAACTGAACAGTGAACAGAAAAGGTAAAGCGGCCCACCATCATTCTTTTGTACGAAAGTAAGCGATACTTAATGCTAATCAGGTCTTATTCCGGCTGTGAGCCGGCTATGTCTACACTGGAGAGCTTTCTCATTGTAAAAGCTTCTCTAAAAGTAATACATTATTTCCTCCACATGTAATTTCTCAGCGCCAGCACAAAAATAGCAGCTTTAAATAGCAGCTTTAAATCTCTAAAATCATTTTTTAAGACATTCATCTGCGAATCCTGGCCAATATCTCCCCTAGCGAGTACATACCATTTCAGACGAGCTTTGCAAGGACAACAACAACATGCAAAGTGCCATTTACGACCTATTTCACAATGCTCCTGATTTTAAGCTGAGGTGTTCTTTGCATTTTATCTATTTATTTATTTCAATACCCTAAAGGCCCAATGCGGGCATTACATAGGGGGGGATTCATCAAAGAAAACAACAGATATACAACACAGAATACAAACGGCTGAAAACAGAAGTAAACAAGTTAAGAAGGCAGGTACAAGCTAATAAGAGGAAGGAAAAAAAAAGGCTAATATGGGGTATTTGAAAAAATGCAGATGTAGCAAACCCCGCAAAAAATCAAGAAAAAAATCACGGCTTCGAAAGTTACTAAACACAGCATCTAACATTTTGCGGAATGTTACGGCCAGCACACACACACACACTGGAGCAACCAAGAAAAAAAAAAACATAAGAAGTGAATCACACAGTGAAAAAAAAAAAAAAAAACGCACATCAACATATGTTAGAATTTTCTAAATAGGACCAAAGAGCTGTTTGAAATGATGATGTTTCAGCGATAGTTGCAATGCTAGAAGGAAGCGAATTCCACTCTTCGATATACAAGACCAAAGGTGAGTATTTGTATTGTTCTGTCCGAGCGAAAATAGGTTTAATCTTCTGCATGTGATCTACACGAGCCGATGTGTGCGGTGCCGGGTGAAGATGAGAGCTTGAAAATGGTGTGTTGCTGTGGTAGATAGTATGGAAAAAGGATAAACGGCTGAATTTTCTGCGCATGGCCAGAGGCGAGAGATGGAGCGATAGTTTCAGTGCGGTTACACTTTGATACCGAGAGTAACAGGAAAGGATGAAACGAGCCACTTTGTTTTGAATAGATTCCAACATGTTGATGAGATAGACGTGATGAGGGTTCCAGATCACCGACGCGTATTCTATCGCAGGCCTGATCAGCATGTTGAATGTGTGTAGTTTTGCGTCCTGGTTGGCTTGGTGCAGTCGGCGTTTAAGAAGACCAAGTTTTTTTAAAGCTTTGTTAGTGATTTGTTCAATATGAGAGCTCCAGGATAAATTAGAGTTAAAATATACACCGAGGTATTTTACCAACGCTGCAGTTGCAATGTAGTATTATTAACTGAGTAGGCATTAGGGCTCGTTTTGGCAACGGAAGTAAACTTGAGGTGTTTAGTTTTATCGGCGTTAATTACCATTTGCCACCTGCCGCACCAATTAGTTAGCTCATCAAGGTCAGTCTGGAGAGCAACGATGTCGCGAGGGCTCGATATTACTCGGTAAATTACACAGTAATCTGCAAATAATCGTATTGTTGATGTTATGTTCGACGCAATGTTATTAATATATATTAAGAAAAGCAGTGGACCCAGCACCGAACCCTGAGGTACTCCTTAAGCAACACCTGTACGTCTTGATAAGAAGCTCCCTAATTTAACTGACTGAAAGCGGTTTGTTAGAAATGCGTTAATCCACTGCGTAGTATGTTGATCCAGCAGCAAGTTGCGTATTTTTATCATCAGACGGTTATGAGGCACGCGATCGAAGGCTTTAAAGAAATCAATAAAGATGGAGTCAATGTAGAGGGAAGAATCGATTGCTTGATGAAGGTCCGTTATTAGCTCAAATAACTGTGTCTGGCGCGATAAATGTTTGCGGAAGCCATGCTGGTTGTTGTGAAGCAAGTTGTTCTGGTTAAGATGAGTCATAATATTTGTGTATATTATGTGTTCGAATAACTTGCAACATATCGAGGTTAGTGAAATTGGCCTGTAATTATTAGGAACGGATCTGTCTCCAGATTTAAATACTGGGATTACATTTATGATAGCTTGAAAATTAAGGTCACAAGCGGTAGTGGTTGGCTAGCATTCCAGTACCAGCCTCTTTTGTGCTCTTGCCTTTCAGCTTAATCCGCTCGCCATCACAGCGTAGACAATCCTCTTGGCGACTACCGCCACCACCTTCAGTCGTGAACTTGGTGACGTCGACTGTGCAGGGCTCTTCATTCCACCATGAGGGACCTGGGCTCATCAAGCCAGCGTAGATGTCACTGTCAGCTCCATGTCCGCAGCCAGCGCCATCACGGCCCATGGTCAGCAAAGCCTGGTCGTCGCTAAGCTCCATCATGGCAAACAGGAAGCCTTGAGCAACGGCGTAGCCAAACACACGAAGCGTGTCGCTCTGCCCATAGGCTTTTCTCACCTGCGTAATTAGCGTGTTCAATTGCAGTTCAACAGTGTTCAACAGTGGGACAGTGGCTTGTCCTTATGCACAGGGCATTGAACAGATGTGCTGTACACTCATCTCTGCAGCTATCAATGTACCTGTTCACTGCAACAGTAGTCGTTGTCCACTTTGGCTCTTCCAAAGAGACACAGCCGTGCCAGACAAAAAGGAAACACGCAGGTGTTGGCCACGTTTTCCAGATCAAGGGAGTCTGAAAAAAGATGGCGTAAAGTAAGTAGGGATTTTTTTTTAGACAGGAAAAAAAGAAAGAATTCAAACAGCAGTAAGGCATGGGTCTGAGCAAGACGGTAAATCACGCATCGGTCTGAGCAAGACGGTGAATCATGATATAAATGTAACCCCTTTGTGTGCATTACGTTAACTACCACCTACTCCAGACCCATAAGTTAGTTATATTAGTGCTTTTTTTCTATAAACAAAGAAACTGTCTTTGTCGGTGTGAGCGCAACGTTAATCAAACGTAACACATATTTTCCCATCTCCCTGACTCTCAGCATGTAAAAGCTCGAGCTATCTCTTTCAAAATGACACAGACTAACTAGAAATCATGTGGTCAAATTCAGTTTCCATGGAGGTACTTGCCACTAAATTTTTTTTGTAGGTGATCGCTGTCTTAGCGCAAAAAACATCAAAACACTCCAGAAAAGTGATGTATTCGCTTTTCACGGTGCTTTCTCTAATTTACTGTGAATGCGAAGCCCTCAGATTTCAGACACTCACGGGGTTTCTTGAGCAGTGCTGTCCTCAGCTGCCGGAACCGTTGCACGAGCCATGCTGCGTCCTTGGGCCTTGGGGACCAGCCTGTGGCGAACGGGTGCACCTCCTCCCATTGCTGCACTCGATTGGTACAGTACGTCTCGCTGAGGCCCTTGTTGTTCGTTGCCGTTAGAAGCTGTGCCAAGACAAAATCAAGTGGTCTTTCTGCACCTTTGATCTGGCAGTCATGGAGCCTAAATAAATTCTTTACAGTGAAACAAAATCTGGCAGCTTATACCTTCTCTCTAATGTATAATACCTGTCCAGAGGCATTTGAGGAATAAATAAATAGGCGACTATTTAAGAAAGAAAATGTTGCCAGCGGGATCCGTGACTCTTAAAGGCTCAAATTCAACTTTTTTAGAGCTTCGATTTTGTAGTCTGTCTTGTGCAGTAATGCATTTCTCCTCGCTTTCTGAGAAATTCGTCAGGTAGAAATGTCAAACCACAGTAGCGTGCCATGCGTACTTCGGAAGTGCCTGCGGCAGAGTGTACCTACGGTCCACTCATCTGTTTACACAAGCACCGTCACCAGCCGGGAAGAGTTGGAGCAAACAAATCAAGAACTGCTGGTTGTGGTTCTTATTTATTTATTTCAGTACCCTCAGGGCCCGAGGGCATTACAGAGGGGAGTGGGGTACAATAGACAAAATGACAAAAGAACAGCAGTTACAAGTAACACAAAATGAACAAAAATATGGCTCGCGCAAATCAGTAGGTTACAGCAAATACAATCAAACAAATTAACAGTCATTTAACACGAAATTATAAGCAAAGGATAAAAGTAAGCATACCACGCAAAAAAAAAAAAAAGAAAACACGAGGAAGTTGTTGAAAATGGCAGGAAAACACTGGTGCACACATTCTGTCATGCCCTTAAACAGCAGAATTTGTGAAGGAAAAAAAAAACAAAAAAAAAACACCAGGTCTGTTTGAACTACAACATATGCTGAAAAGAATAAATGGCAGGGCGCAAGAATTACATGTACTATGTTACCATCAAGTTAGTTAAAGCCGATTTAAACACAGAATGGTCACTTATTTCAACGACCGATCGGGGAAGGTGATTCCATTGTGCCGATGTGCTGGGGATGAATGAGTTGCAAAAGTGGTTTGTTTGGCATGAAAGAATACCAACTTTATGACGATGATCGATCCGAGCTGAAACGTAGCAAGGTGGCGTTATAAATTTTCTCTTAAGGATGGGGTTATCATAGTAAATCTTATGGAATAGACAAAGGCGGGATGTATTCTACGTTGCGTCAGTAGTGGGAGTACTTGCATATTTTCCCGGCGAATGTCAAAATCACTTAACTCAGTTCAACTGGCACTACAAGATGAATTCTCTCTGACGAGCACGCAATTTGCGAAGGCATTCATCTCCTAGGTAACGCAATTTGAGAACTACGTGGTGAGTGATAAATGTTGAAAATTTTCTTAATTTTGTTTTACAGAAGAGCAGTTTGGTTGCAGTATTATGGGCCTAGGTCACAAGAATCGTGTGAAAGCAGCAAGAAATCAGTGGCTACCGTACCTTGGGGTCCGAGGCGAAATAAGTGGGCATGTTGACCAGAATGACAGTGTAACCGTACTTAGATGCCAGCTTCAGAAACTTTTCAATTTCCCACACCATGACATTGGTGTTCTTGTTTATGATCACTGGTACGTCATTTGTCATGAAACCTTCGATTCTGGAACAACGATGAAGAAACAAAAATTATCAGAGAAACTAGGCTATGGCTTGTTTAAAAGATTCGGCGAGAGCCCCAATGGGTCGAAGCTGCTATGGCAGCTCTGTAGCAGCTTCGGCCAACAAACATTTTCAACAAAAACAGCCGGCAATGATCGCAAAGCTCATGTGGAGGTGGTGGCTGCTTAGCAGTGACACTTTCTATACTCTTGACTGCTGCATAGCCTTCCACAGGGTGATTCTTTTAAAAACGTTTACGGAAGTTTGCTCTCGATAAGGTCAGTAGTTAACTCACAGGAATTTTTTAAAATCCCCCAGATAAGAACGGACTTCTCTGTACATACAAAGACAAACAGGAATTTCTGTTCTCCCGTTCCTCTCGCTCGTAATGCCTCCCACGGCTGTGTCAACCTCGCGAAATATTTGCATAGACCTCGTCTTTGAGAACCAGGCATTGGTGCAGCAAGACGAGCATGCATCCATCTATTTCTCCGACCACAAATCTTCCTTCATGACAATCAAGAACTGTTAGTGGAGTGTTTCTTGAATAAGGAATATGTGTGAAAAATAAGTTGTCTGTAATTGTACATACATGTCTTGCTGATGAAACAGCTGATGAGCTGCGCTCATATTTCGCACTAGGAAGTAATGTAATCGTATGCCATTTTTTTTGTTGGAGGGTATTGTAGTGTACGCTACACTACGCGGGTTGGAAGGAGTTTCGCGTGCCCTCTGCGCCGACCATACTGCGCATGCGCGGCAGCCCCGTGACGTCACGAGAGGCGCATCTGCGCAAAGCCATTCAAGATGGCGCTGATCTGCGTCGCCCTCGCCGCCGCGCTCCTCTCCAATGCTTCGCCAGTCGACGCATTCCAGAGGCGTGACGTCACAGTGTCGGCAGACGCGCCGGAGCAACACCGCCGGAGCCGCGTGCTCCCGCTGCTGTGTTTACGACTGCCGCGCGCAACTGCCATGCGCGAGGAGGGCGCACCGTGCGTATATAATGCGCTCAACATGGAGTTAAAGTAAGCCGAGCCGCTGCCAGTCGGCGGAGAAGACTGGAAAACCTCAATTCCTCAGACCCCGAGGTTGTCGCTTGGCAGTTCGCCGCTTACGCTACGTATACCTGGCACAGCAGAGCCAAGCCACCACCACCCTCAAGAAACTTAAACAGGTTGTAGGCGCGATATCGCACCTCACCCGCAGGGTTTCGGGACATCATACAGGCTTGAAAGAGCGCGACCTATGTCGCCTCATTCATGCCTTTGTCCTCAGCCGTGTGTTGTGCACTACCCCATATCTTCAACTATCCAAACATGACATAAGCGCTTTGGATGCCTTGATTCGCAAGACATTCAAGGGAGCCCTTCATATTCCCCTCAACACACCCACAGACAGATTATTAGGCCTGGGCCTCCACAACACGATCGGGGAACTGATGGAAGCCCACCGACAGGCCCAATACATCAGGCTCACACAAACCTCCATAGGCCGGTATATCCTGGACTCCCTCGGAATCAGAATACAGGTCAACGACCCAACCCTCCTCACTATCCCACGGCCTCTTCACCGGGAGCTCCTCTTCAGGCCTCTACCGAGGAATATGCACCCGTCCCACCATGAGCAGCGCCGCAGAGCCCGTGCGAAGGCACTCCATCGAGCGTACGGCTCCGAGCCGGACGCCGTATGGGTGGACGCTGCCTGCACGGGTGATGAAGCGACAGCAGCTGCGGTGGACTCCTCTTCATCCACCCTCCTCACACTACCTCTCCCTCCAGACACATCCCCAGAGGCTGCAGAGGAAGCCGCCATCGCACTCGCTATCACTCGCACGGAAGCCCGGTATATTTTTAGTGACTCGAAACAGCGATTCTAAATTTTGCTCGAGGCCGAGTTCATGTCCCTGCTTTTGACATGCTGGACTCGCCCGACGCACCCCCTCCCCGCCAAGTGGAGTTGATATGGGTGCCTGCGCACTCCGGGAATCCCGGAAACGAGGCTGCCAACCTTTTAGCCCGAGGTTCTTTAAACCGGGCTCAGGTGGCCTCGGATCGGGGATTCACGAAGGAGCGCATGCACTCATTCAGCGAGCTGACGCAGGCATACAGAGCCTCACGCCAGCTCTATCCCCCGCCCCACACCTCCCTAGATAACAAACACGCAACACTCTGGCACAGACTACAGACACACATCCTCCCCTCACCCCTTACCTTAGCCCACTATCATCCCTCCTTCCCCACTCCAGCATGCGCCCTATGCCCAGAACCCTTCGCTTCTTCCCTTCACATCCTTTCCCTCTGCCCGGCGGACCCTCTCCCGCGGGGCCTAGAGAACCTCAAGACCTGGGAGGACTAGGAGACCCTGCTGCGCTCGGAGGACCCGGCCGTGCAGACCATCGCCACCAACCGGGCTGCCAGTGTTATGGACCTTAGGAACATAAACACTTGAGTGCAGTGGGGTCGTGCGGGGACCCTGGGGCGTGCCTAGAATTCCTGTTGTAATAAAGTTTCTCTCTCTCTCTCCGCTGTCAATTTTTTTTTTGCGAAGCGGCGTTTTTTAGCAACACTACGCTAGGTGTGAGCGATTTCGTGAAGCCCCGGAGAGCCCCAACTGCGCATGCGCGAGAGTGAGCCAATTCCTCTCCTTAAATACAATTTTCATTTTCTTCATTACGGCCCTCTTTCTCTTCTTTCATTCCCACTTCCTCCCCTCCTGTAAGGTGCGGTTCAGGTGTCCACCGAGATAACCGAGAATTACTGCGGCATTTCCTTTTCTCAAAAAGCGTCGCGCATTCAAAGGGCAAGGCATCGCGCCAAACGGGTGGTGGTGTTTCGTGGACTCCCTGGCAGCGCTACAACACGCTGTCGCGTTCCACTCCTAAAGGCGAAGCTTAAGCGTGATTAATTAGCAGTTAATTAGTATTCAGTCATTAAGCATTAATTAGTCATTAATTAGTAATTGGTGATTAATTATGTCTGACGTCATCCAATTGTGACGTCACCGGTGCCACAGAGGCAGTCAAAAAGGTGCGGAAAACGCTTTCGCCTTTACGAACTTTAGACAGACCCTGAGATGCCGCCGCCACTGCGATTGCCGCGCCGTTGCTTATTCTACTCGGGATGGCCATTGGTCAAACCACAGCCAATTTTTTGTTGGCCTCCACCTTTCTGCCCCACGAACAAACCAATTAGCAGCCAACACCCACCACCTCGTTTCAAACGGGACGCTCCCGCCCGCCCGCCCGCCCGCCTGTTCGTCCGTCCGTCCATCCACGTGGAGAAAGGGTGAACATCGTAGTTTTAGGAGACAGCACATTACATCGACAAACACGCTGATACCGCTTACCCCAGGGAAATTTGTTCGATATAGACGGAATTCGAACTAAACGTTCCCGGATCAGTGTCACAAAGTGCGCGCATGCTTTATTTTTCTTCTTTCTTCTCCGACCAAAGTGGCCACGGCTGGCCACGGCGCCGGTAGTATGCGGGCATGTCGCGACGCAGCGGCGATGACTTTGCCTCCCCCCGCGTGGGCGTTGACCCCTCGCGACGCTGGGGGGTCAAGACTACGCCGCCCCCCTCCTCAGGATTATCGCCGGGAGGCGAGTGCTTTCACGAGGGGGGGACGGGAAGCGGCCGGTGAATGCCCTAGCATCCGTCCCAACCTTGGGAAGTTAACATCGCTCCTCGTTAGGACCATACCTTTCCTTCGCCCCGTCAGTTTCTTCATGTTTCTTCTCCCCCCTTCTCAACATCTGTAAATCGTTGGTGCACGGGGCCGAGAGGATTCGTTTGCTTTTATTTGTTTTTTTGTGGTTTGTCACGTGAACACGGTGGCGGGAAAATCACGACCGAGTTAGTTGGTTTTGAGATTTCGGTGCGTGCCGACGTGTGTAGGGTCAGCCAGGGCAGTGGTCGGCAAGCGAGCCTAGGCGGTGTCTGACGCGTAGAGCGCGGCGAAGGCGGCCCCGAAAGACGCGTGGAAGACGCGTAACCCCTGGCCCAAGTTCGCCCGTATCCGCACCCCCCCATCAGCACCGCGCGCTTCCGCAGCCCGACGCTCCCTGCGACCGGACCTTGCCACTACGCAGCTAAGCCACCGATTCTCACCACTCGCTTTGCTCTTTTCTTTGTTCTGTCGCTGTTCTCGTCCTATTCTTTTGTATATTGCTTTAATCGTGTAACCTTGTTGTATAGTTCTCACCCTGTTGTCTTCCTTCTTCTTGTTAATAGTTTGTGTTTGTGTTCTGATTTTGTGCTTGTTGTTCGCATCGCGCCTGTGCATTACCGCTATTTTGCTTGGCTTGTTTCGTAACCGTTGTTCTTGTTCTTACCCGAGTAAAAGGGTTGCTGAGAAACTTGCCTATACGCCTCATCCCTCCGGTCAACGGCTAATCAGGCGTGGCCCCTATCGCCGGTAAGCAGTCTATCCTCATCTTCCGCACGCGGGGTGGAGAAGTTTGTCGCTCCACCCCCTCCTAACTTACGGAGAGTGCAGTGGTGGGCAGGTTGGCCCGATTAATTATAATTTCGGCGCCAATCAAACATCTAGCCGCCCACCATATCGTGACAATCAGAAAGAGGAGCTGATGCACTGCGTTGACCGGGCAACAGCACTGAAAATGCGGCCGCTCGCGTTTGGCCTTTTACTGCATATGCAGCTGCTCATTACTGAAGGCATGTGATGGCAGGTGACGCCGGAATCATATCGATGTCACACGGCCGTGCGACATCATTTAAATTCACTGGTCCCCGGCCGTGACGGGGTATGGGAAAAAGGTACGTAAAAATGGACGGGCGCCTGCGGAAAGGCAGCGGGCATGGCAAGGAGCGTAGGCATGCCGTGCAGCGAGAACAAAAATCCGACGACAATCTGCGTGTTTTGAGGGTAAATAGTGCCGGAGAGTAAGAAGCCGCGCAAGCTCACGACATCGACAAAACTGCGGCAACCATGCGCTGAAGGTACTCGCACAATCGGAAATTTGCCACGGTTACTGCTGTGCCCGGAGGGGCCGCTGCAGGTCGGAAAGCATACGCCGTCGTGCTGGGCCGCGGCCGAGGCGGGCCGGCTCCACGACCGGTTCGCGAATCAACAGTTCCGTGCGCTCATGTGTTTGAATTGGTTGGCGTTTTGCACCGAAAGCTGCTACATAGAGCCCTGTCTGGCGACAGCGCAGACGGTCAACATGTGGACGCTGGCAGTCACGTGACCAAGCGCCCGCTGATAGAGTGGTAGCCCAGGTTGGCAGAGTGCACGTGCAGGTCATGAGCCAAAAACATACAAACAAACAACCAAACAAACATACGGCAAATACGTATTCGGCTTTCGCACCGGTCAGCGAGTTATGCGGCAAAGCGTAAAAGTACACCTGGAATATTTTCTCTTATCCGCCGCGGTGGCGGTTAGCGCGTTTGGGCTACGGAGTCGGAGTTCTAACCCGGCCGCGGCGACCGCGCTTCGATGGAGTTGAAATGCAAAGGCGCCCGTGTGCTGTGCGATGTCAGTGCACGTTAAAGATCACCAGGTGGCCGAAATAATTCCGGAGCCCTCCACTACCGCACCTCTTTCTCGATCTTTCTTCTTTCACTCCCACCTTCCTCCATTCCCTTACAGTGCGGTCCGGGTGTCCATCGGCATGTGAGACAATTACTGCACCCTTTTCTGTCCTCAAAAACCAACTTATTTGTACTTTATCACTGAGGTATACACATGATTTCCAGAAGAGGACAAATACGGGCTGGTTGGTACATGTTTTACGAATTGGAAGAACAGCGCAATGAAAGACGACGCAAGAGAAGGACAAAACACCAGCGCTGACTAACAACCAAATGGTTTATTGCTACAGGTGAGGCAGCATATAAATGAAATGGCACGAGTAAAAACACAAATAAAGCATGGTGGTGGTGGTGAAAACATTTATTACGAATGAACAGGAGGTATGTTTGGATCAGCCCATAAGGGACCGATCCTTACAAACACTAGGTGGAGGTCCCTAGTATGGGATCCCAGTGGCGGTTGCCGCCGCCCGGGCGCGCCCGACTAAGGCTTGTTGGGCCTGTAAGCCGTGGCAGCCGAGCAGGGTCGCCTCCCAGTTCTCCCGGGTTGGGTTGGGGATGGGGGGAATAGCGGGGTTGGAGGGGCAGGCCCACACCATGTGATAGGCGTCAGAAGACACTGCACTACAGTGTGGGCAGCTGCCGTTAAAGGAGGGGTCAAAATGTTTTAGCGCTGCCGGGTACAGCAATGTATTGGTGAGAAGGCGGAGAAGGAGCCGCTCATCCGCCTTCTTCAGGCCTTTACATGGGCTAGGGTAAAGGCGATGACAATTTTGATAATATGTTGTAGTATCTTGAATGTATAGACCGGATTAAAATCGGGTTCCTGATCGGATGGGGAGGAGAAAACAGCCCGGTGAGAGAGCGCGCGGGCGGCTGCGTCTGCTGCCCTCGTTTCCTGCCAAACCCTGATGAGCAGGGGCCCATATGAGGTAACGGTGTGCGGGGTCCGTATCCCGTATGCAATTTTGGTATATTCGATAGGCTAGGAAGGGAGTGCAGCCTTGTTCGACGTTCCGACAGGCCCCTCGCGAGTCGGTGATTATGTATTTTGAATTGGAATGTGAGGCCGCGAGAGCAATCGCGACCTCTTCTGCTTGTGTTGCACACAAATAAAGCATGAAAGAAAGATAGCGCGACCACACAACTTGACTAAAAAAGTCACTTGACTGATTAAGATACGCAAGTTCCTTAGATAGTAAATTTATCTATGGGCTGCTGATACAGGTGCTACCTAGTATCAGCAGCCCATCGATAAATCTACTACCTAAGGAACTTGCGTATCTTAATCAGTGACGTGCCTTCTTTAGTCAAGTTGTGCGGTTGCGCGCTATCTTTCTCTCATGCTTATTTTGTGTTTTTACTCGTGCCATTTCATTTATATGCTGCCTCACCTGTAGCAATAAACTATTTGGTTGTTAGTCAGCGCTGGTGTTTTGTCCTTCTCTTGTGTCGTCTTTCATTGCGATGTTTTTCCAATTCTTAATACACATGACCTTGACAGAATTACGGTGCTAGTTAGAGTAAACCGGATATTCGAATACGACATTCCACTTTATCTTCACAGGGTTGGCAACCTGTACGCAGCTCGCCAAAGCACATAGAAGACTCACTTGCTGACGCAGAGCGCGTGCGAGTCGCGCATTGTCTCCCAGTTCCTCTCGGGGGCCATGGGTGAGCTGAACAGCTTGTCGGACCAGTAGGACCGGCTATCCGGGTACAGCTTCTGGAGCTCGGCGACCACGATGTTCTTGCCAGTGCCGGGAGGTCCACGCACCAAGAACAGCAGGCGCCCGTGGGTGCGCAGAAAGCGCTGCGTCTTCTCGACCTTGACGCACGGGGCGTCTACGCGGTCCAGCAGCTGCGCATTGTCCACCGCCCGATCCGAGCCGCTGCCCGCCATCACTGCACACGGCACAGTTATCGTGGAGCAAAAAAAAAAAAAGAGAAAAAAAAATAGGAGGAGACACTTAAATTGCGCCTTAAGGGTATGACGCAACAGCGAAATGGATTATTTCCCATATATGCAAGTCATTCTCTACTTCATAGATCCCTAGGAGTTTTCGTACCTCTCCTGGGGCAGTGATGCAGTGGTTAAGCGATGCGCCCCTGCCCTGCTGTAGTGGGTGCTCCCAGCGGTGGGCTCTGTGCGGCCCAGGTTGTTCTTCCCGAGCGACTAATCATTAATTTAACCGCCACCTGCCATGATGGACAGTTTGCTCACTAGCAGGTGGGCAGGTTGTGATGACGCCGCAATGTCACGTGACCTAGGTAGCCCAACCGCCTCCTAGGTTGCCCTCTGGGGATCACCTGTCAGAGCCATGCCCGTGATTTTGTAGCCAAAGCTACATAAGATATACCTCACACTTCGCGTGCCCAGCCGCCGACGTTGAATGACCTTGGTTGAGCTATGGCTCGTGTTCCTAAGCGCTTATGTCTGGTTCGAGCCTATGGCTGGTGTTGCTATGCGCTTATGCCTTGCCATGTGCGGTCCAGTCAGTGGACCACCCTTGCCCTTAGACCGTATACAGCGTCGAGAGTTGTATATAACCCCAGAGCTTTGCGCCATAGCTTTCGTTACGGTTAACTTGGTTCGGCCAAGTCGAATGGCAGCCTATTTCCCTCAGGGTGGAACCAGCGGAACACAGACGCAGGACAAGAAAAAAGGAGGGACACACACCGCACCGCTGGACTTGCAACTCAGTGGTGTGATGTGTGTTTCTCCTTTTTTTCTTGTCCTGCGTCTGTGTTCCGTTGGTTCCACCCTGACAACATTATGAACCAACTAGCCCAGCAAATTTGCGCTCCTGAACTTTTTCCCTCACAACACTGACGCCGGATTTTGTGCGTAACGCGTTAAAACCGCGGGTTTAGCACAGGGGAAGGGAAACGAATAAGATGCAGTCGAAGACATCTTAAAAGCGCTACAGAAGGGAGCTAACTACTACTCGCGCAAACGGTTTCAGTTACGTGAAGTGAAGGTACCTTGTAATGAATTCGATAAGTGAAACGAGAATACGAGCAGTGTATGACTGCAGGCAAACGAGTGAACCCACGCCGTATACTTCGTCGGGATACTGTGCTGTTACGTAAAAAGTGGAATGAAGGCCGTGGAATTCACGAAATTAAGCAAGAACTCCGAAAGGGATTATTCTCACGCGAATACGTCCCCGCAGCAGACACTCAATAAAAGCACCGTTTTGCAATCCAATACATAAGCCGACCCGAGGCGAGCTAGATCACATCAGATACAGCGCTCATTCTCGAGAGTATCTGCTTCACAGTTGTCCGTGGTAACATTCTCACTGACCATAGGGTAAACTCGCCGATTGTCAATAACGATGTAGTACGAAGTCGGTGCCGCGTACTTTAAAAAGAAACCGCTTTACAACAGCTACTGCGAGGCCTACCAGCTTGTATCTGTAAGCAAGAGCCGCCTCTGATGAGTGTCAACTTTGAGCGCCACGAGGATTCGCGGCCTAAAAACAGGCCTAAAAATAGAAGTTCAGGGTTCAAAACTGGCACAGCGTAAAAGACAAAGACAATCGATTCATTAAAAAAGCGAATGATTGGTTAAAGAAACACAGAGAAAGAATGCACAGGTGATCATGCGATCTGATCTAGTAGAGAATCTGCGTTCGCAGTATAGGTTGCATATTTCGCTTTTGCGTTAATAGCCTTCCCATTGCCTCCCCGGAGGGTGTAAGCCTCGCTCTCGCATGCACACACAAGCGTCTGGATGTGGGTGGAACTTCTGGAAGCTCTACCTGGGTAGATGAGGCTTGTAGGTGGGAGAAGCTTTTTAGTTTCTTTAGGGAGAATCGTGTAGCTTTCACCCATCGAGGGTGAAGGCTACACGCACGCACGCACGCACGCACGCACGCACGCACGCACGCACACACACACACACACACACGCACACACACACACACACACACACACACACACACACACACACACACACACACACACACACACACACGCGCGCCACCGAATTTCGATGGAGGTGAAATTTTAGAGGCCCGTGTACTGCGCGGTGTCAGTGCGCGTTAAAAAACCCCAGGTAGTCGAAAATTTCCGGAGCCCTTCACTACGGCGTCCCTCATAGCCCAAGTCGCTTTGGGAAGTTAAACCCCATAAACCCAACCAACACTTTTCGCAGAAGGCTGCTTCGTGGCTGCGCGCCTACCGCGCGAGGCGCTCGCTAAGTTCTCCAACCCCCTCCATGCCCCCCGGCCCCTCGACGCAAAAGGCCCCCGTGTGCTGTGCGATGTCAGTGCAGATTAAAGATTTCCAAGCGGTCGAAATTCCTGAGCCCTCCACTGCGGCCCCTCTTGCTTACCTTCTTTCACTCTCACCGTCGATCCCTTCCCTCACGCCACGCGTGAGGCGTCCACCGAGAATGAGACAGTTACTGAGCCATTTCCTTCTTCAAAATCTCCTACAAATCCAACGTTCACCTCCTGCTCCTCCAGGGGAATCGCAGGATCGTCGAGGCGCGGCGACACGATGACAGCCATGGTCAAAAGACCCCACATATGGTATATGAGAGAGTGTGCATGCTCCAAAAGTACATCTCATCTATCACCATCTCATCGCAATACACGTTGTGAAGAGCAGTTGTAAATATAGTCTGCTAAAAGCGAATCTCCTGATGCAAATTTCTTCACGCACAACTATGCCAAGAGCAAATATTCTTAAGCACACCTGAGCTCGAACCCTGCCCCTGCATCATTCGTAGCACGTGCTCTTCGAGGGTTTGTATGCCAACATTTCAGCGGCGCCACAATGTCAAAACCATTTGTAAACACATTACTGAAGATTCTCTTTATACATACAATGGCAGCCTTAACTCAGCTTGGCAGCTGGCTGCACTCAGCATTAATTACATACTTTATGTAGGAAGGGTGGCGTCATCCATTAGTGTAATTTTTCAGCAGGCGAAAAAACCGTTGATCGCAGGCATGGGCCACAAATCGGCTAACAGGGCATTAAGGATGCCACGAAATTAGATTTTTCTTGTCTGAACTCTGCTTTCTCATACGTTGCCCTCTATTTACGTCTTTTCGCGCTATAAGTCCAAACGATGCAAGTAAGACAACACGGCACATTAAATATAGGTTTTCCCGCCAACGTGCGCCGGAACACTGAGCCACATTTTCCGTGTACACTTAATAATCGCAAATTACAATTATATATTGTTGCTTCTTCTTCGATGAGAGACGTTCGAGTGCTCTCAAGCTGAGCTAAAGTCACGCACAGATTGAGCCGTGAGTTCAATGAAGAGACACTTACTTTTCCGTATCCGCGCAGACAGACCTGACGATTTGATTTGTTCCGAATAAAGCAGGCGAAGAAGCAGTTTATCGGAGCTGTCGGATGACCGTCGTAGATTTACAGCAACACCATTGGTTGACCCTTCTGGCTCTTCAGCAGTTTATCCCGCGGGGAATAAAACGAACGGAACAACGGAACAATAACACCTCCTAAATTCAAACACGTCGTCACGGGGGCAAGGAGAAGAATGGCGGGAAAAAGCCAGAGACCAGTCCTATGCTGTTTTTTTTTTTTTTCAGTCGTACATGTGGCGCCATCTGAGAGGCGCAGCGGGAAAAAAAAAAAAAAAGCTTGGTTTTGGTTTTGTTTCACGGGGCTTACGATCCCAAAGCGACTATGAGGGACGCGCCGTAGTGGAGGTCTCCGGAAATTTCGACGATCTGGGGTTCTTTTACGTGCACTGACATCGTACAGACACGGGCTTCTAACATTTCGCCTCTATCGAAATGCGACCGCCGCGGCCGGACAAACAGGAAATGCTTAATAAATCACACACCTCTGTTCACTGTTGCGTTTATGGCCATCTCACACCTGAATTCGTGTACAGTGCTTTTAATTTTGGCGGCGCATTTGCCATGTTTTTTTTTGCGGGACTGCGCAGTAACAGCACGGACTGTCGAGCTGGTGGATCCAGATGGAGCTTTTAGAATCAGTGATATGCACGCATGCCTGACTCGACGCTTCAAGGCGAGTCTTCAAGAGTGACCCGTGCTGATGAGCGAACGCGACGTCTGCCTTGATTGCAGAAACGCCTTCCTGTGATGATTTACTGCGGTTTTCTGCCTTCGCTTCTGGGCAGTATAGCCTGCCGTAGACGCACGCCACAGGGAACACAGGCCACCGCAGCAGTGCATTATTGCTTGCTTGCTAGGCGTTCGAACTGGTTGCCGGCAAGAACCAAGCGAAAAAGCCATTTAAAACAAGCAAGTCGATTTGCTGCTGCCATTATCGGTGTCATAACAGCTGCAGAAATACCGCCTGGAAGCAGTTAAAGGTTACGTTTTATCGTTTTCCCTGGAAATCATACGAGAGCAAAACGGAACAGCGCTGCCGAGAGCAGTACGGCGTGCAGGGTAAACAGGCTAGCGTAGAGCAGCGATAGAGAAAATTGTCAGGTGAGAGCTGTGTGCACACAAAACACAAAAAGTAAACAAAACTAGACTAGTAAACAAACTGTCACGGTCAGTGCTTAAAGTCCGGCTCCAGTGATGCGGGGTCTCTAGTGATTCGAGCATAGGTGGAGAGGGAAATAAATAGGGAGAGCGAGAAAGCGTCTGGCGCCCTGTTTTACACGTCGTTATATTCAACGGGGAGAAATCATTTTTAAAGGTTGTTTGCTCAGTTTATGTCATATATCTGAAACAAACGATCCTCACGCTCTGCCAGTGTGCTCGTTTGTTGTTGTGGAGCCTTGGAGCTGATCTACCAGCTCTGGACTGACTCGTAGTGCGAGGGCATGGGTGTTTCTTTTTTTGGTGCGAGAAGCTTCACTTCTCGCACGCAAAACTGAAGGCACAATGACGCTTGTATTTGACCTCAAACTGGAGGCTTGCCGCAGGGGCTGTGACGTCATACCACGTGCTTTTGCAGCTGTTACCACTCGTTCCGCCGCTGCGCCGACCGTCGCTCGCTATCGTCGGTTGTGTCACGTGACTAACCACGTGATTCGCTCTTACTGAATAAAGGCCATCGCAGAGGCATGGAGCCGGGACCGGTCACCGGGACGAGTTCGACTGAGCGTTGGAGGCGCCGGGCTGCTTTTAGCGATCCCTACGACAGAGAGCGCCACAAAGCCGCGTTGGCTAGAGATAAGTCGCGGAAGCGAGCTCGTTGAGTCGATGAAACTGATGAAGAACGGGAGGTACCTCTGGAGAAGCAGCGGCACATGCATCAAGAGTATCTCAAACGGAAAAGGGCAGCGGATGCTGCCAACGTCTCAGCGTCGACATTGGCCGCTGGTTCGGTTGCCTTTCGCTCTGTTTAACCTGGCTCAGCCGAGTTCAGCCACAGCCATTTTTTATAACGTTATTTACTGCTTCAGAGCACAAGAACTGTGAAGTTAAAAAGAAAGAAAAAGGGGGGTGGGGTGGCGTTAAATGAATGAGAAAAGGCGGGCCAATCTAATGAAGGCGAGAGAGCGGTGATGTGGCCCCTGCGTCTAAGAAATATATGAGGATGGGTTGTTCGGCGCGAGACCCGCTGCTACCAGGTGCCGAATTCTCGTTGGCTTCAGCGCCGGCAAACCTACAAGTGGTGAATATCGGCCTCAGTATCTTGGGAGTTACAGACAGGGCACCCTGGGCGGGGATATAAGTGGCGAAAGTGAGGCCACGTCCGAGTGACGCAGGTGACGCGGGAACCACACCACAGTAGCAATGATCGGTGGTCGTTCGGTCACGAGATTTTGTGCTGTTTCGTATACAGTCCCCCCCCCCCCCCCCCTCAACCCCCCTCCCAGAAGACTACAGAAGGTGTTTCAAGAGTCCGTGAGAATCGTTGGACTCTTGGGTTTGTGGTTACGGTGAAAGCTATCGCGGCTTTTACCGCCTAACTCGTGTCCGTGGTTTTGATCGATACCCAGTTGATTAGGTCTCCATTCGGTGTCACGACCGCTTTGGTGGTACACCCTGTGAAGTTTTGATTCCAGCCTGAATGTTTAAAAACTCTGCGCAGAGGTGTAGATGTCTGTTGCGTGTGCCGCTACACTCGTATTCTCGCCACGGGTAAGCTCTGGCGAATGCCCTTTTTTGAATGTACCGGAAGCCAGGAGTAGTTATAGTCGTGGGGTTTCGGAAGCAGGTGCGGAGGGTACGCGGGCGTCACGCTCACGGTGACGGCCGCCGAGCCATCCATATAATGACGTATTCCAATCGGCGATTCGAAGCAAGTTTTCTTGCTCCGAAGAGCGTGTTTCAGAGGGCGATTCGGATTCAGGTCACGAGTTCTGATTGGTATGCGACGATATTGTTCCTAGATTCTCTAGACATCTCGCTTCTTCACGTATTCGGTGAGCTGCTCCGGATAGCCGACTGGACTATGCGCCCTAAAGCGGGCCTCCGGAGTGACAGGCGCAGAAAGGAATACAGGCCAGGATGTAGATGAAGAGCAAAGGGAAAGACTACGGTAGAGAGGGAGAGAGAGAACTCTGACGCCACTGTTGACAACGGTGGGGGGGGGGGGGGGGGAAATCCGACTGTGCGGCCTGCCCGTGCCCCCCCCCCCCCCCCGCCCCCCCCCCCCCCCCCCCCCGCCACCAAATACGGACTGGTGCGGTTTCGGCTGCTAGGTTTTGTTTTGGTGCAACGCATGCACAGCGGTGAGTGGAGCCGCCGGAACCCACTCTTAGGGTTGCGAATCCCCAGGAAAGGTTCAGCAGACTTTCCGCGACATTGTGAGCGTGTCGCGCCCACGATGCCCGTTGCCTAAGTGGGAGGGCAGGTCCGAGAAGGGAGACGGACTGGGCGCGTGGAATCCGGCTCAAAAGCAGAACTGGTGACTAGAACGACTTGTTTGCTTTTGGCGTGGTCGCCCCGGTAGACGCGGTCGGGACTTTGTCGTTTTGCCGTTGGTGCTCGCGCCTCGGTAGACGCGGTTCCGACTTAGTCGTTTTGCCGAGCGACGAGATCACCCAGGTAGACGCGGTCGTTCCAAAATTCGCAAAATTGAAAGTCACACGGTTCCCTCTCGGTACGAGGGCGTACCACTCAGCCGCGGACGCGTTGGTTTCCGATTCCGGGGAGCTCGGTGCTTCGCGGGGGCATGCGGCTGGGCGAACCAAGCTTTGGTTTTGGGGAAGCCGCCTTGGGCCCGAAAGCACGAAAAGTGACGGAGTAAGTAGCACGCTCGGGAGGCCAGTAAGCACCGAAACGCGGGAAAGCCCGGCGGTTGTCAGAGTAACGGTTAGTAGACCTGGCAAAATCGCAGGGAAGCATCAAGCTCCTAAATACCTCGACGGGCTCAGTAAAGCCTGCTTCGCATTGGGTTGATGGGGCCCGTGCAGATATACCTTGTGGTAGCACGGGATGATAACTGCGGACATCAACCGAGACTTCACCCATAACTAGTAGGAGAATGGAGTGGAGTTTCAGATATTATGCCAGGGGCGATCGTTGGTGGGCACGAACGCAGCGAAAACCGTGAAAGGATATCTGTTGTGTGTGCGAGTACTGCTGGAGTAAGAGCCGAAGCACCGAACGAGTGATGGGAAAAATCCATCATCTTAGTACTGCGGGACGGTCGGGGTGGCGGAACCTGGCCTGGGGGAGGGGATCCTAGTCGAGCCCCGGTAGGTTTTCCCTGTCTGAGATGCCCACAAAACGCTCTCTGTGGTGTGGGAGTACGCTCGACGCCGAGGGCCCACTATTGGTGGACTGAGTGCTCGCCCTTCAAGGAGGCCTGAAAAGGAACTCAGGATCAAATCAAATCGGTCAAAATCCCTGCTGTCCCCAATCCCACCTAATTCCCAGAACCCAAACCAATTTCCAATTTCCCATTCCTACAGCCCATCCCATCCCTCTACTTCCCAGGGGAGATTAGGGGAGACTCCCCGGGCCCGCTCCCCCGGTCGTGGGTCGCTAAAGTAGAGCTTCCCCATTGATTGCTTTCCACCTTCGGGTGGCAAAATCACAACTGCCCTCGGGCCAAATCTTTTATATTACTATTGGGCTTACACCCGCTATACATCAGTGTTGCGGGAGAGGTAAATTTTCTTATTCATTTTTTACGCCTCAACTACCATTTGTTGACAACGGCATGATATTGGTGAACGCGCCATATAGAGCTGTCGCGGTAGTAGCGCTCAACGGGTTAGTCCGGCCCTGCAAAGAGACTCTTTTTCTTGATTCAAAGACTTGCCATGTGGCATAATAAGAGGCATACATTAAGCTAAAGTAGGTCGTGGAGCCTATTCTCTTCAAGAAATAGTAGCAAGCTCCGGCTCTTGGCGTTGTTCGTTAGCCACAAGGACAAGTATTCCTACCTTGCGGCTGTAAGTCGAACTTCCAGTAATCATATTCTTGAGTGCTGCGTTCCTGGACAAGCCTACAAAAAATTTGGCGGGGGCTTAGCTTTGGTTAAGCCTGGTAGGTTGCGAAAACAGGTGTTTTACACTGCATATGCAGCGCCTCTAGTGGGAAGAGCTCGGCGCGCCGTGCCAAGCGGCCGCCGTTACCCGACGAGCCGAGTTGGTAGCCCGGCTACAGAGGCTAGAAGGTTTTCCTAGTGTCGCGACCGGGCCGGCGCAGCTGAAATAACTTGCTATGCTCAAGGCAGACGGCGCTGCCGCCCGCTGGCGTGCTAAAGCCCCTCGATAATTTGAAAGTAGCGTCTTTCTGTGAACTATGCCGCCGCGCCGCGCACCCTCGCCGATCCTCCTCTCTCACCTCTCCCATCGGCGCTTTTCTCAACGGTGATTGGCTCCGCGGGCGGTCTCCGGGAAAAGCGCGCGGAAAGTTCGCTCTTTTTGTGTTTTCATTTTTCGTCGGCGCCATTTTTTGGCCAGCTGCCGCTGCTACGACCGAGCTCCCTGGCATTGCGCGCTTGCACTTCGCGTTATTCGCGCTCTTTTAGAGCAGCGCTATGCCGAGTTGCTGCGCATTTCAGTGCACAAGCCGGCGTGAAAAAACCTATGTTCTTTTCGCGATTCCGAGCGGCAAGAAAGACAGCATTAGAAGAAAAAAGCGGCTGCACAACATCGGCCGCAAGAACTTTACCCCGACGAAGACTGCCCACCTCTGCGATCAACTGCGCATTTTTTCCAAACGACTGTGTATACTGAAACTGCATGCATGCGCATCACAAAGCCAACAACCTCACTTAATTCACTGATCATTTTGCGTCGTAATGCGTGTTATTGTTGTCACTTCCTGGTTCCGCTGAACGTGCTATAATAGCACGTATGGTATGCGTGCAGCGGTATCCGCGGTGCGGTAAATTTTTCGAACCTCTGGTTATGGTGCACATCGCAGTGATGCGGCGCATGTCCCGAGCGAGATTTAACCTAGATTTTTTTTTTATGAATGCAACTTGTCTAACTATCTACGCTTGTTTGTTGTTTTGCTGAACTGTTACGCTTCTACCAGGTGAGATTATCAATGCCACATTCTCGGAAAAGACCTGATATTGCATTCACGTAAATAATTCATTTTTTAATAACTTCAGTGCTTTCCATTGTTGCCTGAATCTACTCAAGTATCGTAATACCCAATGCTTGCCATTTTTGTATATTCATTGCTACAGTTTGCGATCACTTGCTTTAGTTGAGCATGGTCGCGTAGCCTTTTGTTGAAGACATCATCCGCTCAAAAACTATAGGCATACATCTGAGCTGTTTCATTTCCCTAAGTATATTTTTGTTTTCTTTGTTTTGTTTGGAGAACTGCACCCAACGGGTGACAGATGTCCACAGCTGGCTTATTCGTGGTTTTTATGTATATTTTCGGCGTAAAACTACACGACTCATCTGTAATAAACATTGCATCTGAAAAACCGTGTGTCATATTGTGACTGTATTTGTACTCAAGACTTATATAAGTCAGGCACTTGCTTTAAGATAGCCGTGACTATGGCTGACCAAATTGCTAAGACCCTATAACTTTCTCTTGGGTTTTGTCACGGTCGTTGCTATCAGTTTATTTCTTTCCTAACGAAACATCTCTTTAAGCGGATTTAAAAAGGAATAGCATGTGGGCGGAAAATGCCGAAGTGTTTCGAACTTTGGGGGTGGTCTACCTAAATTTGGAAGCCAACACTGAGTTTCCCATAGCCAAATTAGGTTGGACCCCAATGTTGGTCAAATATGGACGACGTCAAATTTATGGGGTCCAGATAGACAAATTTTGGGGATAGCCCGCCTAATTTTGGAGCTCACCATTGAATTGCTCATATTAAAATTAGGCTTGACACCAATTTTGATGAAATTCGGACAAGGTCAAATTTCGGTGGTTGAGAGGGCCAAATTTTGGGGTGTGGACACTTTCCTTGGATGACGGAAAATCGGTGCGTGGATCTTTGGCTCTCGGCTTCGGCTCGACATCACCTCAAGGTCACCGACAGCGGGAGCTGAAGTCGTTTCATGCTTATATTAAAAGTTCATATTCGTTTTTAAGCCACCGCGAAAATTCTCAACTACAAAAACGATTACGCCGTTGCATGTGCACTGCGCGGTGCCAAACTCAGACTGAACCTTAATGAAAAATTCTAAGACGGCCATCGAAGCAAATGCCCCAGCTTGTTCCCAGCAACCATCCCATTTCTGAAACTCGACTCGTGAACAACTTCATAAACTGTACGTCCGCGATAATTAGTTCGAAGGGAATATACATTTAACTAAACATTGGTATGCTGAAAATATTCAGGAATGTTCAAATATATTGTAAATATTAT
This sequence comes from Amblyomma mixtum, assembly GCF_055824585.1. Lineage (NCBI taxonomy): Eukaryota > Metazoa > Arthropoda > Arachnida > Ixodida > Ixodidae > Amblyomma > Amblyomma mixtum. The sequence goes on from NC_143013.1 coordinate 284,794,528, forward strand.
GCTTCATATACTATGCCGTGTTGAGACTTACGGTACTGAAAAGTCAAAAAGGATGTGAGATGTATGCAGCAAGTGGTTTTTGTTCGTGCCGCAAGCGCTCGTAATTGGCACTTTCATTGCGCGTACGAGACGCTAATTTATGTGGCTCGTGGTAGTCGCGCGTGTCGCATGTCTTTCTCGTGTTTTTATTCAATAACAGAGCGTGGAAAAAGCGCGAACTTAAGAGCGCGCGCATGTGTCAGCCAACTGCACGGACGGCGAGCGAGCGATGGCCAAAAAAGCGTGCCTTGTGCAGCGCGCGCAGCCGACGGGCGAGGATATTCGAGGAGGAAAACACCGGAGTGGAGGAGAGTGTCGCTACTTTCAAATTATCGAGGGGCTTTACTGGCGTGCGGGCGGGCGCAAGAAGCCCCTATGGGTAGTGCTCGCTGGTTCAGTCGGTTGATCGTGTGTGGGTTGCTATCACTGCTTTGGCAAGGCGTTAAAGTGTTAAAGACGGTGCAAACACTGGCATAGGTTCTCTTCTCATTTAGATTCGACACGGACTAGCTGTAACACCGACAGTGTGCCGCGGCAGGAGCAAATGCAAGCGTCACGTCGGGCCTCACCTACTGCGCCGTAAAGAAGCGTAAAAACGCATTTTGTACATGATACCGAAATGAGAAAAGGAAGCGGCACAAATTGCAGGGTGGAACGTCTTTATTACACAAGGTTCCATGACAACAATGTACTAATGCCTTTTTTTGTGCGAAGTGCCCTGTGCGAGGCTACTGACAGCGCCTCATTTTCAGCAACTTTTTCTTTTCTCTCTGCGCGCCGCGCTCTTTGTTTACCGACTTTACCAGGAAATGCATCCTAGTCAAGGCGTAAAACTTGACCACTTCTGCCGTAATTCGACGTCCATGCTCCGCGCAGCCCAGACCTTGAAGCTCACGTCCCTGAAGAAAATGCAGAAAGCTGACCATGCTATCTGCGTGTAGCTCATTGCGGCTGAAAAACACAGTAAATGCGTCCTCAAGCTTAGCTATGAGCTGTTCAATTGGCCTTGACGGATAAACTAAGCCTCCATGGTCAAAATTTCGAGTAAGTGAGGCATTGTTGTTTGACTCGGCTTGCAAAGGCGAAGTGCTGAAACAAGTTGCACATTCGGGGCAAGGAAATCTTTTTTTTCTTACGACATACCCAGCTACATAAAAAATTGGTCTGCTGTCACTTTTTTTGTCTACTGAGCCCTGATGATCGCTCAGGCTGCTGTGCTCCTCGAGCAGCTCTGCAGCAGAAGCCAAGTTTCCGCCACCCAGTAAATTATCGAGAAGTTCAGTTATTCGTTCATTTTTTTCTTTGGGAACATCAGATGGTTACAAGAGGGCAGTCACGACTTCTGCAGGTACGTTTGCTCCTTTTGGAGGCTGTAGAAAGAAAGGTTGTTGATAATTATCAAAAACTGCCCCACAGTTGGATGATGCAACCGAAGCACTGGCGCACAATCCCAAATACATTCTCCATCCTGACTTGGCTTAGGTTTGCAGTCAACAAGTACTTGTATTGCAGCGACGTGGTCAGGTATTTTACAAGCGACAGTGTGCTTTGCAGCGTTACACGCAGCCCAAGGGTAGTTCCTGCACTTAAAAAGCCGCCACCATACTGTGCAGCATGTTCCTCCCATTCCTTGAGAAAAACAATGAACTCATTCAAAAACTGTGCACTTTTTGAATCAGCACGAAGGCCTTTTGATGGGATTCTATATGACATTATAAAAATTAGTCTTTCCATTAGTTTTACAAACCGTTCTGTCGGGTCGATGTTTCTGACGTTGTCCCTTTGCAAATTGTCCCGGTAAAAGAAAATACCCTTTAGTACCTCCTGACTGAACAGCTGAAATGCAAGGTTTACTCGCATTTTTTCGAATGCGTTTGGATGCACATGTGATTGCGTGATGTGTGGCATCACCTTCATCAACGCTGCGACGGCGTCCTTTTGACACTACACATGAAATTCTTCAACTTTGATGTTTCTGCAGTGTAATGTGCAGATGTACCCAGCTGCTTCGGCGCAAGCCGAAAACGTTACGTGCTTTATCAAGCGCACGTCACTTTGCTCCAAACTGAACAACGATACTTTTTCTTTCGACGACTTGTAGCCACCTTTGTAGAGCGGCACGAAACACATGCGACCTTTTTTTGTCGGCATTATCACACGTGCTGCACAGACGTCACTTTTTCTCAACACTACGAGGCATCGAGAGTCGCACAAACAAATCACGCCCGAATCGCCCGCGCGCACTTGCCAACTGGCTGGGCGAACGGCGCGGCTTGCATAGCGCGCCAAAAGCCGCACGCCTGGCAGCTGCAGCGCCACCTACGCTGTGCATCCAAACCGGTTTCACAGGGGCCCCTTGAAACGGCGGCCGTTCACGACACTAGGAAAACCTTCTAGCCTCTGTAGCCCGGCTCTCGCTTCTGGTATGACGTCACGCCATAACGTCACTAGCGCCTCTAGCGGGAGGAGCGCGGCGCGCCGTGCCAAGCGGCCGCCGTTACCCGACGAGCCGAGTAAGTAGCCCGTCTCTCGCTCCTGGTATGACGTCACACTGTGACGTCACTAGGCATGGTATGACATCAGGGGTCATTCTAAAGGTCAAACGTGCCAAGTGGCCGCCGCTACGCGAAAGGCCGCTCTTGGGAGTAATATTGCTTTCGCAATAAAAGTGGTGAAGATCCACCTCAGCGGCCGGCGTGGGACACTTGAGGCATGTGCCGAGCTCTGAATCTTCTGAGAGCCTCGTAGGCATGTCAGCGACGGGGCAAGGGCGACTCTAGCCCTTATCCTTCCAAGGTATACTTCATCTAATCTCGTTAAGAGGGAGGGGAGGCTCGCATGCGATTCGAATACCTCGGAGGTGGGAAGAAATCATTTGCTTTCCCTTAAGAAGCTTAGGACATCTAGGTGCGCTATAGCGCCAAGCAAAACCCTTAACAAAGACAGGACATATACTCCGCCTCTCTCTTGCAAATATGTGGGCTTCTTTGCGGAGCAAATGAGCGCGCTATTATGGATGAAAGATCGCAACTTCACGCTAGGGCACTTGTGCGTCAGTGCCCCTAGATTTGCAGCAAGGTTACGAGAGAATTCGCAGCGCCAGTCGCCCCAGGGGCACTCGAGATTGGTCGCTTTTAGCTTAGCAAGGAAGAGGAAGTTACAAGTAGAGGATTCATGCTGTAATTGTCGCGCAAAATCCTCCACCTGGCCTTGCATGGCTATTCGCGGAGCTGGTCGTAGGGCCACTGTGTTCTTGATCTAATTAGGGTGCCTCGATGTCCGCGCCCCCGCTTTCAGGGCTTTATTCAACCTGCACCTCCCGTTTTCCCTTGTGACGCCATGTTGGGTCTCCGTCGCAAGTCGCGCTACAAGACCTGTGGTGCGGATTCTGCACTGTGGCGTGATGGAAGAAATAATGTGACTTAACTGGAAAGAGACAGCAGATAGTTTGTTTTTCTCGTGGCAATGATGCTCTGGCTGTTTGCATAGTTTTCTGCGTGATGCATTGGCTGTGATTTCAAGGCGGTCGAAAAAAAATATTACGGCCTGATTGCGTTAGTGGAAAAGGGACAGTAGTTATTTTCCCGTGTGTCCCTTCGTATTCGTGAATTAAGTTTCTGGATCACCGCATTGCGTAAATTACTTTACCTTCGTTGCACGAAAGTAACGACTGTTGACAGAAGGCACCGAGTTCCTCGTAAGATCAGCTCAGCAATGCTAGCTCCTTTGCGCAGCTGACTCATATTCACTATTTAAATATTCCCTAGCCCTTTCGCTGTCACGGACGTACCGGTACGTTTTCGCGCTTCCCCCCCCCACAGTGTCAGTGACGTACTGGTACGTTCTCTATCGTGCGTTCAAAATTTCGCGCTTGAGCGCAAAGCTGACGCTCTTGGACTAGCCGCGCCATCTGTTGAATCTTTCTACAAGTTCGTATTTTCGCCCCTTACTGTTTTGGTACGTGTATTGAAGAGTACGGAGCGACTGCCATCCCACCCCTCTCTCTTTGCTGAGTGGCGCGGTCGCTCCGCGTTCGCCGGATCATGACGCGTGCACGAGTGGTTATGGGTCCAAGGGTTGTTCTGCCATCTGCCGCTGTTTTGCAGGTTTTTATTTTTCTTCTGTCGGCGTGTGAGCTACGGCGCTTCAAGTTCAAGGGCGCGCGCCGTTGCCACTCCGAGAGTCAAAGAAACCGACACATGACTCGATCGTTGCGTTCGCTCTCTCTCGTCGCACCGTCGCTTGCGGCTGGCAGCATCAAACGTAAAGCTCCTCCAACTTTGTTTTAGCCTTTTTCCATCTCCGTCTCTCATCTTTATTACACGGCGTCCCATTTCTCTCCGTTTTGCGGGCCACTGAAAGCACACCCCCGCTGCGCGCGGTTACTTTCGGATATGGCTGACCGCGCGGGACCTTCCTCTGCGCATTGGAGCGGTGGCTCTTCCGATTCTGAATACGAGCCGAGCTCGGATTCGGACTCGAACAGCATCTCATGTCTCATCCGAGGAAGAGGTGAGTTCCGCATCGTCAGATTCTGATGTTGAAACAGCGGGACCATCATCCCGGAAGCGTGCGACACTGGGGGTGCGTCACGGGCAGAAACACCCGACAGCGAAAGGGCTAGTAACAATGTCTCTTGTAACAGTGCTAAACGTGCAGAATCGCATGGAGTAACCGCCAATTTGAGCATGTTGGGTTTGGTTTTTTGGGGAATGGAAATGGCGCAGTAGCTGCCTCACATGTCTCGGTGGACACCGGAACCGCGCCGTAAGGGAAGGGATAAAGGAGGGAGTGAAAGAATAAAGGAAGAAAGAGGTGCCGCGGTGGAGGCCTCCAGAATAATTTCGACCGATTCTTGGACGATCCCCCAGAGTGGGTATGTGCCATTCTGTCGTAGGCTACAACAACAATTTCGACCGCCTGCGGATCTTTAACGTGCGCTGACATCGCACAGCACAAGGGCGCCTGTTACGTTCCACCTTGTTGGGTCCCGCTCTCCAGTCCTTTCCTAAAAAAACCAAACCAAACCAAACCCAACAAAGTGCAGGCGAATGCGGTGTCTCCACCTTGAAAACGACGTTGGCACATCGAGGCAGCCTAGCGCCAACATACCCTAACACGAAAGTCCGAGAGTGTATGCAAGCAGGTATTGCTGTAACAAGTTCTCTACATATTAAAGCGGAGACCAATCTTTTATTAACAAGTTTATTTTTTCGATGGCATGAACAAGAACACGAAAGTGAGATTGGGGCTACAGCAAATGTGCGTATCTTTTACGCGATCAGATATGCTTTATTGCAACAAGGAAAGCAAGACAAGTAAAGATACAACACACAACATGGGGTTTAATACATGAGCAAAACAAACGAAACTGAGATTTCAGAGTGCTTATGAAAGCTTTCTGCACGTGGTATTAAAAAGTATCTCCATTTTACTTTTTGCTTTTGTTATAGCAAATATTCGTGAAAAACATAAGTCCAGACACCCTAATGAACAACTTTCGCACGTCGCGTGCAGTGCTGTACCAGCTGAGCTTCGGCGGCTACTGTCTAGCCTTCGTTTTTCGAAATATATTAGTGCTACGTGTAGCCCAGGTTTGAGAATCAAAAACGCCAACCCCGACCATACCATACGGCAGACGTGAAGGCCCTGTTGATCCGCAATCATGCTTTCACCTGAGTTCGATCTAGGAGAGCCCGTGTTCGTCATTAGTTGTAATAACTGTACTATCAAACAGGAAGCAATGCAATTGACAAATTTCAAGAAAACGCCATAGCGAAAACTTCTGCTCAACTTTTGAGCACCCCATGAGAAGTGAAAAAGTGGGGGAGGAATGTGCCGGTATATGCTTCGCATATAAGACAAAAATAAAAGACAAAATTGAGAAGCGTAGGCAAATGGTTGCTGAAGCACCCTAAAAACATTTGTGCTTGAGTTTATGGGGACAGTGCACACTTATCCCCATTTTATGTTAAACTTTTAACGGTAAATACTTTCAGTGTTTTATTTTCTTTTGTTGCCAACCAGCTCCAAACGCGAGGTGAATTTTCTAGGTTTTGAACGTCCAGAAATTGCGTAAGGAGGTGATCTCCACCACAAAAAGCTATCGGAAGCATCCTGTATGGAAGCTTTCAAAAATCACCATATCTATCAGCTGTAGCTGTGTCTAGATGAAATACCTTTTAAACAGTTTTATCTCACCGTATGGCACATATCAAAACAAACTTATTTCAAGAACCCGCATGAGACGGCACTGTCAGTACAATAAATTGTATTGTTCAGTCTGGAGTCACAGCAGCCCAGGAATCCTGAACCGGTACAGCGTTTGGTGCAAGTGCCGAAGAACGGCGCACTGAGAGGCGGGCCTCCAAGATGTCTGGTGTGGCCTGCAGCAATGTGTCTCGGACCAATGCTTTTAGGCACAATAGGCCGGATTAACTCTGTGATAAGGCACAAGGAAAACAGAGCGGCACGCAGTGGCAATCAGGAAAACATGTAATCTGGCTCCCAGTCTTTGCCAGCATTCCACTGTCACTCCTCATTCAGCAGGTCGCCCAACATCCGCTACTGCAGGCGCGTACTGCGGTGAGAGCTCAATGGAAGTAGGTAAAAGGTCGGCGGGGCCCACTGCGCCTCGGCCGTGCCCCGGACGCCATGTTCCGCGTCGGGGACCAGGTGTTTCGGCTAAGCCTGCGAAAGATCAACAAAAGAAGCACGGGCCAACATGTTGTACACTCTTCAGTTTCAATCGCGACTCCGCAAGCAACGACACTCGTGACAGTCACTGAGGCGTGCTGCCACGGTGGGCCTCTTGCTCCGATCTCTGGAGAGTGAAGAGAAGAACACTTGTCCTCTCTTTCTCGTCATATTCGGAGATCAACAGAACTAGGCGGCTACCCTGGTGACGAGTGCCGCGGCCTGCGTATACTTTACACAACAATACACCAGCGCGACTCGTAAATGCGAACAACAGCCTAAACTGTGTCGCAACTAGATAAAATCATGCAAAGCAAAGAAACCGTGAACTGCGCCGACCACCGTATATGTCTCGGTCAGGGCTTACAGCTAAACAGTGACCGTCAGGAAGGAGGACTGAGTAGAACGGCAGAATGAAGGATACAAATTCCGGAGGATTTACGGATGAGCTGTTTAAAATCAGGCGAACCCTTAGCCGAAGAAGTGACACCGACAGCTGTACCCTGCTCCTCCGAGAGCGCCCATTCCTACTCCGAAACGGATGACGTCACCACAGGTTTGTATAGTACGGGGCCAAGCAATAAGTGCCGGACCCCGTTCGGTGCGGCCCAGGCATGTCCTGATCTATCGCTGTGGACGACAGAGATGAAAGGCCGCATGTGGCTTATTCTCAAGAACACCCACTCCTAAAACTGCATGGCCCTAACCTCATCACTCAGGGCTACATAGATAACTTCCTTGCGTCCCAGAACTACACGGATGACATTCTAGTGGCCCAGGAGTACACAGATAACGTTCTTACGGTCCAGGACTACACATATAACAATATTTTGGCCGCGGACTGCGCAGTGAACAGTTCATTGACACAGGGCTACTCAGATAAAATTCTTGTGGCCCATGACAACATAGATCATTTTGTGGCTCAGGACTACATAGTATGCCTACTAGTCAGTGAGCGACCGCGCGCTTTCTTTCACTTACTGTGTGCGACGACGGCATAATCAGGAATTCTCCACACAGCTATTATTTAACAAAAACCAAAAGAAAATGCTCCTCACGAAGTTGTGTAGGGCTGGTAGTAGCCCGTGAAGACGGCATCCAGCTCCACCACTGTGTCATACACCAGGAGGCAGGCTTCGTCAGCTGAGGACGTGGCACCGTAGACATCGAAGCCAGCGACCCTCTTCCTGCATCCTGCTCCCTCTGTTGATGAATTTATCCAGAAGCGCAGCTTTGATGAAAGCCACTTCCACGGAGCGGTAACGGCTCGACTGTAGCTGTACTCGGTTCCCTCCATGGAGCCAAGGGGCATAAAGGTGATTTTCGAGGGATGTATGCCTGGGAAGATGTAGTATCATTGCTTCCAGTCAATTGCGTCAACAAATGCACGTGCTTAACGCACCTAGAAAGGCCAACCTTCGCTAAGTTAGTTTCCTTATACGCAATGATGCCACCCCATTGGACTCGGCCTGTTCATATACACATAACGAGCCGACTGTGGTTTGTTTCGGTAGATTCCTTCTAGTTAAAAAGGTTCCATGACATAGAAATTGATTCTTCCGCACACAACTACACACTGTGAAAATGAGGGGTAAAAGAGAAGCTGAAATGCTGCAAGTGTCAATTACGATCACGCCGCGTTGTCCCCTATACTTCCGATTTCGTGATCGGCGTTTCCTAGCAGATGATCGGTTGGCGTATTGGAGGCAGCCTTGCATTCTTACCTTTGAGATTAATCCCTTCGCTAGCGCTGCACAGATCATCCTCTCCGTCGCCACTGCCACCATCTTCTGTTGCGAACTTGGCGAGGTCGACGATGCAGGCGACTTCCTCCCAGTTCGAAGGACTGAGGCTCATCGAAAAGCGAAGTATAACTGCATCCATGTCATCAGCTCCACCCGCATCACCATCACCCTCGCCACCGTCATGACCCTTGGTCAGTGACGCCTGGTCGTCGCTGAGCTCCACCATGGCGAACACGAAGCCTTGTGTGATGGCGTAGCCGAACACCCGAATAGTGTCGCTCCGACCATAGGCTTTTCTGACCTGCGTGAGTATGTTCGACTGCAGCATGTGTTGTTGCCATTAAATTCTCCACAGCTACAAAAACAAAACACAGTGAAGCCATTCATTCGCTTCGATTAGTGAATTTTATTGCGTCGGTCAATCAGGTTGCGGCGTGTAAGGAAAGAAGAAGAAAAAAACAAAGGTGATGCGCCAAGGCGATCCCAAGGAGACCTTTTAAACTATCAAAATTCGCGACTAAACGAAACCAGTGGGAAACCAACCTGAAGATAGGCACATGTCATAGAAGTACACCTTACACTCAACTGCGTGTCTTTCAACATACCTTCTCGCTGCAGCAGTAGTCGCTGTCAGCTTTGGCTCGCCCAAACAGACACAGCCGCGCCAGACAGAAAGGAAAAACACAGGTGTTGGCCACCGCTTTCAGGTTCACAGCGGCTGCACATGAAAATGACGAGGGTAAAACCTTATCTGACGATTACACATTAGTTGTAACGCGGATGATGAGCGCTAGCAGTCTTTCAGTCTTGCTTTTGCGAATAATTATTTTGCGGTTTGTACTTGAGAGATTTATGCTTTAGCTACTTCGACTGGCGTGGTTCTGATGGATGTCCCGCTACCACCGGCAGATGACCTGAGGGCCCTGACGTATTTCTCGGTGGCTTCTACTCGGCGACTCCGTACTTAAGGATCTTGCCGTCTTTCATGGGCATAGACAATCTATTGATTTATGGCCTTACACTTTTAGTAGACTTTTTCTTTCTATCGACTATGAATTGAGAAAAGGATATACTTATGTGAAGTCAGTAGAGCCTATAAGAGTCCATAAGAAGTCTGTAGACAGTCTATAGACCACTCTTATAAAGGACTGCTAGGGCCCGAAACGCTTATCAGAAATGACAACCCATGACCCACCTGCACCTCTAAACCGATTGCGAGCCCTGGCCGCTCGTTTATACGCCGTGTCCTTTGCCCTAGATTCTGCACGACGTTGTCCCTCCAAACAATTGACGCGAGCTTGGCAAGCACATGGCAACATCGGGACTAGCAGCGAAACGGCGGCGCTCCCTGGCGATGAAGTTTGCCAAGCCGATGGCAGCGCCCTAACACATAGCCTAGCGACGACGGAAGCAACTTTAAAGCGGCCTCATAGCGGTGTTGCGACGCCACCAGTCATAGTAGAGGTCGAGACAGGAGCGTCGTTGTTCTGCAGAGGCTCGAGTCCGATCGCCTAAGCAGCGAGGGACGCTCAAACCACATAGTGCACGCCTGCGCTTCCTATCGCTGCGACCCCCGAAGGTACCCACTCACGGATTGTGTCCGTCCGACTCTCCCATCAGCCAAAGATCCTGAAAATGAATTCCACGCGCGTCAAGGCTGAACAGACATTCCCCAGGCCCCATGATAGAATGTGAGACAACTAGAACTAAGCCGCCGGAGGAGTATGGTGCGCGATATGAGTGGATGCACTCCTTGTGTGTGTGTGCTAAGGTGGGGGGGTTCTGTGGAGGTGGTGTGGTTAAGCTATTTCAGCGACTTCGTCCACGAAAAGGGCGAACAGACTTCGAGTTTTTCTTCCTGTCTTTTCTTCTCCAGCGATAAAAAAAATTCAAATGAGACAGGAATCTGAGAAATGAGTTTTTCACGGCGCCCCCGTTAGCACCTGACCAAAAGCTAACCCGCGAGTGCTGACCCTTCTATGACGAGTTGCTGCACTCACAGTCTTCCTCATTCAGCGCCTTGCTCAGCTGCCGGAACCGTTGCAGCAGCCGCGCAGCGTCCTTGGGTCTCGGGGACCAGCCCGTGGCGAACGGGTGCACCTCCTCCCATTGTTTGACTCGGCTGGTCAAGTACTGCTCGCCAAGTCCCTTGTTGTTGGTGGCCGTCAGAACCTGTTGGAAAGACATGACAAGCCCAGTTCAGGGCTCTGGTAAGGCGTCGCCGCGCTAGTCATGAGATGAAAACTTTTCGACTTCTCGCGTCCTCCTCCGGCAGAGAGGCGACATCGACAGCTCTACCTCAAACCATCTTCATGCCATCAGGGGCTTGAGCCACGAGCACCCACTCCAGGCCCACATGGCTTGTGAGTGGGGATTTGAACAACATGTCAATAGGGGCAGTTTAGTAGTGCGTTAGTATTAAAGGAGTCTGTGCTAACGGAAATGGAGACCGCCGTCTGTCAATAGCCAGTGGAAAGCACGTTACCCGCATCCGGGTGGGCAGGTGACAGCATGCCACTTAGGATATAACGAACCTTAGTGTGCTAACCTCAGGCATAAGGAACAAAAGTATTCCACCTCGGATATAACGAACTTTCGCGTGTTCGGATATAACGAACGTTCTTTTCTGGACGTCGGGTATAACGAACCTATGTATGCCACTTTGTATATAATGAACGTTCTTGTCTGGACCTCGGATACAATGTACCCAAGTGTACCGTTTCGGATATAATGAACGTTATTGTCTGGTCCTCGGATATAACGAACCTAATGTACCATTTGGGATATAATGAACGTTCTTGTCCAGACCTCGGATATAACGAACCTAACGTACCATTTCGGATATAATGAACGTTCTTTTCTGGACCTCGAATATAATGAACCTAATGTACCATTTCGGATATAATCAACGTTCTTGTCAGGATCTCGGGTATAACGAACCTAATGTACCATTTCGGATATAATGAACGTTATTGTCTGGATCTCGGATATAACGAACCTAATGCACCATTTCGAATATAATGAACGTTTTTGTCTGGACCCCGGATATAACGAACCTAATGTACCATTTCGGATATAATGAATGTTCTTGTCTGGACCTGGGATATAACGAACCTAAATGTACCACCTTGGATATAACGATCTTTAGTGCGTTAACCACGGATATAACGAAGGTTTGGCTGCTAACGCATTCCTAAGAGTTTCTTAAGAGTTTTGAGAGTGCATAAGAACAGGGCCACCCCTACAGCGTCAGCGCTAATGATAAACGCGGTACGTTCACGTCCAGGCGTTCGACGCGAAGAGCGAATGAAATTCACCAACGCCGTAATGCTGCAGCGTTATTCACATTCTTTGCGGCCGCTTCGACGGCGAGAACAATGTGACTCTTGAAGGAAGTGAAAGTTGACTGGCGCGTGTAACTTTTGGGTTGCACGAACTGCTGTCCCGCGAATGACGCAATATCCTCCTTGCATTTCTCTAGGCTAGCGGGGAACGGTCTGTTGTTCGAAATACGTTCCCTATCGATCGCGCTCGTCGCCTAGACTTCCGCCGGAATTCCACAGCGGCTGATCTTGCTCGCTGAAGTGTTAGCGTGCCACTTGGACGCATTCATAATGGAAAAACAGGCCGATGCGGGAGTTTTCGCTTACATTATGGGACAACAGTAGCGGCGAGATGTCTATTTACCAAGAAAAAGTCTACACAGTTATAATTATAAAACAATTTGATCAGCGCAGATGCCAAGCTGCGCATGTACTGAGATATAGTACCAATTTACTGCAGACCAAGGCGGTAAGATTATAGTTTGGTTTATGGTTTATGGGGGTTTAACGTCCCAAAGCGACTCAGGCTATGAGGGACGCCGTAGTGAAGGGCTCTGGATATTTCGGCCACCTGGGGTTCTTTAACGTGCACTGACATCGCACAGTACACGGGCCTCTAGAATTTCGCCTCCATCGAAACTGGACCGCCGCGGCCGGGTTCGGTAAGATTATGGGACACAGAGCTCCTAAATCTTACCTCCAATGCGAACCTACGCCGGGACGTGCGCTTTTCGGACTTCAATGGCACGGCTGTGCGAATTCAATATTTTCGAGCGGCAAATCAAACACTATCTTATTGATTATGTGAACCAGATGTAAGTACGTTGCACATTGCAGTGTATTAGAATAAGCTGTGGCTACAGGTACGTCGGACGGATCCGACCAATGTTTTTCAAGGGCGCGGCTAGAGGCACGTCGGACGGACCTGGAGCATTCTTTTCCCGAGTACGTATAGGGCGTATTTGACAAGTATTTTTCAAACCCCGGACATTCGATTCTCGCTCGGCGGTCTGCTCGGTTCGTTCCCGTTGCGTTCCTTTGGGTTACCAACTACGAGGATAGGTATACCTTTGGTTCAAGAATATTTGCTCATTGCCCGATACAGGCTGATTTGCATTCAGTGCATGCGTGCACATCGAAATCGCCATGCAATGAACTGCTTGTTCTGATACGTGAATTACAAAAACCATGACGGATCCTCCGGTTACCCCGTTTGCCGCACGTCGTTTGATTGAGTCGTACGAACTGCAAAATTGCTCCTGGATATTTGTAGACAAACATATATGGGGCTCATGTGCATTTCAGCCGTGTGCCGAAGACCGCTTCGTGAACTTGAGGTTTATTTTGGATGCAGCGAGCTGCTGTCCTCAGGTCCAAGTTGTGTGCCCGCCGCATTCGTGCTCCAAGTCGTGTGGCGATGGCTGAGGGGCTCGAGCTAAGCTCGAACAAGCTGGCGTTTAACTTCCATATGCGGGAACTTCCATGCAAAAGACCACGCTGCGAGTAGCGCACTTTCCTCGTCTTCCCGTAAAAAAAATGTGATGTTTGCCCAGAAGCGACTCGTATGCGCTTTAGGCTTTGCGTTCGCTCCTCCCCAGTATCGCGGTGTATTGCGGTGCAGTACCTTCCGAACTCGTCATGCGCATTAGCCTGGTCATTGCCGTTACCAACCGCAGTCCTCAAATAAGTACCGCTTACTGATAACGTGATAGCGTTAAACGCCCCGTTGTCCAGAAAATCCGGTTTCGGCGTCGGCGTTTTGAGAGAAAAATCGCTATCATGACTCTGGCAGTTGATGCCCAGAGAGCAACCAAGGCGGCAGGGCGGCCACCTAGGTCACGAAATCGTGCAGCGTCATCACAACCTGCCCACTGGATAGTGAGTAAACTGACCACCGTGGCAAGCTGCAGATAAATTAATGATTGGTCGCACAGAAAGAGCAACCTGGGCCTCAAAAGCCCCACCGGTGGCAGCACCTGACATCGCAGGGAAGTGGCGCATCGCTCAACCGCTGCACCACTTCGCCAGGAGTGGTTTGAGGGCTCCCAGGGATCTGTGAATGTAGACAGTGAGGTTCTGCGTATATGAGAATTAATTAGGTTATCGCGTCATACATTTAAGGCGGAGCTTGTGTCCCCTCCATTTTTTTCTTCTTCCATGGCTGCGAGGTGGGAAAAAAAATTGAAGATTTTGCCGGTAAAAGAGCTAGAATGATATTTATAGCGTATTACGGTGTGTTGTGCCGGGTACGGGCGCTCGATCCCTAGCAAGCATACCGCTGCGCTGTCGGTGCATAACTGCCGCCGGCACAAGCGCTGGCGATAACTTGCTTAAATTACGAGCAGAACGAGGTGAAAGATTACGAGTACTAAGCAAGCCGGACGAAGGCACCGAGCGAATACACATTAGCTATTGTACGTCGCGTCGTTCGCATATGCGATCTGGTGCGAGTGACAATGGTGCTCGACGCGCACAACAGGACCTGAAGACGCCTTCTGTGCGACTTTTAAGGCGAAAGCCTTTAATGCCTCATGCTGTCGTTAGCAATCCGTGTCGGCAGCCGTGTCGACAGATGTGTCCGCGTTTTGACGGGTGTCCACCGAGATATGTGAGACAGTTACTGCGTCATTTCTTTCCTCAAATACAATTTTCAGTCCCTTCATTACGGCCCCTCATTCTTCTTTCACTGCCACTTCCTCCCTTCCTGTACGGTGCGGTTCAGGTGTCCACCGAGATGAGTGAGAATTACAGCGCCATTTCCTTTCCTCAAAAAGCGTTGCGTTCAAAGGGCAAGGCATCGCGCGGAACGGATGGTGGCATTCCGTGGACTCCCTGGCAGCGCTACAACACGCTGTCGCGTTCCACTCCTAAAGGCGAAGCTTAAGCGCCATTAATTAGCAGTCAATTAGTGCTGAGGGATTAATCAGTAATTAGTCATTACTTCGTCATCAATTATGTGTGACGTCATCCAGTGGTGACGTCAGCAGTGTCACATAGGCAAAGTGGTGCGGAAAACGCTTTCGCCTCTACGCACTCTAGACAGTCAAAGTGCCCCCGGAATTTTTTGGGAACGCTCGGAGTGTTTCACTACATCTCAACGTAATCGCACGCGTTCATGATCGCGGACCCTTCGCGCATGTCAGATGGCGGACGAGCTAGACATGATTCGTCTTCGCTGCATAAACTGAACGACAGCCGGAGATATAAAAATGGGCGTACTTGTCTTTCAGCTACTCGAAAGTAGCGAATTTGGCGTTCACCTCGCAATGTAAACGCTTCGCAGAGAAGATCGCGTAGCAAGCAGCACTGGGACACTGGCAGCATGAGGCGCATACGTTGGACGTCCCTTTAGCCATGGACCTACAGTGACGTCCATCATCATCATCATCAGCCTGACTACGCCCACTGGAGGGCAAAGGCCTCTCCCATGTCTCTCCAATTAACCCTGTCGTTTGCCAGTTGCGGCCACCGTATTGCCGCAAACTTCTTAATCTCCATACCTTTAATGAGAATGAATTGGGTCCATCGGACGTATATTTAAAGACTTGGATAGGAAAATTAAAGGGCTTTCGAAAAGATTTAACTTCCGGGAAGAACTTTTGAACGTTGGGTCTAACACTGCGTGGAGAGCAACATCTTCCCCTCAAAATTAAAAAAAACTGCTTTAGCCTGGTCATAATCGGTACTCTGAGTAATCAACGTAGTATATGACGTTCTTCGGCTCGTGCCAACGTTCTGCTCTTTACTCCTATGGGGATTGGGCTAGCGCAAGGCTAGTGGTATATTGCGCTAGTGTTCCTAACTTAATTTTAGGTGTGGTATATGATTTATGGGGGTTAAAGTCCCAAAGCGACAAAGGCTGTGAGGGACGCCGTAGTGAAGGGCTCCGGAAATTTCGACCACCTGGGGTTCTTTAACGTGCACTGAATTAGCACGGTACACGGGCCTCAAGAATTTCGCCTCCATCGAAATTCGACCGCTGCGGCCGGGATCGAACCCGCGTCTTTTGGGTCAGCAGCCGAGCGCCATAACCACTGAGCCACTGACTTAATTTTAATAGCCACTGTAAATAACAGACGAACCTCACTTCGCGCTATATGGTTATCAGGACGCCAGCGTGGTCACGTATCAAACATTTGCTTTTCAGGTTTTTAAGGCGGAAGCTTTTAATGCCTCATCGTTGTAAGCAGCGGTTGTCGACAGAAATGTCACGCTTTTCAATTGGTCGAAACGGTCGTGACGTCACAGTGCGCGCATTTCAAACGGGGCCAATTGTACTTTGGCTAGTAACCATGAAACCAATTAAAGGGATCGTATAGTGACGCTCTAAGTAAGTGGGAATGAGTTTAGTTAACTGATTAATTTACCCAATTAGCCGAATTAACCTTTCTAATCAGGCTAGATAAATGAATAAAATCGAGTAGGAAATTGGTCGAGTTCGGGAACCGAACCCCGGCCTCTGGTGTGCGAGACGAGCATGCTATCACTCCGCCATGCCTGCTCGATGGTTAGGAGTGAACAAAGGCGCGTCTAGTGAATACGGTGCATTAGTTCACTCCCATCTTCCTCCCTTCCCGTTACGGCGAGGTTCAGGTGTCCACCGAAGTACGCGAGACAGATACATTTCCTTTCCTCAAAAACCAATTTACCGACTAGCAAGGCGTACAACCGAACGGGCGATGGCGTTCTGTGGACTCCCTGGCAGCGTTACAAGACACTGTCGCGTTTTACTCTTACGGGCGAAGTTTAACATCTTAACAACACATCAGTGACACAAGCAGCAACACTGCGCTTAAGGCTTTCGCCTCACTGCACTTTAGGTCAACAAAGTGCCCCCCTGAATTTTTAGTATTGATCGGGTAGCAGCATTGTCTTGCAAGCTGGTCATAAAATGGCACTTTCAGAAAATGTACTTTCGAGATACTTTGCTTTCCTTTGCAAGCAGAGTACACAAAACATGGTAAAAGAAATTGATTCATACTTGATTGGCTTTATAAAAAAACTGGTTTCGAGGAAAGGAAATGACGCAGTCTCACAAATCTCGGTGGACTCCTGAACCGCGCCGCAAGGGAAGGGAGGAAGGTGGGGGTGAAAGAAGAAAGGAAGAAAGGTTCGGTAGTGGAGGTCTCCGAAATAATTTTGACCACCTGGGGATCTTCAACGTGCACTGGCATCGCACAGCACACGGGCGCCTTTTGCGTTTCGCCTACATCGAAACACGGCCGCCGCGGTCGGGTTCGAACCAGGGTACTCCGGTTAATTATAAATCGATTGCTATCTTATTCCCGTTTTACCACGAATTTCTTAATTGACTTGGTTTTGAAAATCACAATTCACTAATATTAATTCTTTGTATACCACTAATTTGTCGTATTTCACACAGGGATGACACCAGGGTCTATTTTGCAAAATAACAAATGTGCCTCCGGTTCTCTCCTAATACTCTTTCCAGCAGAAATGGGAAACAGCAGTCGTGCGCGCGGGCGATTATTGCGAGAGCTGCAAGTTCAGCCAGCCCAAAGCCAGCCGAGCTGAGGGTCGCCATCTGGCCGGAAAAAATGGAAACAGCAAATCAGCGGCTGCTGCTTTCAGCCGTAGTTTTGCTTCTTCCCGGCAGATGGTAAAGCTGCTGAGCTCAGTTTGACTGACATTTTAGCATCAGCACCCTCTGTGAGAGGTTGGTACGCAGATGTATTATTTTGACCATTTTGACTATAAAGGTTAGGGTGTAAACACAAATATCGGCGAAATCTGAGCGCTATAAAGCCAGCGATAAACGTGCGAAAATTTCGTACGTTGTGTCAGAAATGCGCAGGTCACGATATTTCGCTTCAAAACAACCGCAATCATTTGTAAGTAGCTGTATCTATACCTTGGGGTCCAAGACGAAATGATGCGGCATGTCGACCAGAATGACAGTGTAGCCGTATCTAGCTGCCAGCACCAGAAATTTCGCAATCTCCCACACCATGACGTTGGTGTTCCTGTTTATGATCATCGGCACGTTGTTCTTCATGAAACCTTCGATCCTAAAACAAAGGAGAAGAAGGCATGTAATACCCTCTAACCTTTGAGGGTATCCTGAATAAATAAATAAATAAATAAATAAATAAATAAATAAATAAATAAATAAATAAATAAATAAATAAATAAATAAATAAATAAATAAACTTGCAGCACACCTTGCCAAACTGTGCTTATATATATATATATTCAGTAAGCCTCTAAAAAGCTACCTAAGTTTCGGGACATTGTTTCCGCAGGTGTTCATCTGGAAAGCGGAAATAAATTGATACAAAAAGGTTTTATTGGCCCTTCCAGCGGTAACGCGTACAATTACAAAATTGATCAAAAAACACAGGAAGCATGGGTTGTTGCCGGGTTATGAACTGGGACTCCTGCAGCAACCCCGGAATCGCTGGCTATTCTGGAGGGGTGAATAATAGAGTTCCCCTTTCTTGGGAACTTCGGAATAAACAAACCACACACCATGCGCGCTCGAGAAGCGAAAAGAAAGGCAGGAGTATGCTCTTCAACAAACGGCTTTGGCTAAGATACGTCGGACGGACACGGTGTATATATGTTTTTTTCGGACATGTGGGACAGATCCAGTAAGTGTTTTTCGAAGCCCGACGTGTCTCACACTTTCTCGTAGGTTCGGTATCATAGGTACGATAGTGTGTTTCCGTCCTATTTTGGTCGTAACAATTCAAGTCGACACGATTGCAAAAGTGCGGGTCGCGGGCTGGCGTAGCTTTACCGACTGCTTTACGCATGTGTTCCCACTGCCCGGGACGGGGCGATTGGCGTACTGTGCGCATACTTTGAGTGCACCCAAATCAATCAAATTAGTTTTATTAACATCGCTATTAAAAACAATTGCTCATGGTTTAACTTGGCTTAAACCTGGTGTGTAAGCGAAATCTGCACAGCATGGCTACGGTAAGGCGCTGCTTGTGGTTAAGCAACGATTAAGCAGGTGGTTTGGCTTTGTTGAACTTTATTGCTGCTTCTTCTTGGTTAATCCTATGAAGACGCTGCGGTGATCCGTAAAGTACTGAGACTTGGTTTGAAGTTGGTTATCGTAGCACGCATGGCTTCACTCACGAGACTCAAATCTTGCTTGTGCCGCTGCCTTTCGCAGACTCAACACATGCTGCCAAACGGGTTCTCCGTAAACGTGCGGTGAAACTCTCTGGTCGCAGCCTCAAGAGAGAGACATGCCCTAGTGGAGGGCTCCGGAATAATTTCGACCACCTGGGGATCTTAAACGTGCACAGCACACGGGCACCTTTTGCGTTTCGCCTACATCGAAACGTGGCTGCCGCGGTCAGGTTCGAACCCGGGTACTCCGGCTTAGTAGCCGAGCGCCTAACCACTGTGCCACCGCGGCGGGTGGGGGCATTGGCGGGCAAGACATCCGGCGCGCCTCCGCACCTACCGGACTCGAAAAATGTCTGGAGGTGCACCCACCAAGGGGTGCTCCAGAGGAAGAACCTTCGCGCGGGTTCAACAGGCACCTGTCAAATTTTACGGGGCACGGTTACAAAAAGGTGTGCAAGGTGGGTTCCGTATAACGGCTGCCGCCGTAAAATTACGGGACATGTGATGTGACAATTATGTAACAGCAGTAACAGCAGTAACAGCAGTTGGACTTACCCTCCAAGATTACTTTGATGCCTTTACTCGATCCCAACGCTCTACATAGGTGAAAATTTTTGTGCAGAGTGAGGGTGCGGGGAGGTAGTTAGGTTAGAAATCCCCACTCCAGTTGTAGGGGAGAGACCCGAAGGCGGTTGCCACGGGAAGAACACACCAGAAATGGCCGTAACATTGATAATCATAATAATGACCACGAATGACTCAGCAAAAATGAAAAACACTAAAAATGACTCAGCAAACAGTATACCATAGTTGATCAGTAAAGTTGAGCAAAGAGCTTTTAATGAGCAAAGAAATACATGGCAAAGTACATAAGAAAACACGAAATGAAGATAAGCAGTAGAAGAGAATCAAAAGCAAGGAGAACGCCTAATACTAACGCAGTGTCTTCGCATAATGACAATTAACCGCTCCAGGAATGTTTGCCCGGAATGTACCAGTGTTAATCTTTTCTTGTGTCGTGCTACTCGTCGGGTGGTACGATGGTTCGCGAACCACATTAATCATGATGAGTCGCCTCCGAAAGAAAGACACCGCAAATGCGATGGCGCTCAACTGCGTCATTTAGCAACCAGCCCATAGAAAACAGGAGCCTTCAAGCCGAAACTAACCACACCGACACGACCACCACCGCCACACACAGAACATGAACATGGACGTGGGCGCTCTACGTGCGCATAGACGACTTACTTGCTGTGACAGAGATCGTGCGACTCGCGAATGGTCACGCTGCTTCTCTCGGGAGCCATGGGCGAACTGAACAGCTTGTCGGACCAGTAGGCACGGCTGTCTGGGTACAGCTCTTCCAGTTCGGAGGCGATGATGTTCTTGCCCGAGCCGGGAGGCCCACGCACCAGCAACAGCAGACGCCCGTGGGTGCGCAGGAAGCGCTGCGTCTCTTCATCCCTCACGCAGGGTGCGTCGACACGGTCCAGTAGCTGCGTGTTGTCCAGCGTCCGATCGGCGCCGTCGTCCCCCATCGCTGCACTCGGTGATAACGTTCACCCCAGCTGAAAGGACACGGCGTTAGGCTTCGTTACTGTCAGAAAACAAGGTCGCGTGACGTGGAAGAAGGAAGACGAAAACAGTTCGTGCTTCCCTAACAACAAATTTTTCAGACAGTCTATAGAGTGTCCACAGACTTCTGTCTATAAAGTCTATAGACTCTCTATAGACAAATCCTAGAGAACAGTTCATAGGCAATACAAATGCTATAGACTGTCTATAGACGATCTATAGATTTATGACCATACACACTTGGTAGACTTTTGTCTATAGACAGTCTATGGAGTATGAATAGACAAAAGAAGTATCTATAGGAAGGCAATAGGCTGTCTATAGACCATTTTTATATGGGTTACTACGTTGCACAGGCGGTGACGCTTACTTTTAATGCAATTCTGCCGTACGAGTCCTTCCTCCGTGTGACCGTAGCGGTAATGTATGCCTCTGACTAGAAACGTCGGGGCTGATACATAGGTCGCGATTATACTCACCAAGCGGGACTCCTCACCCTGAGCTCTACTCCTATCCACCCACTACGCCAAACGCCTCAACAGACGCCTGTACCCACCACCCCACAAATATCTTCCCCCGGAAGAATCATGCTTTCGCTGGCGAGTTCAGACACTCACATACCTATATCCCCCTCCATCGCCTTCGCACCGCACTATACGTAGATGCATGTCTTTGGTGTGGCTACACCCCTACTTTCGCACATATCTCATGGAGATGTCCACACAAACCCAACCCGCCTGATGCGGCTTTGGAGTTGAGGGAGGTGAAGCTGGTCAGCGTCCTTCTGGAAGGCCAGGGGGCGCTGCCAGCCAACCCGTAACAGCTTTAACAACCGCTTCTGCGAATAAATGTTCATTCATTCGTTCCTCTCCCTTCACTGTCGTGCAGGCCAGTGAGCCACGCCGATACGCTGGACTTTCTTTGATTGCAGACTTTAATCGCACCGAACTCTCCACGAACGACGACGTCGGCCGTGAGGATAACATGGGAAACGAGATAATGATGCGCAGTGTTCGATCAAAGCCAGCAGTTAAAGCTTTTGAAACAGCAGGGCGAAATTATATAGTAGTAGTAGTTATAAGGTTTATTAAAACCGAAACGATTTGAAGTTGAAGTTCCACTGATTTTATCCGGTGGGAGGGGCCCTTATTCCAGAGCTCCTGTTGCTTAGGCTAATCGTGCTTCAAATGCTCCGGGGCTCGCTCGCGCAAAGGGATCCCCGCTGATTATACTCCGCGTTTATAGCGCTCATGGTTCTCCGAAGCGTTAAGTGAAGCGGGCTATCTATAAAAAAATTGGCTGTGGTTTAGCTCTGGTTAAACCTGGGGTGACGCGAGAGCTGGACTGGTTTCACTATCGGCGGCTAGGCGCGCCTTCCGAACGGCGTGGTTACGCCGCATATTGAGGCGTATCGCACGCTCTACCTCCGTCTCGGCTCGCCGCCTCCTTTGGTTTCGTCCCAACGCCGAGCCCTGGCTTCTTTCAAAGCCGCCGAGCTCAGCTCGTCCTCTCCTCCGCTCTTCATCTTTGCCCCGGCGACTCCGCCGAGCCGCCCCACCCTCCCCCCCCCCCCCCCCCCCCTCGACACGGCGCATGCGCACAGCTGTTGCAGCTCGGTTTCGCCGACGCGCCGCGCCGCCGGCTGCAGCAGCTGCTCCGCATTACGTGACCAACCCACGTGGCCAACGGCGTAGCTCTCGCTACAAAAGTAGCATCATGCTAAAGAGCTGCGACTTTTCATACCAGCGGTTGCATAATGGCCTTCGTCATCATCCGGTGATTGCGCGAAACTATGATGCTTTTGACCTTCTTCAGAGATGCATTTAATTTGCCGTGCGTGCCAGCGCACGAGTGGGCTTGAGCATCACTACACCTTTCACTCGGAGGCAATATGAAGAACAAAGTGAAATAAAGTTTCCCATGCTGAGTGCGTACTGTTTAAACTCTTTAACTCTTTGTGTTGTCTCCAAGTTTCTGTTTTTTATTTTTGGTCTTTCAACCGCTTTCTACGTTTCGACTGCTTTTCAGCGCACCATCGGTTACAACGCAAGTGTAGAGCGAATCTATCCCCCCCCCCCATTGTTTCTGTGCGACAAGGAAATAGACCAAAGATACCCCAGCAAAAATCTAATCACAGGATAATTTTTAGCGTACAAATTTTGACGCTTCTGACATGTTTAATAGAATTATGTATTAAAATCATGATTTCGCATGCTGCTGTTGTTGGTGGACCACGGGCTGCTGTTGGCGTATCTGTTGTTTTTTTCCTAAAACCTGTATCCCACTCCATGACCACTGCGCTTGCTTTTATTCTATTATTTCGCCTTGCTAGTGCAGTCCGATTCTTTCACTCTACTTCTTGGCTCAGGCAGGCAGAAGTTGTGTACCACCTAATGGCATGTTGCAAGCTATTTTCTTTTTTACATTTTCACGTGCCCATCTTCAAACCAAATCGCAAAAAAATAATAAACATCTCACTGTGTTTTCCTAGACGTAATGCACGTTCCCAGGCTATCCCACCGCCTCTGTTTTAATACGAAGTCATGCGCGAGTTTACAAAAATCTCAACTTAAAACTTGGAGACAAATCTCATTCCAGCACGAGCAGAAATCTCAAGAGAGAGAATAGGATTTGCGCAAACCGCTCACGGACGACGCATTCGAACGTACTCCATATCGTAAACGTTTTGAAGCGCAGTGGTAACGCGAGGAGTACGAGCTCTGGAGTCGTGTGAACAGTACACCGACTGCGAGAGCCAAGCATGGCTAGCCTCCGGCCTGCTCCGGCGATACCGCAGCCGGCCTGTCTGATCTGTTGCGGCAAGGGCGATAAAAATAGAAAAAAACGAAAGCAGTGGCCCCTCATCTCCCTCCGTTCGCACAGCTGACACTCACGCTGACTCAGTGAACAGGGATAATGTTTAGCTTTATTTTTCTTTCAGGGATAGAACGGATATCCTTTTTATCACCACTTGTTTGTCTCGCACTTGCCGAAACCAAATTAGGCTTGTTATGCTATCGCTTCTGTACAACGAGCGACTTCAACAAAAACAAAAGTATAGAGACACATGCGATAGAATAAATGTGGTATGGGACACTGATTTGCTGCATGCAGCATATAGTGTTGAGAACATTTTTTCTTTCATAATGGACAGAATTTTTTTTTTCAATTTCCAGTTAGCACTTCATAATACAATTTTTCGACAAATCCAATGCTCTTTTAAAATATATTTGCAAGCTAAGTATTCCCAACGGTAACACGGTTGAAATCGAAAACTTTAATCCGGCCTTTCATGGGTTCGGGCATTACTCCGATAAAAAGAAAAGAAAAAAAAACGCCATTTGACATCGGCATGATACCTGCCTAAAATGTTACCCATTACTTACATAGTTTCATATTCGCTGACATCTGCCCAGCAACAACGCTAAAAATGCAATGTAAACTTTGTAATCGGAAACTGTAATCCGGCCTTTCATGGGTTCGGGCATTACTCGGATAAAAATAAAAAAACAACAGCAAAAAAACGCTATTTGCCATCGGCATGATACCTGCCTAAAACGTTACCTATTACTTACATAGTTTCACATTCACTGAGATCTGCCCAGCAACAACGCTGAAAACGCAATGTAAACTTTTCCGCTGCCAAGGGGCAGGAGCAACGCAGTCAACGAAGTGTATACGCTGCATTTTTAGAGCATGCTATCGTTGGTAGTACTGGAAAAACAACAGCCACATACCGTTGTTGCTTCCTCAAGGAGAGACGTCTGATCGGTTCTCAAGTTGCCTGGCGACGCTGGCGGCGAGTCGTGCGCGCGCAGCACACACAGCAGTCAGTCAGATTCAGTTCTGAAACTATACACTTACTGTTCGTTCCTACGTGTCTGTGCTTCGCGCCACGAAGTGTGTTGCCTTCAAGCAAAAAGCACTCCGATCGCGTAGCTTATCGCCGGTGTCGGAATAGCGGAGCAGCTCAACAGCAACGGAGCCGCTAGACTGCACTGCCTGGCACTTCAGTTCTTATTGTCGAAAGCCAGTCCTTGCAAAATTCGAACACGTTGACGAGCGGCACGCGCTTACGAAATGTGGTGGAGCTACTCTACGCCACACGGCTTCTCTTTTCATGCTCTCGCACATAAACATTTGGCGCTGCAGTCGTATGCGATCTTGGGCTTTGCCGCGTTTGGCTGCGAGCTTCCTTAGCGGTCGCGTGGCCCGCAAAAGACGCTGGATGTCCAGAAGATGTAAAGAGGACATCTTTCAGCAGAAAATTTTGTGTGGTGCGGAGCCAAATACCTCCTGAAAAAAAGGGTGAAGGAGATGGTGAGGCTTCCGTGTGCACGCTAGTTACTGTGGCGCAGGAAATGCAGGTAGAAGGCGGACGCGATAGCAAAAATCTGGGAAGTGCCGCTGTTTCATGATGCACGTGAGTAGATAAACAGCCCCACTAATGCCAGGGGATTCCAAGAGAAGGCAAGCGTAGCAGGGGCGGCAGAAAGTTAGGTGGGAAGATGAGATTAAGAAGTTTGAGGGAGGGGATATGGTGGCGGCAGCTGGCAAAGGACAGGGTTAATTGGAGAGACAAGGGAGAGGCCTTTGCCCTGCAGTGGGCGTAGTCAGGCTGCTGGTGATGACACATGCCAGGAGAGAGGGCGGAGCTCGCCTGATAGTGTGGGCTTCCTCACGCTATTGCTTTCACCTTAACTGCACTGCCTCTACACGATCGTGTACAGTCGTGAATAATATGAAAAGGAACAAACTACGTATACAAAATTGCGATTTTTCTAGTTATTTCGCTACTGAATGTCAGAATGACTTGTGGATATCATTCGGCAAGGCGTAAACTAGTTAGGAAACAGAAAAAAACTGTGCTTTTCACGCATAATTATGGAGTAATAACTAAATGAATGCTCGAACATTGTTCCCTTCCATATTGCTCACGACTGCATTGTTGTTTCCCGACGCAGCCGCTGCCTTGTACTATTTGCAAGCCTAAAGAAGGTTTAGGAGGAGGAATTAAATTGTTGTTTAAAGCCGCCGGCCTAGAAAGTTGTGGTCAGCCGGCAGAGTAACCCAGTAAAAATATCTGAATGTATAAAAATTCCCTACTGTCATTAACCGGTTCTAGTAAATTCTCTTGTGGAATAATCTGACGATTATAAACATTTTTGAATTCTTACGGCACCGTACATGACTTTACTTGAAGGAACAATGAGGGCAATTCCGTGCATTTTTGTCGTTAGAAAAAAAAAACGATTGTGTGGCTTTCTATTGTGATGCTTTTTGGTATCGAAAGGCTCACTTATGCTGGCAAAATTGGACTTAGAAGTTGTTCTTTTTTTTCCACACTCGATTCGAACTCACAACGTCGGTAACGAAATGGCTCCGTGATCACTGCTTGCAAATGAAATGCGGTGTGGCCTCAAAGACCCGCTGCAAAGTTTGGTCGTGGAATGAGCGGTGGCGGCAATACATCATTTTATGGCATTTTGCAGCTCATAAAAGGTCTCTTTTCAGCTGAAGCAGCTTATTTGTGATAAGAACGAGGTGATCAGACCGTACAGGCAAGCTTTCGGATGCCTCCTTGTCAGATGCAGATCGCTGAAGCGCACGGAGAGATAAGATTTCTACGGCGGAAGACAGACAGAGGGTATCCGCCTTCATTTTTTCTTAAGTATGCTTCTACCTTTGAGGAAGGGAAGGCACCGGAAGAAAGAGGGTCGCTATGGACGACAGCGTGGACCGAATGTAGATGTGCATGCGTAAAACCACACTATCTGTGAACCTGATTACTGCCGGAAGTCGAGGCCGTGCACTGGTTTATTGAAACTAAGTAAAGATGGAAGGGTTCAAAAAGTCTACCGAGCGTCTGGATTGACTCAGTACGAAGACCGCCGTAAATGACTTATCAAGATGGGCTAAGGAGAAGCAAAGGGCAATACATTTGACTGGCTGTGCAGGGAGAACCGCAGAAATTGATTATCGTATGCTCCATTGTCTATGCAATAGAGCACGGTGCAGACTCCGGAAAGCACGGGCGCGCGCGCGCGCGCGCGCACACACACACACACACACACACACACACACACACACACACACACACACACACACACACACACACACACACACACACACACACACACACACACGCACGCGCACACACACACACACACACACACACACACGCACGCACGCACGCACACACACACACACACACGCACGCACGCACGCACACACACACACACACACACACACCATTCTGTTATTTGATGTCCGGGCTCTCCGGCCTCAGCACCTCATATTTCTCTATCTGCAATCCTCCCTCTGCAATAATTTGGAAAAATAAAAACAAAAGAAAACACACTTATATGGTTGTTTTCTCGAAATTTGCGCGGTACTTTAGAAGAAACAGTAAAATACTTGCCCAGTAGAATATTCAAGCACTGTTATTCAAAACAAGGCTTCAAAACGGTCTTACTGTGAACTCAGTCGAAAAGCAATTTGACCATTTAGACTGTGCACTTATAAGCAATGCTATGCTTTACCAAAATTAGCAAATGAACGTGAAAGCAAGACTTCTGTCACAAGGGCTGGCATGATAGTCTTCCTTTTTGTGTTGACACTTCGGCAGCGCTGATTTGATGAGAGCATGTTTGAAATAGAACACATTCTAGTTCACTGTAGCAGCTGTGCATTCTTCTGATCACTTCGTCGTCGTCGCCTCCTGGCTTCAGATCTTTCGCCAATTCCTTCATACCCTTAGCAATAGGACGAGGAACTAGTGTTGGAGAAGTAAGAACTGAAACTGCGCTCAAAACGGTCCGAATTATGAGACAAAAGCTTACAAGAAGGCTCTCACATTGGCCAGACTTCTATAGACATCCGCATCCAAGACGCCTTTTTAATGGACGAGGGTGGTGGTGGTGAAAAACTTTAATATGCAAAGAGAGTTTGAGGGTCAAAAAACCCTGCTACATGGTCGGTATCCTTAGTCCGGGACACCGCACGACGAGGCCCCGTCTCGCGCCCGCTTTACTAGAGCCCTTTGAGACTCCAGTGTGGAGCAGTTGAGGAGGGCAGTCTCCCATGCCTCTCGGGTGGGGGTGGGGGAAGGGGGAAGGTGAGGATTCTGAGTACATGCCCACACCATGTGAAAGATATCGCAGATCTCTCCACAGTGCGGGCAGCGCCCATCTGTGTTCGGATCGAAGTGTTTTGCTATGGCAGGACAGAGAAGAGTTCCTGTCTGCAGGCGCCGCAGAGTTCGCTCCTCCGCCTTACTCAGCCCCTTGGCAGGTACTGGGTAGAGACGGTGGCTGTCGTAATAATGAATTAGGATTTCGCGGAACCGCAGAGCGCCCAGCCATAGCCTTGAAGTCTAGTCATAAAAAGTAAAGAGGAGAGTGTCGGTCCCCCCGTGATCACGTCACGTGATAGCGTGCGTGATAGCGTGTGTTATAGCGCGCGCGCATGCGCAGACCAGCGCGGCAAACTGATCAACCTCCTTGCTGTATACTCCCGCGCCATGGGCCACGCAGACGCGCGCACTAAAACATACCAGAACCAAAACATTAGGGACTGACTCGGAGAGCGAAAAATGGAGGAGGGAGCGGCCTCACGAGCCCTTGGCTCTCGAAAGCTTGATGTGCGCTCCCTCGCTTAGCTTTTTTCCAGCATGCATTTTGGCTTTAGGATTGCAAAAAAACAATGAAAGTTGGTTTTGAGGAAAGGAAATGACGCAATAACTGTCTCACATATCTCGGTGAACACCTGAACCGCGCCTGAGAGAAGGGAGGAAGGTGGGAGTGAAAGAAGAAAGTGAGAAAGAGGTGCCGTAGTGGAGGTCTCGGGAATAATTTCGGCCACCTGGGGATCTTTAACGTGAACTGACATCGCACACCACACGGGTGCTGTTTTGCGTTTCGCCTCCATCGAAACGCGGCCGTCGAGGTCGGGTTCGAACCCGGGTACTGCGGCTCAGTAGACGTCCTTTCCTTTCATGACTTTTGCGCAGAGTTTGAAGTAGATGAAGACGACGATGTGCAATGCACAGCACGAAAATGTGGCAGTTTAACACGAGGCGTGATTGGCTGCGGCGATAGCATAGTTCCCTCCTGCAGTGGTCAGAGAAGCTGATCTTTTCGCGCCGCAGATGGAAGTTGATGAAGACGACGACGAGGTGCGCATGACAACGGCGATAGCGTAACGGACATTTACAAAGAATTTGACTTTTTCCCGGATTGGTTTCCTCTCCTGATGCGCTGTATATCCTTACCGGCCTTTGAGTTCTAATATGTTTTCTATCATGTTTGTGCCACGTAGCGCCTACCTAAGTGCTCTGGAAATATTAACGAGATAGCGTTAAGGGGCCCCGTGTCGCAGAAAAGCCGACGTCGTCGTCGGCGGCGTTCGCCGTGAGCGAAAAAAACTAAAGGGGCACCTTGGCTTTCTGAAGTGCTGCAAGGCCTTTGCTGGCGCCCTGTTTGGCACTGACTGCGAGACTGCTCGTTGCTGACGTCACGATGCTACAGCCAATTAGCCTAATTAGTCTATTTAGCAACACGAACATTTTTTGTGTATAACCACACACACACATATGTATATATATATATATATATATATATATATATATATATATATATATATATATATATATATATATATATATATATATATATATATATATATATCCTTTCTGTACATAACCATGCAAAATAAATACCATGAAAGAAAGAGAAAAAAAAGATAGCATAGTGCACTCGTGCAGTGGTCAGCGAAGCTGATCTGTTGGCGCCGCCGTGGAGTTAGAAACCCAGTCTGGGCAATATATTTATTTTATTTCTGCAGGCACCTGCGAGGCTTCAGACAGATGATGATGATGAAAATATCTATTGTAGTACAGGTACAGGTGAGGGAGAGGATATGATGTTCTTAGTCTGGGACTCCATTGGCGTAAGCTGCTGCCCCTGCTAATTCGATAAGCTGACTGCTTTGTTCGAGCCAGACAGTGCTGATAGACAGAAACCTTCTTTTTCAGGATTGCTGGTTAAAGAGTACTTTAGCACTAAAGGAAAATTGGGCTAATTAGTCGGAAAAATAACCCCTGACCTTTGGATTGCGACTCACGGTTAAAAGCCTTGAGTTGCGACGATCAAAATTCCTCATATGTCAAACCAAGCAATAAGATTTATATATAAGCGTTATGACCGCCAGTTCCCTCCCACAGCTCATGCCCACACCTTATCACTTGACATGCTTCAACACAGACGCATATGTGATCGCCTTATCACTCTTCACAAAATCATCAACAAATGCATTTATGTTGACGCCCCGCTTTTCTTTTCTTTCGCCAGTTCTTCAGCACGTGTCACTCGCCGTACCAACCCGATTAAAATTGTGCCGTTTATGTCATTTTTAGACTGTTTCAAATATTCATTTTTTCCTTCGACAGTCGAACTATGGAATGATCTGGATTTTACATTACGTCAGATGTCTGTTGACCGCTTTGAGCAGAATTGCCTAATCATGTATTTTCTTATTAATACCACACTATTGTTTATGTAAAATCTCTGATTCACACTTGTAATTATGCACTTTCCTACTGTTTTATCTATGTTTTCCATCCTCTGTACCACTCCTGCAATGTCCCAACTCATGGGATAGCGGTATTTGTAAATAAATAAATAAAAACTTTATTAAAAACTCAATTAAAAACGTAAACGATATGTACGCACAATAGTCATCTAATGAAGGAAACCCTTGTTACCCCAAAAATTATATACCTTGAGGAGATATCTTAAGATATTATTGCTTTTACACCTGTTTTTATGTATGGCATGCTTCTGATGGGGTTGGCCTGTTTAGATTTTTGGGCCGCTCATATTTTTCATTCAGGCAGCAGAACTAGTGTCAAGAGTGCCATGGCTCTCTGCAACTCATGGTAAACCCGTGCTGTGGCCCTTATTTTTGCTTATTCTGGTTACCTTCGCTTACATCAGCTTTGAATACGGCACTCCCATGAAAAAAAAAAAAAAGCTCATGATACAAATCCTGAACTAGCACTGAAAACGTCCCGAAATACGATCCTCAAGACATCTTGAGTATGCGCAAAGGATAGACAAATGGATCCCAGTTGGACTGCTTGAGGACCAATTAGAGACAATCTCAGGACGTCTGAACATCCTGACGCGGGCATCGTGAGGTCATACTCAGAACGCCTTTGCGTTGACTGGGTGTGTAGCGTGGTCTTTCACATAATATGGATACCGTGTGAATGTCTGCGTGGGCGAGAGTAGCCGCTGTCGGGATTCATTAATTCTATCGCATCATACCTCTAAAAGCGCAGCTTGAGTGTTCCACCAATTTTTTTTCGGTTTAGTGTGGCATAAGTGAACAGGCTACAAAAAACAAAACAAAAAAAACCACCGGGTTAGAAGTATCCTGTTGTAGTAAAGGATTGACAATATTAAAAAGGTTAAAATTTATTGGAAACAGAGAGAGCACTGTGGTTGACAGAACAGAAAAGAAATGAATATATCCCATAGCACCATCAGGTAACAAACTTGGGAGGTACATGCGATGTGGAGATGAGACAATGGATAGAACAGCCTATAAGATAACCTGCTGAGTTAGTTGAAGAGAAGTGATTCTAAGAAAAGGGAAAATAATGAGCGGCGGCAGATTGTTGTAGGAAGATAAGATAGGGAACGATAGGCGGCTGTGGCTGGCGCAGCGCCGAGCTATGCTTGGAGATTAATGGGAGAGTTCAGTGTACTTCAGCCGACTTAATCTGATTAATTATTACCATTACGGTGCTTCTCCTCACTTCGGCTTTTTTAAAATCCGATCTGTCGCAATGAATTCGTGCATTGAGAGGGACCTTAACTAATTTCGTTTTTTTCCCCCGAGAATTTCCTTGTGGTTAAATCTGGAAATCGTAAGGCTGCCACCAACACAGGGGTTTTCCCCGTAGTGCAGCATTGTCCTTTGCAAAGTTTATTTCGCAACGTCAGTTTTATGGGTGACATTTTTAGACTGCGCGAGCGCCGCAGTTTGTCGTGACCCAAAACTGCCGCGTTCGCCAGCTTTCTCTGAGAATATTAATCAATTTCCTTGGACCCTTACAAAAAATTTTTCAGACAGTCTATAGACTGCCCATAGACTTCGGTCTGTAAAGTCTATAGGCTCTCTATCGACAGATCCGAGAGAACTGTCTATAGGCAATACAAATGCTATAGACAGTCTGTAGACAGTCTTTAGATTTATGGCCATAAACTTTTAGTAGACTTTTGTCTATAGACTATAAATAAACAAAAATAAATATCTATAGGAAGGCAATAGAGGCTATAAGAAGTCTATTGTCTATAGACCATTGTTACAAGGGGAGGAGGCGCCCTCAAGTTGGAGTGGTGTGCGGGAGATAGTGGTACGCTTATGTCGCTGTCAGTTTATCTTTAAAAAGAACGCGTGTTATTGGCCCGCAATGCATTAGATTTTTCTTCCGTGTGCGGGAGCGAACTGTCAGCAGCAACTTGTCTCTTCAGTGTCCATTGCGTGGGTTTGGACGCCGGAAGAGCTGCCGCTCCTGGGAGCGCTCCTTGGAAAGCTCCAGTGAGTGCTCCTGTTGTGCTTTACGCCAGGAAAGCGCGCCTTCTGGTGGGCCTCCTTGTCTTTCTTGTCTCCTGGGGAGGCGTTCAGATGGGCTGAAGTGGGCTCCTCTTGACCACGTTAAGCAGCGGCCACTCAGCCTGCACGACAGGAAAGAAAAAAACATTGTACACAATTCGATATTATAGCACGGCAGATGTATTTCGCTCTTTTTCTGGCGAAAAATTTATTTCATAGGAAGTCTCGGATGCAGCGGACTTCATCTATGAAAGCAGGTTGCCCTCTCTTTTACAAACTTCATAGTAATACAACAGGAAAAATCGCTGAAACTAAATTCACAAACCACCCGGCATCTTTCGCCTGTCGGAACCTTGTGACGTACACATATATCAATGTGGGTATGTGTTCTATGGATGTCATACTGTGCATGCTAGGTGTCACGGATGCGGTACTGAGCTTAAGAACAAACCCCAGTAGCACAAGTGGGGCTCTGAATTGCGGATGGCACAGCCTGTCAAATCTGCTGCTCCGCTCGCCTGGACGAAAATTCTCGGCGCAGAGGACTGCAGTTTTTCGCCGATTCCGGACAATTCAGACAAGTTTAGATGTTTAAATTATTTATTGAAATACGCAGACTACGCTAAGCTACACTATGGTATGTTGAGCCCAAACAGGCGAGTAGTTTTCGCAAAGAAACTTTTACAACCCGGACAGATAAATACGTAACACCATGTATAAGCTTTCTGTAAGTTTTGTGTTTTTTACGTTCGGGCCCCACGAGTTTTTGGTGTCTTATCAGAGCCGCTCACCGTCGCGCTACCCATATTCTACTCCCTTCGCCTCCTCCTACTCCTCAGTCGTCCTCCTGGATTTCTTACAGTTGCACCATCCAAGGCCTGGTATTTAACCTGAACCTTCCTTTACCCTTTTCCAGTACCTTGCCCCTTCTCCAGCCCGACCCGCTTCCTCATGCATCAGTTCCTTCAGTGTATTCGCAAATACATGTTTTCCAAAACCACCGCCTCTCTTCTATTATCTATCCCCCTTAACTAGCGCAGCCCAGTTGCGGCGACACTTAGGAAAAGGAGGCAGTTACCGGCTGCGCTTCCCTTATAATTTCAATCACCCAATCCGCCTAGGACGTCCTTCCAAATAAGAATCACTCACTTCAACCAAGAACGGGCGCTTCATTGCTGCGATGTAAACAAAAGTGTGCAGCTCTCCTGTAGGCAGTGCAATCCTACACGTAAATTAAGACGTCAAGGGAGCGCACAGAAAAAAACCTGTTCTTGCTATTGCAATCAAATGCACCAAATGTTTATGCCAATCAAACCAACTTAATGAGTCCCTGAACAGCCACGAAAGACACCGATAAGCAAAGGAACGCAGACTGCTAGATGAAGAGATGATAAGGTTTCTTACTCGGTTGTGTAGGGGTGGTAGTATCCCGTGAACACGACGTCCAGCTCCACCGTCACATTGTCCACCAGAAGAAGGACGCCAAGTGTTGGTTTCATACAGCTGTACACGTCGATGCCAGCAACTGTATTTGCGCAGTCCATGCCTTCTGCCGACTGTGCGGCCCAGGACCGCAGTCTCGAAGACAGCAGTGCCCACGGGGCAGCTACGGCCTCGCTGTAGCTGTACTTGGTTCCCTCGACAGAGCCAAGAGGCATGAAGGTGACCCTCGATGGTTCCACGTCTTGCAAGAAAGGCATAAGGTAAGGGGGGATAGGTATTTTAAGGCCTGGATACTAAATACACTGATTGAAAGTTCGGTGCGAGTAAGCGTGACCAGTGTCGTTTTGAAAAGACGATGCAGGTTGCTGGAACTAAAAGACGAGTTGTACTTATTACGGTATAGCGGTGCAGCTATTACTGAGATTTATTTCTGCCCCAGAGAACGTCTAAAAGTGTAGAAGTCAATTTCTTCATCGCCTCGCCACGACCAGCAGCGGTGTAGTACCTTGAAGCTAAGCCATAAGCAGCACCTTTTAAATATATGTAGTGCAGACATAAAGTGCGTTAGACAAAACATCGCTTCTGTAAAAAAGTTAACCGGGGGACGCGAGAATGGTTGAAGATAAACATTTAACTTGTAAATGTTCAAAAAAGCGTCATCAGCGGATAGCACAACTCTCTCTGGGACTTCATTTTACATGTGTTCCATCGCTTCTGCTGACCTTTTGCACGAATTTGATTTCAGCCGTTACATTTCAAATCACCGACAATTTCCAGCAATCCAAACGCTTTATTCTGTAGGTCAGAGCACACTTCCACTCCTAGGTGCAACTCACTTACAAAAATTTTTTAGAGTCTATAGACTGTGCATAGACTTCTGTTTATAAAGTCTATATACTTTCTATAGATAAATCTTACAGAACAGTCTATAGGAAATACAAACGCTATAGAACGTCTATAGACAATCTATAGATTTATGGTCGTATACTTTTAGTAGACTTTTGTCTATAGACAGTCAATAGACTATGAATAGACATAAGAAATATCTGTAGGAAGGCAATAGAGCCTATAAGAAGTCTATAGGAGGTATTCACTGAGGCCGCGCTACCAGACGGCGCGAGCGTCGTCGCGGCAAGCGCGCCATGTTTGCGGTCGTTTCAGGCCAGCTCGCGCAGTGTCACGGTGCGCCATGAGGTACCCGGCCTGAACTGTTAGTGATCCGTAACATATTTGTACGTTGTTGAATGCGTCAGCGACCACTTATCTTTGTGGAGCGCGTATTGTGCATGAAGTTTGCAGCAGAATTCTTCTGCGCCGTGATACAACCGAGCTGCCTCAACTCGGCAACAAAACTGCCTGGCTGCGCTGCACGCAAGTATGTACACGACTTGCAGCTTTTAATATCAGTTGATAACTGTCAGCTAATCATGCAGGGCACATCGTGGATAAACAGCACGATTAATTACCGAAATTCCAAAACTGCCACCGCAGAAATTGATAACTCAAGCTCCTGTAGTCCGCGAACTGCTGACGCTTCTCAGACGGTCTTTCAGCAGAAAGGCAAAGCGTCATAGCTGCCTTATTTACCCGACAGAACGGTCAAACAAAAATACTGCCATGCGTTCGCAGCACGAACGGCAGGCACAGCGAGAATGTTTTGCAGTTTTCATTGTAGCTACGTACGCCGCTTCGTATGCACAAGACGACTAGCGCTTTCGCAGCAACGCAGTGTGCAGCCATTCCGCTAGATTCAGTAGTAACACGTCACTTTCAGCAGATAGAGATGACAAGTTAAGCTACAGCTAAGTGAACAGACCCTTCGAATTACTCACCTCTTCAAAAACGGCACTTCGGCCGTCGGCACCGCGGACGTCGGCACCCTCAGCACGGCTCTTGGACTCACCCGCTTGTCAAGTAATTGCACCCTCTCATAGGTTTATATCCTTTAATTACTTGGTCTGCCAGCAAACTTAAGCCGTGCACAGGGTGGGCCTCGATACCGGTGAATTCAACGCGCAGCAGCAGTCCTGTACGTCTCGCACTGCGCCGGCGCCTCCGCTTTCTTACGGGCCGACCTTTTCACAAAGTGGAACCTTTCGAGCATGGCCGCTCTTTTCTGCTTCGCGCAGTTCCCGGAACACCCTCTCAATAACGCGGTGTTACGGGCCGGACAGTAATTATCTATGGCGAGACGCGAAATACACTCACATTTCACACAACACCGGCTATTTAACGCTGCGGCTGGCTGCAGCGGCAGCGCGCGCGACCACCAACATGGCGAATGCCGCGCCGGCCGCTAGCGCCCCTTGCGGATGACGTCATGTGAATACCTCCTATAGACTGTGTATAGACCATTTTCATAAGGGTTGAGCTCGTACCTTTGGGGCTAGTCCTGCACGCAACTTTTCGCAGAGCATTGTCCTGGTCACTACCATCTTCCTCTGACGAGAATTTGACAAGATCGACGATGCAAGGGACTTCGTCCCAGCTTTGCGGACTGAGGCCCACTGCGAAGTGGCGTGACAGGGCGTCGACGTCACTAGCGTCAGTGGCGCCACCATCACCCCGGGTCAGCGAGGCCTGTTCTTCGCTCAGCTCTACCAGGGCAAACACATATCCTCGTACCACAGCGTAGCCGAATACGCGAAGCGTGTCACTCCGCCCGTACGCTTCTCTAACCTGCGTAAGTCGAATAACAGCGTGGGTTAAATACTCGTGTGGCTCGAGAGGCACAAGAGAAAAATCGACGGCTGGCAGCCAATGGTGTAAAAGAGCCTTTGTGCACTTCTTGGAATCATTAACAGCGAAATAGGGATGTAGTAATGAATGAATGAACGAATGAATGAAGTCTTTAATTAACTCTATAGAGGTTACATCAACAAAGGAGAGAGGACGCAAGGCAAAGAGCTGCGTTTATGCAGCTTGAAAGCCACCCTGCGCCCTCTGCTGGTGTGTGCCAGCAGCTGATCACAAGAGCAGTGGAAGACCGCACTCACAAACAAAAGAAATACAGCCACAAAATACCTGAATGTAATAGAGTTCTATGAAATTCTACTCTGCTATCATTGGATGAAATTATGACGCGCAAATTTCACAATGCTATACTCAGAAAATTATTTACAATGAACACACATGCACTGCAATAAAACAAAAGTATACAGAACAGTGCATGTTTGTTCTATTCGCGGTGTCCTTTATGTTTAGATTCAAACATGTGAATAATTGTGATTAATGCACGCCTTGAAGTCCCTTCATATGTAATTAAGCAAACAAGGGAAGGGGATTGAGGGGCTCGTTATAAATATGAGAGAAGCCAACAGCCACAGAAACCAAGAAGCACAGGGTTTTTTTTTTTTAAATTCATTTATTTCTTTTGTGGTGTTGATCAAGTAAGAATATTACTGAATATGTTGTCGCTTAAAGCTAATTGATTAGAAAAGCAGAAGAAAAAAACTACCGACGATTACGTTACTTCCTAATGCGAAATTTGAGCGCAGCAAATAAGCTGTTTAACCTTTTCGATAGATTGAGGCAAATAAATAGACTGATATATGTTCGACTTGGTACAGCAATGCTTGATTCTCAAAGACGAGATCTATACAAGTGCCTCGCGAGGTTGTCACAGCCGTGGGACGCGTTACGAGCGAGAGGAACGGGATGTTCTCCCGCATAAGTGTTAGGAAATTGCTGTTTGTCTTTATGTCAACATTAAAGTCCCCCACTACTAACATCGGTGTGGATCAATGGACGGTTAATGCGAGTTGCAGGAAGTGCACGACGTCTTTCGTGAGTGCGGTAGGGGCGAAGTAGGCAGCTACTACCAGCAAGCCGTTGGGCAACTTTGCGGCGCACAGTTCGCCAACTTCATGTGACGTGCCAAACATTTCGACTGGTATTGCAGAGAGACCTGTGCGCAAGTAGATAGCGACTCCCGCCGCTCTGTTGTGGTCTCTGCGAGCACCACAGCAGTATAGGAAATCTATGATTTCGAGAGGCTGTTCGGGATCCATCCAGGTTTCAGCAAAGCAAAGTACAGAGGAATGGCGCAGAATGTGATCGTGGTGTACGTCCTTGGCATGTGCGGCAAGGGAGCGTACGTTAAGAATGTGGTTGTGAATGATGAATGAAGTGCTGCCAGCGAATGACGCGTCCATTGGCTGTCTGCGTGTGTTACTGATGTGTGGTTAACATGTTAAGCTTCGCCTGTAAGAGTGGAACGCGACAGCGTCTTGCAACGCTGCCAGGGAGTCCACAGAACGCCATCGCCAATTCGGCTGTACGCCTTGCTGGACGGTAAATTTATTTTTTGAGGAAAGGAAATGTATCTCTCTCGCATATCTGGGTGGACACCTGCACCTCGCCGTAAGGGAAAGGGGGAAGATGGGAGTGAACGAAGACGCCGTATTAGCTAGACGCGCCTTTGTTCATTCCAAACCATTCAGCTGGCATTACGGAGTGGCTAGCGTGCTCGTATCGCACTCCGGAGACCCTGGTTCGATTCCCCAACTCGACCAATTTTGTTCTCGGTTTTATTGATTTATGCGGTCTAACTAGAAAGGTTAATTAGGCTATTTCATATTTATATTATTGTATTTCTATCCATCGTGTTCTGTCATTAACCTGTCAATTGTTGGAACTGTCTAGGATGTTCGACACAACGTATATGAAACGAGCAACGTCTTACTGAGTGGGGAAGTGCGTGGTGGTGGAGGGAACGCGGCTTCGTACTTATGTTTTTTTCAGCAGCGTCTCCTTCCGCGGACGCTGTTGTCGCTGCGGCGCGCGTCTTTCTTTTCTTTTCTTCTGACCTTTTCATTCTCCTCTATATTAATTAGGCTAATTGATTAATTAAGCAATTAACTAAACTCAGTCCAACTTAGTTGCAGCATCACTATACGATCCCTTTGATTGGTTGCATGGTTACTAGCCAAAGTACAATTGGCTCCATTTGAAATTCGCGCACTGTGACGTCACGACCATTTCGACCAATTGAAAAGCGTGACATTGGGGGCGGAGCTGGTTACGAGGCCGACGCCGACGACGACGCCGACGACGACGCGAAACCCAGGAACGGACGCCAAAGAGCTGCGCTCTAAAAACAACCACATGCCGCCGGTGGGATCCGAACCCACGACCTCCGAATTACGCGTCCGGTGCTCTACCTCTGAGCTACGGCGACGGCTGTCATACCTTCTGCTTTCGGGGGTATTTCTGTTTACAAATAACATAACCTTGAGAGTGTTCATCAGCGCCACCCACGTTCGTAAGCGGCGCACGTGGAACGTCCTGAGTTACCGCTGGTGTGACGTAGAATGCCATCGAACGGCGAGGGTGGAAGCTGTGTGAGAACCCTCTTATGCTTCCTATGGCGTCAAGGCTGCCAGAACCGAGGCCCTCGCTAGTCAATTAAGCAAACAAGGGAAGGGGATTGAGGGGCTCGTTATAAATATGAGAGAAGCCAACAGCCACAGGAATATTGTGGTAACGTGCGAAATTATATTAGCCACTGCTTGGGATATCGAGTGCGGAAGAAAGATATGGACCACGCGACTTGGCACCATGTATTGTAGGCTTAAATAGAAGGAGTGAGGTTGAGACCTGATAAAATAAATTGATTCTTAGTTGAAACGGCGTTATTATACTGATAAATTAACTTTTATGAAAATAACTGCGCGATTTTTCTTATGTTCAACCTTATGAAGTAGATGAACTATAGGGATTCGTATAAGCTGTTACATATCTGCTAGCATATATTTGTGCTGTTAAGCAGCGTGCATGAATAGCAGAAAATCGAACTTTCCGCAATAACATTAACCGTCTTACAGAATGGAGCACCGGGGCATTTATTCCGAGAGCAAATTTGTGCCTGCCAGCGGATCCTTTCCACTATGCTGATATCAGCAAACTGAAAAATACAAGAGATGTTGTCGTAGCTTTTAGGGGCCTGACCTTGACTTAACAAAAAAAAAATTCTTCTCATAACACCAGAATCTTGTTCTTTCTTGCTCATAAAAAGCGCCTCCTGAAGCATTATGCAATCGTATCTCGTTGCGAGAGACCCGGAGCAATCGCGCGGCTCGATTACTGGCTGATGAGTATACAGAAAGCATACAATATAATTTTTTTAATGTACTAAATTCTATAAAACAAATCGTAAGACACGAAGATCACGCCATAGCAATGCCAAACTAACGGGAAATGAAGTTTTGCCCTGTGTACCAAAAAAAGGAAGGCACTAAAAGCCGTTCGCCCCAGAACAAGATGTAGCTCTCTAGAGCAGCTTTAAGGTCAAATATTTCAATTTCTGGGCTACCATAAACTTCGAGGCATCATAGAATCTCCGACTATGCAAAAAATAAAATAAAACATAATGCACACGATTAGTAGCAGGGTACGTTTAAGTAAACAGATCGGTGACGATTTTGAAGACTCCAGAAGTCAGTACTGAAAGAAGAAAAGCTATTGCAGCGTTGAGCCCAATACCTTGTTCTTTGATATAAGTGTATGCGCCGCCACGGTGGCTCAGTGGCTGTGGTGCTCGGCTGCTGACCCGAAAGACGCGGGTTCGATCCCGGCCGCGGCGGCTGGAAATTCTTTGGAGGAGAAATTCTAGAGGCCCGTGTACTGTGCGATGTCAGTGCACGTTAAAGAACCCCAGGTGGTCGAAATTTCCGGAGCCCTCCACTACGGCGTCTCTCACAGCCTTAGTCGCTTTGGGACGTTAAACCCCATAAACCAACCAAACCAACCGATATAAGTGTATGCATACCTTTTCGCTGTTGCAGTAATCCCTGTCCTCTGGGGTGCGACCGAAACGGCATAGCCTCGCCAGGCAGAAGGGGAAAACTTGACTGCTGTACACGTCTCGTGGAGTCAAGGTCCCTGAAAGGCAATTTCATTCTTCAATGTAAAATAAATTACGAGATTGAACTTGAGTCTTCTTAACAGCGGAAGTGCAAGAGCCTTTCCCTGTCCTCTTTTTCACCCTCCGTTTTTTTCTTGTTTCTTTTTAATATATGTTTCTGTGTTTTTTAAGTTATATTTTTGTTCTTGCTCTTTTTAATCATTTTTTTTTAATTTGTTCCCAGATCACTGCGGCGACCCGCATTGGAGCAATGCGAAAGCAAAACGTCAACATACTATATCGACGTCCGGGGCTGTTCTGACGTCCATGCACTACATCGACATCCGTGGCTATTTTGATGTCTAATTGTATTTTTTCGCGTTTTTCGCGTTTCATTAATGAACTAATTATGCCTCATCAATCAAACTTTTCAAACAGCAACATTTTATCACACACTGTCACAATCACACTTTTACGCATTTATCTTGAGAGAACGACGTAATCGTGAGGACAAAATCGTGGACACTTTTTGCTGACGCGACAGAGCCGTACAATGCTCTCGCATTAAAAAAAAACAAAACAAAACAAGATGACCACTTGTGCTGCCAAGCTTTATTCTGTCCGCTGTCCCTGTTTAACGAAAGTGCCAGTGCAAAGCTGATCCGAAAACTCCACGACAGCCCAACCCCCGTCGTTTTCTTTTTCAAAGCCGTTTCAAAACTGCATGAGTGCAAAAATGCAGGATACTGTGACGAAAGTACACTGCTTATCGCTTTGGCTAAGCGGTCTAGACGGCGAAAGACACACGAAAAGCACCACGCTGGGTTTCTGCAACACCGCTGAAGTGGTTCAGAAAGGTGAAAGACCAAGGTGTTGAGGTATCGTGAATTTAATATGAGCCCTTGTCGCTTGTTTTACTGAACAGCGAACGACGGATGAGTGCTACAGGTACGGTTTTGTTCCTGGTTCGAAAATTTCACCACCCGTACATTCGTGGAGCAAGACGCGTTTGTACCGCAGCAGCCAAGCACTGGCGAGAGCTTTCTGCGATGATCTCATTGAACTGACAGCATACCCGAAACACAGAGCAAGTGGCACTCACGGTCTTGCGTATGAAGTGACTTCCTCAGCTGCCGGAACCGTTGCAGCAGCCGCGCCGCGTCCTTGGGTCTCGGGGACCAGCCCGTGGCGAACGGATGCACATCTTCCCAATGTTCTTCTCGGAAGGCCGTGTTTGGCCGGCCTTGTTCCTTGTGGCTGGCGGCGCTCAGAGCCTGGACAGACAACGGCGAAATGTCCCGCTTTTCAATTGGTCGAAATGGTCGTGACGCCACAGTGCGCGAATTTCAAACGGGGGCCAATTCTACTTTGGCTAGTAACCATGCAACCAATTAAAGGGATAGTATAGTGATGCTCCATGTAAGTGGGACTGAGTTTAGTTAATTATTTAATTAGCCTAATTAACCTTTCTAGTCAGACCAGATAAATAAATAAAACCAAGTAGGAAATTGGTCGAGTTGGGGAATCAAACCAGGGCCTCCGGAGTGCGAGATGAGCACGCTAACCACTCTGCCATTACAGCTCGATGGTTTGGAATGAACAAAGGCGCTTCTAGTGAATACGGTGTCTTCGTTCACTCCCATCTTCCTCCCTTCCCGTTACGGCGAGGTTCAGGTGTCCACCGAGACATTCGAAACAGATACATTTCCTTTCCTCAGAAACCAATTTACCGACGAGCAAGGCGTACAGCGGAATTGGCGATGACGTTCTGTGGACTCCCTGGCAGCGTTGCAAGACGGTGTCGCGTTCCACTCTTACAGGCGAAGCTTAACATCTTAACCACGCATCAGTGACACAAGCAGTATCACCGCGCTTAAGGCTTCCGCCTCACCGCACTTTAGGTCAACAAAGTGCCCCCCCTGAATTTTTTCTGTGCTATTGCACAAAAAAAAAAGTGGTTCACCACTGGTAGGCTAACCTCTTATTTAGTAGCAGTCTGCAGACAAGACTTGTTTACAGCCTCGGTCTGTACACTATCGCGAGAAACAAGCCATTGGAATACGCTGCATGTACAACCTAGCATTTGAAAAGACTCTTGCGTCGCGACAGTCTATAGTGGAAAGATCGCATAAATCCTTGATAATTAAGCAGAGTGGCTTGCTGGGCGAGTCAGTTGAGCAACTTCAAAAACCAGCTCTTAAAAGACATGGACTGAAATGCTCAACCAACTCGCCCAGCAAACCACTTCTGCTTGACTTCATTTCTTGTAGATCGGTCTCTTTCTCATGTACA
Source organism: Amblyomma mixtum (assembly GCF_055824585.1). Lineage (NCBI taxonomy): Eukaryota > Metazoa > Arthropoda > Arachnida > Ixodida > Ixodidae > Amblyomma > Amblyomma mixtum. Next base: position 284,837,211 of record NC_143013.1, read on the forward strand.
GTTTTTATAAAGTAACCAGGCTGCATGGTTTGCTTCTAGCTTGTATAGTGGAGTCCTTGTGGCTTTCCTAAAGATCACAAGGTGTTGGAAGGTAAGAAGACCCCCAGTCCTTACATTTAACGACCATTTGAGCTTCAGAGAAGCTGTAAGGGCTGCACTGTACGAGCTTGAAGCGAACCATGCAGCCTGGTTAATTTTGACAAAGACTGTACATCTTTGCACAGCGCAGTGTGTATGCGTGTCTCGTTCCTTCAGTCCATGTTTTCTAGCGCTGGTTTTTGAAGATGCCTTGAGAATTATTTATGCGAAGGAACATAAATGAGAACCGATGAACTTACCTTGAGCATTGAGGATAGCTGCTGCGGCACATCGACGATGATGACTGTGTAGCCGTATCTGGATGCTAGCGTTAGGAAATTTGATATTTCCCACACCATGATGTTCTTGTTGTTGTTTATTATCATTGCGGTGTCACTTTGCATTAGATCCTCGGTCCTGAAAGAAAAATGGAAAAGAAGAGCGAAGGAGATGACAAGCACTCTACTGTGCGAGCGAACAACTAGATTGGTGGTGTCGATTTAAATATTAAACCACTGCAGATTGTATAGCCAGCGATTGTCTTTCCTGTACATGTCACTCGAGGGCAAGCAGATGAATAGGTAGTGTACACAGTCTATTCAGACTCACAAGCCACTATACACCACATACAGAAACGCACCCTGACCCCTTCTCACCAAAAGGAGGTCGAACGAGCAGTCTTCGCCATGCAGCTTTCCATCGTTTTCCTCCGCTGGGTCCCTGGGCATTCAGGGATTGACGGCAATGAGCTGGCCCATCAGCTCGCCCGCGACACACTTTTCCGGGCACCGTTGATCCCCTGGCCCAAGCCCTCGGAGGACGGTGGGAGACTCACCCTTCGCCGCACCATAAAAAGGTCTACCTTGAGCTCCGCCTCGACAAACGCCTTTACCCTCCCCCTCATCCATCACTCACGGTGCCGGAGTCTCGCCTTCTTCGGCACATTCAGATGAATGCAGTTATCACCCCGTCCAGCTTCCTTATCTATCGCTATCGGTCGGACCCTTCCTGTCTCAACTGCCCCTGTATCTATGCGGACCTGGCCCATTGCCTCTTCTATTGCCCGGCGGCTCAGCAGTCGGGTTCCTGACCCCCACCCTCTCTATCCATCACCACCTGGCTCGACTGGCTTGGCGCTGAAGGGGAAGAAGAACAGCCACTTCTGGTCGCCCAGGCGGTCGACATGCTCGGCCTATAAATTATGGTCGATTAAAGGTCTTTTACTACTACTACTACTACTAGGCCAGTAACCAGTACGGTGGGTGAGAACAAATGCGGAGTAAGAAGGTGAAAGTACAGAAGGGGAAAAAGCATGAAGGAAGCAGACTACGGATTCTCAGGAGTTCCGTGTTTCTGAAATGTTCTAAGACCGTGCTCACGTGCAAGTGGTGCCCCTTGGGTCATAAGGCACGCATTAGAAAACGGCGTGAGATTCATTTCGGCGGCCTAAGGTTCTTTAATGTTCACTGAAATATGAGTGCCCAAGTGTCTTCATTATTCGCCTTCGTTAAAAATGCGACCACCGCGGGCTGATTCAAACCTGCCACCTCTTGCTCAGAATAGAAACGCGATATCCGTGGAGCTAACGAGTTTGATATATGCGTATACCGCATTTTTGGGGCTACAGTCCACACCCGGTACACAGTCGGCAGAGAACGAGTAAACAGTTCGCGAACCCGTGAGGGCACGGAAACGTTAACGTTTTCCTTTCTGTTTTCTTTGGCAAGAGCCCGTTTTATTCTTTCAACTCCTTGCAAAACAATATGCATGGTCACGGCCCTTCATGATCAGCATTAACCAGGTCGCTGGAGGGAAACAAGGTCTATTATTTCTACCTATATTAACAAAAACTTGTTTTCGCTGCCTTTTCACTTACAGCGGCAGACTGCGTTGCCTGGTTGCGAGCAAGGCTTATGACGTCACGCACTCGGATGGCCAGACGCGTGCTTTGTTGTGTCTGCGAGTTGTAGAGAGAAATGACGGGATATCTTTCGAATATAGACTGCTGCTAGCGCGAGTAGTCAAGCTTAGGATCAGTTACGTTCATGGTAGCAAGAAACGGTAATATAGCCTAAGTATGAGTAGTAAAATCCTCACAATAGCGACAAGTGCGGTGTACATGGCAGGTTGTAAAAGGTGATTTTAAAAATACATTACTGTATTGTTCGCAGAGCGCGAAATTTTCTCATCGAAAAATGTACAGTCCGTGTATTGTTAACCCGAAATTACAGCGCCTCGTTGTAGGAGTTTGAAAAGTCAGAGGTGACGGTGCATTGCACAGTTGATGAGCGCGCTGTAGCAACAAAAATCGTACGTGTTGCGTGTGTCACATCGGCAATAGTGCAGTAGTGCACAGTAGTGCACTAAGGCCCATTCTGAGACCTTGATAACCTTTGCAAAAAAAAAAAAGCTGAAGGGTATGACCGATACCGTTAAAAGGTTAATGTTCATAAATGCGGAATTGGTAATTCTTGACTTGACATTCATTCATTCATTCATTCATTCATTCATTCATTCATTCATTCATTCATTCATTCATTCATTCATTCATTCATTCATTCATTCAAGCAGCCTGTTGCTCCGGCAGCTGACGGTGCGATGCTTCAAACTATCTGAAGATTCTGGACCGCTAATTAATGGCAGCACAACAGCAGTACGCTCTACATGTCAATATCCATAAAGCTAGTCAATTTTCAGTGTTTACATAAACCGAATATCTCAGTTCCCAGAGCCAGTGACTACTCGAGCTTCACACCCCACACTCTGAGCAGAAAAAGAGTAAAAAGGGTTGGTTGGTTGGTTTATGGGGTTTAACGTCCCAAAGCGACTCAGGCTATGAGAGACGCCGTAGTGGAGGGCTCCGGAAATTTCGACCACCTGGGGTTCTTTAACGTGCACTGACATCGCACAGTACACGGGCCTCTAGAATTTCTCCTCCAAAAAAATTCAGCCGCCGCGGCCGGGATCGAACCCCCGTTTTTTGGGCCAGCAGCCGAGCGCCATAACCACTGAGCCACCGCGGCCGAGTAAGCTGTCCACTAGAGCAGTCCCTTTTATGAACGTTAGTACGCTAGAGGGCGTCTTACTCCTTCTTTACTCCCATATGGGCGTATTCGTGCTCTGAGTGCAGGGTTTTCCCGCTTCCCAAAATCTTGCTGGTGCGTACAGTGCGCGCCTGCACTCACTTCTTGAGGCAGATCTCGTGCAATTCCCGCCCGGTGGCGCCGTCCCTCTCGCGAGGCATGCTGGGAATGTAGGCGCGGCTGACCGGGTACAGATTCTCCAGCTCGGCGAGCATGGTCCTCTTCCACGAGCAGAGAAGTCCGCGCACCAGGAACAGCAGGCGACCGTGGGTGTTCAAGAAGAACTGTGTCGCCTGGTCCTTGACACACGGTGCGTCGATGCTGTCCAGGAGCTGCTTGTTGCCCTCCACACTCCGGGTGCCACCAACCGCTACCAGTGCACACGAATTTCGGTGCGGTTAAGCGTGTGCGACTATTTTATTTCATGCATGATAGGTCAAGCGGGCACAATTCGGTTTGGTATTGGGGGTTTAACGTCCCAAAGCGACTCAGGCTATGGGAGACGCCGTAGTGAAGGGCTCCGGAAATTTAGACCACCTGGGGTTCATTAACGTGCACTGACATCGCACAGTACACGGGCCTCTAGAATTTCGCCTCCACAGAAATTCGACTGCCGCGGCCGGGATCGAACCCGCGTCTTTCGGTTCAGCAGCCGAGCACCATAACCACTGAGCCACCGCGGCGGACTAAGGGCACAATTCATACTATCCTACTATTCGATTGAAACACCACAATTTCAAAGTTACTGTCACGCTCTTTTACTATTGGTGGATCAAACATGAAAGATAAGGAAGGTTGAGTGATTGCGACTCATCGCGTTGAAAACACTCTTGACGACAAGCACAAGACGAGCTCGCTCACTGTCCACTACGGAACCAGAGGTTCCCGTTCCTCTGAGCAATAGCGATTTACCCGAGAAAGCTGCGACAGCATCCTGACGAGAAAGCGCTCGGAGGAACCATTGGTTAAGGCGGACTATGCGACGAATAGTCCTACTGTCTCGATACAAGGACTGTTCTAGGAATACAGTGTGTTAGACGTAGATTTGCTGCATAAATAGCTCCCTAGTTCCGGTTACCCGGTGCGGCCACATTCCAGTGGATATCGGAGCACCAACAGATTCGACATTTATTTCTTGGCTGTGCCACCAGACATCTGGATAATAACAAGACCACGTGAAGTGTCGGAATATAGACAAGAAATAAAAGGCGAATCTGTTGTCTAGACGTGTAATGGTACTACGCGTCTATTTGGAAACATTCTTTCGATACATAAACTCCACGTACGAGAAAGGAGAGGTAATATTTCTTTCTCTTAGAGAGCTGTACAAGCCGTATAAACGCGGTATAAACGTTGATATATACGTTGGACAGGGAGGAGTGCGGCGCGCCCTTGTGAGAGTTTAGAGGGACAGTTATAGGATTAACTTTTCCGGATAAACAGCGACGCTTCGGTGTAATGCATCGTAATAGAGAAATGTCTGTCTACACTTCCGCGCTGGCCAGACAGATGGCTATCGGATGGGTATGAGCCGTAACCAAGGTGCAGGGTAAACTACACTAAAAGGGAACACTTGATCGCATGGTACTGAGGCTCTCGCAGCGCGGCCTGCTGGCGGGCTGTTGCATTGTCCGGTCCCTGTACCACGGCATGGTCACGCTGCCTACGCGAGAAGCCAGCAGCTGGCGCTACGCAGGCCGCAGAAGGTGGGTGCAAGGTAAGGTGAACGCACATGCGGTAGACTTTAGTAAAAGAACGCAGGGAGCATTCGAACTTAAAAGCGGCCGGCCGGAGCAGTGACCTAAAGATACAAGTTCAGGATCCAGAGTTGTCATCGTGTAAGCGTAAACGACATTTGTATTTAAAAGGGGTGAATTCCTAGATACATATTATTTTAAGCTTGAAAATTTGTTTTAAGAACTATCAAGAGGAAAAAAAAATGATCGAACGTCTTGACGCCTTCCACCATCCCGTTTCTAACAGACGCTCTTTGTATTCATTAACCTTACCACGAGCTTGAATGTTTGAGCTAAGTGGGCTTCACACTGTACATGAGAGCCAGGGAGTGGGGTCTTGAAAAGATTCCAACTCTATGTGGTCACGTGGCTCAGGAGGGTTTGAGAATGGCTGTATTTGGGGAGGCGGGTGAAATGGCCGTTGGTACTGCGCAGTTATCGAAGTTATAACTTCTTCTTCTAGAAGTGTTGTGCAACGTCGCTGAAGGACACCTGTCAGAAAATCCGATCAGGGACTGGGTGGCGCCTATTCAAACAAATTTACACCTATGGAAGGTGAGATATATCTCTGCAGAATAAAAAAAAAAATCAGCGGATTTCAAGTCGCATCAAGATTCGAACCCAGAACCTTTCGCATATATAAGAAAAATGCTCTAGTTCTTCATCAATGTTGCATTTTGGTTGAGCGGGTACCAAGTGCTTTTCTTGGAAATCCAAGCATTTGACCGGAGGTGACTGCACTTTTCAAGTATGAAAACTAATTAATCGGACCCAGTACCTTCTGCACATGAGGGCGGTATGTGCTACCACAAAGATTTGACAGCGGTGAAAATCACTTTAGTGTCTGCAGCGCTGCGGACAACCAGGCTCATCGTGGGAGCGAAACCTCCAGATGTCAGCATGGCTTAAACGCCCAATAGTGGCGCCACACTTCAGGTGGGCTGTTCACACCCGTGGCAAATGCTGGATTCCCCGGACAGGGGGACAGATTGCTCCCTTCTGTGACATATTTGGTGTCCATGACGACCCTGACTGTTTGCAAGTTCAGCGTTGGACATAGCGATGACACTATGGGACCTGTCATTGAACAATGTGAAGAAAAGTTTCGTAAAACTCACTCTGCTTGTCCGCTCCGGCACCGACTCGTTGTGTGTCCGGAAACCCGCGCTTCACGGAGCCGCCGCCTGTTGACCACGTTTGACAACGAGGACTTTCTCTGCAGCATACGCGTGATTTTCTTATGACCGGAACAAGGGAACAAAAACGCGGTGGATGGAGGAGTGACAAACACATTGTAAATTACTTTATTCCGCACGCGGGAGCAGATAGAAGGCGCGGGAAGAACTCACCTTGTGGTGTGAGACTGGTAGTAGCCAGTGAAGACAACGTCCAGCCTGACCGTCTTCTCGTCCAGGATAAGAAGAGGGCAGCCGTTTTCTGAGGACGCTCCGTACACAACGACGCCACCTACGTTGGTCTTCGCCTTTGAAGCAGGCGTGTCCCTCGAGTGGATTATAGCATCGCGCAGACAAGAAGAGCAGCGGCGCACAACCTCACTGTAAGTAATGGACTGGGCGCTGGTGGAGCCCAAGATGATGAAGCTCATTCGCGAAGACTGCGGAAGCTCGTGGTATGCGGCCGCCTCCTCCGACGCTTGGTGATGCACGTCTGTAGTGGCCAGTGCGTCCAGGTCCAAGGCGCACCGCATTTCGTCAAACTCCAGAGGCAGTGGGAACCTCGAGAAAGCTGCATTTGGAGAACCGTTGAGTTCGGCGCTATCTTCGGCTGCGGCTGCTCCCTGGCTATGACCCGTAAGGACTGCTTGGTCATCTGTGAGGTGGACCATTGCCATGATGATATCTCCAAGTACAGCGTAGCCAAAGACGCTGATCGTGTCCTTCGAGCCATAAGCTTTTGTCACCTGTGTGAAAGAGTTGAGGCAGGAGCCTGCGTCACGCACTGATACCGCGCCTACGAAATAGCTCCTAATGTAAATCCTGTGGGAATTCTTCAGGCTCACCTTTACGGCCACTTTAATCGCGGCATATTATGCATTCTGAACAGAGGTCGTTCGAGACGTCGACTCGAAATAGGTCTCTACCTGAATGAAGCGTTTCTCTACTTCGCATTTTACCTCTGGTAACCAAGTGCGGTTCACGGTTGCATGGTTCATCCAACGCTTTCAACAAATCTTTCCTTCCCATCGCCATAGAAGAATGAAACAACATTCCTGAAACCGTTGTCATCGAATCTAATCCCACCAGATTTAGGCAGCTAATAACAGACCACTTGAACCAACAATAGCTACTTCCCTCGCGATGCTCTGCCTGCAATTTGAACTGCTTGTGTCATTGCGACACCCCCCCCCCCACAAGTGTTTTCTCACTTATTTAATTTCCGTACATTTCAATGTTTAATTTTATATACTACTGGTTTGCCATATATTTTCTGTACTATTTGAATTACCTGACGTTAATTTCAGGTCAAACTTGTTATTCTTAGTTATTTTTTGTTATGCTTTTTTATGTTTACATGGCTTTGTATGACCACTTTACACCACTGTCCCACCCCCACCCCCCCCCTTATGTAATGTCCCAGACGGGATCTTTAAGAGTTCAATAAATGATGATGATGATGATGAACCAAGTGCGTTTATTTCCGTCTGTCACACACACACACGCACACGCACACACACACACACACACACATCACACAAGAAAAGGTAAATGAGGGGCTCGTTATACATATGAAAGAAGCCAACAGCCACAGAAACCAAGGAGCATAGGGGCACTTTTTTTAGTTAGTGGTGCTAATTAATGAAAATTATTAGTGATTAGTTTATCGATTAAAGATAAATGATTAGAAAGCAGAAGAAAAGCAACCACATGCCGCCGGTGGGATCTCAACCCGCTACCTCCGAATTACGCGTCCGGTGCTATACCAACCGAGCTCTGGAGGCGGTAATACAGGACGTACTACGTCCGCCGCTATAGACGAGGGTGGCGCTGGTGAACACTCTCAATGTTAGGTTGCACGCAAACATAGATACTGAGAAAAGCAGAAGATTGGACAGCCGTCGCTGTAGTTGAGTTGGTAGAGCACCGGGCGCGTAATTCGGAGGTCGTTGGTTCGGATCTTGAAAAAGGACAGGCTCTGTTCGAAACGTCCAGTCTCAATAAATCTTTGCCTAAATGAAGCGTTTCTCAATTTCACATATATATATATATATATATATATATATATATATATATATATATATATATATATATATATATATATATATATATATATATATATATATATATATATATGTGTGTGTGAAAAAGAAACACCCCTGAAATTTAGCTCGCTGGTAACAATCTTATTGAGTAGTTCTTGATTAACCCTGTCCATTCAGCGCACATAACACTGACAATAGGCAACCCTGTCTCTGTACTTTAACAAAGCAACTGCAGAGCCACACAAAGGAACCGGACTGCCGTGGTAGACGTACGAAGTCAGTCCAAGACAAAGAAGCGGACCGACACTATACGGCATGCTTCACAGGCCGCACTCAAGGCCAGGTCAGAAAAGGGGCTCAGTGCTTACTGGTTTACTGCAGCAGTAGCTCCTGTCCTGCTCATCCCAACCGAACCAGCAGACACGCGCCAGACAAAAAGGGAAAACTTCACTGTTCCGGACCGCCTTCAGCTCCAGGTCTGCGAAGGAAAAGATAGGGAAAGTGGTTGCTTCATCTCTCTCTGCAGTGTGACAGCGTACCCTGTGTGTGCTGCACTATTCACGGTGTTTGACCTAAGATTTTACGCAATTTTTAAAAATAGATATTTTTTAAGTCAGAAGAGCGCTTTTTTCGGCATAGAATTGTGAACGGTGTAGTACATCAGAATGCAGCAAAGACGTGCTAAACCAATAACAACTTGGGTTTCGGGAATATTGGTCGGGTCCCTAGTCCGGGCCACCGTTGGCAAAAGCCGTTGTCCGTGCTCTGTCGACGAGGGCGCTTTGCTCCTCGCTCGTCGAGATCCTAGCTGGACAGGGCCGCCTCCCGATATAAGACCCCTTGTGTACTCTTTTTGCTACCTTTGTGCTTGCCCCCATCTCACTTTTTGTCTGAATACGAGCCAGCCTTATAGTCCGGATGTACTTGTTCCTTTTATGGTCCCGACCCACCCTTGTCCGGCTTGCCAGTACGATCTTTCAGACCGTCCCTCTGATCTGCACAGGCTCAGATATGAGTTTCTGCTCACGATTGTTGGCCGTGCTGAGGTGGGCAGCGATCTCCTTGAAACGGCTCAGAAGTGACGCAGCGTCCCGTGGCCGTGGGCACCAGCCCATTGCGAAAGGGTACACGTCCTCCCATTGCCTCAGTCTCATGCTCATGTAGCCCACGCCCAGGCCTTTGTTGTTAGTAGCTGCAAGAACCTGCAGATGTGAGCATGCAACAAGCTGATGAGCAGGCGCGCGAAGATACGTTCATTTCTGCCTGTTTTCCAGCTGTATACGGAGAGTGGCGTACTAGAGTGTAACACATGCAATCGGTAGTGTCCATCGAATGAAAACTCTCAGTCGCCTGCGACAGAAACGAAGCCATTGCCAATAAAGAGACTTGTGCTCTCTATGCCGAAATCTTCTGCCAAACGAAGGAAAATAGGAGCCTATTAACCTCGGGTCAGTGCGGCTGTAGAAGACTCATCATAGTATCGTGCGTTCTTGGACGAGATTTTTAGCTCTTGAAACTGTGCGCCGAAGACTACCGTGAAGAGCAGGCACCTGATCAGCGTTACGAGGACTCTGAAGGAAGATCGCTCAGTTAAAGCAGCTCTATTATACATTTGGTTCACCAGCAGGCATCGCTGAAGCAACATCAGCGTATGGATCATGATTCGCGAACATCTTCCACGCAATGTATAAAACTGAAAAGGGAAGCCTAATATAGATAACGAAAATAAATGTATTATGCAATTTTAGGTGCCCTCTCACCTTTTTTAGGGGCCCATAACAAATATACTGCATAGTGTACGACCAACCTAACACTAACGAATTCGCCAATGTCGACCCATGATCGCATTGCACTGTCTTAACACGGCGAAAAACACGAGCAAGCAATCCAAACTGCACATCTTTCTCACCAACGCACGACCGAGTACAATCTGATTATTGCACTAACAGGCACCCGCGTTTGTCGCCAAGCTGAGAAATCCTGTGCTGCCTTTTGTACCAAGTGTATCAGGGGAGACGTTAAGTAATTTTCAAAAATAGGCTTTTTGGGGTAAAAATATGGCTTTTGCGGCATAGTATTACCATTGCTGGAGCACATCGGAAAGACGGTGAATTGTATTAAATAGCAAGATGTTAACTAATTTCTGGTAATTAACTTTTTAACTATTACAGCTACAGGCAACTGATTGCAATTAGAGATTTGTAGCTGGTCGTTAGTAATAGCCTTATCAGTTTTTAGAATTTCGAAAACGCGATTGTCCTCGATGCTGTGGCTCGACAAAGTTTGGTTACACCGTGCCAAATACACGCACTTTCGAAAAGTATGTAGGCGAAGCAACCTTTCCAGTGCACGTAACTAGGCAAAAAAAGCCAAATTGTTTGAGTCCGCCAACACTGGTAATATATGCTGAAAAAGCCATATTTTTACCTCAAAAAACCTATTTTTGAGAATTACTTAGTCTTCCCTGAAACACCTTAAAATGGTGGTGTCCATTATCACCATTTAGCGCTTGCATAGAAAAGAGCTGATCCAGATCGAAAAGAAACTGTTCTGTGTACGTACAGGAATTAAGCGATTCCGGTACTGTATTTGGTGCTCAGTCAAGCGCAAAACACAGACAACATACTACATCAAACTGCTCACCTTGGGCTCAAATGAAAGATGCTTGTCATTATCAAGGATGATCACAGTGTAACCGTAAGTTGCAGCTAGTTGCAGATACGGGGAAATCTCCCACACATTTAAGTTGGCGTTCCTGATGATCAGAAATGGCGCATTCTGCTCCATGTATGCAGCCGTCCTGCAACCAATGTCGTAAAAAAAAGATAGCAGTGGTTTAGCGCTCGTTAAACCGGGTTGTGTTGCAAAAGCAACGGCTGCCTGGCTACGTTCAGGATTCGCTTGTGGTTAGGCGTTTAGGCATTTTGGCTAAGCTCTATTGTTTATACACGAATAAGACACATACATTCCATCGTTTTCGCCTGTCTTCCCCAATTGCTCTCCATAACGATTAGCCTCCGCTGAGGCAAACCGTATATATGTCCTCGAAACGACATCTCCTCCCCCTCTACTACGCACAAGTTACAACTGGCGAAGCGAAAGCCGGCGGCGCCATGTGGCAAAGCACGGCGGTGGCAGCTGCTGCGGTTGCTAGGCAACGACTCAAGGTCATTCGTGGAGTCGCCGCCACGGCGAAAGTGCGGCCACGTTGAAGAGGCGCAACGGTGGGCGTAGTGTTGCTTTCGCAGCAAAAAAAAAAAAAAAAAGGAATGAACGCCGGGTCAACTTTGGCTAAGAGAAGGATCACCAATGTTTGAAGGGGGCAAAGGATAAGCCAAAGCTGCGAATACGGCAAGAACCTGGCTCACCGTAAAGAAATCATTGTTAGCAAGCATACTTAAAGTGGGCCATTTGATCGCTTACAGAAGCTCACAAAATTCATTAAGATTTACGTATTGCGCACAGCAGCGGTGACGACAGTCTCATCATCAGGGTCCGACCTCGCTCAACGGCATGCACCGTCACTGATCTCTTTGCTTTGACTTGCGCGCGTCTCTCGAGGCCACTTCTCCCACAGGCTGTTTGGTTAGACCTTATCCTTCTTCACTGCACCTCGTTCGCGGTTGCTTCCAGGATGGAAATGGCATGCATGCCGCCGCCACTCGGCCGACCAGGGAAGGATAGAGCGTCATCTAATACCGGGAACGGCGCGCTTTGCAGCATCCGGCGCTTGGTTTTTGCTGCGAGCCTTCTAGCTATGGCCAATTTCCCCCTTTCCTCCTTCCTCCCTTCGACCAGTGCGTGCAGTTCAGCGGCTGTACCGTCCGTCTTTTCTTGGGCTACTGGGAGCCCGCGTTCCCCTTAGATTTTCTATGGCAGTGTCAACTACTCGACGAGAGTGATGGACACACTATAAAAGAAAGATTTTGCTAAATATCGGAAGAATAGACCATTACCTTCAATATTTCTATACCAGTACCTAACGGTTTTGAAATATTCAAAATTTTTGTCCAATAACAGAGCTGGCTGTATTGTCGCAATGTGTTGTACAAATGGGTGGTCACGCCCGCCGGGCAGAGTGCGACGTTGAGATTCGCAAGACTTTTTATGCACTCTCTGCTTTTCATATTCTCTCGTTTTCTTTGCTGAGGAGAAAACCAAAAAAAATTGCTGTGGTTCAACCCGGCTGAAACTAATAAGATGAGCAAAAGCTCTGTTAAGCATGGCTATACAATCTGACGCCTTTCCACATCCTAAAGATAATCAGATTCCGCTTGACGGCGACGATACATCGTCGAAGCACTACTTCCAGCACGTTGCTCATCCATGGCTTTGTGCGAAGGTAAGCACACGCCACACACTTTTACATAGCGAACGGCGCATCGCGCGATTTCCGGCAGTTGCGAGTGTGCCGTCGGCTCAGCATGCGAAGCTGTGGCTAGGCGCAGCGAGTCACGTGATTGGATAGTTGAGAGGCGAGCGAGCGAGCGCCGTCGGTTCAGCGCGCGCATGCTGTGGCGAGGCGTGGCAAGTCACATGGCATGACGTCAGAGCCAAGCCTCCGCTCCTCCTGGTTTGAAGGTCAAATTTCATAGCCACGTGACCTTCAGCTTTATATGGGAGGAGTAGAGCTTTCGCTCTATAAACCTGATGGCACCTGCGCTCCTTGCATCTCTCCAGAGCTTACTTCATGTATTTTACGCGCTGCTTGGCTTTAATTGTTTTTCTTTTTTGCGTTGATACTATCCTAGAGAGCGAGAAAACACAGGTTCAGAGCATTCAATAGAACTATTACATGTACTTTAATCCTTCCAGAAGATCACATCGTCGCTTTTTGCCCCTCATGTAATCTATCGATGAAATAACTCTCTTTTAATTACCCGAGGAGCCAGAATTGTGCACCTTTGTCGGCAAGACCAATAAATAGTTGTAGTAACTAAACACTTGGATTAATCAAGGGTGCCAGGATGTTTGAGCTGCACAGCTTTCAAAAATCTCGCGTGCACAATTTCCCGCCTTTTCGACCACTTTCTCGTTCACCAAGGCTCAGCATGCTAAGAAAGCTCCGAACGAAAGCCGCATTGACAACGAAATAAAAGCTCTGGCAGGGTCATTGCAAGTGACATCAGCGCCGGGAAAAAAAGGGGTGGCGGTTATACTTCTCCCTGCAGACCGTGTGCGACTCGGTCAGGGTCTCGGCGGTCCTTATCCGCGCATTGGGCCCAATGAACATCTGGTCGGCCCAGTAGAGGTGACTGCCCGGATACAGCTCGTGTAGCCTCGAGGACACTGGTCCCTTGCCGCAACCAGGGGGGCCACGTGACAGGAACAGCACGCGGCCGTGGCTTCGTAAGAACTCCACAGTGTCTTCGTCCGCCAGGCAGGGAAAGTCAACCACGGCCAGGACGTCCGTGTTCTCCGTGAAGCGCGTCTTGCTCCCGTCGCCATCTAAGAGATCATTCGCCATCAGTCGCCATCATTTACCACTCTGATTACATAATGATCGCTTTTGTATTTTATTGTAGAGTTGTGTTCTCCACCCACTAGTATTGTTCTTAAAGTACTTTATTAATCTGTTCCAAGTTAATTTTGCTCACTTCTTTTTATCTTGCCTCAGTTGTTCTATAGTTTTGTATGAATTGTGCTTTGTTTACTTTTTTTCTTGTTATCAACTGCCCTTCCCCTCTGAAATGTACTTTGTACCCTGAGGGTATCACAAATAAATAAATCAATAAATAAGAAATCACGAGGGTTGCAACAGCGAAATGTGGCACCATACCAGTCGCAAAATTTTGCCTTAACTGCGTGCGCCTTCATCATCCGTGCGCCCTTGACTGTCATGCTTTCTGGGAGCTGGCGCACTTGAACAACTTCTGAGGCACGTTAATTTGAATAAGCTTTGCAGCGAAGTGGATGCAAGCTTAAATGGGTCCTTTCCTCAGGATTTGTCAAGACATTTAGCGGTCACGTGAGAAGGGAACGCCGCCATCTATCGCCAGAATGAGGAATTGAACAAGGGCAGGGGAGGAAAAGATGTAACGAAAAGACAATCCCAGAAAACGTCGAATTGAACTATTTTATATTTCTTAAGTTGTTGAGAATAGAATTATTTTATGTGGGTGTATTTATCTCCCGAAAAAATGATCGTTATAATTAATTTATTTCTTTGATTTGTAGAACACGGTACGCGGGGGAAACGGACCGGCGATACCTAATTTTATTCCGTTAGGACAATTCTTCTGAGCTGAAATTCAAATTTAAGGCGATGAATGTGATAGCCAATACCCTGCGCCTGATGCAGTCTAGAGAACGATCAGGCTGCACTAATTACGACTGGGCAGGGGCGGGAAACCCAAAGAAGCTTACTTTCTTAATGGTTTCCGCTTTCACACTAGGTTATTCAGTGCGTAGCATAGCAGAGTAAGGTCAGCAGCAACAAGAAATACAAAAAAATACTAATAAGTGCAAGATTTATGGACTGTGGAGCGAAGAGTACACGCCGGCCAGTTGTGATCTTGGCCCAGCGGGTGCCGCGCGATACCTACTTCGCTGAACGGCGTGGTACTGTTGTGTTTTCCGTTTTCCGCGTGTTGACCTTTTCCTCACTTCCTTCATTTACGGTTTGATTTTTTATAGTTGGTTTTATAGTTCTGAATAGTGCCTTCATATGTGGTGCAGATGTGCGTCACGTGATAAAAGGTTCCGAACACCTTAGAGCAATAACACGAGAGGGTGGTGTTTGAGGAGAAGTGAAAAAGGCCGAGAGGCTTCTTCTAGTTTATGGGCAGATTTTTTTTTTACTTTTTTTGGAGAGGGAAGAGGAAATGCGTCCGTGACGATCGCATACCGTTGCGAAAGAAGTGTCTGCCCGCTAACAATAACGTATTTTGCTGCGTTAGCAGCATAGCCCACTTCCCCGAAAAATTCCTGTTTTGTGTAAAAGTGTGCACTTGGAGTCTCCGCCCTCCGGTTGCACCCTCCGGTGGATCCACCTCCGGTAAAAATGCATCTCCAACATACGAGTCTCTACCCGACACCCACACACCGACCCCCTTGAAAAGCCAGAAATAACCATACAGGAAAACAGCGTCACGAAGTGAGACGTTTATCCTCTGCTTCATACAAATGACAGCAGTTTCGGGTAAGAGTTGCGTTAGTTCAGCTAGGTTCGGACTGCTCCAAGCAAGTTGTGGCTTATGCAAGCCGGAGACTCAACGAGGCAGGAACTCAGTGCTCATTTCCTGAGCTCGAATGTCTAGATATCGCGAGAACAGTGAAGACATTTCGTTGTTACCTTTACGGCGTCCACTGTAGTCTCTGACAGTTCTCCGCAAGGGTTAATTACCATCTGGCATATTTTCTGCGGCAGCATATCCTTCTCAGACATGGAGTTCTGAAAACGGCGCTCATCGCTAAAGGTAGACCGTTTCTCTCAAAGGCGTTTGAAGCTGTTCTGCATGACGCTTGCTGTGGTCATGCATGCCACTATTTCTGCCAAACACTCCCGAACAAACGGGCTTAAAAAGCAGGCTAACCGTACGTTGGTGGACATTACAAGCCACCTTTGTAGACTTCCCACAAGTATTGCGATAGCTCCTTGGTGGCGGCCTTTGCCTTGAACACAGTCTCCCAAGAGTTAACGCAAGATGTACTATCTGGTGTACGGACTTGAAATGGTCCTTACTAGGGCGGCCACACTAAAAAATCCCTGGCTCACACGTGGACGTAGCTACCTAGGCTACTTCGTGGTGAGGCTGCCCTATGGGACACTAATTAGTATGAGACACTCAATAACCTCTTAGAATTACATCTATAATGATGAAAATAGATGTGGAGCACCAGCTGAAAAAAAAAAACAAAAACGACAGAATCGTACAAAAAATACGCCACAGAGTTTTGTAGTATTTTTGTGCAATTCGATCACTACGACAAGAGACAACACTGTACTACGGAAAATGTGTTTATTACAAAAATTTATGTTGTTATTAGAGGTTCGTGTCCCAAAATACTAGAAAAAAATGTGTTGTGACGACAGACTTTCCTGTTGTGAAGGATGTGCCTGGCAGTTGTGGGAAAAATGTGAGATCTCCCTTCCCCTGATCTAACGGCGAAGTCAGCGGAAGTTGTGGCGTGGAGGAATCCGCAACCCCCCCTTCCCTTCTAGCTGCATGGCGCTGTATTTTGTTACAGCAATTTCCGCAGTACACGTACATACACGCACGCGCGCCCAAACTTTCGTAACCCGTTTTTATCAACTGCGCTTTTCGCGAGGAACAAGAAACGCAAGAGAAATCCTGCCTTGACTAACTCCGGACGCCATGGTATTTGAAACAGGGCTGCCACTGCCGTTTCATCTGGCGCGATTCTCAAGCTCTCTGCCACAACTTGTTGACAATGTAGCCGAAAGCTCTCACATTTGAGGGCCTCGCGCGAAGCCCTAGCTTAAAAATGGCTGACATTGCACTCAGTTATAGCTAATGAGACGAGCGAGAGACCGGCGTTCATCGCTCCCCAGAGTCGAGTCCCCAACGGCTCCGACTGAAGCGAGCGCGGCGAGGCGCACGCTCCAGCTGTGACCAGTCACGTGGTATGACGTCAGCGTGTGAAGCCTGGCTCAAGGTCAAAGTGAAATCTTGTTGTCCTTGAAAGTTGCAGCTCGGAGAGTGGAGCTTTCGCTCCGAAATTTACTCGGAAGCAATGAAGAAGCTCATGCGCACTGCCGCCGGCAGCCTAACTGCACTGCCTTTCCTGGCCATTTGAAGCGAGGTTAAGTATAGGGGACGAAGACATACGAAAAGGGATTTTGTAAGCTAGAAAATGAAGGATGCTTGTCAGTGCGAATGCGCCCAGCATTCTTTAAGACCAAGCAGTTAGGCACGCCAGGGTATGAGTGTGAGTGGATCTGTCGAAAGCAAGAATAGTGTTGCCAACATGGCGGCCCCTTTTGGAGAGATTCAGTGCCCTCATTACGGAGTGAATTCGTCTTTCTTGCAGCGGTTGTGAGCAATGTTTACAGGAATCTATAATTGGTTATTGTCAAATGTTTAGGGGAATCCCCCAAGGTGGAGTAGATTTGTAATAAGGGAGTAATTACTCATTGGCATCCACCCGAGCGCAGCCATACGGCTACAAAGGAAAGCTATACAGCTTTCTCAGAAACTTCGTAGTTAAAGAAAAATTCGTCCTGGTCCGGGGTTCGAACCCAGGACCACCGCTTCACCGGAGCAGTCGCTCTACCAATTGAGCTAACCAGGACGGCAAGCTTATAGTAGGGCGAGAGCGAATTGATCAATAACTCGAAGTGGGAACTTCGACCAGGACGAACCCCGGACCAGGACGAACCCCGGACCAGGACGAATTTTTCTTTAACTGCGAAGTTTCTGAGAAAGCTGTATAGCTTTCCTTTGTAGACGTATGGCTGCACTCGGGTGGATGCCAATGAGTAATTACTCCCTTATTACAAATCTACTCCACCTTGGGGGATTCCCCTAAACATTTGGCGAACCCAGTTCCCACTTCGAGTTGTTCATCAATTCGCTCTCGCCCTACCATAAGCTTGCCGTCCTGGTTAGCTCAACTGGTAGAGCGACTGCTCCGGTGTAACGGTGGTCCTGGGTTCGAACCCCGGACCAGGACGAATTTTTCTTTAACTGCGAAGTTTCTGAGAAAGCTGTATAGCTTTCCTTTGTAGCCGTATGGCAGCGCTAGGGTGGATGCCAATGAGTAATTACTCCCTTATTTTAATTGGTTATGTCATAAAGAATGGTTTGCGACGTGTCCAGTGGTAATAAATGCAACATCGAGCTTTCACTCCGTCTTATCTAGCCAAGAACAAAAATTGCGACACTTAAGCTCCGCCTTAAGGATATGATGCGATAGCGTTAATGGGTGAATGCCCATATATGCGGAAATGGCCACGCAGAAGGCGCCCGTGTGCTGTGCGATGTCAGTGCGCGTTGAAGATCCCCAGGTGGTCGAAATTATTCCGGAGACATCCTCTACGGCACCTCTTTCTTTCTTCCTTCTTTCACTCCCCCTTTATCCCTTCCCTTACGGCGCGGTTCGGGTTCCCACCGAGATATGAGAGAAAGATACTGCGTCATTTCCTTTCCTCAAAATCAATTTTCAGTAGTTTTTTTTTGTTCCGGGCCAGAGCCTTTGCAAGGTCACACGAAGGTCAAATTTTTGCACATCCCGGAGAACGACTTTTGCATCTAGTAACGCGATCTCTTTGAAATCTCCGTCGAGAAGAGGCAGATTTCTGGTGCAAGCAGCAGACTAATACCCCTGTCAAGCACGCAAAATGAAGCGCACTTATGAAGAGTGTCATTTCTTAAAAGTGTACTCTAATACGGCTTAAGCGTAGCAACAAAAGTGCACTCGTCAAAGCGCGCTCTCGGGTGGCATTGCATTCACAGGGCACACTTTGAGGGCCGAGCGCAGAACCTCGACGACAGTGTCTTTTTGGGCACAAAATGTAAAAAAGCACACGCAAGTATTTTGCAATTTGCAATTACATGCACTTTGTAGTTTGTGCAATGCTTTTATGATAGCGCCCAGCAAACCAACACACCACTGTAACGAGCCATCTTGTTTTCCGTCAGAATTCTGGATGCGTTAGAAACTTGTCTTGACTTGCTATACACTGTTACCATAAAACAAATTTAATGCGGTCGTGGCCGAAAATTAAGTTCATTTTTATGCGGTATACTGCTTTCAACAAGCGTAATTATAAAGGTTAGGCAAATCGTCATTTCGAAAACTTTTGTTTTTAGCCAGCCACCATCTCTCTGCAACAAACAAAACGATCCCTGTATGTGAAGCCCTCGGTATGCCCACTGGCTCGGAAAGCTAGACCTCGAGTCAGTACGTGAGCTGCTTCATTTTCAGCCAGGGATGCATGAGCAGGTGTCCAGACAATGTGAATTTTGCGGTCGTCCGTTACGGTACGCAGGATTCCGTTCGTGAGGGGGGAGACCTTCCCCGTGGAAAAGTTCACTGCTTCAACCTTGGCGTCACTGCCTATCATTGACGCCCCCGTGCCCGCTATTGCGAGCGCGATGGCGGCTTCTTTCGCAATTTCGTGACTGCCCGACGTGATCGAGGCGCCGACTCGGAAATATATGTGTCGGCGATAGATACCGCTATCACCATTCTCCCCTTCCCGCTGTAAAGGTTTCTTTCTTTTTTCTCTATACACAGAGAGATTCTTGTGAACAAACCAGCGCAAAAAAAAAACAACACAACGGACAAGAAAAAGGCGGAACACGACGGACAGGAGCGCTGAACTTACAACTTTATTTCAGAAGTACGGATGCAACGTATATATACAGCCATGTCAGGGGGGCGTACCACACAAGGGAAGCAAGAACAAGTGGAAACTACGAGGTCATGATGAGAGAAGCCGCACAAGCAAACACGTGAAGGTGAGAAGTTTCAATGGAGGCAAGAAAAACAACAGGGAAAAAAACGCCAGACCTCGTGAAGATGAAAATTGATACTGATAACAAAAACCGATAAAAACAAAAAGGTAAAAACCAATGAAAGCGATAAAAGCGAAAAGTTAACAGGGCAATGAAAATGAAAAAGATAAGATGCCAACAAGTAGCACGGCAAAAATACTAACAGCTAAAATTAAGAAAACATCGCGGAATAACTAACAGCTAAAAAGTAAAACCCACAGAAACATAAGGTTAAGTTTTGTGTCTCGAATTTTGTGCCAGATAGGCGAGTTCTTTCTCAGATAGCGACACTGAAGGCTTGCTAATGCACTTTTCTTTCAACGCAGCTATTGTGATTGCCTCAACTATTTCATTGGGCCTCGTGCTTCTGATTGTGGCTATTACCTGAGTTTTTTCAAAGGGCGGCAAACAACCTGTTTCTACATCTTTGCAATGCCTACAATGGATACCGATGTAAGGCACTTTTGGACATTTGCGTTGTAATCATGTTCTTTGAGTCTTTCATTTAAACAACGCCCTGTCTGTCCAATATACTGCTTCACACAGAGATATTGCTCGAGGCATCCTCAGAGACGACAAAAACAAAACGAAATTAAAAGCCACTGCTTGCACTTCACTATTTGTACGCTTTCTGCATTTTTTCTCTCAATCGCATCATTTGTTATCGCCACATTCAGCTTTGCCTGTAATATCAGCGACTGCAGCCCAAGCGTGCTCGTACCATTGTAGCACCGATAACATATCGAGCAAGCGCCAACGCGATTCCAAGGAGCGGTTGCACACAGGCAACCGTATAGTAACAGCCGCGCGAACGTCATGTGCTGGATAAGAGTTTTTCTTATTTTATTCCGCACTGTCGCAGTCTTTTATAGCGAGCACATCATGTGCCTCAGGTAAAGGGCTGTGCGCAAAGGTGCTAGCAGCTGCTTGTGGCAGTCATCCTCACAGGCACTTCAGTAAGCCTGAGGTATAGTTTCGGTGTCGAGGTGTGGCTGGTCTGTTCGGTATGAAACGTAGAAGAGCAGACGTGCAGAGAAAACTAACTTTTTTCCATATTCTCTCCCCTCAGAGAGAAACATTAGAGAGAGAAAGGAAGCGAAACTATTGAAACATGCACCTCCCTGCACCAAACAATCCTACAATGGATACCGATGTAAGGCACTTTTGGACATTTGCGTTGTAATCATGTTCTTTGAGTCTTTCATTTAAACAACGTCCTGTCTGTCCAATATACTGCTTCCCACAGAGATATTGCTCGAGGCATCCTCAGAGACGACAAAAACAAAACGAAATTAAAAGCCACTGCTTGCACTTCACTATTTGTACGCTTTCTGCATTTTTTCTCTCAATCGTATCATTTGTTATCGCCACATTCAGCTTTGCCTGTAATATCAGCGACTGCAGCCCAAGCGTGCTCGTACCATTGTAGCACCGATAACATATCGAGCAAGCGCCAACGCGATTCCAAGGAGCGGTTGCGGTCATCCTCACAGGCACTTCAGTAAGCCTGAGGTATAGTTTCGGTGTCGAGGTGTGGCTGGTCTGTTCGGTATGAAACGTAGAAGAGCAGACGTGCAGAGAAAACTAACTTTTTTCCATATTCTCTCCCCTCAGAGAGAAACATTAGAGAGAGAAAGGAAGCGAAACTATTGAAACAAGCACCTCCCTGCACCAAACAGGGAGCTCTTAAAAATTTTACACATTCATTAATTTTCTTTTTACTGTGGTCTATGACGGCAGCAGTACTATGGTCTATGACGTGCGCCACAATAAAAGGCGTTCTTCTTTTTTTCGGAAAAGGGGGGGGGGGGGGGGGGGGGGAGGGAGGCGTGAAATTTTCTGAAACCACATTAGGTTCATTTTTTCGATGAAGATCAAGCAGTGGACTGTACATATAAGCTGCAACTCCTACCCCCCCTTTCCTCCTCCTCCTCCAATAATTGCCCACAATTTCACCTCCGCGCATAAATGCACCAAACTCTCGGTACACAGATGCTCTTGCGTTTCACATCACTCGAAATGCGGCCGCCGCGGCCGGGATCGAACACTCGAATACCGTGTCGCCCGCGGCTGCTGCATTTGGATGGAGGAGAACTGCGATAACAACCGCATACCGAGATTCCGTACGCAACCCGAAATGGTCGCAGCGCTTGAGAGCATAAATGGCCTATGATCAGTAATACTGTGTCGCCCGTGCAACACAGACGCATTCAAAAAAGCAAACCAAACATACGTACCAGAGGCCGGTAGCTTCTCAGTGAAAGTGTCTTCTCTGGAAGCCATGTAGCTTTCCTTGAGATTCCTTCGGAAGTAAGTGTAGCCAAATCAACTTCACTCACGACCCGACCAGGGAGGCTGGGAAAGCGGTACAGTATTTTGGGAGCTGCGAGAACGCGGACCTCACCTGGCGATCTCGACGCGTGACAAAACGGAACTATACGCCCGCGCCCTGCAGCGCTCGCTCGCGCTCCAGCTGTGCGACTCCTGTCAGATTAGCGCGTGACGACTGCCTGCGTGCGATATTTTATCCCGGTTCGGAGCTAGTGCCGTCGCGCCCTCTGCAGCCTTATCTCTCGTCACCCGAGCCGGCGCGTCCGTTTGCGCGCTCTTTCAGTCTCTGCAATGCAAAGCAGTTATTGCGGCGGACGGCGACTACATATGAAGGAAGGGGGTGCGGACAGCTGTAGCGCTCCACCTTATGCTGTGAGAGTTGTTTGCAGTGCCATTGAGGGCACAGTAACACGGTTCTCGTTACCGTGCCCAGAGAGGACGCGACCTTTTCTTTTTGCTCCGATATTGAGCACTACGCACATGGAGACATATCAAGAACGACCACCGTCCAAAGCAGAATGTGAGGCATTCTGACGTACCGTCCTTTTCAAGTAACCAGGCTGTACCGCGGTTTTCTTCTCAGTCGTAGAGTGTACCACTTAAACTACCCCTCGATCTCTGTAAATCTCTCTAGGGTAAAGAGAAGGCTCGATCTCACATTTCAAAAGCGTTACACATATTGGGAAGCTGTAAAGGCTCCACTGTGGGTATGAGAAGCAAACCATGCGGCCTGGTACACGCTCGATGTACTTGGGTGGTGTTTTAACACACAATTAAATAAATACTTCAGGATGGGCTCGAGCGCTTGCGAGGTAATTATGAAATTAACATTCGAAAGAATTCCGCCGCGGCCCGGTTCGATCCCGGCCGCGGCGGCATTCTTTCGACCCCCGGCCACGGGGCTCGAATTTCGATGGAGGCGAAATTCTAGAGGCCCGTGTACTGTGCGATGTCAGTGCACGTTAAAGAACCCCAGGTGGTCGAAATTTCCGGAGCCCTTCACCACGGCGTCCCTCATAACCTGAGCCGCTTTGGGACGCTAGGTACCTATAAACCATAAACCAAACCATCAAGTGAAGTCAAATGAAGTTAGTTGAGAGTCAGCGCTCGTTGTGTAGTCTTTACTTTCGTCCCCGTTCTTATTCGCGCGGTTGTTTCATAATAGACCCATACCAACTCGCCCAACTCGCTTTTGTTTTGTAACTACTCAATATTAGTGAACCAGCCTGCTAGTTAGCACGTCCTAGCTGTATTCTGATGTACTACACCGCTGACAACGATATGCCGAAAAAAAAAAGCGGTCAAACTCCAAAAACCTATCTTTAAAAATTGTGTTAAGTGAAACACCCATTATATGTACGATGTAGGAGAGACGTGGATACGGGCACGCTCCTCAGGGGTTTGCTGAATGTACTGTGTGGTTAATTGCAGTCTCGGACATCGCGTAGCCGAGATGCGAGAGGACATCGCAGCCCTGTGGGATTTCACACAGCCGCTCTATTTGGATTGCTCTCTGCGCGCCTAACATTTCGTCGAGCGTGTTGTGTGTGCCATTAGAAAGGAGTGCAATCATGCCTGTGCGAATTGGTAGCACTAGCGCGGGTCTTCGTTTTCACGCGTATAAGCGCCTCCATTTTTCGGTGCTCTTTGTTGGTGTAGTCTTGGTATGCGAGGTGGTAGGTGAGGCGCGAATTGACTAAGAATTGCGTCAGTCGAAGAATGTCGGTCTCTCCCAATCTGCAGCGTCTGTAGGACACAGATCTTGTCGTTGTGGGGGATAGGTTGTCCTTCGAGGCGTACGGTGAAACGTGACGGGCGGCACGGATGTAGAGTGTACCATGAGGAGATTTCTCTACGTAACAAGACAAGCCTGTGGGCTCCGTGAAGCATACAGTGGCGTCCATTGCCTCCCAGAGCGAATCCTCTACGTCTCCATCCGAGCTCGTTGTGACCCATGCGGTAATGTCGTCCGCGAAGACAGCGTGCATTATGTCGTCACTTTATTGAGAGCGGCCATTGCCAGGTTGATTAGAAGGGGCTTGAGCACGGTGCCCTGTGGAGTTCCGCGCCCATGGAGCTAGATGACGTTCGAGTGGGTGTCGCCGAACTGAACAGTTGTGGTGCGGTCGCGCAGCAAAGAATAGTCATTCATTGTTTTCACTACCGTTTTCCATAGCTTCGCGCTCTTTCCTCCTTGAAACTTTGGAAAACGGCAGCGGAAGCGGTGACTAAAGTAGGATACAACTTAAAAAAAACAGCAGTTGCTAACACTGGGCAGCGGTCCGCGGCGTCTTGTATTACTCCGCTTGGCCAATCGCAACTGTAAACGAAATCAGCTTTGTAATGTTTTACTATATCAAACAATCCACGTATCAAAATTCTAGAGCTCATAATTTTTTTCTTGTGCTAACCTTCTTGTTTACGTAGCAATAAACGTTTAAGCAGAGGACTACTTTTTCGTCGTGGAAGAATTCTATGCGCGAAGGCTGAAAGTGGGCGGAGCTTCACTGCAGACTTAAGTTGTATCCGACTATAGTTGTGGATTCAATATTGCAGCGAGCAGCCCCTGAAAGTAACTTCACTCAGGAAACAAAGTCAGCATTGTTTGCACAGTTACGAAAGTGCGTAGCTGCTCATTGCTGCCGAGAAGTGCGCGGGTATAGTACGACCGTGAAAGTTTATTTTCTATCATAAGGATCCGAAATTAGGTATGCGGATTATATGCGAGCACGATCAGTAAATAACGTAGAAAGAATCGATTCAAACAAGCCTTCGTTTTTCTTGCGTTCGTATATACAGTGTGTTTAACATAAGACTTTGCACAATGTTTAAAAATAGTCTTTTTTAGTTAAAAGAGCGCTTTTTTTACCATAGCATTGTAAGCTGTGTAGCACATCGGAATACAGCTAAGATATGTTAGCTCTCAGCCTGGTTAACTCATATTGGATCGTTAACTTTTTAACTATGACTGTTAAGCTCCTTAATTATTGAGAGGCATGCAGCACCCTGTAAGTAAAATCAATATCAGTTTTTAGAAATTCGAAAACCAGGAACCTAAGCGCTGTCACCCAACAAATTCTGGCTGCATCGCGCCTGAATAGACACGCTTTCGAGAAACTTGCAGACAAAACAACCTCTCCAGTGCACGTAACTCGTGGAAATAGCCAAAATTTGCTAGGTCACAGCGGTGAGGGTGACTGCTTCTTCAAAATTCTAAAAACTGATATGGCTATTGCTTAAAGGTGCACTGAAGAGGAATCTGAACTCGTCTTTTTGCCGCGGGAACTCGATCTACACGTTCTGAGCATTCTTAGAAACTTCGATTTATTGCCCTGTGTGGCTGATTTTCTTAATTAAATCGAATTAACGTCCGGCTCCCGCCTTTTTTTTTTAAATTCTCCCTCGTACGGTGGGCGGAGTCGACCAACGCGTGGAGTGCCTTTCAGCCAGTCCCGCGGCGGCTTGCCGCTCTGCCATCGGCGGAGTAATACGTAGTAGTCCGTAGAAGCAAATAGTCCGCGCGTATTTTTATTTCTTCGGGTTTATTTTGCGGCTATATTATCTGCGAATGAAACTATTTATTCACGGAAACCTAAAAAACAAAATAAAGCGAAAGCAAAGCCTCCACGGAGCTGGCTGCAAGGCACTCCACGCGTTGGTCGACTCCGCCCACCGTACGAGGGAGAATTAAAAAAAAAAGGCGGGAGCCGGACGTTAATTCGATTTAATTAGGAAAATCAGCCACACAGGGCAATAAATGGAAGTTTCTAAGAATGCTCAGAACGTGTAGATCGAGCTCCCGCGGCAAAAAGACGAGTTCAGATTCCTCTTCAGTGCACCTTTAAGGTGGGCTACCCGCCTATAATAATTAAGGAGCCTAACGGTGATAGTCAAAAAGTTAACTATTCATTATTAGTTAACCAGCCTGCTAGTTAGCATGTCTTAGCTGAATTCTGGTGTACTGCACAGTTGACAATGTTATGTCGAAAAAAGCGTCTTCTAACTCAAAAAGATTATTTCTAAAAATTGTGTAAAGTGTAAGGTGAAACACCTTGTAAACACTTAAGCTGGGGGTTGCCCAATGCTGTCGATAATCTAAGTGCTCCTGTGAGTGGTCCTATGAGCGCTCTCATTGGGGATCTATCTACGCCACGAAAGAGCTGCTTCATGTCCACCTCCTCTTCTTCCTCGCCTCCAAGTATAGCGTTGAGGCGAGCTGGGGCGTGCGACTCGTGGTATCGTTGGGATGTGGCGACTCAGGCTGCACGACAAAAAAAGAATCGTGTAAAAGAAAATATCTTACGATAACGTGACTGGTCCATACGCCTTTTCTTCCTCTTTGCAAAAAAAATACTTCATCTCAAAGAAGGACACCGATGTACTTGCTATCATTTCGCAAAATATCTTGGATACTCTCACAAGACTGGTAGTGTGGCTCAAAACCGATATAAAGACCTCATAAAGAAAACCACGAACTCACATGTGTTGTTTCAGATGTCAGAACATTAAGAGGAAGCCAGGGCCTCTCAAGCTGTCTATACAGCTTTTCCCTTGGCCATCCTCGCAACACCTAGTAGCGGAAATAAACCTTCAACCTTCAACATTGAATTGCGCATTTGTGGGTATGTGGGCATGTGTACCGTGTGTCCCAGCTAAATGTTACAAAGGTTTTAAAAAAGTCGGAGTGTCCTAGATGAGTGAAACGAACTCAGAGCGGTTGAGGGTCGTGTGGCCTAGTCTGCAGTATTTTTTTTTTGTTCTGAAAAGTTAGTTAATTAAGACTAACAGCAAACTTTCAAAATATTGGTTTCGGCAAAAAAGTGCTAGTATGTATGCGGTAGATCACCTTCAAGAATAGGCGGCTAAAATGTTTCCAACAAAGTACCTTTACGTAGCTTTTTTTTTTTAGCGGCCGTAAAAGAAAGCGTGCGAAATCTGCCACTTTACAGGGCTGCTTCTTCAGCCTCTCAACCACTGCAAAGCAGTGCTCAATAAACAGTGCAGAGAAGTAAACAGAAAATTTCCACTTTCAAACCTCATCAGGAAGCATGTAATAAGTAATTCGCAGAAACAGGTAAAAAGGAAAAATATTCCTTGATTGCTTCCTGACTGTTCGGTGTTACGACCGCACGCACGACCGCACGCACGCACGCACACACACACACACACACACGCACGCACACACGCACGCACGCACGCACGCACGCACACACACACACACACACACACGCACGCACAACACACTCTCTACCAAATGCTCTACCAAATGACCTACGGCGGCAGGTGCCCTGTCTGCTTACGCGACTGTTTACGCTGCGTGTAACCTAACCTATCGAGAGTGTTCACCAGCGCCACCCTCGTCCATAGCGGCGGACATAGTACGTCCTGCATTACCACGAATGTTAAGTGGAACATGATCGAACGGCTGGTACGGAGAGCGACTGAGAACCCTGTTATCCTACCTATTGTTGGTATCGATCATCCCAAGGAAAGGGAGTTGATCGGCTCGTTATAACATACATATGAAAGAAATCAGCCGTTCTCGCCCAGCTATCTATCCTTCTTCCTCCTTCGTCATCGGAACCAAGAACCTTGAGAGTCGAACCCCGCACCTCCCGCAAGCGAGGCTACTGCGGGCTCACATCGGAACGCAATTCATGCCTGTGCAGTAAGAGGCGTATTGAGTAACTGACCCTTTTTGATCACCTCCGTATGCTCAGTTGGCGCCTCTTGACGCGCATGCGCAGATGTCGCCTCGCGGTAATGACTGGCGATGTGGTAAAGCTAATAATCGATGATGCAGAAACCAACGGGAGACTCGATGGGCCACAGGTTAGTTGAGCAAACAGACAGGACTCAAACATTTTTCGCACACAATTTCGTCCTGTTTCTGGCCACTTCAATGTGGAAGACAGACTACATTAAACAAATAGGCTTATAAATGAAATATGAAAAAGACGTGCAATAATCCGATAAGGAAAGCGATGCATGCGACAAAATAGGTGAAATAAAGAAAGATTTCTCACGCAGTCTTGTGAGGGTGGTAGCATCCCGTGAAGACAACGTCCAGCTCCACCGTGGTGTCGTCCACCAGGAGAATGACGTCATCGGCCGCCCCTGTGGAGGCGTACACTTCGACGCCCGCGGCTCTCCCCACACAGCCCGCGCCCTCCGGCGACTGTGTGGCCCAAGAACGCAGCCTCGAAGACAGCAGCGTCCACGGAACACCCGCGGCTCTGCTGTAGCTGTACCTGGTTCCTCTGGTCGAGCCAAGCGGCATGAAGGTGACTCTCGAAGGGTCCATGTCTTGCGAGAAAGATAACACAAAATGGTGTTAGTTACAGGTACTGTACGACCTGAAACTGCAGAGCATACATGTACGTATGGTAGCCCTTCGAGCGAGTGGCACTCGGTAACACAAAATGAGCTAAGAGACACGTTTATCGAAACCATGCAAGGCGAAGCAAACGGCTCAGAAACGTCGTGTGAGTTCTTTTCGTGACTTTGTGCGTGAATTCCCCCCCCTCCCCCCCCCCCCCCTCCCCCCCCTCCCCCCACCGCTTCACCGGAGCAGTCGCTCTACCAATACGCATTCGTGACCAGTCGAATCTTGCATTCGACTCCCTACCTCCACCTGCGGAAACAGGAGGAGGATTCCCTCGAGGTCATCCTCCGCAAAATCATGAAACGAGCGCTGGACCTCCCAGTTTCTACCTCTACCAGCCGCCTTATGGCACTGGGGATGGTGAACACTTTTAGGGAGCTTCGGGAGGCCCACCTCAACAACCAATACACTCGTCTCACAAAGACAGGGTCGGGTCGCCGCCTTTTAGCCCGACTACACATCCAGCACACTCAATTCACAGAGGAGAGATGCCGCCTTCCCGTACACTGGAGACGCGCCCTCCACGTGCGGCCTCTCCCCACCAATATGTCCAAAGAGGATCATAATGGCAGGCGCCTGGCGCGGGCGGAAGCCTTGGACCGCCATTTTCGGAGCAAACCAGGAGTCTTCTACGTGGACGCGTCCGGCCCGGACTCTAGGGGATGGTACACGGCCGCGGTCGTCCACGAGGGTAAAACAGTAGACGCCCTTACTTTCAAGGCCCAGTCAGCAATTCACGCAGAAGAGGTTGCCATCGCTTTGGCAGCCTCTGACACCTCCTCCAAATACATAATCACCGACTCACGAGGGGCTTGTCGAAACGTCACGCAAGGGTGGGTTACTCCCCTAGCTTATCGTATTTACCAAAATTGTAGCCGAGACTCGGATCCCGCGCACCGATCTATCGTTTGGGCTCCAGGTCACCAAGGCGTCCACGGAAATGAGGCAGCCGACGCCGCCGCCCGCGCGCTCTCTCTCCGGGCATTTCCCACGGGACCCGACGCCGACCAGGACTTCCATTTCAATCCGATTTACACTTTTAAGGAAATATGCGATTATTACAAATCCACGCACCAAACTCTTCCCACCCCATGCAAAGGGCTGGGGAAGGACAACGAGCGGGTACTCCTGCGCCTGCTCACCAACACGATGTTGTGCCCGGCAATTCTAAAGCATTTCGATCCTAAATTCGACGGGCGGTGCTCACACTGTGGGGAGGTGTCTGACACCTACCACATGGTGTGGGCCTGCCAGCAGAACCCATCCCTACCCCCTATCCCGAACCCCACCCGAGAGGACTGGGAGGCGACCCTGTCCGGTTGCTGCACCCTCGAGGCCCAAAGGGCCTTAACGCAGCGCGCCCGGGCTGCGGCAAACGCCAATGGTGTGCCTTCAGGTCACGACCCCCAACACCTCTCTCTATGATTAATAAATGTTTTCACCACCCACCACCTACCAATTGAGCTAACTGGGACGGCAAGCTTATGGTAGGGTGAGAGCGAATTGATCATTAACTCGAAGTGGGAACAGTGTTGACCAAATATTGTGGGTGGACATCAATGAGTAATTACTCCCTTATTACAAATATACTCCACCTTGGGGGATTCTCCTAAATATTTGGTCAGATCAGTATGTTCTTTGAACAACGCAACCGGCCTGACAGAAAACGTTTAAAACTGTGGAAACCTTATTCCGTGGACTGAAGAGTGGCCGAAGACAAGTGTGCAGTTTGTAAATGTTTTAAATAAATGCCAGCAGCTGGTGCAACAGTGCGCTTTCATTTTTTCTGTGTGTCCTTCTACGATGGTTCCATTCTTTTGACTCTTGTTTATATTAGAAAAAAACATGCTCCAAAGAAATCGCAGTATTTGTACCACATTCTATCCACATACTCTCTGGGCATCACTTTGTATAGGTCTAGGCAGCCTTCCCTGCGAGAGGCAAGATAATTCTTACCTTTAAGGCTGACCCTGCGTCCAACACGGAGCAGAAGGCGTTCCTGTTCACTACCATCTTCCTCCGGCGAGAACCTTGCGAGGTCGATGATGGAGGACACTTCCTTCCAGCTTTGTGGATCGATGTCGTCACTGGCGCCGCCTTCGCCTCCGCTCAGCGAGGCCTGTTCACCACTCAGCTCCAGCAAAGCGAACACATATCCTTTGGAAACGGCATAGCCGAATACGCGAAGCGTGTCACTCCGCCCGTAGGCTTTCCTGACCTGCGTGAGTCGAGTAATGGCGTGGATCAAATACAGAAAAGGCTTGAGAGGCATTGCACTGGTATGCACCATACAATGGTGCCCTATACAGGGTGTTTCACTTAAGTACATAATTTTTAAAAATAGGCTTTTTTTGAGTTAGTAGAGCGCTTTTCTTCTCCATAGCATTTCCAGTGGTGCAGCACTTTGGAATACACCAAAGACGTGCCAACTCGCAGGTTAGTTAACTGATATTGAATAGTTAACTTTTTAAACTATTACCATTAGGCTCCTCAATTATTAAGAGGCGTGTAGCCCACCGTGATTAATATCCAAACCATTTTCAGAATATCGGAATCGCGGTTACTCTCGGCGCTGTAGCCGAACAAATTTTGGCTAAATCTCCAAAATATATGCGCTTTCGAGAAGCTTGCAGGCCAAGCAACCTTTCCGGTGCACTAAATCCATCGAAATAGCCAAAATTTCTTGGGTCACAGCGCCGAGGTTAACATCGTTTTCGAAATTCTAAAAACTGATATGGGCATTACTTAAGGTGGGCTACCCGCCTCTAATAATTAAGGAGCCTAACGGTGATAGCTAAAAAGTTAACTATTCAATATTAGTTAATCAGCCTGCTGGTTAGTACTTTTTAGCTGTATTCTAATGTACTACACCGCTGGCAGTGCTATGCCGAAAAAGCACTCTTCTAAGTCAAAAAGACTATAATTAAGAATTGTGTAAAATCTTAGGTGAAACACCCTGTATAAGGCGTAGTTTCGCTTTCAAACAGTGTCGTTGCCATGATTACAACGACCAGCTGTGGCGGCGCTCTACAGCTACAGCAGGCGCTGTCATACTCTTGTTGACATCTGCAGCAGTGGGTTTCACTGATACGCCTACCTCGAACGCCACCTGTTACGTTGAGGTGAGCGTAGCAACGTGTGCGGGCTCTATCACTGCAGAAGCGCTAATATACACCTGCATGCTTTTAGGATGACTTCAGCGATAAAGCATACACACACGTCCACCTGAAGACCCCTGAGTTTTCGTAGACAACTGCTAGTGAACCGAATAGCAGCACCTGCTCTAGCTCCTGTGGCCAGCGATCTTTGTGCGAGGCACAGATGCGATACTGGCCAGGCCCCGACGTTACCGCTGAATTGGTGATGTTTATGTGCAGGCGGGATTAACCTGACAATGGGCCAATCGACAACTGCGCCACCTGAGAGCTGCGCAGTGGCGCAGATACTTTAGGATATTAGGGAACACTTACTTTACGCGACAATCGGAGGGGAAACTGCCATTTTATGCTATTACCGCTGAAGAGATCGGAAGCAAATAGCGTATGTCATGTGCTTCTGGCTAACTTTAAAAATTTTGTCTTGATTGTTGATGAGTAGACAGAGCATAGAACATGCATTGTTTTTTTCCCCGTAGTACGTTCTAGAAATTCTAGTTGTATGGCACAAATTGCACACCCAATGAAAAGTTCAGAGAGCTGTCAGTTATGACTTCCATGTCACATCCGCTGCCAAAAATCTTCGCAGCCAGCTAATAATGTCAGTGGAGGACGGCGATTAGCGCAGCTGGATAAAAAAAATATGTTTCAATTCCTGTACTATTATAGCGTTGAAGCATTAAAAAATCTTGTACTACGCAAATAAAAATAAAAATGGCATGCAGAAGTTTAGTAGCAAGGTGCGTTTAAACAAACAGGTGGGTTGCTAGACTGAAGCGATCAGACTTTAGCGCTGAAAAAAAAAACAAGGAGGCAAATTGTTGATACCATATCTCGTTCGTTGATATATATTTGTACCTTTTCGCTCTTGCAGTAATCCCTGTCCTCTGGAGTGCGACCGAAACGGCAGAGCCTCGCCAGGCAGAAGGGGAAAACTTGACTGCTGTACACGTCTCCTGGACACAGGGTGCCTGCAAAACAAATTTACTCTTGGAAGTAAGAACGTCGAGCGCGCTTCTTCTGTCCAGTTCTGTTATGCCCTCTGTCACCTCTCTTCGCCTTTTTTGCTTTTTTTTAAAAAGAGGTCTAATTTACGGCTTTTGGCAAGGCCATACGAGTGACAGCCGAATACGTGTCCCCCTAATAAAAATGGTCTATAGACAGTCTATAAACTTCTTATAGACTCTACTGCCTTCCTATAGATATTTCTTTTGTCTATTCACAATCTACAGACTATCTATAGACAAAAAGTCTACTAAAAGTGTATGGCCTTAAATCGATAGACAGTCACAGACTGTCTCTAGAGTTTGTATTCCCTATAGACTGTCCTTTAGGATTTGTCTATAGAGAGTCTATAGACTTTATAGACAGATATCTATGAAGAGTCTACAGATTGTTTAAAAATTTTTGTAAGGGGGCTGTAAGATTACCCTAACTGAGGTGGCTTTTTGACGATCGCGTGAAAAGAGAATACACGTCAAAGAAAGAACCATGGGGCCAAAGAACTGAGTTTCTTCCCTTGCCCAAGAGGGTATGGCCGTGAAGCACATATGAAATGCACTGCATACCTTGCAACACCGTGCAAGCTGTCTGCACAGACAAACGCCTAAAGCCCTGAAGAAACCATAAGCGAAAAATAGATCAACCTTCGGCAATATTTTGCTAGTTGGACCGCACATTGGATTTATAGGCAAGGTTTTAAGTTAGAATCGATAATTTGGCCCTCTATGCATTTGCGAACCATTACAATTTTTTTAAACAGCTTATAGACTGTCTATAGACTTCTGTCTATAAACTCTATACACGCTGTATAGACAAATCCTATAGAGTCGTCTGAATGCAATACAAATTCTATACCTACAGCTGGTCTGTAGACAGCCTATAGACCAGCTGTAGATTTATGGCCATACACTTCCAGTAGACTTTTGTCTATAAACAGTCTATAGACTGTCTATAGACCATGAATAGACAAAAGAATATCTACAAGAAGGCAATAGAGTCTATAAGAAGTCTATAGACTGTCTATAGACCACTTTAATAAGGGAAGCATGACACTGATGCATTCTTCAACAGATAGGCACCGGGAAACGCTTTCTGAGGCGGCCATTTTGAAAAGGTCTTAGGCCGCCTGGCGTCTACAACGCCTCCAAAAAACAGCGCAAGTTTTACTAACGATCTTTCATTAGCAGCGCCGTCCGCAGCTGCCGGAATCGTCGCAACAAACGAGCTGCATCCTTGGGTCTCGCAGACCAGCCCATGGCGAACGGGTGCAACTCTTCCCACTGTTTCACCGCGTAGAGGACGTACGGCTTTTCTTGAGCCTTGGTTATTCGATCCTGGGTAAAAAAGCGAGCGATGGACGCGCGCACTGCCATTACTAATGGATAGAAAAGTGGCTCATTGCAGCTGAGTCAAACTACAGTCTATTAATAAACTACCAATATTAACCAATATTAACGAAAATACCAATATTAATAGCACTAGAGCGAGAGGGGAAGCCGCATTCCCAAGTCTCCACATGTTTTCTCGCTGCCTAGTGCGGCGCAAATACATGCCATCTATACTAATATGACAAATTAAATTATTCTAGCCACCTCCGTAATAGCTGTTATTGCCATTAATCTGAAACTTACAGGCAGTATACCAAGGACATTTTTAGCACCACGGTGAATACAAAAATATTAAACATAGTTCAAGGCTACTTGAAGGCAGGTTGTTAATTTCGTGTCCATTTGAACGCAAACGACTTTGGAAGTACCATGAAGGCTTCGCATAGGATTAGCGTAATCTTCGCGCTTCAGTCCCCGTCGCGCGATTGATTATCCGGCAGCAGTATGGACAAGCTCAGGGCCGGTGACCACGTCTATTTCTTCGCACGTTGCCGCGATGAATGTCAACGATCCAAGCAGCACAGATGACAGACACCTTTAGCATACCGTGTGCAGTGTTAGCGTTACCGGTACCAATGCGCATGCGCAAATTGCCTTGACGGCGCCAGATGGCGCCACATACCCGGCAGCTGTGCTCGCGCCCGCAGCGTCGGAACCAATCAGTGCGTACTCACCGCCGGTGGGCGGGCTCCCAGTACTCCGGTAACAGTAGCGGTAACACGGTATACGGTATGCTAAAGGTGTCTAATAGGCTTAGTATTGGGAACGTATTGGCAAATGCCGGTCGTATACAGAAGACCACAGTGAAACCGTCCATTCCCAATATTGAGCCGATTACCTATGGTGCTTGGGAGCCACGTTGCGTGTCAACTGGGCGTTTGAAAAAGACACTGCCTCGCAACAGCATACAACTAATGACCCAATTCCTAGACCATCAAAATTGTTTCGGGAGGTAGAACAAGAGTGAAAAGCGATGCCTTTACCTGGTAATCTGTATAAGTTTTTCGCGGCAAGTCGATGACAATTACGGTGTAGCCGTACGTGGATGCCGCCGCAATAAAACATGCCGCTTCCCACACCATTACTAAAGGGCTTTGGTTTATTATCACTGCGCTGTCAGTCTTCATGAAGCCCTCCATCCTGAAAGAAAAAGTTGGATAAAAGTTGGAAAAAGCGGCATATATGGGTTAACTCCAATATATGCAGAATGTCATTATCTACTTTACATTCACAGATCCCTGAAAGTTCTCATATGCTCAAGAAGAACTATAGTTTGGGCTAGTTGGTTCATGATTCAACAGGAAAATGGCGCAAAAGACGTGGACAAAAGAGACAAACACGACAGGACCAGCGCCAACTTACAACTGAATTTTATTTCGCACCAAACCCGCCTTTATGTAGGCCAACACGCCCTAACATCCGTGTAATCACGCACAGGCAGTAGAAAAGATCACTGTAAG
The DNA here is from genome assembly GCF_055824585.1 of Amblyomma mixtum. NCBI lineage: Eukaryota > Metazoa > Arthropoda > Arachnida > Ixodida > Ixodidae > Amblyomma > Amblyomma mixtum. Next base: position 284,872,511 of record NC_143013.1, read on the forward strand.
ATATCTAGCACATGAAGCGCAATAGCAACCACGTAACATACTATCATGGCTAAAAAAACCCAACAAAAAAAAACCCAACAAAAGTATAGCAAACAACACTAAAACGGCTATGGCCAAGCAACTCTTCAACACCAAAAACGATACACACTCATGAGTGATACCAGATGACCAACAAGAAACGTGGAAAAAAGGTGAAGAATGAAGCGTTAAGACCAAAGCAGTGTCAAAGGTAAAAAAAGGTTGAAATGGATGAAGAGTGGAAACCTTAAAAATTGGAAACCAAAAACCAGCAGCCACATGAATGATAACCGATGACCAACCAGAAAAAAGATGAACGCGAAGCTGAGACCAAAGTCGGCGTCAAAGGTATAAAAACGAAAAAAAAATTGGAAACGAACAACCAGCAGCCATATGAATGATAACCGATGACCAACAAGAAACATGAAAAAGGATGAATGCGGAGCTCAGACCAAGGTCAGCGTCAAAGGTGTAAAAATTTGCAATTTTTGACGATTTTTTTGACGATGTGCGGTTTTTGCGCGGTTTTTGTTCTCGTTTTTTACACCTTTGACGCCGACCTTGGTCTGAGCTCCGCATTCATCCTTTTTCATGTTTCTTGTTGGTCATCGGCTATCATTCATATGGCTGCTGGTTGTTCGTTTCCAATTTTTTTTTCGTTTTTATACCTTTGACGCCGACTTTGGTCTCAGCTTCGCGTCCATCTTTTTTCTGGTTGGTCATCGGTTATCATTCATGTGGCTGCTGGTTTTTGGTTTCCAATTTTTAAGGTTTGCACTCTTCATCCATTTCAACCTTTCTTTACCTTTGACACTGCTTTGGTCTTAACGCTTCATTCTTCACCTTTTTTCCACGTTTCTTGTTGGTCATCTGGTATCACTCATTAGTGTGTATCGTTTTTGGTGTTGAAGAGTTGCTTGGCCATGACCGTTTTAGTGTTGTTTGCTATACTTTTGTTGGGTTTTTTTGTTGGGTTCTTTTTAGCCATGATAGTATGTTACGTGGTTGCTATTGCGCTTCATGTGCTAGATATCTTACAGTGATCTTTTCTACTGCCTGTGCGTGATTACACGGATGTTAGGGCGTGTTGGCCTACATAAAGGCGGGTTTGGTGCGAAATAAAATTCAGTTGTAAGTTGGCGCTGGTCCTGTCGTGTTTGTCTCTTTTGTCCACGTCTTTTGCGCCATTTTCCTGTTGAGTTCTCATATCCCTCCCGGCGCAGTGGTGCCGCGGTTGAGCGGTGCGCCACTGCTCTGCGATGGCAGGTGCTCCCAGCGGTGGGCCTTGTGCGGCCCAGGTTGCTCGTCCCGAGCGATCAATCATTAATTTAACTGCCATCTGCCCCAGTGGGCAGTTTTCTCACTATCCGGTGGACATGTAGTGATGACGCTGCAAAGTCACGTGACCTAAGACCCCCCCCCCCCCCCTCTGCTTCCTAGGCGCTGCTCTCAGGGGACCCACTGCCAGAGCCATGCCGTGATTTTTCGCTCAGGACGCCAACAACGCCGACGCCAGATTTTCTGGACGACGAGGCCTTTTACGATGACGCGTTAATACTCTTGAAGTCTTGACACTGGCCTTAGAGGTGCACTAAAGAGGAATCTGTGCTCGTCTTTTTACGGCGGGAACTCGACCTGCACACTCCGAGCATTTTTAGAAACTCAAAATTATTGTTCTGTGCGGCCGATTTCTCTATTGAATTAAACGTCCCAGCTCCCGCCTTTTTTATTGAACTCACCTTCGAAAAGAGGAGGAGTCAGTCAGCCGCGTGGCCGCTTGCCGCTCTGCCATTGGCGGAGTGATACGTAGCGATTGACGAAAGCAAAGAGTCCACACGTACTTTTATTTCCGCGGACCTAATTTACGCCTGTGTAGTCTGCGACTGGAACTATTTATTCACGGAAACCTAAAAAAAAAAAGCGAAAACGAAGCCGCCACGCGACTGGCTGAAAGGAACTCCACACTTTGGCTAACTCTTCCTCTTTTCGAAGGTGAGTTAAAAAAAAAGGCGGGAGCCGGATGTTAATTCGATTTACTTAGGGAAATCGGCCACACAGGGCAATAAGTCGAAGTTTCTAAGAATGCTCGGAACGTGTAGATCGAGTTCCCGCGGCAAAAAAAGAACAAACGAAGGTGCACTGAAGAGGAATCGAATTAACATCCGGCTCCCGCCTTTTTTTTTTAATTCTCCCCGTACGGTGGGCGGAGCCGACCAACACGTGGAGTGCCTTTCAGCCAGCTCCGTGGAGGCTTTGCTTTCGCTTTATTTTGTTTTTTAGGTTTCCGTGAATAAATAGATAGATTCGCAGATAATATAGCCGCAAAATAAGCCAGCAAATTAAAAATACGCGTGGACTATTTGCTACTACGGATTACTACGTATTACTCCACCGATTGCAGAGCGGCAAGTCTCCACGGAGCTGGCTGAAAGGCACTCCACGCGTTGGTCGACTCCAAGGAGGATATATGGTCGACTGCGCCCAGTGTACGGGGAGAATTAAAAAAAAAAAAAAGGCGGGAGCCGGACGTTAATCCGATTTAATTAGGGAAATCGGCCACACAGGGCAATAAATCAAGGTTTCTAAGAATGCTCGGACAGTGTAGAGTTCCCGCGGTAAAAAAGACGATTTCAGATTCCTCTTCAGTGCACCTTTAAGGGAAAGTGGTAGAGACACTTTCATTCAGCCCCGCCGCGGTGGCTCAGTGGTTATGGCGCTCGGCTGCTGACCCGAAAGACGCGGGTTCGATCCCCGCCGCGGCGGCCGAATTTCGATGAAGGCGAAATTCTAGAGGCCCGTGTGCTGTGCGATGTCAGTGCACGTTAAAGAACCTCAGGTGGTCGAAATTTCCGGAGCCCTTCACTACGGCGTCCCTCATAGCCTGAGTTGCTTTTTGACGTTAAACCCCAATAAACCAAACCAAACTTTCATTCAGTAAAGTGACTCAATCACAGCAATTGCCTACGGTGAGGCTAACTCCGCATGGACATAAACGCCGCCACCACCCTCCCTCACTCACGCGTTGAGGCAGCGGTTGTGAAATTCCCGCAAGGTGGAGCCGTCCCACTTGGGGGGCAAGTCGGACATGTAGGCGAGGCTGGCCGGGTACAGCTTCTCCAGCTCGGCGAGCACAGTGTCCTTGAGACAGCTGGGACGGCCACGCACCAGGAACAGCAGGCGACCGTGGGTGCGCAGAAAGCGTACTGTCTTTTCTTCCCGCACGTACGGCACATCGATGCCATCCAGCAACTGCGTGCTGCTCGCCGGACACCAGACGTCGCCGGCCATTATCGCTGCACACGGATTTCAGCGTGGTTATAGAGTGCCCGACTATTGCACCGAAGATAGTATGCTCCTAATTCTTAGTATTGTTATGAAAGCACCACAATTTATAAGCGACTGACCCGGTTCTTGAAAAAAAAAAGAAAACAACTGTACCATGGAAGTAAAGTTCAGTAAAGCAGAAAGTTGGGCTAGTTGGTAACGATCCATCTAAAAACGGCGCACAGAAAAACACGCAAAACACAGGGAGAACGGACAGGACAAGAGCTCTCTTGTCCTGTCCGTTCTCCCTGTGTTTTGCGTGTTTTTCTGTGGGCCGTCTTTAGATGTACCATGGAAGTATACGAGTCAACCGAACGTGAAAGACACAGCTGGAAGGGGATGGTGGTTCTCAGGATAATGTTACTGTGGCAACTATCGCCGCCATTTAAACCAGGATGACCTACTCGGGCGTCGGGTCACAGCTAGGGTGTAGAGGAATCGAAGGTAACGTGAATGCATCCATGGTAGACGTTAGTAAAGAACAGTTGGAAGATTGGTGTCTTTGGTGGCTGAGGTCCCGCACCTTCAAGCGGGCCTGTGATCGCAACGTCTTCTTTCAGCAGAAAAGTGTAACTTTAACTTCTCTTGCAGAAAAAAAAAATTCTACAGTGACATTTAAAGGGGCCATGACAGCCCTATTTTCGCGCATACCCTGCTTATTGCATTTAATTCCCAACACGTTAAATTACAATTATAAGTTCCTTTTTTACGAGTTTACGTGTTTGTGTACTGGTCGCGCACCAGACCTCAAGCTTTCGAACCCTTCTCTGCACGGCGATGAGGTTGGCCGAGTTTGCATGTCGTGGACACATTTGGTTGTTTGTGACGCCCACCCGGAACGCTGTACTACTAATGGTGGCAACACAATTTTGATGCGAAAATCTAGGAAGGCACACAATTGAACAAGCACATGTCGTCTGTTCGAATCCCTGTCTCAAGCTAGCCTGAAACATTACTAGCAAATCTGAGCTCTCTGCAACGACGACAAATCGTACGACACCAACCGGAACGCAGTGAGAAACGGTTGCGTCACAATTTTGGTACGAATATCAGAAAAACTGGCGCCACATGAAGGTCGGCCAGTGGTGATTATATAGACGAATGACATGTATAGGATTCTCTGAAGTTTGCTTTTGAACCCACAGCGGTATGCGTCTGGACCCGCAGCTTGGGCGAAATTCTTTTTTCCTTTCAGCAGTTGCTCTCTCAGAATGAACAGTTTTATCCCCACATTGCCCCCCGGACGAACAGTTGCGCATAGCGATGATTCATGGCAGACTAACGGTTAGCTTCCCTACATCTGGTCTCAAAAAGGACTAATGGTTATGGCAACGCAGTTCACCTCCGCAGTTGGTTCGAAAGGACCAATTCTTGATCTGAAAGGACGAAAAAACGCTTAGAGTAAGCATTTCACTCCTTGGAGAGCCGGTTACCACTTGTATCCGTTACCAAAACAGCCGGCTTTGAAGCCGTGCCAGGATTCCACATCCATGCTGCACATTTTGGAAAGCTAATACAGGTGCTCTAGTAATCGACCACCACTGCTATATAAACAAACAAAAAAAGCGGGAGGCAGCTCTTCAAGGCGTTCCTCCAACACAGAAGTGAAGCATCTAGTCAAACATTTTTACCTTTCACAAAGAAACGGATATTGCATCCAGCACCTTCTGCACACAAGGCAGATGCCTGATCACATAAGATATATCACGACGGAAGACTGCAGCTCTGCGGATTGCATCCGCATAGCTGGAATGAAACCTCCAGACAGTAGCACGGTTTGACTACTCAATGGTGAACGCCGCTTGAAGTGTGACGTTCATATTTATGATAAGTGTGAGGTCCCCATAGCAGGAGAACAGGTTCATTTTTTTGTGATCTGTTCGGTCACTGTATTCTAGTGAAAGTGCATACCTATGGGACCACTTAACTTCAAATTCACCAATGTGAAGACAATAGTTTCATCAAACTCACTCGGTTTGTCACATCCGGTACCGACGTGTTGCGGTGTGTCCAGTAATGGGCGCCTCACGCAGGCAACTCCAGATGACCACGTCAGACAACGCATGTTTGCCCTGCAATAGAAGCGTACTTTCATTTATGTCCGAAACCAAAGAACAGAAGAGTTGCTGGTGGAGGGGGAGACAAAGACTTTTGAAATTGCTTCCTCCCGCAAGCAGAAGCGCTAGAAAACTCACCGTGTGACGTGAGACTGGTAGTAGCCAGTGAAGAGTACGTCCAACTTGACCGTCTTGTCGTCCAGGACAAGGACAGGGAAGCCATTGTCCGAGCTCGCACCATACACAGCAACGCCACCCGACTCAGTCCTTGCCTGTGAAGGAGGCATTCCGCTCCAGGAAAGCACTGCATCGCGCAGCGTTGCAAAGCGGCGCACAGTCTCACTGTATGTGATGGGCTCAGGGCTGGTGGAGCCCAGGACGATGAAGCTTAGTCGCGAAGGTAGCGGAAGTTCGTGGTATGCGGACGTCTCTTCCAAAGCCTCATGCCCTACTGCTTGCGTGGAGATAGTGTCCAGGTTAAAGGTGCACCGCATCTCATCAAACTCCGGAAACAACGGGGGCATCCAGTCCTCGTCGTTGGCAACATTGTTTGCTGCGTTACGATCGCCATCTCGCTTGTGATCACCTATGAGTGCTTCTTGGACGTCTGTGAGGTGCACCACAGCTAAGACCAGATCGCCGAGGACGGCGTAGCCAACTACACTGATCTCGTCTTTTGAGCCATAAGCTCTCATCACCTGGAAGAAAGAATTCACACAGAAGGGTGCATCAATCCACGTTGCCATCCAGAGAAGAGCTCTTTAAGTCTACAAGTTTGTTAAGCATATATTTAAGGCAACTTCAGCCACGACAGATTAGATAAGAAACTGGAGTGTTTCCAAGGGCAGTCGTAGCTGTGAATGCTTTTTCATGAGGTATGTTTGATTTTGTCTTTAATTTCGTGGGCTGTTGGTATCCATAATATTTCTAACAAAGCAGCAACCATCCTGAATCCAGCTTGCTGATAGGTAGTTTGAATGAACTTTCATTTACTGGTTCCTCACACACTCTAGAATTTGCTCTACCTTGACAGTTCAATAATTTATCAAAAATCGAGATGATCACATTATCTATAAGATTAAGTAAACAGAAATCAAATACTGAGGGAACGTCATCCAGGTAAACCAGGAAGAGGGCACTCTCACCAATTGCATGCTGTGTGATCCACTTTGGCATGGAACATGTGAAACTTTGAGACGTGGGCGCTTTGATATGATACAATGGGTGTAGACACAACAAACGCAATCGCTTGTTATCAGGGCAGGGAAATAGGAGCTTTGGGAGTTTTTATGGTCTCTGTATAAAGAAATCTCTTGCTAATTTGTTTTTCCTGAGGGTGGCCTCGGAAGTGCGACTGCTCAGTCAAGTCATATAAGACTTCTAATAGTCAGTCCTGTCTCGGTACTAAAAGAATGAAACTGCAATTCAGCATAAAATGCCAGCCCAACGAAAGCGTGAAAAGGCACGTTGGCGGTAAATATTCGTAACACAGGCCTTATCCAAGGCGAGATGGAAACAAGGTCCTCACTGCGTACCGGTTCGCTGCAGCAGTAGTTTCTGTTCTGCTCATCCCAGCCGAACCAGCAGACACGCGCCAGACAAAAAGGGTAGACTCCAGTGTTCCGGACCTGCTTCAGCTGTACTTCTGCCGAGAAAAGAGAAGGAAAAGTAATCGCTTCCGAGGCCCTTTCTGGTATTCCAAAAATAATGAACAGCCTCAAAAAGCAATGAATAATTACTCCCTATTTAAAATTTAACAGAAAAAGTTATTCTGAGTGTGCTGCATAATCATCAGCTTGAGGGAGAACACGGGAACACGTGACCTGGCACCTTCACATTGAGTGCCATGCCAGATTTCAAAGCTTCTGTGAGAAACCTGATCGTTCGCTGTGAGCAGGGGGCCGAAAATAAAGACGTACATGACATGCAGTCTCGCACAGTAAAGCAGTTTGTAGATAACAATCTCTGCGACATGTCGAATTTTTTTACGTATCTCTTGTGCCTCAAACTGATGTGGGCATTTGTTTGTAGCTTGAACGCTCTCAGTGAAGACAGAATGGACAAGGATGTACTAAAAGGGACGAGAGTGGGGTGTAGCATAGAAATGCGGAAAGAAAAAATGCATCACCAACTATAGCTCCGTTTCTTTAATTGATGTCGATGGTTGTAAGTATGGGAAAAACCAAGTTGTCAGACAGCATCAGCAGCACTACGCGGAAGAAAGATTAAAAACTCACGAGGGAACAGTGCGGTTCATGAGGACAGAATGGGTTAGCATATGTGGGATCCCCCTTCGTGAGCGCACGGACCCGTGGTGCCCTCTTTGTACTGTGATGCAAACTAGCGCGTGCGCGACGAATTTGTGGCGCCCTCTGTGCGCGAACTATAGTGCCAAAGTGCGACATGCTGGCCGTTAGACACGCAGGGAGGAAGGCTGCTTGTACAGCATTTAATTTCTTTGAAATCATTAGAGATAGTGTCCTGTTTGTTCAAATAAGATGTCCATTTTGGTCAAGCGTAGGCTTCAAACCGACCACGCGTTGCAACCTTGCCTCGTGCTCTTTCGTTTGTAAGTGGTCGCACAAAACTGGCCACGCGTTCGAATTTTGGGTGGTGCGTGCAAGTGCCCGCGTGGTCTTGGATTTGGTCTGTATTGCACATGGTTCGAAGTTGATGAAGACGACTATTTCCAAAGCACATCGCGAGAGGCTGGCAGCTTAACATTGAGGAAGAACGGCTGCGCCATTAAAAAAATAGATGCGATAGCCAAGTGACCTACAGCAGCTGCAGGCGAAGCTGATCTGTTCGTGTCGCCCCGGGTTCGAATCGCATTCGAGGCCGTAAGTATGGCAAGTGTTTTTTTTTTCGGCTTTCTCGGGGGCTGTGCACTGAAAGACGGACTTCGGGTTTTTTTCACATGGCTTTTTTAATGATAACACATTAACAGCGCCATCTGGCAGCATATATGCTGTACTCAACACATCAGCCCGTCGAGAAACCCGTCTACCATAAGGGCAAACCTTAAAGCGCTCAGGTTCAGGAAAGTAACCTATGCGAGCAACTAGATGTAATAATATAAAAAGAGAAATGCGTCACTCGGAGGACAGTTTTTTGGTGCAAGCAGCCATTTGTAGACTGTTTAGCGAAAACATGTAATTTTATATCCCGAGGAACAACGTCCACAAATGGTGACTTATTTTTAGTGTAAAAATCACCCGAAAAGGATCCAATTAAAAAACATTACCCGAATAACCTAATTTCCAGCCGACGTTGAACAAAAAACATATCACTCGATGTTTACTCCCTGTATTACGAAAAAAAAACTGTGTGCCAAAACAAAGGGCCGTGTATCTATAATATGCCCACACTTTTTCTTAATCAACCTCTTGTTGTGACCTCTTTTATTTTCCTCTGTCCGACGTCGTTGTGTTCCCAGTCCCATGCTCTTTACACGAGTCATCATCATCATCAGCCTGACTACACCCACTGCAGGACAAAGGCCTCTTCCATTTCCCTCCATTTAACCCTAACCTCATCCGCCCACCCAACTCTGACGCCCCTGCTACGCTGCGAGCATGAGTATGAGCCACTAACAACCCACTAGTCATTGTTACTTTATCAGTCCCTGCCCATCCATGCTGAGCGAGCATGTTCAAGCCCCATCTTATAGCCCTGCCACACGGCAAATTTAATGTCATTCTCATCGAATGACATTTGTTCGACTTAATGTCATTTTTTCTGTGCGCTGCTACACGGCAAAAACTAATGTCATTTGCAAATGATGGCGATTGCGATGGAAAGAGAGTACAGCATACAAAAATTTTTATGTATGCTTCAATACGTTGCAAGAAGTATTGCTTTGCTAATGGAAACCGGCTTTAAAATCCTAATCCTCATTTCAATAACGTGTTGATCACTGCTACACCACGAGTCCAAGTCAAGCCAAAGTTCAGCCAGCGGCGGCAGGCAAATGGCGGACGTCATTTTGTGAAATGCTCTCTATGGTGAAATTAGACAGTATTAGCTGTGCGTCCGCAAAAGCTTTGCGCATGCTACGGGCGCACCTTGCGCGCACTGCCGCCCGTCGTCACAACAGTTTTAGTTGGGAGCACGGTAGTTGGGAGTGGCTAGCGTACCGCGCGAGAAGAATAACATACTGTGGCGCCATCTAGACGGCAGCAAGTCAAACATTCCTGAACTGTGTGCCGAAGAAACGTTTTTCTCTTTTCTTAACGGCAGTAATGAATGCATTCGAAGGCTTTGTTTCTTTTTTAAAAGTAAATCAATTGGATGAAATGATGATGTAGATTCTAGTGCAAAGTTGGAGAAATACTTCGCCCGAACGTCATTCCATGGGAATGACATTAATTTTGGCGTGTGGCAGGGGTATTACAGTCCATTTTACAGGCCCTGGTGTAGCTCAGGCATAACTTTGCGCTCACGGTTGTATTTGGTAAGGCGTGCTGCGATCTCTTCGTAACGGCGCACAAGTGACGCTGCGTCCCGCGGCCTCGGAGACCAGCCCATAGCGAAGGGATGCACGTCCTCCCATTGTTTCAGTCTGTGTTTCATGTACTCCTCGTCCAGGCTGTGCTTGTTAGTAGCCGCGAGAACCTGCACATATAGGCATGCAACAACCCTTAAAGAAATAGTCTATAGACAGTCTATAGACTCCATATAGCAAGGCGGAAGTTTGGGCGAGTTGGTAAGTATTCATCATTTCGCTCACAGCGCAACAAGAACGGGACACGAGACGAAAGACTAATACAAACAAGCGCTGGTTTGTGTTACAGCGCTTGTTTGTGTTAGTCTTTCGTCTCGTGTCCCGTTCTTGTTGCGCTGTGAGCGAAATGATGGACTCCTTATAGACTCTGCTGCCTTCCTTTAGATATTTCTTTTTGTCTATTCATGGTCTATAGACTGTCTATAGAAAGAAGTCTACTAAAAGTGTATGTCCGTAAATCTAGGCTGTCTATAGACTGTCTAAAAATTTTTTTGTAAGGGAAGGAGGTCCTCATACACAGAAAGAAATGTGCGTTTACGTAAGTCTGCGGTGAAGCTCCGCCCACATTCAGGACCGCAGCACAGAATACCTCCACGACAAAAATGTAGTCCGCTGTTGCAACTTTTCTTGTTACTTAAACGAGAAGCTTACTGAAAGAAAAACAGTATAATTTCTAGAGTTTTAATACCGTAACCTGCTTAATTACGGTATTAAAAGTGCGCATGGAGGTCGAAAAAGAAACTGCTTTGTCTCAGAACAGCAATTTCTTGTTCGCTATTGAGAGTTTTAGCGCTCAGTTTGACGCACAGCGCAGGAAAAACAGGAAAAAAGTGCTTACCTGCGGGTCAAAAGCGAGATTTTTGTTCAGATCGAGGATGACCACGGTGTAGCCGTAAGTGGCAGCCAATTGCAGGTACGGCGAAATCTCCCACACACGTACATTAGGGTTCCTGATGATAATAACTGGCTCGTTCTGCTTCATATATTCAGCAGCCCTGTGATGAGAACCAGCAAAATCAAGGAACTGGAATGTTCAGCCGACAACTGCCTGCAAAGTCAAAGTTTCGGAGAAGCAGCACTTCTACAACGCGCCAAAGGTACTAAAAGTAGAATAAATCTGGGCTAGCGTAAATGTGTCGTCCACGTGTGATTAGGAACTGAAATGGCTCACGCAGTAGTCTTGCAGTTGCGTGTTCGGCACAAGATACCCACTTACACCATGCAACTGGCCACTGCTTCCAGTGTAGAAAGAAAAATGGGATATCTATCCTGCAATAAGTACTGCAAGTGCTGCAGTACCTATTTTCACTTTAAAAGACAGTTAGGCATTGGCATGCATAACACGATGAGGTTAGCAGTTGCAAATTTGTTTCTCAAGTGAATCTTGTTAGGTTTTACAGACGCCAAATCGTGTCTTTCGTTTCTAATGACGCACACTATATTCGCAAACATGTAAAGTTTTTGTCAAAAGTAACCAGGCTACATGATTTGCATCTAGCTCGTACAGTGGAGCCCTTACAGCTTCCCTGAAGCTGAAATGGTCGTTAAAGGTAAGAACTGGGGGTCTTCTCACCTTCCAGCACCTTTTGATCTTTAGGAAAGCCACAAGGGCTCCACTATACAAGCTAGAAGCAAACCATGCAGCCTGGTTACTTTTGACAAAGACAGTACCATCATGTTGAATTTGCCTGCACTCAGTAAATAATTTAAAACTGAATTTCTTCTCCCCAAAAAATCTAGGTTTTTATAGCTGAACATTGGTCGCTACCTCAGAAGTATAGGTATGAGATTGCGTCAGGCGTAGAAAAACTTCAACATATTCACTGCTTTACGTTCTAATTCGCGCTAACTGCTGCAATAATAGCCCGTTACCTAAGTCAGAAAGGCAGCGAGTGAAAAACGGCTATTATATTGTCCTTTTTTTTTTTAAATGACTCACGTGATTTCATCCTTGTGACACCATAACCTAGGAATTTGTGTACTCAGGCAGTTTTCATTTCATAGAGAGGGACAGCAGGCTCGTTGTGTCTCGCATCTGGTGTGTGGTGACCCACGTGACCAGCGCCAGTCTGAAGAGGAGGAGGTGGTGTTGCGCTAAGGTTCCAGCGTTGTGTGTAGTACCTGCTGTCGCCATCTCTCTCCTTCGGCACGTGGCCGGGGCTGGTCGCGCTGTTCGCTACTGTTTCTTTAAGTGCTGTAGCTTCTATTTTCGCGCTAGGCGGCGTGTTCAATGTCTCTCTCTGTTTGAAGCGTCGTCACCCTCGCTCATTCTTCACCACCACTAGCCGTGTTGGCTTAGTGATTGGGGCACTGGACTGCTGAGCCTCAGGATGCGGAATTAGTTCCTAGCCGCGGTGGCCATGATTCAAAGGAGCCGAAGTGCTAAAGGCAGCCGTGTGCTGTACAATGTCAGTGCACGGTAAAAAGCCCCAGGTGTTCCAAATTAATCGGAACCGTCCACTACAGCACTACTTATTGTTGTTGTTGTTGTCCTCTAGAAAATGGCGCATACCCACTGCGGGGGATTGGCCAAGACACAGGCGGCAACTGATAGGTGTACAAAATGTTAAACAAGAAAATAATGGTGGGGAAAAATAAAATAATAATGATAATAGCAATTAGGAAATAAATGAAAGGATCTCTCTTCCTTTTTTACTCCTTCTTCTTCATCCCTTGTCTTACGCTTCGCCGCGGTGGCGCAGTGGTTAGCGCGCTCGGCTACTGAGCCGGAGTAACCGGGTTCGAACCCGGCTGCGGCGACCACGTTTCAATGAAGGCGAAACACAAAAGGCGCCCATGTGTCGTGCGATGTCGGTTCACATTAAAGATCCCCAGATGGCCGAAATTATTCCGGAGCCCTCCACTATACGGCACCTCGTTCTCGTTTTCTTCTTTCACTCCACATTCCTCGCTTCCCTGACGACGCCGTTGAGGTGTTCACCAGGAGGTGAGACGGTACCATGCCTTTCATATCCTCGTCTTGGTAACACTCACGGCGCCTTTTTGAGGCAAACACTGTGGATGTGAGTTACGCGCCTTTCCCTTCCTCAGAACCAATTTTTCTCTTAGCGGCAGTCGTGAACATTCGCGGCATAGAATGATTGAATGAAAGATGATGATGTCGAAGGCTTAGCGCAAGAGGATGCGGTGATGGCTGGGTTTATTGGACTACTCAGCCTATGGGAAACTTTCACGATGAAGCGGCATTGTGGACCTATATTTTTTCTACAAAATCCCATTTCAGCCGAATGATTGCTCATCTCAGAGATGTGTATTCCCAGACACAATTCAAACCGGCGTGGCGCTACCTCCGTTAATGCGCTATGCCTTGCCTCCATTCTACAGCTTTGTTTCGTATGCGTGCTTTGTTCTGAGGTGGATCAGATGGTGCTTCCTACAGACTTTTTAATTAAATGAATGTTGATAGTTCTGGAGCTTTGTAGCGTGAACGTGTCTTCATGAATAGTTCATGTGCACCCTTCGTCAAAAGTTTAGAGCCCATGGGGTCTGCTTCTAGGCCATTCCGTATGGCTCCCTATTCATCTCCAGTGTTCTAAATCTCTTCGAGGTAAAAGGGACTTTGGTCCTCATCACTGCGCAGGTTACAGCCTCCACTGGTGCTGCAAAAGGCCCACTGCAAGCCTTAGAACCGCACCCCTTTGGCCTCTACACTTTTGACAACGGCTGTACATAGAACATTATTTCACTGTTATAATTCTCGCGTAAAAAAAAATGGCCGAGTGATCAAAGGCAGCAGGAAGTGAAACTGATCTGTTTGCGCCCCCGCCGGTTCAATTCCTATTCGGGGTTGAGGTCATTTTCTGTTAGATACCCTTCGGACAGAAAATTTCGGAATGTTTCGGCAAAGTGCGCCCTCATGTTCGGCGTCCGATTCTCCCTCATGCTCTGCTTCGGGTTCGAACAATGTGCGCCTTAATTTACCGAGAATGTGAGCTAAACGCAGGTCATGCTTCAAAGCTCATGCTTCATCCATGCTTCAAAGCAAAGGCATCTCCCATATCTCTCCAATTAGCCCTGACCTGTGCCAGCTACGGCCATCCTATCCCCGCAAACTTCTTAATCTGCGACGGCAAAATTCATTAATTATTTTGCTTTCTACCTATATGTCTTAGTGCACAAAGGTGTGGTGCCTCTCTGGCACCAGGTCTTGAAAAGAAACAGGCATAGCTCTTAAACTGCATCGTCACCCGACTGAAGCTGGTGTGTTTAAGATTACATTAATATAAGATCAGGCAAAAGACGGTTCGACGCAGCGTTGCATGGTTACCTTGGTGTTGACAGCGCTGCACATGTTATCACGGGAGTGTGTCTAAAGTCTACAGCGTCTATTAAACCAAACCCACATGCCAGTGTCACACTGCAGTGTTGTACAGGCCATGATACATACCGCAGTAGATAACTGGACTGATTTCTACCAAATGGGATCACAAAGGTGCACCAGAATCTCCCTAGGCGGCCGGTCTGGTATTTCGCCTTCATCGAATTGCAAACACCCCGATCGGGACTGAGTTCGCGAACACATACTTGGCAGCTGAGCCCCATAGCCTTTAAGCCGTTGCGGCTGCTTAAATCTTCAGCAAGCGAGCAAAGCTGACAGTTATAAAGCTTCGGTGGCAATTAAACGATAGGTGTGGCGAGGCCATCGGTAATGACGTCTGCGTCAGGAAAAAAATGGTTGGGTTCAACGTGGTTTGAACCTAGTTATATGAGCGAAAGCTATGTTAAGCATGGTTTCTACTGTCTCAAATCAAATGTCAAGGCCAATGTCAAGGTCATGGTCAAACGTCAAGGTCAGGTGCCCAATGGTATGACCCTATAGTCATACTACCATAGCATGGGCCATACCAGCACTACGTTAAGTTCGATTTGACCTTGTGAGGCATTGAAAGTCATTGTCTCATCGATATCGAAATCGAAAGAGCTCTCGCTGTTAAGGAGTTCGTACTTCTCTCTGCACTTCACGTGCGCTGACACGATAGCGTATTTCGTCTTCTCCTGAGCATCAGGCCCGTCGAAGACCTCGCTGGACCAACAAATACGGCTGCCCGGATACAACTCCTGAAGTCTCGAGGACACCGATCCTTTGCTCGAACCGGCCGGGCCGCGTGTAAAGAAGAGCACCCGGCCATGGCTTCGTAGGAACTCCACTGTCTCTTCGTCCTCCAGGCAGGGGAAGTCCAACACGTCCAACACATCCGTGTCGTTCGTGAATTGCGTCTTGTTCCCGCCGCCACCTGCAAAGGCGCGAGGGTTGTAAGACAGTTGTCAGCAGCAAACTCTCGAAGCGTATACCAGTCGCAAATGTGTGCTCCGAAATCCAGGGTTCTCGCGAGGACAAACTCTAATGGACAGCTTGACTGCGACGCATCTTCGGTGCGTCCTCTAATGCCACGCTTTCCGGGGGTTGGCGTACTTGGCGAACATAAACTTTACGCGGAGGAATGCGAAAACTGGATTATCGCCGTTTCTCGTAACTTCGCGTAACAGAAGGAAAGGAAAAAAACAGAACTGGCCACCTCAGAAAACACCCGATCGAATGATTTCATATGATCCTGGTGGCAAATGATAGCCTTTACTCGATAAAGGCTTAAATTTCTCCTATTTTTTTACTGAAAAGTGTCGTTCCCATGCATATTTTTGCTTTTCTTCAAAATCAGTTATCACTATCATTTCGCAGCATGCGGTACTCGGATCTGCAGAAAAGGGAATGTTTCGAATTAGCATAATCTATCACACTTTCACAGTACGGCGGTTGAGATAGCGAATACTTCACGACTAATGCAATGTAACGCTCCGCTTGCTCTTATTACAACAGCGAAGTGACAGGAACATACTTTTTTAGTGAAAAGAGGCTTGCTTATGAAACCATGATTTTTTAGTGGGTTTCGCTTGCAGACAAGCTTATTAAGTGCTTAACACGGGAGCAGGAAGGTTAGTAAAGAAACAAGCAAACACAGAGAGAAGAAAAACTCAACAGGACGGCTTCAACTTGGTGCGCGAATTTCGGCGACAACAGGCGGAGTATCTGTAGCCAGTAGAACCAATTTCTGGGCGAGAAGGTTAGTTCTTGGAAAAGGTAAAGCTGTACAGCGCTAAAGAAGGAAGAAAGCGCATAAGGCAATAGACGGGCAATAGGTCGGAGTTCCGAAGAGTGCCTTAAAAAGGACAGAGGGCCACGCTATCCAATTTTTGTTGATAGTAAAAATCTATTCTATGTCTCTCTGTAGGCATGTTGGCGTTTGACGTATTTATTGGTTGAGAGTGAGGTTTCTCTTCCCGAGCAACCTGTCGCGATTAACTGCGACCTGCCATAGTGGGCGCGCGCGCACGCACGCACGCACGCGCACACACACACACACACACACACACACACACACACACACACACACACACACACACACACACACACACACACACACACACACCTGGGCAGGGAGGAGTCTGCCTCAAAACAGGCTTCATGCAAACAAACAAACTGACAGATAAACACATAAAACGGCTAAATGCAGGGAATGCTCACTATAAGTGCTAACGAACAGAAAACTTTTTTCCCTCCTGCTTTTTCCAGAGACTAACTGTGTCGACCGTAAGCCCACTACGGAGTCCTTTACATGCGCTCTTGTAGCATAAAGGCATTGCCTGCCCACAGCACCTATTTAACTGTAATTTATCGTCAAGGTAGCTGTTCTGCCCATCACATTCGCCTTGTCACTCATGCTCGGACACCTGACATCCAGTGCGGCTGCAATCATGCCAACTACCTCTCCTTCGGCCGCCACGCTTCAGCTTTAATTGGCCGACCGTCCGAAGCCTTTACCGGCAACTAAACAGGGCCTCTGGCCTTGCTTTGTCAGTGCACTTCCTTTAACGTCAGCTGCTTCACCACGCACCCTGACCTTCAGCGCTGCACGGACGTCTTCGTCAGCCATGATGCCGTGCGCCCGCCCTTCAGCCACCATACAGTGATTTATTGAATGCACTCAAGCGTGCTTCCAAGTGTTTTCCCCCGGTCATCAACGGCTGGGAAGTCTCTGTTTACCATCTCAAGGCCATCACACTTGGACTCTGATGACAACGCCAGCAGCTACGTCACATGAGTTCTTAACCGTGGCACCTAGCTGTACACGACGCATACGGTTCGCACTGTACCATCCGTTCTTCGCCACTCTGATATCAATGCGAAAGCATTATATGGATATGTCGCGTCAGCAAAAAGTGTCTGCAAAACATGTCCGCATATTTTATCCGCACGATTACGTCGTTCCCTGAAGATAAATGTGTTATAGTGTTTGTGTGTGATAAAATGTTGTGGTGGGAAAATTTTGGTTCGTGAGGTGTCATTAGTGAATTTAATTAAACACGAAAAAAAGATGTCAAAGTAGCCATGGACATCGATGTAGTGCATGGACGTCAAAACAGCCTCGGGCGTCAGCCTCGCACGTCGATATAGTATGTGGACGTTTTCCTTTCGCATTGTTCCACTGCGGGTCGGCTCAGTGATCTCAAAGTTTTTTTGGCTTCCCCGTCTCTCATGGCTTCCTCGCTAGAGTGGAGACCCTGTAGCATGCCCTGTAGCGTGTTGCTGCGGTCTGGCAAATGAAAACGACGGCACGCCCCAGCGCACCCGCCTGACACGAGCAGATTAGAGCTTAGCTGCTACGTTATTGGATGGCAGTGGCGCGCTGTCTCGGCTGCCCGACAGTTCCGCTCTCACCCGGTTGAGCACGCCCTTTGAAAAGGGGGTGCTCAAACATATATGTTTTTGCTCATAAGCACTAATTTGCAGTTTGTCCACAGGCTACAAAGGGCACATCGGGCTGTTAATTCATCTCACCTGACTAGCAACAAAACGGATGAGCGATAAGCTTCCTCTATTTTTTAATTTGTTTTGACGATTCGGCGTGTCTATAGACCTAGCGAAGCGCATTGTCTGTTCGTTGACAAAAATGGTCCACTTTGTAAGCAGCTCATGACGCCACTGTGTCCATAACCTGTTTCGCCGCGCAAGTATACGATATAATAATGGGAAAGTGTTTCAGGAATGCCGAGCATACAGTAATTCATTGAAATTCTAATTTTTGCTAGAATTATTAGAGAGCGTAATAAATTACTGAAGGGCGCAGCGCAGTTAGCCCTAGTATGGAAATGTTTGCTGCTAATTCGAGGGACTCAGGCGCGCGATGTTCATATTACGGGACTGTTCGTGCATGAAGTTCCTAAGCGATGTGTTCTGCTTTTCCTGATGACTGTTATTTTGCGGTCACCCCTGCTCGGAGTCAAACCACTTTACAGGACCAATATAAATTTACGCCACGGTCGCTTACCTAACTCCTCCCCAACACTGAAAAGAAAGAAATGAAAGGCGGCACAACAAGAACACAAACAAGAAAGGGACACCCTAGTGTCCCTTTCTTGTCTGTGTCCTTGTGTCGCCGCCTTTCATTTCATCATGCACCAACTCGCCCCTCAGCCCATTATACTGAACAAGCCGCCGCGGTGGCTCAGTGGCTATGGTGATCGGCTATGGTGATAAGAGACAGACGAACGACAATGTGAGATAGGAGCTCTTGTTTTATCTAATATTGTCGTCGGCGGCAAGAACGCATAAAGGGCTTCGGGCCAAAGGGCACTTTGAATAGGCACTTGCAACTATCACCCTCACGATCGGCGCAAAAATGCAGCAAATAATTCATGTGGGCTTCAGTATCAGGACATAGCTGTCCGATATAGAGTATGAAAGAGCAGCGGTACAAAGGCCAGGAATTTCTCCGTTCTCTCCTCGCCAGAGAGGAACACGGAAAAGAAAGCAGAACAAAGGGTACACAAACAAGCGTGACCGTTGTACAACATTAGCAGGTAATAAGGGAGTAATTACTCATTGTTGTCCACCCGGTCAACATTTGCAGGTCTTAAGAAGTTTACAGATTAATGGAATTTTATGTTCAGTACTGTACTGTCTATGAGGCACTATTTCTCATCAAAGCGGAAGGAAAGCTTGGGAGGGGGGGGGGGGGGGGGGAGGAAGAACAAGCAAAACAATTTCTGTGAGAAAACTGCTTTGGCTACCACATTTCTTTTTTTTTTTTACAAAGAAAGTTCAAGAACACTATTGTTCACGTCAACCTCACTACATTCCGACCCGCTTCCTCCCAGAATAAATTGCCGATAAAACCTCCCTTGCTATTAACGGGCACCAAGATCTCTGTACACATGCGTTCTTGAAATTCGCCTCAGTCGAAATACTGTCGCCGTAGGCGGAATCGAAGTCATTAACTCCATTCAGTACACGGCGACTGCACTTATATATATAGGAAAACTTCGACAAAGCCAGTAAGTATATCGATAATTCATTATTCGGAGTTGCACCCGCAACACTAATTCAGTCAAGCAAAAAATGTAATTCCGACTACTTACCAGAGGCCTGTGATGGCTCCGTGAAAGATCTTTCCCTGGAAGCCATGTATTCTTTCCTTAGGTGGCTTTAGAAACACATATAGGGAAACTTGCCTAACTTGCGACGTGACCAACGAGTGTCGGGGAGCTGTCAAGGTTCTGTGAGCCAGACCATCCCAACGCTTGACCCCAGCGCCAGACGATCCCAAAGCTTGACAAAACGAAACTATATCCCCGCCCCCAGCAGCGCACGGCATTGAGTAGTGTGAATCAGGCATGTTGCTTTATTCCGTTCGGAGCAAATACTGTGGCTCCATCTGGCGCCTTCTCTCCTGTTTCCCTTTCCGCTTCCTCTATTTGTGGCTTTTTGGATCTCTGCCATCAGTAGCAGAAAAGGCCTTTATTGCATCTCTGCCATCAGTAGCAGAAAAGGCCTTTATCGCAGGACGACGACCTTGCAGCGGTTGTAATGCAAGAGTTGCAGCGGCTCGTCCAGGTACTGCAAGCTGTGCGCGTCTTCGTCGGAAGTACTGAAAATTGGAAAATTTGTTTTTGAGGAAATTAAATGGCGCAGTAACTGCCTCACATATCTAGGTGGACACCCGAACCACGCCTTAAGGGAAGGGACAAAGGCGGGAGTGAAAGAAGAAAGGAAGAAAGAGGTGCCGTAGTGCAGGTATCCGGAATAATTTCGACCACCTGGTAATCTTTAACGCGAACTGATATCGCACAGCCCATGCACGGACGCTTTTTTGCGTTTCGCCTCCATCGAAACGCGGACGCCGCGGTCGGGTTCTGGTGACATTTTTTTCAGGGCAACCCGACTTCCTCTTACCATGTCACCTGGCGCATCCCATCTCCGGACAAAGAGCTTCTTCAAGTTCACGTTCACCACCTCTCCACCCTCCCTAATTTCCGGTATCGCGTTCTGCTGAGCTGGCCTATTTCTTTATCGCGCCATTTTTTAAAGTCAACCGCATTAATCCTTTTTGGGATGCTACCTGTTGCGGCCTCTATGCCTGGAGAGGTCCCTTCAAGTTCACGTTCCCCGTCTCGCCACCTGCCCGCATCACACCCCCTTCACCTGTGCTTCCTCCTCAAAGTGAAGGCCCCACTTAACCGCTGCCAATGATTTACGAATTTCCTAGGCGAAGACAAGTCGTCTTGCCGACACGTTGACTCACAGACCGAGGCTCCACTTAACCCTTGTTCACTTCGTTTCAAGTCACATGGTTGCCTTTTGAACACTGCAGTGGAGCGCTTACAGAGACGTAGATATTCTTGGGGTGCCATATGTGAGCTCCACTACGCGGCTGAAGAGTGAACCATGTGGCGAGGGTTCCCGACGCTATGACGCGATTTTGAAGGGGCCTTTTAGAAGGAACTGAGACATTTGCGAGGTAAGTAATAATATTCGAAGAAACGATGCCACTGAATGCGGGCGTGTTTCCGGTATGAGCCAGCAGGCCTCACACTTCAGTATACCGCACCGCACTGCACGGATTGGTGACGTGAAGCCAAAAGCGAAGACTCCCGCAAGGGGCACTGGTGTGCTCTTGAGGAGACCGTACCGGCCACAGCCCTACCGCCAGCCCACGTCTCACTCCTTCGAAGCACAGCGATTTTCGTGAATTTATTTTCGCAGGCGAGTGAGTGAGTGAAAAACATTTATTGTCCAACAGAATGAGACTACCTCACCCAGACCTCCCCTGACCCATACCCTCAGTTGAGGGAGGAGGATCAGGAGAGATCCGGCCGCATGGGGTAGTCGCGTCAGATGCTGGCCGGGATCTCTTGTATCCCGGCGGCCTCTTCAGCCAGTCGGACGGCGGTGAGCTGGAGCTCAGGGTCCGAGCTCCGGAGTAAGGTCTCCCAGGCGTCTCTACTATTAATGTTCTTCGCCCTGCCTGGGGATTGGCTACACTCCCATATTATGTGGTCGAGGGACCCTCTCGCTCCGCACTTCTTGCACTTATCGTCTTCTATTTCAGGAATTATATGTTTGCATAGAATTGGGTGTGGGTAGACATCTGTTTGTAGACGCCTCCACGCCACCGCCTGTTGATTGTTGAGTGTTATGCTAGGCGGGGGAAAGTACCTGCGATGTTGTCTATAATATTCTGTAACTTCCTGACAGGAAATTAGTCGCCCTTCTCTCCCGTGATCTACGAGCGGTGGACCGTCGTGTGCAGCTCGGTGGTAGAGATCTCGAGCCACCTCGTGGGCCGCCTCGTTGCCACGGACAGATTCGTGGTCTAAGTGGCATTCGAAAGCTGAAGTGACTTTTACTCTAGAGGATATCTGAATGCGATTAGCGCCAGGTTTGAGCTTTTGATTGAAGAAGAAAAGAAGGAAAAATAGCGGACGATTTAGCATGGTTTGGCTAAATGCGAATTAGGTGATCTAGCACTTCGGTTTCGGTTCGAAGCTCGGCGTTCAAGGTCAAGCAGTCTTGTGGCCAAGAACGGCGACATCGGATTTTAGCTCCGGCTTTAGAATATGACGCGATTGCGTTAATGGGTTACCGCCCATATACGCGAAATTGTTCATTCTCTACTTAACATTTATAGATCGCTGGGTGTCCTCATACCACTCCTGACCCAGTGGTGCAGCGGCTAAGTGATACGCAACTGCCCGGCGATGGCAGCTGCTGCCACCGGTGGGGCTTGTGCGACCTAGGTTGCTCTCCCCGAGCAACGCTTGCCTATGCTTGGTTTCATTGCGAGACCAGGCATCAGAGAAGCAAACGCACAACGGCTAAAGGTGCCAGCGCATTAAAACAACACGCACTGTTGTGCGCCCGAGCGCAAAACAGAGTACCCCGTTGTCGCAAAATCGTTAGACGAGCAAATCATATCAGAGCGGAAGCTGTTACAGGGAGCCTTTCTAAATCGAACCTTTAGCGGTGCCAGTCACGCTCGTTATCGCGATCATGTGATCACGGGCAGCGCCGAAGACGACGAAGATATAGCATAGAGAAACATACTTACGTTTGTATGTTTCTCTATGGATATAAGTGCCGGGCGCGTGCAGGTTGCGGTCACGTGACCTGCCCTTCGACCGCCATGGTAGACGATGATGATGCGTTGCAGCCGTCGCCTCCCGCTTAGCTCAAACGACCCACTGACAAAATGCACATCTTTCTCTGCCCTTCGTCCAAAACATTTTCCTGTTCAGCGCTGTCCAATTAAGCAGGCCGAGAGACAACGACGCGCGCGCCCCCGGCGAGACATGCAGCAGCTTGAGCGCACACAACAGGGAGCAGCAGCAGCAGCAGAGACTGCTGCGGATGCCGCCGCCGCCACACCGGCTCCGTTTGCGTGTGGTTTTAACAGGAATTGTTGCCGCTGCAGTTACGTCACGACGAGTGTTTGCGCCGGTACTTTGACCGCGAGCTCGAACGCGTCTGAATGACATGGTACGCGCTCAGATTCTGTGCGCAAAGGCAACGTGTTGCATCTGTCCGCTTCTATAACGGGTACGTGTGTGCGTCAGTATAATCTGGTATGGTCAGTGTGATCCGGTGGCTGTCGCGTCTCGTAATTTTATCTTCAGCGGAAGTCATTTACAGTCAGCTGAGAAAAGAGGTGACAGCTATTGTTTTCGGCGTCAAGCGTTTCCACTGCTACCTTTCTGAGCCCCTTTTTGTTGTTGTTGCGGAGCACAAGCCACAGCAGACTATGTTGGGTCCGAATACGGGAATAATAACTACTGCAGCAAACTGACTAGATTGCAACGCTGGGCTCTAGCGCGTCCAGCATACTTGGACAAAAAATTTTGAATACTGGAATATTGTAAGGTACTCTTTAGAAGTATTGGAGGTAATGGTCCATTCTTCCACTATGTAGCAAAATGTTTAGCAATGGTGCCATCACTCGCATCGAGCAGTTAAAACTGTCATAGAAAACCAATGGGAAACTCTTTTGAAGATAGCAAAAACGTTAATAGCAAAAAAATGTAAGCCTGCCGAAGGGATATCAGCGGATATATTGGTGGTTATAGTGAAATATTGTCACGAATATTACACAGCACACAGAGACACAAGAACTGCTCCAGTCTGCCGAGCGGTCACCAGCCAGAAGACGAACCACTTCTTCTTCCTCGTCACAAGCGAGATGGCGAAACACTTCTTCTTCGTCCACTTCTGAGCTGTATCATTGCAGCGAGATGGCGAAGCACTTCTTCTTCGTCCACTTCTGAGCTGTATCATTGCTCCCTCCCCTGCAGCATCGCCTCGATGCGGGCCACTTTCACAGAGGGGAAAAATGGGTTAGACACAGAAAGTGAGACACAGCTATCACGACACACAACCGGCGGCACTCAGCGTCAAGTACAATCAGCAGGACGGTCGTGGTACGGCTTCATACGAACGACGTGCACAACATCCGGATGCGGTGGTCTGCGCGAAGGGCGGTCTGGGGTTGCCGGTGTAACTTCGTACGTCACGTCGCTAATGCGGCGGAGAACTCGGTAAGGTCCGAAGTATCGGCGCAGTAATTTTTCGGACAACCCACGGCGACGAACTGGTGTCCAAACCCACACATGATCGCCTGGTTCGTACGTAACAAATCGCCGTCCGAGATTGTAGCGGTCAGCGTCGGCGTGCTGTTGACGGTGTATTCGCTGCCTGGCCAGTTGACGTGCTTCTTCAGCCCGCTGAACGAAAGTGGCGACGTCAAGATCTGGCTCTAGGTCACACTGAGGGTCGACGGGCAACATGGCATCCAAAGAAGTAACAACTGAACGACCGAAGACAAGCTGGAAGGGCGTGAGCCGCGTTGTCTCTTGCAGGGCCGTATTGTAAGCGAACGTTACGTATGGGAGAATTTGGTCCCATGTTTTATGCTCCACATCCACATACATGGAGAGCATGTCGGCCAGGGTTCTGTTAAGGCGCTCTACCAAACCATTTGTCTGTGGGTGGTACGCTGTTGTACGCCTATGGCTGGTGTGGGTCAGATCTAGGACTGCCTGAGTCAAGCGGGCTGTGAAAGCAGCTCCACGGTCAGTAATGATAACCGCAGGAGCGCCATGACGCAGCACGATGTTGTGTACAAAAAACGTAGCTACTTCGACAGCAGTTCCGTTTGCAAGCGCCGTTGTCTCAGCGTACCGCGTCAAATAATCCGTCGCGACAGCAATCCAACGTTTTCCAGTGGATGATTTCGGAAAAGGGCCGAGTAGGTCCATTCCCACTTGTTGGAAAGGCGTCTTCGGAGGCGCTATGGGATGAAGAAATCCTGCGGGTTTGAAGGGAGGAGACTTACGGCGCTGGCAGTCGCGACACGTTTTGACGTATGTCCGCACTGATGGAAGTAATCTTGGCCAGTAGTACCTCTGCCGAATCCTCGCTAAGGTACGACTGACCCCCAGGTGGCCGGCAGATGGTTCGTCGTGGCAAGCGCTCAAGATATCAGGTCGCAACTCGGACGGGACTACGAGCAGAAATGTTGCAGTGTTGCTCTCAAAGTTGCGCTTGTAGAGGACGCCGTTCTGCAGAGTGAAGGATTTGAGTCCACGAAGAAAAATACGAGGAATGCGGGGACCGTCGCAGCCTTCCAGGTACGCGATGAGCGGCGCTAACTCTGGGTCTTCCCTTTGAAGCTGTGCCATATCGGTTGCGCTAACAGCACCAAGGAAAGAGAAGTCTTCAGTGATTTCCGGGGAAGCAAGGTCCACTGGCGCGCGTGATAAACAATCCGCATCTTGGTGCTTCCGCCCCGACTTGTACACGACCGTTACGTCGTACTCCTGCAAACGGAGGCTCCATCTCGCCAACCGCCCAGATGGATCTTTGAGGCTGGCCAGCCAGCATAACGAGTGGTGATCACTGACAACGCGAAATGGTCTTCCGTATAGGTATGGGCGGAACTTACTGATGGCCCAGACTACCGCAAGACATTCTTTCTCAGTCGTTGAATAGTTGCATTCCGAGCGCGAAAGTGTACGGCTTGCGTATGCGATGACTCGTTCGGCGCCATCCTGCCACTGTACCAGGACCGCCCCAAGGCCTACGTTGCTAGCATCAGTGTGTATGTCAGTTGCTGCGGCGTCATCGAAATGGGCGAGTATCGGTGGACGTTGCAGGCGGTGGCGGAGCTCCACGAAAGCATCCTCTTGGTCGCTTCCCCACAAGAAGCGTGTGTACGGCGATCGATACCCAGCACCTCCACCAGATTTGTCACGAATATTACACAGCACACAGAGACACAAGAACTGCTCCAGTCTGCCGAGCGGTCACCAGCCAGAAGACGAACCACTTCTTCTTCCTCGTCACAAGCGAGATGGCGAAACACTTCTTCTTCGTCCACTTCTGAGCTGTATCATTGCAGCGAGATGGCGAAGCACTTCTTCGTCCACTTCTGAGCTGTATCATTATTACAAAATACCAAGAAATTACTTTTGTCCACAATTATTGGGTATGTTTTTTCTGCTTACGATTTCACGTTGAATCAAGTATAAACCATCATGTCAAAATGCGAACGCAGATTGCTAATCTCTCTCGCCTATACCGAGCGAAAGGGAAGAATGTCCAGGTGATCAGTTTTATCTTATACCCATGCAGTCCCCGCCAATCAGATGTCGTGATCTGGCACGTGAAACTTCAAGAGATCCTATTCTAAGCATGGTCATGGAGCCCATCGTGAACCGATGGCCTAAGCACGCCGCAAGCAAAGGAATAAAGCCATAATTTCTTAATACACGCTGTGAACTTTCTGTGCATTTATAACGTCGCGTTCTTGCAATGCGAGTCGTCACTCCTCGGAATCTTTAGCTTTAAATGCTTGAATAATCGCACCAGGGATATCCTGGAATTGTCACAGTGAAATAACTAGCTCGCAGCTGCGTCTACTGGCCAGGAATTGAATAAAATCGAGTGCGTTCTTGCAGCTCCCGTTAAACTCAATGCACATTGCCTTGGGCTGCTCCTTTGAATCCGTACAACTCTACTATGGGGACGTCCGCGCATTGATTTTGCAGGACCTTTCAAAAGTGTCATGCTCTTAGCTGTGGTCGACGCCTAAAGTGACCAGAGGTGTGCCATATGCGTAAAGCATCCGCAGAAAGCCCCGTCAACCGTCTCCACGAACTTTTCTCCAGGTTCGATTCTCCTGAAATTGTGGTAGCAGACAACTGACCGCAATTCATCTCCATGTCCGGGTGTCTGCTGGCCTATCATCCCGGCAGTAACGGACGAGCCGCTCGTTTTGTGCAAATGCTGAAGGCGGCGCTACGCAGAAGTACTAGCGCGAGTTTAAGCACATCGGTGGGAGTTTCTGTAATCTTGCAGGAACACTCCACACACGGCCAAGGAAGAATCACATATCGCTTCTCGGATGCATCTGCGCACCCGACTGGACGCATTTACTAAGTCGTCGGGCCAGCAGACTGTATCTATACAAAACAATTAATCCAGACAGAGCGCCACAAGTAGCGAACATGTGGATTTGCTGTTCGTGACAGTATTCGGAGGCGAAATTTCAGACGCAGTGGAAAGTCGGTACCTATTATTGTGAAGAGCGAACTGGACCTGTTTCGTGCAGACTTCGGATGGAAACCGTCCACGGTGTGGTTGTCTAGAATTTAAAATTTAACGTAAAGCCTATAACATATCCCTAACCAAAACTACGCTAAACTGTCATGGATTTACGCAGTTATTTGTCAACTGTTAACCTCTAATTGTTAACACATCTATTTAAA
Organism: Amblyomma mixtum; assembly: GCF_055824585.1. NCBI lineage: Eukaryota > Metazoa > Arthropoda > Arachnida > Ixodida > Ixodidae > Amblyomma > Amblyomma mixtum. Next base: position 284,899,529 of record NC_143013.1, read on the forward strand.
AGATAACCCAGACTTGACAAAACCAAACCCTAACAGTAAATGACCATTAACCCACGAAATTAATTTGATTGCTAACGACTGTATTTCCAACGTAACATAACCTAAAGTTAGCAGAAAACTGAAACCTAACATGACACAAACCAAATCTGCGGTACAGTGCCATGAACTCAGCTAATGCTAATTGTTGTCATTTGCATTTAAAACCTAGCGTAAGCCTAACTGTACCTACGGTAAACAGTGATGAACTGACATCGTTGATATAAGCTGCGCTGCGATTAGCTTTTGTATGGGGTCGCGACAGATGTCGGTGAGCTTTTGTCCAGATAAGCTCAAAATTGGTTAGATACATCCGGTGAGGTTTCGATATGGTGCCCAGTTTTAGCTGACAGTGCTTTAGGACTACCGATGAGAGGACTCGGAAGAAAACACTGAACCGCCAAAAAAAAAAACGTTTTCTTCTTTTTTTTTTTAATTTTGCAGAGGCATGGAAAGTTGTAAAAAAAATCTGGCACCGTCTACAAGCCCTTTACAAAAATAATTAACAAATATTCCGGCCAACACTGAAAGTTGGATGGCTCGGCGGGCAAAAAAGAACACGTGAATAAGTGCACTTTATTTAATATTATTATTAAATTGCAAATATTTTAGAATTGATAGCCATGACGTCATGATTACCTGTCAGTTCTTAAAGAGATTTAACGACTGAGGCACGAAATACTCATATATTGCATCTTCATATTGTGCATTTTGCATTCTGTTCCAACCTAGCTATAGAGTCAAGCCAAAATCAAGTGTTGCACCGTTCTGTTCTGCATGCGAGCACGCCTGCATACGGTGAAATTTTTGAAACTGATTTTAAATCAGCTGATAACCCTCGCGACCGCTTATCTATGCACACAAATTTGTTTCGTCAAGAAAAAAAGCTTGTGGTGCTCTGGGGGCCTGGAAAAACGTTACGGCACTTATTAGTGAAGAGTTTGACGGAATCCCATCTGGTAGGAATGGCACATGATGAAAAAAAAGCATGCACAGTTCCATATACCGACTGCGCAGCTGCGTATATTGGTGAGCCAGGGAGCTCTGAAAGATTTCTGTAAAACAATACCGACGTGAGAAATCGACGCGTGGATACGAACGCGTTGACCGAACAATCTATATCGGCCAGCAACAATATATCGAATGGCGACAGGCACCTGGGCTTGCGAAAGAAAAGAACAATTCATCAAGGCTCTATCTCGAACCGTTTGTTATTTAGGCGACAGCGCATACGCGAAATCACGATGATGGAAATCTGCCGCCAGTACAAGCAGGATGTCTGGGTTCCATCATGCGCCGTACTCGAAGCGACGCTACTATATACGCTTAGCGTTCATCATCAACAAGGTTCCCGTGGGGGAGCCTAAAATCAGACCATCTTAATTTCGGCCAATGCCGTTTATTTCTCGTCATTAGGGCACTTGAGTTTTCCATTTTGGGAAACGCTTCCTAGCCGCTAACTGTCAAGCCTGGTGATGATAGAGAAAAAGAGAGCGATTCTGTTAGAATACTCTCCTGTATTGCAAAGTGAGCAAACGTTACCTGCATGCATTTCGTCTGCTAAAATTCTTGCAGCGGCTTTAGTTTAATTACTTTAAGACAAAAGCAAGTTACCTACGTTGGAGAAGCAACACAGCGTTTTGACGTAGGTTAGTGCCGACCAATCGTCGGCCATATGCGGCATTTACAATGCTCACATTCGCCATGACCGTCTAGCAAACTCTTTCTCACCTCCAATTTGTAACGAGAAAGAGTTAGAGGGGCTCGAATAGGACAAGGTCTCCCCAGACGGACAGCGAAGAGCGTATAAGCGCGCGCTCCTATAGCTGCGTGCCGTCTTCTGCTGCCGCTCTGGATTTTATTGTGCGGTAACTACGAATGAAAATGAGTAAACGGCTTTGTACCAAGCACGCGCTGCTCGCGGGTGAACAAGCTCGTAGGCATGTGACTGGCCCGTTCGATTTTGAAGGTATTTCCCTGATTGTCTCAAAGAAGCTCGTTTCCTATTGGTTTAAGAAATTAAACCAATAGGAAACGAAGTCATCAGAATCCAGTGAAAACCTATATAGGAGTCGCTGGTTGGCGCCAAGGGGGACTCCAGAATAGAAACTTCGCTTCGGCGAACTTGACGGACGAGTCGGCGTTTGTGCAGGCTGAGCGGAGCAAGTACTATGTACCAGTTGTCTGTTTTCACCTGTGTAATGAAGTGTATATATATCGTTCGAGGACATGGTTTAGTCTGTTGAAACAACGTGTTGCCGGATCACCGAACCATCATAGCATTTCATCAGGACATCGAGATCCACACTACCGATCACTGTTACAATTCTTAATTAACTTCGAAGTTCCAAAAATATCCCCCAAAGTTGCACCAAAGTTGCAGTTTTGCCTTGACTATTCGATGAGAACAAACTGAGGTGCAGGCAAAGTTATGGCAGTGAAATTCAATTGAGACCTTAATTACTTGTGCGCAATTGACTTAATGTTGATGCATAACAGTAAAAGAAACTTACGTTTCAACGAGTAAATTCAATAAAATTTCAATTTTAATCGGTTTCTGTTGACTCCACGAGAACTCAATAAATGGTCAGTTGAAATTGACTGTGCATTTGTATGTGTGTTGCTTCATAACGATTAAATAATGATATGCTATATGCTAGCAGTGATACGTCAAAACCGCGTTTGCGATATTTACATACCAGTGCGTGTGAACCTGCACATGGGTGCTATTACATTTCTCTAATGCTGTTTGTCAATAGTAAGTTCGGAAAAGTTCCCAGTGTAGTCGGCAATGAATGATTCTAGTTCAGCTGTGATGGACGTGGCATCGGCGGCATTGTAATCACATATAGTCTTAACTATTTTCTTAGGACGAACATTCTTCCTAACTGTGAAGTATGCGGTCAGGAGTTGAATCACAGAAATTTTATACATATATAATATAACGTGATAAAAAAGAGTTTGAAAATCCCAATAGGAACAGTTCATTATCACATGGTCTTCCTCCGCTGATGTTCCTTTGATATTCCAGCGTCGGCGAGTCGACAGATTGTCCTCAATGCTAGAAATTTGCTTTCGATAAGAATAGGCGATAAGCAAAGCTTCTCTAAGATAGACGTGGCAATATAAGATCCGCATTTGAATAAGATTCGTTTCGAGTGGATGAAATTAGGCTTTTATCTTACGATGTTATCTGTACTCTAATGCTGTTTGTCTTCTCCACCCACCCACCACAATAACGCTCCTAAGGGCGTTGTAGGTATCGGAAGTTTCGAAATTCTCATGGGTAGATGTCTGTCAACGCAGCGCCGCAGATAAAATAAAAATTATTGCGACGAAATGAATTATGCTGTCTCGCTCTTTGTAGTCTCCTCTGCGGCCGAAATTTGATCTGTGTACTCATACACAGCAGTCGAACACCACAGACACTCCGCTACAGCAGCGGGTGCACAGCATCGGTAAGAAGTTTCGCATAAAGGAAAAAAAAAAAGGGGGGGGGGGATAAAACATCACAGACTGCGTAGTGAGAGCATGAATACGCGATGTATTAGGTGTGGCAACGTATCGCCGCTTTTCATCTTATCGTATCCATGGTTGTACTGAATGCGCCTGACTGGTATCCTTTGTTTAAATGCTTTGTGCGCACAATTCGGCAGTATGTATAAGTTCTGCGATTTCTCATTAAATGCTCTGTTATTGGTGAGTACTTGCGATTCCCATTTCTTCCTTCTTCCCTGCTCTTTTTGTTTATTTTTTTGTGGAGGTTTAACGTCCCAAAGCGGCTCAGGCTATGAGGGACGCGAAGGGCTCCGGAAATTTCGACCTCCTGGGGTTATTTTACGTGCACTGGCTTCGCACACGGGCCTCTAGCATTTCGCTTCCATAGAAATGCGACCGCCGCAGCCTGGACCGAACACGCGTCTTTCGGCTCAGCAGCCGAGTGCCATAACCACTGAGCCACCACGGCGGGTCTCTTCCCTGGTCTGTTTGCGTTCTTGTTTGCTAAAATGTAATAGCAACTAGTCTAACTATCCGTAATACTTAGTCCACCGACTGCATGCAAGGCCTGTTTCATATTGTGCGACTTTCTTTGAACAACGCTGAGATTTGCGTCGGTCTGCATCTGGACAGAACGTCTCTTGTGTCCCAGACGGCCGGCGACGGGTCCGGTTGGAATTAAGTCGCAGCTTCGGTGGGATCGCTCTGACACTGGCCAATGCAGATATGCGCGACGTCATGCCACATGATGTTACGTGGGAGTTGCCGGTGGAACCATGGGAACGGCATAAGCGAGGAGTGTGCAGCAAACATCCGTTTCGCTCCAACCGAATTCGCTGGGCATGCGCCGCATGTGACAGCGCTCACAGAAGATTGTACGACGACACCACATCAATGACTACGCCCCATTTTTCTTCTCTAGCCACACCACGTGAAGCGGCCCTTGAGAGTGTTCTCTACCTCCAAGAAAACACTCTCGGATCGCGTTATTGACGTAGTACCCAGCAAACCAAAAACCTCTCAGAGACGTCTAGCTTTACCCAGCAAACCAAAAACCTCTCAGAGACGTCTAGCTTTACCCAGCAAACCAAAAACCTCTCAGAGACGTCTAGCTTTACCCAGCAAGCCAAAAACCTCTCAGAGACGTCTAGATTCTTGCACCGTGGTTAAAAGAGAGTGGGAGTTACCCAGCAAACCAAAAACCTCTAGACGTCTCTGAGAGGTTTTTGGCTTGCTGGGTAAAGCTAGACGTCTCTGAGAGGTTTTTGGTTTGCTGGGTAACTCCCACTCTCTTTTAAGTCAAACACAACCGCCTGCTTCTGCTTTCGAGTTCATTGATATCAATTTTTTTTCAACAATGGCAAGCACTGTTTCAGACGGGACGTGATGTAACCGCAAAATGCGGCTCAACTGGCATCACGCTGCCGTCGCCTGCGCTCCATTCCATCGACGCGACCAAAGTGGACACTTTAGAATGCGGTTCTTGGTGAAACCTGGAAACCGTAGGGTGCATAGTAAAGTCAGGCTTTACCCCATAATGCGCAATTATCCTCTACAAAGGATATTTTTCCACGTCAGCTGTATAGGAGACCTGTTCCGACGGCATGGGTGTCACCGTTTTTTTTTTTTTTTGTGACTGAAACCTGCCGGGTTTACCTCCTGCTGATATTGAGAATGTTTAGAAGGTATTTTGTGTAGTAGGCGCTCTCGTGCTGGATGGTGGAGTTAGCGGTATTGCTGTGTCGCTTTCATTCAGTGGAAAAACTGTATTATCGGCCCAAACAGCCCTTGATTTTTTTTTGCGCTCGCAAGTGCGGCTTCTGAGCAGGCCGGTGTTTGTCTGCTCAGTGACCACTGCGCGGTTTTTGATGCCAGAAAGAGTGCTGACCAAGCAAGCGTGGTGGAAGACACGCAGGTACGTGCACAAAGCCGTAAGATAAAAGCCAGGCAACTGTAATCATTGGCTTTACAATGACCACAGATATTGAACATGAATCATTTTGTGTTTCGGCATCGAGACACAGCGACACGGCTGCTGTTGGATATCGAATATAGAAAAGCAGTGGTACAAAGACAATAGCTCTTTCTTTTTCTCCCCTCTGAGAAAAAAAAAATCACACATTATCTGTACAAAGACAATAGTTCTTTTTTTTCTTTTTCTTCCCTCTGAGAAAAAATAAAATTCACACTGTCTCGTCGTCGAGAGTACATGTAATGAAATGCACTGCAGGAACGGCGTACCGTAACCTACGACGGCTCAAAGATACTTATAACCGCACACGAGTGTCGGGGAGCGTTCCTCATAAGCCATTTTTTCCGTCCTCTATAGCTTTTCTTCATGACGGACAGCACGCCCTGCCTTCTTTGCCGCCGGGCGATAATTTATGGAGACCCGCGCGACCAGCGCTCGCCACGACCCGAAGAAGGGATGGTGCCAGCACGTGATGCACAGAACGCTGGGTGGTGGTGGTGGAAACTTTACTACAACAAAGAGCGTAGAGCCCCCAAGGGGCCTTACAGTGTAGTAGACATCCTTTGTCCGGGACGTCGATACCGCTGCTTTGGCCCGCGCAATGATGGCCTGTTGAACCCCGAGATCGGAGCCAGGGTCCTAAGCAGTTTTGTGGAGTGAAGATTAAGAAGTGTAGTGCGGATATGAGTCCAGCAGTGACCTCTTCCAAGAACTGCCCTTAAACCTCCCCCATCCCCTCAGTTGTTCTTAGCGCGTAACTCGAAATGCGGCAGCCGCAGACTCGATCCCGTACGCAGCGGCTGCAGTCAGATGGAGGAGAACTGCGAAACGACCCGAGATTCTGCTGTTCACCTCAAATCGAAGCAGCGCATGTGGCGTATTAGCCATAATGCGGAGCCTCATCCGCAACACTATGAAATATAAATCAAATAAACGTACCTGATGCCCGCAGCCACTCGGCGAAATATTCTTTCTAGAAGCCTTTTTTTTTTCCCCCTTGAGATGCCTTCACAGATACCAATAGTCAAATTCACCTGTGAAATGTGCAGTGAGCACCGGACAGCAGAGGAGCATTCTGAGGGCTACGAGAACAAAGACTGCAGCAACCAATCCCAACGCCTGACTGAGCGCAACTCCAGGTCCCCCAGCAGCGCGCTCCAATGGCGCGCGCTCAAGCTCGAGCATTGGGGCCGACTGACGGGCACTTCATTCGATTCGATGTAAATATTTATGAGGCTTCTGGCTCCTATCTGTCGTATCCGTTTTCAGCGCCTCATTTTGCACCCTTTATGAGTCTACGCAGTCAACAGCAATTAAGATATCGCAGTTAATTTGCATAGCAACGATGACATTTATATAAGGAGGTAAAGAGACAGCTAACGGCTCATCTGTGGACTGTAAGTTGCTCGCATTGAAGTTGGATGTACTGTAGCATTCTTTTCGTTACCGCGATCACAGAATGCGATCTTTTCCTTTTACTCCAATATTAAGCACATGTACGTGAAGAATGCGCATATGATAATTACCGCAGGATCGTCTAAAACAGCATGTCGGTCACACTGAGATGTACGCGCTCAATGTACAGTCGGAAGCTATACGAGAGGAAGGAAAAAGGTTAGCACGAAATCGCGAATTTTCTGGTTATTTCTCCACTACATTCGAAAGTAACTTTGAGGTATTATTCATCAAGAGGAAAACTAGTTAGAAAAAAGGAAAAATGGTGCTTGCCTCACATAATTATGGAGTAATTAGTATACAACTGCTCAAACTGTGTTCCCTTTGATATAGCTCACGGCTGTACTTTCGTGGTACTTTAGCACGCAGTTAAAGGAAAACTAGAACGAACTTAAAGGGAAACTGCATAGGTTTTAGAAATCAACGAGCTCAAGAGGGTCGAATGTGTGAAACTTGCAGGTAAAGCATGCGAAGTCTTTTTGGGCTGGCACTTGAAATTGTGAAGTAATCGCCGATTAATATCCGGACGCCCTTCAAGCTTCTCCGCAGCGCACAACGCCAAGTAAGGGGGGGGGGGGGCATGATGACGTCATCGAAGGTATCGGTACATTTCCAACGCACAAACGCCTGCGTTGAAAGAAAAAAAACAACGCCACCGAAGGCGAACCCTGCCGAGAGTCGTTTGGCAACGTCTAACGCGTCAGGGCATGGTGCGACTGACGAAAGAGGTAATTTGGTACCATACCTTCCGTGAAGTCACGCTGAATTTCCATGCACTCCTCCGATGCATTGAGGAGAAGTGCAAAATTCAATCGTCGATTACATCCCTATTTTAAATACTAGTGCAAAAACACTTCGCATGCTTTACCTACAGCCTACATAGATTTGAATCCTTGAATATCGCGAAATTCTCAAAAAAAGTGCTGCGGAATTCTCAAGGTTGGCTTTTCCGCAAGGCTTGATTTCCAAGCAAAATGTCTTGTTCAAAGATAACGCTCTCGAACTCTTTTTGGAAACTAAAAGAGTCAGGTGCCCCCTTCAGAGTAAATGCTGACGGCCACCACTTGAATTCCATCGAAACGCACCGTACGCGGTGTCCCTCACTGCAGGTACGTTCAGTTCGATTCACGCGGCCCTAATCAATTCCGTTGCGCCGAACAAAAAGATCCGACTCGGCAGATTGGCATCCCGACCGTCGATTGCTATCAGTATGACCTGGATGGATGACGCGCCGCTGATAAGTCACCTTGAGCGCGCGAAAGATGACTTCCGCTTTGGGCGCTTTGTCCAGCCGGCAAGCACGCACGCACTGATTGACCTTGTAGTTCATTGGTGTCCACAAAGCCGGCTGTTACCTACATGTTTCAGTTCCACTTTCGGGGGGAGGGAGAGGCGGGGGGGGGGGGGGGGGGAGGCGAAAGCGTCATGGCTCCCGGAAGGCGCTCTCGCGTATCCCGCGTGATTGCTGCAAGCGAGTTTTTCGACTGAAGGTGCGAGTTAACCACGTCTCCACGTTTGTTAGAATTTACTGGCACGTACTACCGTAGTTTTTCGTTTTATCCGAGACGCAGTGACTTGATACATATTCTGACGATAGCATACAACTCGTTGCCCGCCGCGGTGACTCAATGGTTATGGCGCTCGGCTGCTGACCCGAAAGACGCGGTTTCGATCCCGGCCGCGGTGGCCGAATTTCGATGGGCGAAATTCCAGAGGCCCGTGTACTGTGCGATATCAGTGCACGTTAATGAACCCCAGGCCGTCGAAATTTCCGGAGCATTTCACTACGGCGTCCCACATAGCCCGAGTTGCTTTGGGATGTTAAACCCCAATAAACCAAACCAAACCATACAACTCATTCGTAATATCCGAGCGTTTGTTATAACTGCTACCGTTATTAGTGAGCTCTACTGTATTTAAATCCCCGTGCTTTAGTGTCAAACTGGTAGGCCTGAATGCATTATTTAGTATACACAGTATATGTAATACAAAGGTGTCCCGTATTAGACCTGAATAAAGGGGTAGGTCAGCGTATATGAAGTTTCGTTGCATGGACTCTGAGTACGGTCGGTTTAGAATGCTGCAGTAGACAGACAGGCTGTGAAGATCGTTAAAGCACGTCGCTCATGACGTCCCATGATATGACCAAAAATAGCATTAATCAGCAAAAATTTTGCACGTCTCAGTGTTGAATGTAAGTGGTAGGTTTATATGTGCTGTATTGGACAAAAGTGATGTCGGTTGTCAACGGTTACATCATCGATATCGTCACACATATGACTGAAGTTGCTAGATGGCAAAGCATATTTTGAGTCGTCTTCTGTTCAGTGCTGACCTGTCGGTTCGCATTGGTATTTTGGATGCGCAAGAAATGATCGTCACAAGAGCACGTTTTTCGGAGCACGAAATATGCTGAGTCACTCAGTCATTTCGGCCATAGGACGTGAAGTTTTCAATGGCGCAGTGCTATGACACACAATTACTGTCAACGTGTCTACCCAAGAGCACATATTAGACCACATTAGGGATACACTCTTAACAATTTAAGTGACGTGATGTCATATCAGTGACCAGCACTGAGTTCAACAGAGCATAGATGTGCAGCTAGACTGAAACTGTGATTTCAGTGGTAGCAGGTGACGTCATGTGACTGTGTTTGCCACCACGGGGGCTCAGTTTTTGTAGGGCTTTGGCATTTGTATACTTTTTCTTTTTCAACCCCTCCCCCCACTGTAATGCCAGACAATGGCGCTGTGGGTATGTTGATAAATAAATAAATAAAATAAATAAATGGTGGCGGCCACCCTTTTCACTCCATTTGTGAAAACATTTATTCCATGAGTCTGGAGTAAAAAGGTGGACTGTCCTCCATTTTACTCCCATGAGGGAATAATGGAGTAAAAATGAGGATTTACCTGAATTTACTCCAGTCTAGAAAGGGAGTTAATTGTGCCAAATACTTCACCAGTAAAAAAAAACGCAATTTTGTGCAATCCGCCCGTCACCTAGCGTCTCATCTGCTTCTGGGCAGTCTGATAATGGCGGTGAGTGAAGACCGCTTGGTTACCATCGTCGCTGGATCTCTGCTCACTTCTGCTCCTTCACGGGCGCCTGCCACGGTACAAGATATCGGCTTGTCGCCATTTTACGCTACAGTAAGCTGCACAATTGAACTGCTCCTGTGAAGCCTCCAGTGCTTTAACCATACCTGACCTTCCTTTGCTAGTGTCGCCACCCCGTTACAACGCCAAATTCCAGATCGTGCTTTCCAAATTTTACACAGATGTGAGTACCGGGATTTCCCAACCCGGCGCACCATCATCTGCGCCCCAGCACATGCGGGGATAGAGGGAAATAAGGTAGCGGACACTACCGCCCGCGCGCTTAACCACCGGGCATCGCCTCTTTCGCCGCCTGATCCGGCTACTGATTTTAATCCGGCTATTACTTTTCGGGAGATATCTCTCCTGTATCAAAACGCTCACGGCCGATACCCACCCCCCTGTAAAGGCCTCAATAAGGCAGAGGAGCGTTGGCTACTTCGCCTCTACACCAACACGGTACTGTGCCCGGCAGTGCTCAAACCTTTCAATTCGGCTTTTTCGGGCGAGTGTCCACACTGTGGGGAAGTGTTTGCGGACACGTATCACATGGTGTGGGCATGCCCTGCCAATCCTGCTTTCCCAGCCCACCCCCACCCCTCCCGAGAGGACTGGGAGGCTGCCCTGCTCGGCTGCTCAACTCTCCAGGACCAACGAGCCCTGGTGACAAGAGCCCGGGCCGCCGCGGCGGCCACAGGGGTCCCGGACTAGGGATCCCTCCTAGTGATTGTGAGGGCCGGGCCCTTCAGGCACGGTCCAAGCATATACCTCTCTATATAGTATAAATAAATGTTTTACACCACCACCACCACCCCGCTTAGGCCTAATTCTCACAGGCTTTTTTCAGTGTGGTTCTCGCACTGTGTTGCAGCATATTATTATATGTGTTGCCTGAACATGGAACTGTGATAGAACACAGTGTCAACGCTGAGCTCTTGACTGAGCTGATGAGGCTACATTTTTCCTCAGTCATATTGAAAAGCCAAGCCCTAATGAAGTGCATATGAAGACCAATACGGCCATTCCAAACTGTCATCATGGGTGTTTTCAACTTTTCCTTGGCTCTTAGTCAAATATAGCGTGGTGCATGACCGTGAAAACTACCCAGCGACTCCTTTTCAGTTTCCAACTATTGATTAAAACGTTACATTCCTTTATCTACGAACATGGCCAACCAAACGAGCTCGTACAGCAAAAGGAGACAACAAGCAGACGACTCCTGCCGCCTGCGCCACCGCTGGGCTTGCAGACGGCGAATAGAATGCGTGACGCGGTGAAAACGTTTAATTAATGAAATAGAGTTTGGGAGCCACAGAGTGGCCCCGCTACATGGTCGGCGTCCCTAGTCCAGGACACCGCATGACAAGGCCCCGTCTCTCGCCCGTTTCACCAGAGCCCTTTGGGACTCAAGCGAGGAGCAGTTGAGGAGGGCAGTCTCCCATGCCTCTCTGGAAGGGGGGAGGTGGGGATTTTGAGTACATGCCCACACCATGTGGAAGATGGTTTAGTTGGTTGGTTTATGGGGTTTAACATCCCAAAGCGACTAAGGCTATGAGAGACGCCGTAGCGGAGGGCTCCGGAAATTTCGACCACCTGGGGTTCTTTAACGTGCACTGACATCGCACAGTACACGGGCCTCTAGAATTTCTCCCCCCCCCCCCCCCCCCCCCCCCCAAGAATTTCCACCGCCGCGGCCGGGATCGAACCCGCGTCTTTCGGGATATCACAGGTCTCCCCACAGTGCGGGCATCGCCCATCCGTGTTAGGATCGTAATGTTTTATGATTGCAGGACAGAGTAGAGTACCTGTCTGCATGCAGGCGCCTTAAAGTTCGCTCCTCCGTCTTACTCAGCCCCTTTGCAAGGGCCGGGAAAAGGCGGTGGTTGTCTCTATAATGCGTTATTATTTCCCTGAATCGCAGCAGCGGCTGGTTAGTCTCCGAGCCAGAAGAGCTGGGTTGAGGAGCCCGGTGAATAAGCGCTCGGGCAGCTTCGTCATCGGCCTCATTACCTCGTAAGCCCTGGTGGCCAGGAGCCCAAATGATTCTTTTCGGTGTTGGATCAGTGGCAGTCAGTCTTAGTATGCAAGCAGCTAAGGGGGAGATCTCCTCTGCCAAGTAATGATCACATGCTTTTTGGGAGTCCGTCATGATGATTCTCGAATTGGCGTGGGCGGCAGCAAGCGCTATCGCTACTTCCTCGGCTCGCATTGAATTCGGGGCTTGAAAGGAGAGTCCATCAACGTGCATTTCCTGGTGATCGACAGCGGCCGTGTAAAATCCCGTGGGCAATGGCCCTGCTACGTCTACATAATATACACCGAGTCGGGAGCCATGTTGTCTCTCAAGAGCCCGCGCTTGTCGTCTGTTTTCGTGCATGTCGGTGTCCATGTTACGGGGGAGCTGGGAGACCCAGAGCATATGGCGCCACAGTACTGGGATACGCTCCGCCTCCTCTGGAGTGCAGTCGTGTTGGATGTGTAAGCGGTTTAGCAGGCGGCGCCCAGGGGCCGTCTGCATGAGCCGCGTGTATTGGTTCACGAGGTGGGCCTCCCGCAGCTCCTGGTAGGAGTTTAGCACCCCCAATGCCTTGAGTTTGGCATTAGAGGTAACCACCGGGAGATCCAGGGCTCGCTTAGTTGCCTTGCGGATGACGGGGTCTATTCGCGCCTCGTCTTGCTTAGTAGTGCGGAGATATGATACGGCGTAGAGGATCCGGCTAGTCACGAAGGCATGCATAGACGAGCCGAAGCACGTCCCTGCCCCGCAGACAGTTACATATTAGGGTAGCGCAGTTTCCAAAGTTGAGTTGCCGGCGGCCCGCAGAGCTACAGCCCGTTTCCGCCGCTCTCACTGCTGTAAGAATGAGCCTGAATGAGAAAAAAATAAACATGACGCCATTTTTGGGCTCCTTTCCGTGGGTAGTAAAAAATTTACTCCCTTATACTCCAAAATAACTCCATTATATAAAGAAGTAAATAAGAAACACCATACATATGGGGTAAAAAAACCTCCTTTTGTGAGCGTTACAGGAAAAGCTATTTACTCCCTTTTGGGTGTTTTTTTTTTTTTGCTAACAGTGTACGATGTTCCTCATAGCCTCGAGTCACTTCAGGATGATAAACGCCGTAAACCAACCAACATATAGTGATATCGAATCAAGAATAGTCCCGAACAGTTTTTCTTATTAACAAAGACAAAAATACGCCAAACTTCTTTATTTTTATCATCCGAAGTTAAGAGAGTAGAAAAAAAAAGAAGACGGAAGAATACATACCAGAAGATGACGGCGTGGTGTGTCGTTGTATTATAACGATTCGCACACTAATGTGATCGAACCGAGTACACAGAAGCGGCCATTCCACGGTATACCAGAAGATGCATGACGGAGTATCTGTTCTCGCTTCGGCGAGCGCGGCTTCGGCCGCTTCTTTTTGAGCAGCGTCCGCTCCGGCGGACGCAGTTGTTGCTGCGACGCGCGTATTTTCTTTCCTTTTCTCTTTCCTCTGATCTTTTAACTCTCCTCTATCTGCACGTGGCAGCGGTGGTGGCTTGGCTCGAGCCAGTAGCAGGCCCGTGCAATTTCCTCTTCATCCTTCTCTCAGTCACAACAACAACAACAACAGCGTCATGTATCGCCACCAGGGATTTGTATTCTAACGATTCGCACACTAATGCATATCGAACTGAGTACACAGAAGCGGCCATTCCACGGAAGAATGAACGGCTAAACCAAAGCTATAACAGCTTTCGCTGTAAAAGAAAGACTGACAAAGGAGGAGACAAGATAAAGAGAACGTGAGTAGAACAGAAAGAAGTCGGAAATGTGATCGAAGATGACGAAGACGATGCACCTCGTATGCTAGTACAAAAACCCTCTATGCGCCCCTCTTCTTGGCCGATCCCCCTGTGTGGGTATGCGCCATTCTAGAAGGTGAACAGCTGACAAGGCCTAGAGGGGAGGCAGATGCAGTTGCTGCGAGGCGCGCCAGTTCTTTCGATGTTTTTTTATTCTTTCAATGCCCGCCGCGGTGGCTCAGTGGTTAGGGCACTTGGCTACCGAGCCGGAGTACTCGACTCGGGATCGAACCCGCGGGCGCGGCGGCCGCGTTTCGATAGAGGCGAAACGGAAAAGGCGCCCGGGTGCTGCACCCTGTGAATGCACGTTAACGATGTCAGTGCACATTAAAGAACCCCAGGTGGTCGAAATTTCCGGAGCCCTTCACTACGGCGTCCCTCATAGCCCGAGTTGCTTCGGGACGTTAAACCTCAATAAACCAAACCTTAATGATCCCCAGATGGCCCCGCTACCGCACTCCTTTCTTTCTTCTTTCACTCCCAGCGCAGTTGAGGTGTCCACCGAGGAGAGTTACTGTGCCATTACCTTTCCTCGAAAACCACTGTTTCTTTAAACTCCTTTCAGCAGGCAGCAGTGACTGTAGCTCTTTCTCTTTCACTCCCATCTTCTTCCCTTTCCTCATGGGGGATAAAATGTGGTGTCCACCAAGAAGTGAGACAATTAGACTGTGTTGGTTTCATGGGCTTTCTTTTTGATGTTCTTCAAGACTTGTATCCTGCCAGACCTGGTCTGGGCGAGCCAACGAGGCCACTGTAAGCCACAGGCTGATGGCCATCTAGCCCACTTTCTGCCAGTGAATAAAAATGATTTTCAATCCAATTCAATCTTCAAGACTTCATTTCCCTGTTTTTGCCCTGCATAGCCTATCTTCAGCTTAGTCGTTTTCCTCCATCGAGTTACTGTGTTTTTACTCTATCTGAACACTAAATTTTAGAAATCAGAAACGCAGGACATTGCCCTTGAGTGAAACGTAGAGGTGGGCCAGTGGGTACTGCTGTTATGGGGTGGGGTTAGGCAGAAGTCGTGATGGAGGGCATAAAGTCATGTTGGAAGATTGAAGGCACAGTGGAGGCGATAGTAGTGGCGGGAGCTGTATTATTTTGTGGGAACTCTGCATGCACAGCTACCGTCACGTCTTTGGCAAAGGTGGGCAGACAAGGGCTGATGAGACCGTTGTATAGATATGGCTATTAAATTTTGCACTCATAGGTGGATGCTACACAGTGGTCCGTATATTTAATGTGTTATGTTGCATTATAGCATTACAGATCATTAAGCGTGTATCACCTCATGAAATTCGTCTTAGCTTGGTAAATAGTTTGCCATTTAAATTCTCCTCCAACGTATGTTTCGGTTCCACCAGGTGAATGGTGCTTATGATGTTGCAAGTATGATAACGACAACAGTAGGAAACTTCCATACACTCCATTGTCTAGCTAACCCTGACGTCAGAGCCAATTCTCCCACAGCAGCCGGAGGAAAGCAAAACTGGACCATCATATCACTGTCATGGCAACGGTATCCAGCAGAAAAAACTTCATGCCCGAGTGGATTCAAACCCCTGCCAGGAAGAACAAACTTCGTTTTTCAGTGCCTCAGTCAATTCAGCAGCCTCTGCTGCCCCTGGCATTGCTTGCATTAACAGAAATTATTCATTTTAGCCATCAGTTCTACTTCACTCACCAGTGTGTGCTCAAGTATTTCAAACCGAAACTAGCTGGAATTTCTTGAATGAAAGCGAAAATACACTGGAAAAGAAACTTGATTACAAAGTATTCACGCGGTATATGCAAATTCCGTGGGATGATTCGTGTTTATATCTTATGCACCAATAAAAAAGCAAAAAAAGAAAAGCATGCAGCAAATATTTCGTGTGGATACACATTTAATACTTAAAAAAAAGCGATATACATAGTGCACACAGGAAATATACTTTCCTCTGGCACTATGACAACAATAACCAGGGACAAAAAAAAATACTCACGACAGGGCTCTACCTGCATGGGTTTTTTTTTTTTTTTCAAAATTCATTGGACCAGTTTTATTCTCATATACATGGTACAGTTTGATACATGACTAGGATAACAGGATAACTTGTAGGAATCACAGCAGAACAGCCGCAGCAACAAGCCTTTAGGAAAATTTTCAGGCATTTGATAGATGGTACTAGCCACCAGTTGCTAATAAGGAAATATATATAACGTGCTCCAAGCAAAAACACATCAAGTAGTTAAAAAAGTTAATTTCTGGCCGTTTCACAGAGAGGCGGCAAGAGGTGGCCTGTCTGCAATGCAATTCACAGTATGAAACGTAGGCTTGGCAACAGCTGTGGGCAAGATGAGATTACAACGTCGATACATATCTGCAGCAATACACATGAATGCAATTATTTCTTCTAGTTTGTCCTTTTTTTTACCGTTTCTTTCTCTCAGTGCTCGGTACCTGGGCAGATCTTGGATTTCTCAGCCTGACCTCTAAGCTTTTTCTTTGAACAGCAATGTTACAAAAATAAATATGACAGAACACACTGCTGTTACCTAGTTTGTCTAACCAGTCCACAATGCCGAAATTCAGGCACTAAGAACGCTGAACAAGCCCTTCATTGTAACTATAGTAGCTGCCCATTGGCCACACTGTGATCATGCGATCGCACCAGGCAGTTGATTGTCCAAGCACTTTCTTCAATGTACGGAGATCTGCAAAGCAGTATTAAACCATCGGACAGTGTTTTAGCCTCTTGTGCTCTACAATTTGCCTCCACAAAGTGCCAACAAAGACCGACTCGTGCATCATGGACGTGTGCATATCATGCCTTTCGTAGCTCAGGATCATAGGGTGAGGCGGAGTACAAAATACAGCCTGGCCTGGAGAGGCCACCGCGTCTCGGCTGTCTTCCAGGGGCCGAGTTTCGACCCTGTGACCAGGTACGGCGGCTCAACCTAGGTGCAAAATGAAGATGAGAGGGTGGGCACAATTACAGATTCTTGTGCACACTGACATAAAAGTAGAGAGGCTGAAAATATTTCACCATTTGCTTGCAATCAAAGCACAAATAAATACATATTAACATGCTCTTAAAGCCATAACTGTTGACTTTGCTGCCAGTCTTCAGCTCAAACAGATTATTAATTCGTATTGTACAAAAAAAAAAAAAAAAAACTCACACTATCATTAGCATTGAGTATCGCGAGATTCAGCACCAGCTGTATGCAGTTGTTGTGATTTGATGCTGTTTGTTCATTATTATCTACCCGCTGGTAGAGTGTGTCCAGACCACTTAGCATGCTGCCCTGCCATGGCACGGTGCTGTAAAGTCATATGTGACATCTCTGGATACTGAGCGAACAGAATGGCATGTTGGAGTAGTGTCATGCGTGACATCACTAGATGCTAACCAATCAGTGTAGTGTGGTGTTAAGCCAACACCAATGCTGCAGAACTGGGAAGCGCGTTCTTTACAGCTGTCACTGTAAAATGAGAAGCAAAGCAAGGAAACACCAGTTGACAAAAAGCAAACAGACACATCATAAAAGCGAATGCATGGATAATCAGGCAGACCCAGGAAGACACCAGCTGCCAGGCAGCAGCAAGGGTAACAACCCACACAGCATGCTTTCTTCACAAAGCACACCAATTTGTTGAATGCAGGAAGCAGTGAGGGTGATCAGGCTGGTGACGAAAGACAATGACTGCCTGAGTTTGGTCTCAGCAGTGATGAAAAAAATCCTACGGACGATTACGATACTCTCTAATGTGAAATTTGAGCACAGCTCTGTAGGTGCTTTGATTTTGCGGTATGTTGAGGTAAAGAATTTAATAGATACGTGTATGTATGTACAGTTACAAAGCACTCTTTATTTTCTAGGGACACCTCTTTCTCCAATTAACACTCCTCTCACAGTCTTTGATTGTCATGAAGGTGGTTCGGTCGGAAAAATGTATGGAGATATGTTCAACCTGCTGCACCAATGCCTGGCTCTTGAAGATGAGGTCGGTGCAAGCGTTTTGCGAGGTTGTCACGGTAGTGGGAGGAGTTACGAGGAAGTGGAGCAGGATAATTATACTAGGAAGACAATGCTGTTAGTGGCGTGGCCGACGCGGGCAATCTATTGTGTGCAGCACATTTCACAGCACCGCTCACCAACCGAGAGGAGTGTGGTGCGAATGCGAGGAGGCAGAGCTTGGGTGCGCGTGGGTGCTTGCAACTGCAGCCAGACCTCCCCTCCTCCCCTAGCCACCCTACTCCGCTCGTGCAGTGGTGATGGACAATGGCGCGCAGTACAGTACTCTGGCACCACATATGAGTGAGCGGCTGTACTTTCGTTTGTTCGGTTACACCGACGCCAGCGACGACGACGTGGCTCAACCCATGAACAGACACTCGAGAGCTGCGCTCTAATAATGGCCAAGCGGATAAAAAGCCAATGCTCTGATGACTTCACACTGCGATTTATCACGAGAAAAAGCAACTTAACTGTAATGGTTAAGCAGATTTCTGTACACATCTGCGCCATTCTCTATGCAAGAACAACAATAGATTGTGCAATTTTCAAGAGTTTGCACTTCTAAAAACCTTCCAAAATGGCCTTCTGAAATTGTGCTAGCTGCATAAACTGAGCTCAATTCATGCACTGTGTAGTGAACTGGCACACAAAATGTAGCAATTATAATTTTTTCGACAAACATTATCTCGATTCGGGCATTAAAAAGTATGAACAGCAAATTTAGGTTGCATGTTTTCTTTAGAATTATGCTTGTGAGACATTAGTAATCCTCCTCCACCAGGAAATGACATTAAATTTGTTATCTACCGGTCAATAATAGAATTTCTCCCTCTGCAATGAATTTTTTGTTGCTTCAGTTTCAATGGCCGAATGATGACAAGGACGACAAAGTTTAAGTTGCGATAAAGTTTAGGTTACATCATGTGAGGTACAAAAAAACTGATATAATCGCTACTTGGTCGTTTCACTACACGGCTGTAATGCCAGCTTGCCCCAAGAGCAGGCATTGGCAAAGAATGAAGAAGTAGCTCTAATACCTCTATCTCTAACTGAACTTCAATGTTGCAGTCCCCATTACGCTGTTGAAACTGAGACTAAAACATGTGAGAAGAAATTCAATTCTAAATTATTTACTGGATGTAGGCGAATTTCACATGACGATTTATGTTTACTAGAATTTTATGCATCATTATAGAGATAACTTTCCCAAAGTTTGGAGTCTGTACTCCTTTGAAGGGTTTGCTACACACGAGACTGACCGAACATCAAAGTAACATTTGCTGTTTTTCGGATGAGATGGAAAGACTTCTCACCCGGTCGTGTGGGGCTGGTAGTATCCCGTAAAAACGACGTCCAGTTCCACAGTCATTTCGTCCACGAGGAGAAGGACGTCATCGGTCGCACCCATGGAGCCATACACGCCAATGCCAGCGACTCTCTTCGAGCAGTCCACGCCACCTGCTGACTGCGCTGCCCAGGAATGCAGCATCATAGACAGCAGCTTCCATGGAGCACCCGCAGCTCCGCTGTAGCTGTACTTGGTCCCCTCAACCGAACCAAGGGGCATAAAGGTGACTCTCGATGGGTCCACGTCTTGCAAGAAGAGCAGCCCGAGAGGAGGCAAGATGTCATGTTATACATCTACAGTGACCGTCAACATTGTCATTGTAATCTTCAACAACCATTATTGCTGGCGGCTCGCCAAGAACGCTGTGCCTGCCGGAGCGCAACGTAAGGCACAGTTGTCCCTTTGCAACGTGCTTGCTCTTCTTCTGTCCCTCTCCTAGCTCAGTTGTTCATGCAGCGACCGAGCTAAGGGATGCTACAAGCATGCATTGTGTTTCAGGTGCATTACCTGAGGGTTTTTCTAAGATTTTGCCAGAATCAAATGCATTCTGCAGTGAACAGATTCAGTGGCAGCATAGCGTAAGTGATTCTGACCAAGTTTTTTTAGAGCGTTCTATTTCATTTCATTTTATTACCTTAAAGACCCCCTAAAGAGTATCACGTAAGGGGCGAGTACAAACAATATGGTGATCAAGTGTTACACAGCTAAAGTGATTCATGGTTTTTGCCAAGTGTGGATGAGCTCATGATGGCAGCAATGCGTCTGGACTGGACGTTTCTTTTTTTTTTGACATGAATCCCTGCCTGAGGCGTACCTCCTCTCCTAGATGAAAGTGCGGCCTTACCTTCAAGACTGATCTTGTCACCAACGGAGCGCAGGATGTTGCCCTGGTCACCGTCATCCCCCTTTGGTGAGAACTTAGCCAGGTCGACGATGCAAGAGACTTCATCCCAATCTTGCGGACTGAGGTTCGCAGCGAAGCTATGTGACAGGGCATCCATGTCATCGACAGCTTCACCTAAGCTGCCGCCATCGTCGACACCATCGGTCTTGCTCAGAGAAGCCTGTTCGAGACTCAGGTCCACCAAGGCGAACACGAATCCTCGGACCACGGCGTAGCCAAACACACGAAGCGTGTCACTCCGGCCGAAAGCTTTTCTCACCTGCGTCAGTTGGGTCAAATACAATAACGACCCAACAGGTGCGCCTGAAGAAAGGAAAGCATATTGTTAGGATGTCGCATAACCAACAGCAATGAGTGGAGTTAGTCTAGGGCAAGTATTAAGTGCAGAAAATATCTCACTGCTACGACAATGATGGGCTTATACATACCTAGTTTGAAATTTATGAAAAAAAAAGCGGGCGGCAAGTTGATACCATCCGAAGCTAGTCAAGAAAGACATTGGGAAGGACACAAGAGTCCGGAACCCGGTGAGTGGCATATCTATACCTTTTCGCTCCTGTAGTAATCACTGTCTGCTGTGGTGCGGCCAAAAAGACACAGCTTTGCCAGGCAGAAGGGGAATATGTGGCTGGTGGACACGTCTTGTGGAGCCACAGTTGCTGGAAGCAAAAGGGTTTCACATTTAAGCAAGGATGTAGAAAGACCCATGCAGGGCCACTTAGTGAGAGCCGTGTGCTATCGCAATGGAAAGAAATGCGAACAATGCGGCGCCTACACGCTCCACTGTTCGAATTTCTTTTCATCGCGCTTTTACTTTGATGACAGCAAAAAGATGCTCGAGTCGTCCTTGATACATTTGAAGATGACTCTAATTTTTTTTTCAAACCACCCAGGTAAGAGTGCGATGAAAAGAAATTCGAATAGCAGAGCGTGTAGGCGCCGCATTGTTCGCGTTTCTTTCCATCGTGATAGTACATGACCCGCCCGTTCTTCAGTAAGGGAAGCTCAATTTAGGACATGCTCTGACGGCCATCCCAGTAACACAAAAATTGCAGAGCAGTAGAAGAGCTTTTTAGCAGTAAGCACGCGCTGATTGGTTCCGATGCGGCAGGCCTACGCGCAGCTGGCCAACACCTGGCGCCATCTAGCACCCTCAAGGTGATCTGCACATGTGCAGTGGTGGCGCACGGTAGCGGTTGTTGGAAACCGTGGCAGTACATGCTTAGCTAAAAATTTCTACTGATGCTTGACTTCCTTAATGCACTACTCTCGGCACGAAACAAGAGATGCACACAGAGTGGCTAACTTCTCTTAGTAACGTTTGTCTGATTTCAGCAACTGCTGCAGCCAGGATCGCACCTGCGAATTTGCGTTCAGCAGTCAAACACTGCAGTAAATGGCATAAGTTGCACTCACAGTCTTTCTCAAGCAGAGCTGTCCTCAGTTTCCGGAACCGCTGAAGCAGCCACGCCGCATCCTTGGGTCTCGGGGACCAGCCCGTGGCAAATGGGTGCACCTCCCCCCATTGCTTCACTCGGTTAGCCAAGTGCGGCTCTCCAAATCCCTTGTTGGCAGTGCTCAGAACCTGGCCATACAAAGTGAACGACGCATGTGACATGTTTGCATGCTATAGCAAAAGAAAAGTGGTTCATTTCCGGAATTAGTGACAGACAAGAGAAGTGTCGAGTTGGAGAAGTGTCGACCGCTAGTGCCCATACATTCCCGAAACAATCCAGTTAGTATACACCCCATGTTTGACAACATGTTCGATGAGGCCAATGACCCGCAACGACGTGAAGCCCAATGATCCCGCCGAGGCTTCAAGATGTGGTTCTCTGAAGAAACATAAATAAAACGTGCTGCTTTTACCTTGGGATCTGAGGAAAACTGGTGCGGCATGTCGACGAAAATGATGGTATAGCCGTATCTCGATGCCAGCACCAAAAAGTTTGCAACTTCCCAGACCATGATGTTTGGATTTTTGTTGATTATCACAGCGGTATCAACCTTCATGAAGCCCTCAAGCCTGAAACAAGCAAAAAAAAATAAAATAAAAATAAACAGCGTATGCTATGTGGGGCTTCACGTTTAGGAGCTGAATGTGGACAATGATGGCCGCCCCTAGTGGAGGGCTTTGAATAAACTTCGAGCACCTAGGTTTTTTTAAAGTAGACTGGCGGTTTTGCACATGAGCGTTTTTGCACCTCTCTTCCAGCGAAATACGGCCTTGCGGCAGGGATTTGATCCCGTGACCTTGGACTTAGCTTAGCACTAAACTAAAATAGGAAATAAAACTTGCGCACTGCGGCTTGACACCCCCTCATTTTGGAGTCCATCTTTGAGAAGCAAAAGCCAAAAGAATTTTTAAAAACATGGGGGAATGCCTGCTTAAGCATAGCTATCAGAGGCTTAGACCAATAAAAATAAATGAACTGGGGCTAAAAAAATAGTTAAATCAAATGCCAATAAGCAAAAAACATACCCCCCCCCCCCCAATAAGCAAAAAACATACTCCCCCCCCCCCCCCCCCCCAAATGTCCTTTCCAGTGTGCTGGCATGGAACTGGAAGCTGCAGCTGATGCAAGCAAATCAGTCACTTAATTCTCAGTGCTGTTCGCAGGTTACATAGAATGGTCATTGGCTGGAGCCTTCGCCAACATACTCCGGATCACGACAGCTGGCCAATCACGAAACACCCGTACATAAAACGGACTTTCAGAATTCAGTCCCTCATTTTCCAAAGCCGGCTGTGGAGATGAATGCCAAAAAAGTGAGACAAAATGTAGGACCAGCCCGCATAACATGAAGGAGATAATTCTGAATCTCACTGTACACCAGCTAGTGACCTGCGAAACATCGAAGCACAGGCATACATAAATACGTACGCATGTGTGCGTGTGCGCATGTGTGCGCGCACGCGTGCGTGTGTGTAACTGTAACACTGTCATAGGACAACACTGTTTAAATGAACTTTTATTTCCTTCTGCTACCCACAGCTCTTTTTAGGAAACAATAAATGGCATTGTCTCCACTGCTCTGAGACAGCTTCAAACCAGAACATGTCTTCATTTGGAAGCAGTCATGGTATGCCGAGAGAACTATTGCCTTAGGTACCCGGCAGGGGCATAGCCAGGTGGGCTGTGTTTCGGTGTCAAAACACCCCCCGAAATTTTCTGACCGCTGCATCTGCTCCCCTGCTCCTCCTTTCGACCTTTTTTTCACCCATGTTATTTACACACCGAATCAATATATTAAAATGTAAAAACGGAAGTTTGTTGACAAAAATGGTTCCTGTTGTAAAAACTAGATGATGGCATTGAGTGTAATATTGTAATATTGTGAATAGCTGCGATTTTTCATACGAGTTCTTTTTTGTGAGAAAATAAATATTCTTTACGACTCAAGTAGTCAGAGCCCTGTATGCACTCATATTTTTGTTTAGATATTACAGTGAATGAAACAACTAACCCTTTGGCTTTATTAAAACAAAAAACTGACTATGATATTATTTTGACGCAGGCTCTCTTTCTTTTCATTTTGTTAACAGTGGTGTAAAACACCCTCTGAAAAATACTTCTGGCTACGCCACTGGTAGCTCGTATTCACTACCCATACTCACTCCTCATTGCTCGCACCTTTCGTATTATTCCCCTTCCCAGCGCATCTCCTACTGGGTAACTTTGTGAACATAGTCGGTGCCCGAAGGGACTCACTTGCTGAGGCAGAGATTGTGTGACTCCCGAATGCTGGCAGCGTTCCTCTCGGGAGCCATGGGCGAGCTGAACAGCTTGTCGGACCAGTAGGCGCGGCTCTCGGGGTACAGCTGCTCCAATTCGGCTGCAACAGTGTCCTTGCCCGAGCCAGTAGGTCCGCGCACCAGGAACAGCAGGCGCCCGTGGGTGCGAAGGAAACGCTGCGTTTTCTCGTCCTTGAGGCAAGGTGCATCCATGCGGTCCAGCAGCTGTGTGCTGTCCACTGGACACGCGGCACCACGGTCTCCCATCACTGCTCGCGGGGCTGGGCATGATGATGAAAGTGCAACTAGTTGGTTTGTGGAAGGCCAGGCAGAGAGCATTAATGCGAAAGCTCGAAATATACATCGTTCTCTTCATGCAACAATCACACATCTCTATTGTCCACAGAGCAACAAAGTGAACGTCGATTGTTGGGCTTGTTGGTGCAGGGCTCAACACTAGCAAGACTGAGGACACGAAGAAAGAACAACAGCATGCTGGTGCAGGGCTCAACAACACTAGCAAGAAGACTAAAGAGACGAAGAAAGAACAGCAGCAGTGCTGTGTTATTCTTTCGATCTCTGTGTCAGCCTTCTTGTTACATCACTACAGTTTGTGCTGATAGTGAGCGTGCCCGATTAATGTTCTGGTGGGTTATATTTTAAAAGCAAAAGACGGGTGGGTGGGTTGCACGATGTATGCATGCCCAAAGATAAAAAAATATGATGGTCACTTTGCGTAGATATTTTTTTTTATCTTTGGACGTGCATACATCTGCAACCCGCCCACCCCTGTCTTTTGCTTTCAAAATATCACCTACCAGAACATTAATCAGGCATGCTCACTATCAGCACAAACTGTAGTGACGTAACAAGAAGGCTGACATAGAGAAAGAATAACAGCACTGCTGTTGTTCTTTCTTCGTCTCTTTAGTCTTCTTGCTAGTGTTGTTGAGCCCTGCACCAGCATGCTGTTGTTGACGGTCACTTTGCCTAGTTATATGTAAATAGATTTATTGTCAGTGTACCCCTCCCCCTGTCCTTTCTACTATCCCCTCACCTCTTTCTTTTCACTTCTACACACTGCCTGCTATCCTTTATTTCCGCTCCCCCAGCTCAGGTGCTTCCATCCATGATAGCAGATGCCGGGGTACCAAAAATTCTTTTACCTTCCATATTCAATGCAAATGAAAACCACCACTACTACTACTACTTTGCGTAGCTACAGACCAAAGGCGCATTAGGTGCGCTGAGCACTTCGGTTTTCACTTTGGTTCCAGGGTTCAGATCCCTTGTTCACGGATGAAAGTGGTTCGGATAGCAATAGTAGGTTAATCCCCACATATGTGGAATTGGTCATTCCCTAATTTAAATTCATAGATCCCTTTGGCTCCTCATACCCGTCCTGACTCAGTGGTGCAGCGGTTAAGCGATGCGCCACAGCCCTGCGATGGCAGGTGCTGTTGTCGGTGGGGCTAGCGAGACCCAGGTTGCTCTTCCCAAGCAACCTCTAGCAACTATGCTACGAGAGATGTGCACGAGAGTTTGTGTCGTCCCTGTTTTGTCCAGTCTTTTCAAAAGCGCAATTATGTTTGACCATATCTAGCAACTAATTGAATTGCAACCTGCCAAGGGGGGGAACCTATACAAGCAATTTTAAAAATAGGTTCTCGAGTCGGAAGAATGCTTTTTTTCAGCACAGCCCTGACAGCGGTGTAATGCATCAAGGTACAGCTAAAACATGCTAAAATTAGCCTACTGTTAAGCTCCTGTTAGACTCCTTAATTACTGACAGGCGTGTAGCCCAACTTCAGTAATGTCCATACCAGTTTTTAGAATTAAGAAAATGCGGTTGCTCTCGGCGCTGTGGCCCAACAAATAGTGTGTGGTGCAACAGCACTATGAATTTGTATCAACTCGCCCAATTCTCAACCCTTTTCAACAAATTTTGGCTACATCGCACCAAAATACATGAGCTTTCGAGAAACTTGCAAGCAAAGCAACCTCTCCAGTGCTTGTAACCTGTCGAAATGCATTGTACTGATGTTACAGTGGACATCACAAAATGCTGAGGTTAGTAAGCATGTTAAGTTAAAAATTCTAGCTTTCACGTGTAAAGAAGCGAACCCTGAGTGTAACGCATGCTCGTTGCAGTGAAAGCTGCACTTTTGCCTCCATTGCTTCCTCTAATTTTTCTTCCTCCCCCTTACGTCTTCTTGTTATTATTTTACCTGGATAGCATTGCGTTCATAAGAGAGAATATCAGATAGTATCAGGAAGTGCTGAGGTTGACCAAATAAAAGCATTTCAATAAAATGGCAAACACTTTCCCATGCCTCCTACGGATACACTACATTGCTAAAATGTACAAGTGGCCACAAAAGTTTTCAGAACATGGAAATCACGAAACAGCATAAATGCTTGACAATCTGAGCATCCTGCCATGAACTGAAATGTGTGCTCGGCACTACCCTGCGCAATCTAAACATTATGCACCCGTCAAAGTCAGGCCATAACCCCAGGCAGCGAGGAAAGCTAACCTTATTGTGGCGTCCGTGTTCAGAGAACTTCTATGGGCAACTGTACACTGCCAAAAGGTATCAGCATCTGGCGAAACTAGCTTCGTCCACAGCTTCGTGAAATACCCTGCACAATGTCTGAGCAAAGCATCCACTGTCGGCTGTAGAGATCACACATAAAAGCAAGGCCACACTTAAACTGCAACAAATGTACAGGGTGCACAACACTAAGCGGCAACACTTCAGTGCGCACTTTTGAGGCTCGTGTAGCTTTAGACTCAGCGCAATGTCACGGTACCTGCGTCCTTTCACATATAGCTTCTATGAGAGGCACCAGCAGGTGGCGCTGCACGAGCCACAGAACCGTGCAATCAAGTGTTCACGCTATGTGTGGCCTGCCCTGCACTTATGGTATGATACGCGCTATTTGTAGCAGCAAGGCGGACTTGCCTCTTCTACAATGTCAATTCATGGCACTGACAACACCGACTGCAAGTGCCCCGAAGCTTCGCGATGGACCATGAATTTCAGACCATGCACGCGCGATTCGCGTAACGTTAGACCACTCACAAGCACTACTGAATTCCTAGCAACTCACCCTTCGTGTAATGCGTGGCACTGCCGCCGAGCTGCGGTCCTCCCCAGAAAGGACGCCTTCCACAAGCTGAGTCCTTGTGACCAGTCGACCAAGTTGGGCAACGGCCACTCGTCCTGCAGAAAAGGTGCCTTTTAGTTTACGACCATGACAACTGAAAAAAAAAGTGTACAGCGGGTGAAGGGACGAGAGACAAAGATGTTAGAAAATACTTTCCTCCGCATGTAATAACAGAATCAATGCGCCGGGGAAAACAAACTCACCTTGTGGTGTGAGCCTGATAGTAGCCAGTGAAGACCACATCCAGCTTGACCGTCTTCTCGTCCAGGATGAGAACAGGGCAGCCACTTCCTGAACTCGAGCCGTACACAGCGACACCACCAATCCTTGACTGCGCATCAGGTGAGTCTCTCCAGGACAGCAAGCCATCACACAGGGATGAAAAGCAGCTGTGCACAGCTTGACTGTATGTGATGGGTTCAGAGCTGGTGGAGCCCAGGATGATAAAGCTCACCCTCGAAGGTGGCGGAAGCTCGCTGCATGCAGAAGTCTCTTCCAATTCCTCATTGTCTACATCTGGAGTAGCCAGCGCGTCTAAGTTGACGACGCACCGCATCTCGTCGAATTGCAGGACTGTTGAGAACTTCGAGCACGCACCGTTTGCCGAGCGCTCATCTTTGGCACCATTTCTGCCTGAGTTCCACTTTACTGCCCGCTCGCCGCCACCCGTGAGCGCTGCCTGGACATCTGTGAGGTCCACCACGGCTGCGACCAGATCGCCGAGGACGGCATAGCCGAAGACGCTGATCGTGTCCTTTGAGCCGTAAGCTTTCTTAACCTGCGCGAGCAAATTCCCCCCAAAAATTGCACCGCTGCATAAAGTAATTAAAAAAAATTCTTTTAAACTGTAGGGTTTGACGTCCCGAAGAGACACGTGGACTATGAGGGACATACTAACGGAGGGGCTCCGGATTGATTTCGACCACTTGTAGCACGCCATCACAAAAATTAGATTTTAATATTAAAAATTAAATACGAATCCTAGTGCAGTTTTGCAAAGCCAGTTGATTGAAAAGACGATGAAGTATACAGGGCGTTAATATTTATGGAGGCCTCTTTCGAGGTAACATCAAACATGGCTTTCTTCCCTTACCTGTTCACTGTGCCAGTACTTCCTGTTTCCTTCCTCCCAGCAAAACCAGCAAACGCGTGCCAGACAGAAAGGGAAAACCTGTGTGTTCTGAACAGGCTTAAGGCCCACATCTGCCGAGAAAAAGAAGAAACAGAAGTTGTTTTTTCTTTTCAGGAGCACTCTCCATGATTGTGTATATAATGGGCCTTATGACACAAACTTCTAGGCATATTACACAATCTTAATCAGCGAGAGAGTGAGCACTGAAGAACATGGCATAAGATACTCCCTCTGAACACATTTTCTTTGAGGCCCTGATGGCTCTAGTGAATTAAGTACATCCCCGGCCCTACAATCGTAAATGGAATTAATAAAGCGCATAGCGAAGTAACCGCGCATACATCTCAACATCATCATCACTGCCTGCGTCTAATGCAATGCATAGGCCTCGCATCATGACGATGATGCTGATGACTGATCTCGTTAGCTCCGGCCTGCGCTAGCCATGGATGACCACACCGCCACTGCAAATTTCCTCAACTAATCTGCTCAGTTACCCGGCTATGTCTCTCATTTCCCTTTCCTCTGAATCTTCCAATTTACTCTAGAGACTATCACTTACTGATTCCACCCATTATGCCCCATCCACAGAACAGAAAGTCGTAATTCCACTTTCTGGACACACACACACATATCGCCCTCAAAGTTCAAGGCACATCCCATGCTTTTTATGTCTCCTGCATTTCGCGAGCTTATAAGTCTGCATACTACATACAGAGTACACCAGCGTGCTAGCTAGAATGTAAGCAGCACACTGCGGAGCAGAAATCTGATAGCAGCCACTCGGTTCTAAATACATACAGGGCAATTTTTATACCATTTATAGATCTTTATTTCAAAAACTAAGAGATCTACATCGATACAGTCCATGCAGATGAATTGTACAGCAAGACAGGCATTTTGTACCTGATATGAATCAATAATTAGACGATTAATTATTTCAAATTAAATAAGAAACTTTAATTTTGTTTTAGGGGGTAAGGTTATATCGAGAAATTGAAGGCCGTCAATATCAAAGTTGAGCACTGTTTTTAAATTTTCTTAAACGGCAGAGTAGTTCGAAATATTTAAAGTAAAAAATATGCATTTGAAAACTCGCTGAGTAGGCTCTCAGATGCGCATTTTTGAAGTTGAATATTTCGAACTGCATTGCTGATTAAGAAAATATCAAAAATAGGACACACCTTCAATGCTGACAGTCTTCAGTTTCGCAATATAACCTTGCCCACGAAAATTTAAAATAAAAAGCTTTAGTTAATTTTAGCTAATCATCCTTAAAATTATTTACCCATATCAGGTACGTATAATGTCCCCTTTGCCGTATAATTCACCTTCATATATTGCACTGACGTCTCTCTCACAGTCTAAAAAATAAAAATCTGTAAACGTTAAAAAAAGGTACATGCATGGTTTGTACAATCGCGATGAAAAGAAGTGCAAACAACATGGCACCTACGTGCTCCGCTATTCGAATTTCTTTTCATCGTGCTTTTGCCTGGTTGGTGAGAAAAAGACATTAAAGTTGTTCATGAATGTATCATGGACAACTCTAGTGCGTTTTGCTACCACCAAATCAAAAGCGTGATTTAAAGAAGTGCGAACACCAGAGAGCACATAGGCTACACTCTGTTCGCATTTCCATCCATCGCCAATGTAAGCTTATGTCACACACTAACACACAGGCATATTTTAACTGTTGAGAACATAAGCCGAAGGCGTCCATTCTGATCGCAGTACCAACACACAGCCTAGCGAGCGGGAAAATTACACTTGATGAAGACGCGCAGCCCTTTCATAACGACGAGCATCCTTGCTTCACCGTAGCCACATGTAGTGTGCATCTGTGTGTGATTAGAGCTCCGTCGGACACTCCACAACAAGATGCACTATCAGTCGCTGGCATTTGGCGTGACTGAAGTGGCTGACGGAGGTAGTTTTTGTTCGAAGAGGGGAACAATCGCGGAGCTGTCTGGGCAGCGCAGGTTCTCTTTATAGTTCTATGTCGCCGAACTCGTAAAGCAGCGTACCGGGTGCATGCTTTAGGCACCCTGGTGCCTTCTGTAAATTTGTGCAGCTTATCTGATTTATTTGATTTATTGGGGTTTAACGTCCCAAAGCAACTCAGGCTATGAGGGACACCGTAGTGAAGGGCTCCGGAAATTTCGAACACCTGGGGTTCTTTAACGTGCACTGACATCGCACAGTACACGGGCCTCTAGAATTTCGCCTCCACTGAAATTCAGCCACCGCGGCCGGGATTGAACCCGCGTCTTTCGGGACAGCAGCCAAGTGCCGTAACCCCTGAGCCACCGTGGCGGGGCTTGTGCAGCTTATCATTGGGGTGCTATATTGCCATACGTACCTTTCGGTTCCATATTTCACACCGCCAATATACTCACCGTGCCACTGCGCAACTTCTCCCTGCCCTATCATGTGACCTGTCCACGGCAGTGTTAGTCAAACCTTTGAATAAGGGTGTCAGCTCTTTATTAATATGTTCAAGAGTGCTTTTTACTCTGTTCCACACCTAAAAAAAAATGCGCAACGTTCAATACTTGTCGACAGAGACAATGAAACAAGAACAATTGAAATCCCAATCGCATACTGGTCGTCCATTATCATCACAAATCATTTACCTCAGTTGCTGAAAAATTCATGATCTGACAACGTAATGCCGTCTAATACCAGTCAGTTGCATGAGCATCCAGGAGTTTCTTTGTATCGATTCTTTTTACGGCACTGGCTGTTTGTCGGTTTCTCATTTTCACTTAGTGCATGTTATCTGTCCGCGATCGTGTGACTGACTTCACAGCCACGGCGCAGGTGAGAAGGAGCAATGATGAACAGCAAGTCTGGTACAGGAGAGAAGCAGCAGCAAGGAGATGAACGAGATGAACCAAAGCATCACCTCATTATTGTGACCTCAGCATAACCTTCACCATTAACCCTGACAGTCATTCATTCTCACTCTGAAAAGCAGTGCAGCAGCATGGTGGCCCCATGCATGTTCAGGTGCAGAGCCCATAGAATACTACATGCCTGTTTGCAGCTAGCTAAGTGAAACCATGATCATACCTTAAGGGAGATGTATACAAAGCTAGTGCCGGTACAAGTCCATCACCATCTCGCTCAAGTCCTCGTGCTAGTACACTAAACATTCCGCCAATATCATGCACTCGCACCTTCAGAATGTAGCGGCCACGCAACGAGCCGTTTTCCGCCCCTTCCCAAGGAATGTACGAGAATACCCTATGATAGACCCAACCCATTCTTGTCCAGTGTGTCCACCTCCATCTGCCAGGCCGCATCGCAGACACAGAGGCTGGAATAGACAGTTTAGTCACTGCTCACAGTTGTTGCTGCCGTTGGTGAGGTCGGCAGCGAGCTCCTTGTAACGGCGAAGGAGCAATGCAGCATCCCGCGGCCTCGGAGACCAGCCCGTGGCGAATGGGTACACGTGCTCCCACTGCTTCATTCTGTTTTTCATGTACTGCTGGTCGAGTCCCTTGCTGTTGGTAATAGCGAGAACCTGCATACACGTAAGCACACATTAAAAAAAAAATAAATTCATGTTTATTTCTGTCTGCCCGATTTGCGCTTGCAGAAGGCATCAACAAACTGCAACACTTTGACTCGCGGCTCACAAACTTGCGTCTGCCGATTAGAAATTGCCAGTCTTCTGCTGCAGAATGACAGCCAGGCAATGCAGCAAATATCGAAGCCTATATTCAGGAGAAATGAAAGATGCTTGCACGGAAGTTTTGTTCTACCAAATCAAAAGCGCGATATGAATCGTTTAACTTTGGTCAAGCGTGGCCTTAGAATTGTTGCAACTGCCGTAATTCTCAAAAGACAACTTAGGGCCTGAGACATCAGATAGATGAAGCTTTAAAATGCCTGCAAGGAAAAATTTAAGATAAAGAAGCACCAGAGCTACTACAGCCTGAGCGGCCTTGTCTTAGGCGTCCTCCCATCTCTTATTCTCCGTGCTGCCTATACAATCAGCAATCTTATATGTCTGCCTAGAACGGACTCATTTTTGCTAATGCGAAACCACCACCATCCTGGCTATATAATCAGTGCAGACCAGATGAGTCGTACACCCCAGTAAAAAAAAAACCACTGGAACCAATTGGATTTCCAATGGGTTCCAATTGGTGCCAATTGGAGGAGTTCAGTTTCCACTTGGTTCCAATTGGAATGGTGTTCCAATTGGACGGTCCAAATGGACTATCCAATTGGACCGTTTGGGTTTCCAATTGGAATGGTGTTCCAATTGGATGGTCCAAATGGACTATCCAATTGGACAATTTGGGTTTCCAATTGGTGAGCCCAATTGATCTTACCCATTGCATCCAATTGGTCCGCCGAACTGCACCCAATTTATCCAATGAATGTTTGCATGTTTGACGAAAAAGGTAGAACTAATATGGTACTTACAATAAGAGCTATCAGCAGCTTAGCCTAATAAATTGTACTCATCACCTACACCACCACTGGAGCTGAAATTAAATTAAATAACTGCGCTCAGTGGGAAAGCACCACCGGCCCCAGCATGAGAGCCTAATAATTTGGGTATATAAGTTGGAGCAGAAGTGTGTTCTCTGGATGTACATATTGAGCTAATGTATGCTACTAGTGCCTGAATGTGCATTGTTGCTTGTGTGTGATGTATGTGTGTCTGTTGACTTTGATTTCCATAAAAGCATGTTAATTTCAATTCCATAGAAAAATGTTGATTGGCACTGCTCTCAACAAAAAAATAGAGTTGTAGTTGGTCAGGCCTACAGTCCTTGCACGGCAAGATGGTAGTACCACTGCACAAAAGCAGAACACAGCGAGGCAATTACAGCAGAAAACAACAAATAGCTCCATTTTATACACCTAATGTGTGATGACACATGCAACACCTACATCAAAAAGCAACACAATATAGTTTTGTCTTCATGCAGGCACTCAACACCCTTTCGGAGTTATCGAAGGGGTTAACCGGAGAAAGCTGCTTACTTGCGGATCCAAGATGAGATTTCTGTCGATGTCCAGAATGATTACGGTATATCCATAAGTTGCAGCTATTTGCAGAAACGAAGACACCTCCCACACCGTCATATTGGTGTTCCTGTTGATAATGACTGGAACGTTCTTTTTCATGTATTCAGCAATCCTGCAACCAAGATAGTTAAGGCTGAGACTGACAGCCAAACTCACAATCTTTTGCTGAAACTGAAGAAGGAAGTCTTGCAAAACACTCCAACATCACAAGATCGTCAGAATCTCAGGCTGCCTGTTGCAAAATTGCCCCGCTTAGTCGGCTATAAGAACTGCAGTAAAATGCACAACGGCCACACAGCTTTTCTTTCCAATACTATGACACACTCCTAAAAATTAGTAGTAAGACACATCTTGACCATCACCCCATGCATTTTGCAGGGCCACTGCGTCACCGTTCAGTCGATGCACTGTTTCATCCATGTCCTGCAGCTTCAACGTCATTTTGACCGTCACTATTCAGTCGATACACTGTTTCATCCATGTTTTGCTGTTACAACGTCATTTTTACCGCTCTGAAAAACTGTGATCTTGGACGAAAATCATCCAAGCCCCATCACCAAAAAAAAAAACCTATTCGCCATATGGCTACTCTTCCTGACCTCAACTTTCTACTCAGTCACGTCCTGAGACGATACCATGCAACCTTTTCGCAATTTGATAAAGGTACATAACCTCTCTCACTTCATACCTGCTTTTCTACAGTGAAAAGTAAATGCAGTGCGCACAAAAAAAAACCTTTTTATGCGACAGTCTGCCATTACACGGCACTAACTTCAGCAATTCGCCGTTGCTACTTTCTACTTCTAAAAGGTGATAACAGCGCAAAAACAAAAGTGCTGCATCAATTCAGTTAGGCTTGCCAATTTCTATTCACTCTCTGGGCTAGATTCGTTCGTATAAATTTTCCGCAGCATTGGAAAGGGGGACTGCAGACGAGTCGGTCAAGGACCGCGCACAACATGTGTCCTATACTCACTGATGACAAGCTATCCTTCCTTCTATTTTATTTCCAATATTTCGAACTTCACTGAAGCACTGGGATTCCCTTAGCAGCAGTGCTTCTTCACCTCTTTATTACCATGCCCACATTTCCATGCTTTTGAATGTTGCTCAGGTAGAACAGTTCTGCAACTGTGCCTCCTACTCCGGCTTCCTGTGCCTCTGAAAAGCATCCCTTTAGGACTCCTGTAGAAAGGCCTCATTGCACTCTTGTTGCCTCTTTCCTATCTCCCCTGCAGCCATACTCAGCATTAGTCCGCCGTCCATAGCCTTGTGAAAAACAAACCAACTAACGACTTCTTCTTGTCAGGAGAAGCGAGGTGAGCTATTTCAAGAGGACACTGTAACAAAATAGGCAATAAAAAAACGTGCACCATGATATGCTACACTCAGGTATACCTAACAGTTGACCATTATGCCACACCAGGCGAGGCACTGGAGCTGCCAGCATGCTGCAATGCTGGGAGAAAGAAAAATATTCAGAAGAAAAAAAAACGTTTACACTTTGCTGCGTGCCCAGCGATACCGTTACGTTATGCTATGTATGTAACATCTCGCCCCTCCCACTTTCTACATTGCACCGCCAATGCAGCGCCCTCTGTGCCTCTTGCGACGTAGTGTAGCAACTCATCCTCTCCCACTGAACCATGTTGTAGCTAACGCTCACCCTCCGTGCTATGCACCTGTTATTTCCGTCTATGCTATATAGCTTTCGCCACCCCATGCCCCCCTACTCCTCTACCTCCCCAAGCAACCACAGATATCCGTCGGACGTACGAGCTAGATCCGAACGTCCTTTGCCGAGATCGGACGTCCATCGGACGTACGAACACAATCCGATTTCGGATATCCGTATTCGTACATCCGCCGGACGTACGGATAGTATCCGCTTTTGTATATCTGCATTAGAGACAAGGTGTACGTCCGAGGGATGTCAATGTCAATGTCGCGGATCTGGAGGTTCCTCCCATTAACAGCTGCCATTGTAAATGAAAGCAACCCTGACGGGGGCAATGCTGAAGAGCTGTGCAACAGGAAACAACACAATGTTCATACTTCTGCCTGCAGAGCACATGCGACTCAGCCAATGTTTCCTTGGTCCTAGCCGGAGCCGCAGGCGAGAGGAACATCTTGTCAGACCAGTACAGGCGGCTCTCCGGGTACAGCTCATGCAACCTGGAGGCCACCGTTCCTTTGCCCGAGCCGGGCGGGCCACGCGACAGGAAGAGCACACGTCCGTGGCTGCGAAGGAACTCCATCGTCTCCTCATCCACAAGGCAGGGAAAGTCTACAACATCCAGGACGTCAATGTCGTCCGTGAAATGCGTCTTGCCACTGTTGTGATCTGCGAAATCGCGGCGGTTGCGGGTTTGTTAACAATGCAGGACAGGTTATTTAACCCTATCAATGAGAAAACTATGCTTTAAATCCCCAGCGATTTCTTCTCGATAAGGGTTACTTATACCATATCAATTGCAAAACTGCTTTTAATCCTAGACATTTCTGGCCGCCTTGCTTAATAAGGTTATATCCTCATAAGACCTGAGAAAAAGTTTCGTTTTCCAGCTTTTATTTATTTATTTATTCATATTACCCCTAAAGGCCCTCCAGAAGAGGGTATTACATTAAATACAGTCCTCAAGTTTGAGCATTTCCATGAATGTACACAATTTTCAGGCTTATGTCCAACAGTTCTAGCTAGCTGTATGAGTTTTCTTCATTTTCTATCCTACAGGCCTTTTTGCCTTCAGAAACCGAAACATCTTGTAACGTACATTTAGTGAAATAACTGCACGATGGAATGCATACTTAAATCAAATCTACAAATAATCTTACGGCAAAACCCGAGAAACTAGGGAGCTATTTGGCCGCTGGGGCAAAAATCTGATTTAGACAAGGCAGCAAACTTGGAAAGCTGCTCACAACACCTCTATTATTGCGCAGTTCTTGAAAAGCTGAGTGGATAAGCTTAAAAAATAGTGAGTACTCGTTTGACTTTCGATAGTACTGAAAGTGGGCTACAGAACTGATGTGTTTTTAAATTCTTCTAAAGACTAATGTGCATTATAATCTTAAATATACCTGGGTCTGGCAACGGTATACAAGCCTCCTATGAGATGTAGCAGGGCTAACTTGTTTTGCCGAAAACTACGTAGTAAAAAAATTTGCACCCTTTTTAAAGGCTAACACTAATGAAGGCACCTTTTCTGGCAAGAAAGCTTCACCACAAAAAAGTGAGCTCCCGCCACATGGCTTCCTTGCCCCTTTAGCGCGAAGGCGCGCGGAAGTGATTTTGTGGGGATGGGCTTTCTTGCATACAAGTATTTTATTTCTTTTTTTTTAGTGCGAAAGAGCTACTGAAGTAGCTGAGGTATGTGTGAAGCCTCAACCTTTGATAGAGCGGCAACGGCAGAGGCCTTGCACAGCTGCTCCGTCAGCGTGCGGAACTGGTGCCGCCCTCCCTGCTATATCCCTGCGCATGGCTGCCGATAGCCGTTGGCGATAAGGTTTTGCATGCGGTTGTCGTCCTGCCCAGTTTAACTGCGTTAAATGCTGAACATTTTTTTCTTTCCTTGACAGTGTCGCGAGGGCAACCCGTAAGCACAGTTTCGCGAGCTCACTGACGTTTGTGGTCACAGCCGAAGGATAGACAAAGCAGTTGTCTTGAGTGGATTTTTTTTACACTGAGCTCTGGAAAACCAACCAAACCGTGTCATATAGTTCATCTTATCCGAGAATTCGTCTTAACCGAGTTCGTCGAACGGGGAGTCCGCTATAAGCAGTATATATGAATGCGAACACCATAGTGGACCACATAACGGTACTGAACGCTCATTGCTGCACAGACAGGTCGTGGCAGGATAGCATTGGAGTGGGCACTGTTTTTGAAACAGTCATCAAAAAAAATGTGCCACGTCCTATTCAAACTTTAAGCAGACCATTCTCAAACTATTCGAGAACTTGAGAACGGATCTGATTTGTTGGAAATAATTTTTAATATCCACACGGCCATAGTCAACCATATTATTAATACCAGCATTTCTGTATTGCTCCGTATTCCTTTGTTATCAGCTTGTAACTCGATCCACACATGCATTAAATGTTTATTTCAATTTTCAAAGGCTTTTCTCATGCATTCAGGAAACATATCTATTTAAATTTTCTTGCCCAAAAACTTGGAACTCTTTGGCGAGTCCCATAAACATCATAACAAACGTCAACAGATTTGCCTACTGTTCCCTATTAGAAGGCTACTGGCAACTGCACTTTGCCTAGCCCCTTATTTACTTATTTATCTTTTTATTACTTGGTGAATTGTTATTTTATGTTTTGCAGTACAGGCTTTATTCATTTTACAGGCTTTATTCATTCACTTTTGATGCATTCTTCCTTCTTTTAATCAATTGCCGAGAATACACCTGTCTTTAAAAAAAAAAGGGGGCTTTAGAGCTATTTAATATGTGCTCACTAATGCCTATTGCTGTCTAATTTAATATTTTTTTTATTGGTCCATCTACTATATAGCCACATGGTTATCAGCCCAAACATATTGTAATGTATTTTCTTGCACTTAGATAATAAAGAATTATTCTGACTGAATGCTTCATTTATTTTCAGCACACTGTAGATCCCTAATTCAAGATCAAAACCAAGGGGGAAAAACAATATTTGCAGTTAAAGAGTAGTGCAAATACAGAACTGATAAAATAAACAAGAAAAGTGATAAATATGAACAAAAATTAGCAACTAAGTGAAAATATCAGGAATATAAAGTATGAAGAAAACATGACACATTTTAGATATTTTTCAGGACACAATCATGACAAACCAGATAAATTATACAAAATACCATTCAGAACAAGTCAAGTAAAAGGGAAATAGCAGTGAACATTAAGATAACCATTCGTTCAACGCAAGCAAATTCAGAGTGCAAAACTAAACACAATATAATAAGCAGCTCAGTAAACTTAAAGCAGTAGCTCTTACGGCACAATATCAACTCAGTCAATAGTTTTGAGAACTGATGCAAGTAATTCTTTTCCACAAGTCTTATAAGGTAGCTTAATGGTGGAATGTTGGTGACTGAATGGATCATGTAAGTTTCAATCTTAAGTTACCAGCATAAAATAAGAATATTTAAAACATTTTGTGCAGTGTGAGAACTCAGCCGGGCATGTAGTGTGCACTGTGTATGGCATGCGCACTGGTGAATATGTTGGTCTGGTGCTTAAAGGAAAGTGCACACTTCAAAGTATCATTGTTTTAATCATGCTAGTTCAGATTAGTTTTGTATAGTTAGCAATCCCAGCATCGTTGCAGGCAGTCAGTCTGTATTTGTTATAGATAAACCTCACTGCTTTACTCTGCATCGCTTCTATACCTTTTTTGTGAGTTGTTTACTATAAGGAAACCAAATAATACTAGCATATTTTAGTAACGATCTTGCATGAATGTCTTATAAGCCAGTAATT
Source organism: Amblyomma mixtum (assembly GCF_055824585.1). Taxonomy (NCBI): domain Eukaryota; kingdom Metazoa; phylum Arthropoda; class Arachnida; order Ixodida; family Ixodidae; genus Amblyomma; species Amblyomma mixtum. The sequence continues at coordinate 284,938,266 of NC_143013.1, forward strand.
TTGTTGAAGATGATGCGATTGCTGGTGTCTTCCTTTGAGAAAACAGTAATTTCAGCTACTTTGAAGTAAAATTATTAATATAGGAGCTAGCCTCCCACTTATCAAAGATAATGTTAGGCCGAGGTGGCTATGTTCAGAAACTGCAGTTAGGGGTGTATCAAGGATTGAAAATGTGTGGTCATTTTTTTTTCTCATATTTTTTTTTAATATTATAAGAACAATCTACAAATCCTCACACCACCTGCAAACAGACTGTTATGAAGTACAGATATATGTCGTGATCGTTAGGGGAATTTATATGTATAGAAGCTACAGTTATTTGCAAAAAGCAGAATATACAGGGGTTTCGTATTTATCTGTCCTATAAAAATTCTCTTGCGCAAACTACTGGCTGTTTGGGCTCAAGCACAGACCACAGGGTAGCATGATAGTCTGCATTTTTCATAATAATTTAAACATCGGACCTTGCCTGAACTGACCGGAATCGGCAAAAAACTACAGTCCTCTGCGCGCAGAATTTCCGCCGATTATGGACAGTCCAGGCATGTTCTGATGTTAAATTATTTATCAAAAAAAAGAATAGGCTATCATAAGCTACCCTAGGTTTGTGCTTGAGCCCAAATAGGCCAGTAGTTTGAGCAGGAGAATTTTTATGTACCGGACATACAGATAGTAATTGAGACGCTGGGTCACCCAGTCAAAAAAAACCATTGGAACCAATTGGACATTCCAGTTGGAACCAAATGGACATTCCCATTGCTTCCAATTGTGTTTTTAGCCCTCGACCAATTGGATACAACTGGACTAGCCAATTGGACCCATTAGGCCAGGCAGTTATTTGACCCAGAAAATATTCACAAAATATGTTATGTTCATTGAGAAAGGTTGCTAAATGTTTGAATAATATGCTCTAGGATCTTGGATGAATATTTCTACAACTTAACACATTGTAATGTGCAAAAGAAAAAACTGATTTATGAGGACTGTGGGGAGACATTCTGCCTAGTGCCAATCAACATTTTTCTACGGAATTGAAATTAACATGCTTTTATGGAAATCAAAGCCAACAGACGCACATGCATCACACACAATCAATTAACACTGCACATTCAGGCACTAGTAGCATACATTAGCTCAATATGTACAGGTGCCCGAAAAGTAATACGGAGCATGCGAGCGGTGGCAGAAATGAAAAAAACTGCATGCCAGCGCGCTCTATCAGCAGATGCGCGGCAAAGGACTAAGGGGCGTCGGCACATCCGGCTGACCCATCTCGATAACTTGATGATCGTGTTATCGCCTCAACGAGCGAAGCTGCGCTGCTACCATTCCTGCCCGCCAGGGGCACTTTCAATACCTCATGGTTTGCTGTTCGTCCGGGCCGTGAAGAAATGTTTGCCATCGGCACCGTGCGCATTACGCTTCGTCAGGTCCTACATTATCTTTGTCTGTGGAGCAGCCGAAGTCTGTGCCACGCATGGCGGCGAGTTTGTGCGCTGACGAGTATAAGCACTCGAGCAACGTTTTGGCAAATGCGGTGACAACTTTGCGTCGCTCTAGGGAACGCATGACAAACAAAAAAACAAAAACAGTAGCATGCATGTGCTGTCTTTGATAAGAACAGGTGCTCAACGGCATAGCAAGTGACCTAAAAATTCAAGACCATTTTCTTCCACACAAATTCACTTTCTTACACTGGACAACCTTCGAGAGCAACCCGGATACGTCGACTCATACGAGTATGTCCCTTCATCGACGCATGGTCGATGTCATTAACGTGAGCGGGAGCTTCACCCGTCATTAAACTTTGAGTTTGCATGAGAAGTGCCTCTGGAAGTTGTTTTTTTTAATCGCCTCCACCCTGTTGCCCTTTTCTCCTTTGCATGTTTGCAAAATATAGCCGATAAGGGACGACTAAATGATAGACAAGCTCGTTTTTTGTTTGTCTTTTTTTCCTCCATTCTAAGAAAGCAAATTTCTGCCAACGGAAGTGATCTTTAATTAGATCAGTTGCGCACAGACTCAACGAACACATCATGAGCTTGTTCAGCACGATAAAAGCAGCGCGAACTTCATGACGAACGCAGAAAGGGAAGACGATCAGAGTAAGACGTTCCATGGTTATATCAGCGTCTGTGTCTCGTCTTCCCTTCTTGTGTACTTCGTGAAGTTTGCTCAGTTTTTACTGTCACAAACTCGCCGCGAAGCGAAGAGCGAACCACGGCGGTCTAGCAGGCTGAAAATGGTGGCATTCCTGAAAAAGCAAAAAGTGCAACCTGCCGAACGCCACTTTCTACACGGCGCGGACAAACAACAAACGCTTGCATGATGTATTGAAAGTGCCCCTGGCGAGCACTGATGGCAGCAGCGCAACTTCGCTCGTGGCAGCGATAACGCGAGCATCAAGTTATCGAGATGGGTCAGCCGGATGTGCTGACGCCCCTTAGTTCTTTGCCGCGCATCTGCTGATAGAGCGCGCTGGCATGCAGTTTTTTCAATTTCGGCCACCGCTCGCGTGCTCCGTATTACTTTTGGGGTACCTGTACATCCAGAGAACACACTTCTGCTCCAACTTATATACCCAATTTATTAGGCTCTCATGCTGGGGCCGGTGGCGCTTCCCCACTGAGCGCAGATATTTAATTTAATTTCAGCTCCAGTGGTGGTGTAGGTGATGAGTACAATTTATTAGGCTAAGCTGCTGATAGCTCTTATTGTAAGTACCATATTAGTTCTACCTTTTTCGACAAACATGCAAACATTCATTGGATAAATTGGGTGCAGTTCGGCGGACCAACTGGATGCAATGGGTAAGACCAATTGGGCTCACCAATAGACGATATGCGAAATGCGCAGCGCCATCTCTCGGCGCTCCGAGAACTAAGTCCTCCATGTTGGCACGGTACAGAAAACGAAACCGCTGCCCAGCGTTGGGTTAAAACGGCTGCGCTTCGTTTCAAAAGTAAAATGCCGATGCAGTGTTGCTCTACCGTCTCCACTGTGAAAAGACACTACGATGCGTGCCAGAACTAGGTGCGTTCAAGCTTTTCGCTTTTCTATTTTTTTACTCCGTCCCAACGTTTTAGTAACACAAAACGCCATGCGAGGTATCATGTGTCAGCACGCGGATCAGTGCGCAGCTTTCGCTTTCTGTGCTGATTTTTGACAAATCTCGAGGTGATTTGCGTTTAAATTCAGATAAGGACCACAGCCTTTGTTGTCTCTGATCAAAATTAGAAGCCGATTTCGTGCATTTATCAACTCTCCGGTCGGGCGTGAATATATATAGACGCATACTTGAACAACGTAATAGAGAAGGTAATTTTTTTGAGCGGGCCAATCGCTTGTGCCGTGGCGAAATAAGTTCACTCGAAGAACCATATGCCGATTACTGCTTAGTTTTTCCCGTGTTCAGTTAGTTTTAGAAGGGCGAGCAAACTCTCTGGACCATATACGCATATGTTATGCGCTTTAAGGAGTCTGTGAAGCAATACACCCTACGTATAAAAACTGAGGTGCGAATGGTTTATTTCTTGAGGATTCCTATACCTTCGATATCTGCGGCGACGAAAATCTAAAAAAAAAAGAAGCGAATAATATAGCTACTTTATTATGAAGGAGGGACGCATGTCTAAGCTAGAAAGTACGTGCAACAGTGTTCTGAAAACGCTCCAGGCCATCAGATTTTATTATCGTTGTGGCAAGCTCCAACAGCTTGCTTCGCAACAAAGCCATTTGTCCAAGTTTGGGAAAGCAACCGAACATGCTAATTTCGCCCCTGCACACACAGCTTGACCAGCGTATCGAGTCCGTGCATGCACCTACAGCTGTAACATCTTTCTCTAATCAAGCCGCCGCGGTGGCTCAGTGCTTATCTGAAAAAAAAAAAAGCTGCGTCTTTGCTTACAATATTTTGAATTATATGTGCATGCCTACTTTCCTCTTGTTAATGTCGACTGACTGCGTCTTAAGCACTGCAGGACGCGGTTTCAACGAATTGTGGCGAAAATCAACCGACGCCGAGCTCTGAAACGGTGACGTTGAAAACCGCGGATGCGCATTGCACATTACAGTAAAGGAATCGAATTACGCAGCTGGTCGAGGGTCTTGTGTGATTATACTGCAATACACGAAGCTCCTGGCGTCGGCGCGAACGAAAGTTCGCACTGTCACAGAAGTTTGTCAACACACGTGCGCACTCACCGCAAAATAACCGCTCGCTACCCTACCAGATGAATTCGCGTCCACCTGGGAATAAAATAGCCATGATAATGCGTGATGCTTGAACTGGTGCTTTAATGCGAGCATTAAAACGACAACAGCACACGGTCACGGTTCGACTTTCCAACCCACTTTCGAGTGCGGATTATTGCGATCATCAGCGCCAGACTTCAAGCGAAGCTGAGGATGCGGTAGGAGTAAGCTGGCGCTTATTGAAAGCACCTACATTTGGTCGAAGATCAGCTGTGAAAACAACGCAGCAGCTGAAGCTTGCCTGTTGAAATTCCACTCGCAAGAAGAAAGTACTCATAGCAAACGATGCACCAGCTCGACGAGCTCGACCGCGCCAAGATGGAAACCGGAAGTTGTGGGCGCGGTGTTGCCAGACCGCCAAGCAATTTCGCATATCGTCTATTGGAAACCCAAATGGTCCAATTGGATAGTCCATTTGGACCATCCAATTGGAACACCATTCCAACTGGAACCAATTGGAAACTGAACTCGTAAAGGCCTTGGAGAAGTCCAGTAATATGTCTGTTTTTGGTTATCTAAACGCTCAGGAATGTCAGCCATGATATAACAGCGGTACAGCGATAAAGCAGCCCCGCCCCCTTCACTTCAAAAATCCACGAAAAAAAGTCCAACCGGAAACATTTTTGAAAACTGTAATCCATTAGAAACCCAATATATTCCGATTGGTTCCCACCCATGTTCCCGCCGCACTTTTAAAATTTCCGGCTTATGTTTTTGGAACGCGCCGCTCGATCGACCCTTTGCCGTACCACAAACACGCATGCATCACGTTCGCTGTCAAATTGGAAGTAGCTAGCTGTTATGCAGTTAACCCTCTACGGTACGCTCCAAGCTACAGTTTACGTGCGACCAGCCAGCGCAACGCAGATAGCGCTCCAACAACACACGCTTAATTGAAGGCAGAAACATAAATCAGTCATACCAGAGGCCGGTCGCCGGTCGGTGGAAAATTCCTCGCTGGAAGCCATCTTCACATGTGGTGCTTTTTTTCGACTCAGTGTTAGCGGAGTGTCACAAATACGCACACATCTGTACTCATTTAACAAGTGACATATTTTGCAAGTGCTAGCATGTGCCAGGTATTCGATATCTTCGAGAATACATTCAACGCCATCTACCCCGTCGAGAAAACGAAACTACCGGTGACAGCAGTGATGCCAACTCAGGTCAACGTTTTCTCCCTAGATTGAAGCTCCAAAAATCCCTAGATTGAAGAAAAATCTCTAGCCTATAATTGTTTAATTGTTAATGCAACCATTTGAGCTTTAACAAAGTCTCAGCGCAGATCACTGTTTCGTCCATTGGCGCGCTCGAGTCGTCAGAGTGCGCTCCAAGTAAGCTAAACGACCACAACTGACTTCCGGTGTGTGTTTGCAGAGCGCGCTCTACGCGCTCCGCCCTAGACGACGGTGTGCGGGAGCGCGGGTCTGGTTTCGTCTGGCGACGTGACGTATTTCCGGGTACTATGGTGCTACTTCCTTTTTGGCGCCTTTCGCGGTTAACGGCAGTTATGGCTGCGCGGTCTGTGCTCGTCGTGAACACAAACACAGGTACGTACGTAAACTGTTGCTAGTTCGTCGGTGACCTTGTTTTAATCGTTGGTGCATTTGCAGGGTTCGTACTTGATACGGCTGCTGCGACTGTAGGACCTGACTTACTTGAGCTTTGCGGAGATGCGGCGGGCACAGGGTCGGATGTTTACGCGGAAACCGCTCAATGCGACGACTCAGGTGTGTATGAGTTTTTAATGCCTTGTTTCGTTCTTTGAGCCATCAAGAGTGTTCTATTCGTTTCCAGAAAACGAGCAGTTAAGAGCGACAACTGCGGGAATCTTGCGTTGAAAATCTAAATTCTTGCTTTTGCCTTGTGTTGCTGGCGTAGCGCAGCCAGCTTTATTGTAAAGCTGTAGCTAAGTTTATGGCACGTTGTCGAGCGCGATATGTTGTACGTCGCCGCACTTAGCGAAAATAAGTACAAAGCGCGTTCGGAAATTCATGAAATCGGTACTTCCTTCAAACGTTGTACTTGGTGCAGGCAAACGCTCGTTCTTGCCAAAGTGCTTGCAACAGTAGGGTTCTTGAGAGAATATTATAATATATGAAATCTGTTTAAATTTCATGAGTTGCATTTTCACTGTGATAGAAATTGTGACATGATATGAATTTTCACTTTTTGCCGGGTTAATTCTCCGCTGTACTCGCACACAGGCGGTTATTGGAGGTATTCACTGCCACTATTTTTGACGCACAGGGTGACGAAGACCTCTTTTTTTGTCACTTTTTTAGCGTCAATTCTTAAATGAGTCCTGATGTAGGCTGATGTACACCATGACTGAATGACTTTTACAGAGGACCAGTTTTCCCTCTGGACTGCTGAAAGTGATGACTACGACCATAACTACAACAGTGAGTAAAGCCTCTTTTCTTTGAATTGAAATGGTTTTCATGCTCTGTTACTAATCTCTTATGCGGGGGCTTAAGCTGTAGCTCTCCTTTATGCTGTAGGTCTCCCAAAAGGAAGTTCAAGTTGGGTACACGCCGAGGTACTTCTCCTGATTTCATCTTATGAGAATCATAAAGAAGACTTCAGTGATAGAAAGAGAAAGAGGAAAGACATTTGGAAACAAATTAGTGAAGAAATGTGCAAGCACGGGTACACGCGAACTGCTGCGGACTGTGAAACGAAGTTCAAAGGTCTCAAACGCACGTATGACAAGCACCGCCAGCACAAGAAGAAGAGTGGAAGAGAAAGAAAGGAGTGGCCATTTTTTCAGGTGATGGATGACTTGCTTGCAAATAACATAGAGTACCAGGCTCCAGTGGCGTCAAGCCAGCTCCCACAGCCCTCCACCTCAGCTGCCTGCGCATTAGCTGTGGCCACCCCGGGCAGCATGAATGAACCACCGACAACAGAAGAAACTGTGCACTGCGAAAAGAACTCAAGAAATGATGGTGCTCCGGACCAGAAAAGCAAACCAAATGCGAAGCGTCGTCGAACACCGGCTGGTGTATTGGAGGAAATTCTGCTGAACTTGCACTCATGACAGGATGAAGAAAGAAAAAGATACCAGCAGCAATTAAAGATGCAGAGGCTTAAACTGGGTATGCTAAAACGCCTCGCAGCACTGGATAAGCAGCAGTGAACTTTGTGGTGTTCTTTTTGTATGTCATGTTGGGGCAAAAACTTTGTTCATTTTGTATGCGTTTGCTGTTTGTATACTGTGCAATTTCTCAGTTTATATTCTAGTCAGTGAATGTGGTACAGGCCAGTACCGCCCAGTTTGGTTTTTATTCAGAGAAAACATCCAGACACTGTGTTCAACATTTTATTGCCAGTGAGAGTTCTTTTGGCCAAAAATGATCAACTCATGTACACAATAAATAATTTCACCGCATAGAGCTTGTGCGTGTGATGCATCTTGCATGCATAGTACTTCGGGACTGGAAGTACCCTACCTGTTGTAAACCTTAACACTACTTTCTGCACAGAAAGCGTGTTATTGAAACCCTCTTCATTGCAGCGTGGCTGTCCGCAGGCTCTGTGTCCTCATCATCAAGAGGTGGATCTTTATCACTCTCTTCCTCGATGGTGCTGTCGTCGTCACCGAATGTGTCTTTGCATTGAAGGATTATGTTGTGAACGAGGCACGATGCCACAATATAGTTGCTCATTCTCACAGTGGGTTTCATGTCAAGGTACTTAAGCCTTCGGAACTTTCCTTTCAGCTGAGCAAAAGCTCGCTCAATTACTGACCTTCCCGCCCCTAGCGTTTCATTGAACTTGACCTCCTGTGTTGTCAAGTGGCCATTGTTTCTGTACGGCCGCATGAGATCCATTGACAGGGGATAAGCTGAATCACCTAGAATATGAAAATTCTGCGGCAAGTTGCCTACTACCTCTTCAAGGCCAGATGTGGCGAAAACTCTGGCATCGTGCATCCGTCCTGGGCTGCCTGCGTGTACATTAGTGAATATCATATTGCTGTCGCAGCAACCCTGCAAGATGACTGAGTGGAATTCCTTCCTGTTGTAGTATGCATCTTGTTCGTTTTCGGGGGCCTTGATTGCAATGTGGCATCCGTCCACAGCTCCAACAACTCCTGGAAAGCGCCATTTTCGGGCAAATTCCCGAGCAACATCTTGCAGGTTTGCAGGCCAACGGATGAGTTCTTTTGCAGCACGTGCCCAGACCTCTATAATGCGATCTGTTAGATAAAACAGTAAGCCCTTGTTGATCCCAAATCTATCTGCCACTCCACGAAACGATTCCTGGTTGCCCAGCAACCACAATGTCATCAGGACTTTAGTTTGCAGAGGTATTCGAGGTGCCCTCTCCATGATGAGCCACTCTTGCGTGATTCTCAGCAGCACCTGCATGGCAACCACAAAGTTTTGAATGTCCAGTGGTTGCTGCTCCTGCTCAAGATATGAGCTTAGATATAATGAATTTCATCAGCAACAAAATGGGCCAGTGCATTTTAAGATACTAGCTCACTGCAGTTACAAAATGTATAGAAAGTGTTGCCCTTTTACCGTCATAAAGTAACTCACGAGCGTGTTTAGTGCTTGCTTGTGCTTAGGGAGCCACTGGGGCCGAATTACGGATCGCGCCCAGTCCAAAATAATCTCAAAACCGCTCTCGCTGCCCCGCTCCTATTGGTTGGCCGCGACGCCGGTCACCCAAATCATACACTCGTATTCGCCATGGTGGACAAATAAAATTGTAGCAAAACTGTCAGCTGGGCTTGTTGATTTATAGTTATTAAAAGCTGTTGCAGCGCTCAAGGACGGCACACAGTGAAGCACAGCACCATCCTGTGCTTCTCTGTGTGTCGTTCTTTAGCGCTGCACAACAAAATTGATCGCGTCGTTTACCTCGAAGGTGCTTCGGGTCATCCGGAAATGCTCCTTGAACTGCATGTCTGTGTACCGAGGTACTACGTTGAGTACGTATCCTTCAATGCCACGGATGCTCCTCTCGGCGATTCTGTGGTCTTCATACGAAGAGAGCAAAGTTAATATTCTGTAATGCGATAAAGCAGTGGAATCTTACCTTGAATGGCAACACGGGCAGCTTGCAGCATGAAGGTAAACCGCTGCTGCTGCCTGCGCCTACGGGCGTCAAGTTCGTCGAGTTCGTCGTCGTCTAGCAAGAATTGAAGTAACTTGCGCTTGACTGCTGCCATGGTCAAAATGCGCGCGAAATATTGCCCGGAAACGGAAATGGTGGAAACGTCAGGTGGCGCGCTCATGCGTGCACGGGAATCAAATGGCCGTTAAGTTGCGCTCCGACTGAGCTCCTAGGTGTCGCGCTCGAGTACTCCGCCTTACTCCGCCTCGGAGCTCGGAGCAGGCTAACTTAACGCGCCCTATGGCTGGTGCATCGTTTGCTATGCGTACTTTCTTCTTGCGAGTGGATTTCAACAGGCAAGCTTCAGCTGTTGCGTTGTTTTCACAGCTGATCTTTGACCAAATGTAGGTGCTTTCAATAAGCGCCAGCTTACTCCTACCGCGTCCTCAGCTTCGCTTGAAGTCTGGCACTGATGATCGCAATAATCGGCACTCGAAAGTGGGTTGGAAAGTCGAACCGTGACCGTGTACTGTTGTCGTTTTAATGCTCGCATTAAAGCGCCAGTTCAAGCATCACGCATTATCATGGCTATTTTATTCCCAGGTGGACGCGAATTCATCTGGTAGGGTAGCGAGCGGTTATTTTGCGGTGAGTGCGCACGTGTGTTGACAAACTTCTGTGACAGTGCGAACTTTCGTTCGCGCCGACGCCAGGAGCTTCGTGCATTGCAGTATAATCACACAAGACCCTCGACCAGCCGCGTAATTCGATTCCTTTACTGTAGTGTGCAATGCGCATCCGCGGTTTTCAACGTCACCGTTTCAGAGCCCGGCGTCGGTTGATTTTCGCCACAATTCGTTGAAACCGCGTCCTGCTTAAGACGCAGTCAGTCGACATTAACAAGAGGAAAGTAGGCATGCACATATAATTCAAAATATTGTAAGCAAAGACGCAGCTTTTTTTTTTTTCAGATAAGCACGTGCATGCAACCACAGATATCCGTCGGACGTACGAGCTAGATCCGAACGTCCTTTGCCGAGATCGGACGTCCATCGGACGTACGAACACAATCCGATTTCGGATATCCGTATTCGTACATCCGCCGGACGTACGGACAGTATCCGCTTTTGTATATCCGCATTAGAGACAAGGTGTACGTCCGAGGGATGTACGGTGGAGTATATTCTCAGGATATGAGTATAGAGTTTTTTTCTAATTTTTCACACAGAAAATTCGCGCCGTTCGAGTATGTATACTGTAGAGTTCGCTTTTTTAACCTAGAAAATTTTATTCGCGAAAGAAATTTTGTCAGTTTTATTGGCTAATGTGTGCGAAATTGCGTCAATATCTGCATATCTGCTTTGGAGAAATTATTTCTATGAGCTGCAGGGTTTGACTTGAGGACTTTTGTAAATTCGCGCAATTCCCTAGTCCTATACTTGCAGTGCAAGGGCCACTGCTGAACTAAATTTATTTAAGGGTAGGAGCGAGTGCTGCACAATTTTACAGTAAATCACTTACTAATTTACATCTAAAAACATCTAAAAATCAGTAGCGACATCGTGTCCGCCGTGATCAAACGCGATTGAAACCACTTGTAAATTCAAAACTCGCGCCGAACTCTGCTATCATCATCATCATAAATGCAACTTGTAGTCAGCCCAATCCAATCCATCAGCCACAGAGTGCAGCGGCTTAATGGCGGCGTTGTCAGTTTCCTGCGAAGCGTGGTGACCCTTTTGAGCTCTGTTACTAGAATGTGTGGCTTTTTTTAGTCTGCGGACGAAAGTGGTGTGTAACTTGAACAATTCGAAGGATGCGGCAAGCGCCTGAAGCCCTCCTGGAACGTTGGAATATCGTACTACACCGACTTCGGATGAAAGAAGGCCTAGTGTGATTGCCTACGGCATGGCCTACGGAGGTAAGTACAGTACACTGCTTGGGAATTACTTTTATGACAATGGAGCAGGATCTGTAACATTCTCTCGCGGGAGAGTTGGAGTTATGTTATGGCTATACTATGGTGTGGGCTACAGATGGGTTGAGACTTGTGTTACTTATCATGATCTCTTGCAATGTGGCGCAGGCATAATCTTTTTGTCAGCAGTCCTGACTGGTTTTTGCTTGAGTCTAGGGAAAGGAGGGCAGAACTCTGAAATTAGAGACTGCATTGAACAGGTGGGTTGTAGGGCGGGTGCCATCATGAAAAATGCTCAATTTCCTAGCTCTTGGCCTCTTGCAGGCATAGAATACCTTCTGGTGTCAAGGATGATGACTATGTCGGTGCGTCTGTCACCGCTGTGTTATTTTGGGCTTCATTAACGTGAATAATAACAAAGTTGCCAAGCATTTTTTGAATTTGTCATGGTCTTAGATTTGGTGTGGGCTTGAGTACTAACCTTTTTCTTTTCATTTTTTGCAGAAAGCTGTTCGCTTCCGCTTCATCATGGAAGTAGGAAGATGGGTGTGCACTCGAAGTTTTACGTCTTATTGAGAACTCAGTCATGTGCTGATGTACAGTCACAATAAAATATTCTCACTGTACTTTCAGTTGCTTTTTCATTTTATTGCCCCGCGGACACGAAGAAAGTATGCATGTGCCATATATGCAAACATCCGAGAAAGATCCGGGAACGGACGTCCGAAATCGATGTCCGTTGGCCGGACAAACATGTCCCTTTGGACGCCTATAGGACGGCCGACGGACGTCCACCGGCTGTTCGCGGACGTCCGTCGGCTGTCCGGAACGTCCGAAACGGACGGCCAACGGCCGGCCGATGGATATCGCTGGTTGCTTGGCCACCGCGGCGGCTTGATTAGAGAAAGATGCTACAGCTGTAGGTGCATGCACGGACTCGATACACTGGTCAAGCTGTGTGTGCAGGGGCGAAATTAGCATGTTCGGTTGCTTCCGAAACTTAATTAGCTTACTCCCAAACTTGGACAAATGGCTTTGTTGCGAAGCAAGCTGTTGGAGCTTGCCACAACGATAATAAAATCTGATGGCCTGAAGCGTTTTCAGAACACTGTTGCACGTACTTTCTAGCTTAGAAATGCGTCCCTCCTTCATAATAAAGTAGCTATATTATTCGCTTATTTTTTTTTTTAGATTTTCGTCGCCGCAGATATCGAAGGTATAGGAATCCTCAAGAAATAAAGCATTCGCACCTGAGTTTTTATACGTAGGGTGTATTGCTTCACAAAGACTCCTTAACGCGCATAACATATGCGCATGGTCCAGAGAGTTTGCTCGCCCTTCTAAAACTAATTGAACACGGGAAAAACTTAACTGAACACGTAGCAAACTAAGCAGTAATCGGCATATGGTTCTTCGAGTGAACTTATTTCGCCACGGCACGAGCGATTGGCCCGCTCAAAAAAATTACCTTCTCTATTACGTTTTAAAGTATGCGTCTATATATATTCACGCCCGACCGGAAAGTTGATAAATACACGAAATCGGCTTCTAATTTTGATCAGAGACAACAAAGGATGTGGTCCTTATCTTAATTTAAACGCAAATCACCTCGAGAGATTTGTCAAAAATCAGCGCAGAAAGCGAAAGCTGCGCACTGATCCGCGTGCTGACACATGATACCTCGCATGGCGTTTTGTGTTACTAAAACGTTGGAACGGAGTAAAAAAATAGAAAAGCGAAAAGCTGGAACGCACCTAGTTCTGGCACACATCGTAGTGTCTTTTCACAGTGGAGAGGGTAGCGCAACACTGCATCGGCATTTTATTTCCAAACAAAGCGCAGCCGTTTTAAAGGGACACTGAGGAGAAATTGAAGTTGGCTTGTATCGACAGAATACCAGCTCCTGATTACAAAAACGCCACTCATACTGACAACAAAGCTCTTGTAACGTAGAAAAGAGCAAGAACCAAAACACAGGTATCGCCGCCACAGGCCAAACTCGCAAGTACAAGCGTCATGACGTCATATAACAAAACAGTGTTGCTAGAACCAATGGTTCTAGCAACGCTAGGACACGAGAAGCACAAATCACTGAGGCGCAGCCAATGCATGCGCAAATCTCCTTGACGTCGCCAGATGGCGCCACGTGCCGGGCAGCTACGCGCTCGCCTGAAGCATCGGGACCAATCAGTATCAAGGTACACGGTATGCTAAAGGTGTCTATTTTCGAGAACTTCGTTGACGACTTCGAGAACGAGATCCATCGTAACGCTCGCAAAACGCCGGTGCAAACGTAAGCGAAGCGACTGTTGCGACGGCCGCAATAGCCGATAGATGCCTTCAACGTGCGGCCGGCGGTAGCTTTCTTTTCGGCTGCTGCTAGGCCGCACTGCTGGCCGTCAGAAATCACGGAGTCTGCATCACGTCATGTCACGTCATGTTTCACGACGTGTCACTTAGTCCTCTGTCGTCATAGCCGAATCCCAAGTTTGAATCACAGCGGCGGGAAAAACCTTTTCAACTTCGAATCCAAATTTCTTAGAAATAAATGCATTTTTCGCTGCCGGCCTAGTGGCAACAAAGCCATGACATGCCGAACTATCGGATTTTGCTATAAAAAATATATTAATAGTGCTCTCCTCAGTGTCCCTTTAACCCAACGCTGGGCAGCGGTTTCGTTTTCTGTACCGTGCCAACATGGAGGACTTAGTTCTCGGAGCGCCGAGAGATGGCGCTGCGCATTTCGCATATCGTCTATTGCACTTTTTTTTGTAGATTTACCTTACATAGAGGGCCCACAGATGGTGCCAGCTTTTACAGAGACGTGTGATCACTGGAGAGAAAGATAGTGAGCACGACACTCACGCACAGACGACTCCCGTTTCACCGCACCGGCTTTTGAGCTGCTCCTGCAGCCGGCTTATCTTTACATGCAAAGAACCTATGCAGCCCTTTGAAAAAAAAATGCAGTTTATACCAGGTTGAAAGAGCTGGCATTTTCTGCTAAGCCCCGTCAACACATGAAAGTATTTTATTCAGACACCATTAAGGGTTGTTTTAAGGATTGTTTTAAGAGGCACACAGAAAGACGAAAATGTTTGCATTAATGAAAGACCCCTTCTCGCCTCATAGAGAACATTCAGGAGCGGTGAAATGGCATATCTCACCGCACAGTTATTTATTAATCATAGTCGCAACCAAAGACCGTCAAATAGTTTTGGAGCTACTAAGGATTGACGTCCCGAGAAACTGACATAACCATGGACATAACCAAAAATGTAATCTTGTTATAGTCACACAGCAATAATACAGACGTAAGATTGGAAATTACAAAATCAGAAAGTGATTCCTTACAACTTTGAATGTGTTTTTTGGTTGAACAGCGCGTTTAAATCAAGTGGTCTAGGATACGTGGAGAACAACTGTGGCACTTTTTGTAAAAGGTAAGCGTAAACGTAGCGCGTTGATCCAGGCACAAGAAGTCAAAATTCAACTTCGTCTTTCGTAGAGGAGCAGTCACTCGAAGCGCCAGAGATGGCACGCACGTTGAACAGTTTGAAATTCACGTGGTTTCGTTTTTCCTCCCTGTGCAGCAGTCGATAATTTCGCGTTGCAGAACTGCTTTCGCCCTCTCTCGGCTCGGCAGAATACTAAAAATAAAGGAGTAGTAATTAGCATTTTTCATAGTTTTTTCTGTTTCAAAGGCAAAATAATCAGATACACCTGCCATTAAGCCGCTTAGAGTAGCAATTCTACGGCCTTTCAAAATCCCTAGATTTCACAAAAAAGACGCTAGATCCCTGAAGCAAAGAAAAAACCCCTAGATCTAGGGATAAATCTCTAGGGTTGGCATCACTGGGTGACAGCGATCAGCGCACAGACGCGACAAACCAAGAAACTCTATGGCGACTACACCGTGATGGCGACAAACATTCCAGCGCGTGATGCGCATGCGTCATCATAAAAAAAAAAAAGTAGTGGTGTCTGTTATGTCTGTGGTAGGCACGTTCCATCTCTGCATTTTTTGTTGCTGCAGTTCTCTGTTACAGTTGTATAAAGATTAGCTTTAAGCAAGAAAAGGCTGTACAATATTCATTTCATGGCAGTAATATCTTATATAACGAAAACCGTCAATTTTGCGGCTGCACTGGTGACGCCTGGCAACCAGCTACCAAGTCGGAGAATATGGCGCGAACTGCCGTTTTTGTTGTGGTAGAAGCACATGTCGTAGCATGAAAGTCAAAGCTTGTCCTGCACAGGCGTTTCGCGTCGAAATTGGCTTCAACGCTACATTTTACTGATGCTGCCATTCCGCCGGCGCAAATCTTCATAATGGTGTGTAATTTTGCCTTCCCCAGTGACTGGTTCGCCACTTCGTTAATTTTGCTGTGTGCCTCCTGAGCGCTAGCGTGAGAATAAACGCGTACTACGGTACATATTTTCGTTTGTTTGTGAAAGAGTGTCTTATGTTAGCGTGCTATCTATTTGCGCGTGTAGTGCACGTCCATGGTCTCGAAAAAGGATCTTTTTGACAGCCTTTCTGCGATACACAATCTACGGCATTTGTTTGTTTAGTTACAGAATTATGTTCAGCGGGAAGTTCTAATTACCACTGTTTGTAACGTCCACTCAACTGCAGGACATTCGCAAGTATTTCTCGTCTGGTTCGGCGCCAGCCAAGCGAACTGCAGACGATACAAAGAAGCAAACAAATGAGAAAGGCAAATCGAAACAGCCAGCGAGATCAGCGGAAGCACCAGCGAAACCCAAGGCCACAGGAAAGAGCTCGAAAAAAGCAAAAGAGCATGAAAAACAATTGGAAAAGAAGGTATGAGTGTACTACGAAAACTGCGTTCCATTCCTAGAACGTCATAAAAGGCTACTGAAAGAACAGTTGCGTATTTGTTTTGTTATGTGCCCACTTGACTCTTCTCAGGAGTCTCGATAATTACTCGATAGAAAAAGAAACACTAATAAGCATGCGCCACCTGTGCATATTTATGGATCAACTAGCTGGCTAGTACGAAAAAAAAAAAGCTCGTTTTTAAAAAGCAACTTAAAATTGAAAAATTGAGGACTATATCAAGCAAAGTTTTTAAAAAAGTAGGTCATTAGTGCACGAGCTGGCAAGCAGTAAAATTTGTTGCAGCCTGAGTGTCGGCACCTTAAATGTTGCTTTTTAGCACTGTCACAGAAAGTTACCAAATACATAACTTAAAACTAAGAAAAAGGTATGTACAGTTGAAGAAGTAATATGCCAGAAAGTGATCTTTGACGTTCACTCAAGTTTTTATGAGCAAAAGTGTCGGCACGTATACCACTCTAGAGGCTTTCGCACAGTTCGTTACGTGCTGCACTTTCTGTCAAGAGAGTGCATGCAACAAGTGCAGGGCATGAGGTTATTTACTGACAAAGTGAGTAGTTTGCATACTGCTCATGTTTCGAGTTTTTCTTAAAGACCCACGCAAATGTGAAAAATATGTTTTCGGTCTAGTATTTCTTCCTTGTGTTTCTTCTTATTTACATGCCTTTTCTTGCTGGCTCTGCCTTAAGTAATCGAGCTTCAATTCATCCAGCACAGGGCAGGGTGACATAATCTTGCCCTAACTAAATTAACTTCGACCACCCCAGGTGGTCGAAATGAATCTGGGGCCACCCACTACTACACCTCTCATAGCCCTTTTGTTAATTTGGGACATTGAACACCATATGCTGTACCTAATTGACAACTTTCACAATAACGAGCGCCCTCTACAATTTTCCAACCAAAAATCCTCGTTCGCAGACGGCAGTCTCACATTCTTGTTCGAAAAGGGAGGGGGAGATTCCCCTTTATGTGTATAAGGGGTAAGTTGTTGAAAGGACACGATAGAGCAGGGGTGCGAACGCAAGGAGTTGGGAATGTGAGGATTGCAACCTTTCGACAGCTTTCCTTTACACTTATCTCAAAAGCTGGTAGTGAGTGGCGGGGCTTCAGGTTCACCCAAATTAGAGGGCAGCCCCCCTCACCTTTTCGAAGGGTACAGTGGAGGGCGACTGACTCATCTCCCCTTGCGCCATCCTTCAGTCAGTGGTGCAGGAAGTGAAAACGGGCTCTGTGAATGAGGGTTTTTGGTTGGAAAACATCTTCCTGTAAGTCAGCTTTCTTGCAATTCTACAAGTTGTCCATTCATTGACTACATTATACAGTGCAAGTTGTGAGAGTTGTCACGCTCATAATTTTCAGTACCTTCTTGGCTGCTTTTTGCCTCTCCACTTTTCAGGAAGAAAAGCAACCTGCGAAGAAAGAGTCACGGCGAAGGATTGTCATGCTTGATTCGGGTTAGTTGACTTCAAATTGTTGGAATTGCATGTATGTGACCTGCAAGGTTTGGTAATGCATCTATTTGTGCAAAAGGTGTCAAGAGTTCAAAAATAGGCAACCTCATGGAAAAAGTGCAATATAAATTTTATCTAGATTCAGATGATGAAGAGCCGATACCCAAGAAAGCAAAGAAACAAGCCAAAGAAGCTAAAGCTGCAGCTGTTGACTCTGACTCTGATAATGGTGAGCTGGCTTTGCATTGTTGACATGCTTTTAGAATGTTCTTGACATTGCCATTCATCAAAGTGTGAACCAAAATGCTTCCAAGTTTTTATTCAGCTCAAGCGACACTGTGCTGCATGAACATACAGTAGTGTTATACTATTGTGTTACACTATTGTTCACACCCGCTCAAAAAATTACCGAAAGGTGTCTTGTTATACAGCAATATGTATTTGTGCTGTACTCAGTCCTGCTCATTGAGAATTTTCTTAGTTATTTTGCTTTGCCTTTTTTTTACTTCGAGACTTGGAAGATCCCATTCCTCCGAAGCGTGCCATAACCAAGCAAACCTCAGCATCGAAAGCTCCGTCACCAAAGAAGCCGGTTAAAAAAGCAAATGGCAAGGAACCCCCAGCTCAGAAACTAGTGCCCGTATCTGCTGACGACTTTTTTGCAAGCACATCTAAGAGCCCAGCCTCCAAGCTCTCATTCAAGGCTGCTCAAGCAAAAAAAGTATGTACTTGGTATTTTCGGTCCTGTTTTTGTTTTTTCTTGTATCTACTTTAGTGCGAGCATACCTTTGCAGATAATAGATAATTCTGGTTCTGTAAATTTGTGAATTGTGTGGCCATGAGTGCTGTTCTTTGAATGTAAGCTAAACCATGTTTTGCTGTTTCAAGTTGGGCCATTCGAAGTTCTAAGGAGCCATAAAGCATTATATAATGTGCTACCAGGCCATAATGAAATATGAGTAGCTGATGAACACAACCACATTTTCACATTCACCAATGTAATCCATGCTTCAATAAGTAGTGTCATGTTTGGTGGAGGCTAACACCTAGTTATGCACGGCTCTTGTATAACAGGCTTGAGGATGCGCAAAGCCTCCTTGTGCTTCTTTTCATTTCTTCGTGTTGTATTCAAATTTGGTGACAGATCATATAAGCCACATGTCTTCAGTTTGGTTAGAAGACTTTGGAATGGCGTTATGTCTATTTGGCAAATCTAGACTTGACTCACTTATTATATGGTGGGTGTTATGTATAAAGGACTTATCATAAATTATGGGCTTGTCGTTGGCACTTGCATTTTGCGTCCAGTGCCAATTCGCCCCTAGATGTAATGATGGTGTCCTTGTAGGTAGTGTTTTCGTTTTTTGTCTTCGAACATGTACTGTTTTGTTGAAAGATTGTTATACCATGGCTCACAGCAAATCATGGCACATACCTTGCGCTGTGCAGGTCACCAGTGCAAAGGAGTCTCACGATGATGATGATTTCCAGGCGACACTCAAGAAGCTAGACGAGAAGCAAGGGGTGAGAAAAACTATTACTAGCTTGTAAATACTGTTGACCATACTGCATTTATACAAAAGCCAGTTCTTTGCATTGGTTGCCGGTTGCTTCCATTAGCCAAGTACTGTAAAGATGTGTGCACAGTTGTGGATGTTTGAAGCTAAGTTTATTGGGCATTGGTTACAGGCTGTGGTTACATAAAAGGCGATGCCAGCTTTCGGTTGTTCTGATAAACGGCTAGAACTAAATCTGCAGGAGCACTTATGGCACTTATGGCCGATGCAGCCTTACGCTTGTTTTCTAAGCCTCCAACCAAAAAGCAAAAGAAAACTCAAAAGGACCACGCAGGAGTGAAGAGATCAGGTGCCTCACACGAGGCATAGAGAGCACAGAGTAAAATTTGCCAGCATTCAATAAATCATAATATATACCTTTTTGCTTGCCTTACTACTAGTAAAGAACAAGCTGAGCTTAGAAAAATTGCCAGTGCTGCTTTGGGCATCATTTTCTGTGGTTGTCATGGCAGAAATGTGAATGAGGGCAAACTCCAAAGAAATCAGGCATGCCTGCTCACCACATAGTTTTGAATGCCTGGCTTCTTCTTGCGCTATTGAAGGGTGGAAGAACACTGCAGTTACTGAATAACCTTCAAGAAGGTTTTAGCATTCGAGATCACCTGAAAACTAAAAATCAATATTTTTTTCAACTTCAACCTACCCTGCGCCCTTAATTTGCCCTCTTTGTTATATGAGATTATGATGGCCAGCACATGCTCATTTTCAAGAGTGTTATTTAGTGTACTGTACTCCGCAGCCTCTATGTCCGGCTTTTCTCAAGCAACTGGTGAGCAGCTGTGTCATTATACCCTGCCCCCCCCCCCCCCCCCCCCCTTTTTTTTTTCACTTTTATTGTCAAATGCCTTATCAGGTCAAACAGCCAGCTGCACGTTCAAGTCCCAGGAAAACTGGAAAAGCTGAAGAGAGTCCTGACAAGAAGAAAGCTCCTTCTACCTCATCCTCTTCTAAAGGTAGGCAGATGGTCAGCATGCTATATGTGGCTGTGGAAATCAGAAAAACCCCTTCCAGTAGTACATTAGGGCACTGGTTCTTCATTGCTCATTTCTTGAGTACTTAGAGCTCCCTGGAAATGCAGGGCATTATTTCTGCCTTCTTCATCAGAATACTACCGTATTTACACGATTGTAGGTTGCCTCTTTTTTTTTTTTTTTTTGAAATCTGAAGTTTTGGGGTGGGGGGGGAGTTGACTTACAATCAAAACCAAAGCATGCCACCATAAGTAAGGGCGAGACAAACCAGGTACTATCAGGGATACTACAGCGTGGCTGCATTTTCGCTGTGTGGCTCTGTCACATCCCTCTTGGGGTTAACAGAGCAGCTGCTCTGTTAACCGGCACCCCAGTCCCTGCGCGTCCTCCAAGTTTTTTTTTCTTTTACTTTCAACTGCACTCTCTGCGCTCAAGGGAGTGCCGATAGTTGATGAAAGGGCCGCTGTTACAATCATGGCGGCACCGCCACTCGGAACGGCAATAGTGTTGGTGAGTGTCGATAGCTGATCGAAGAGCCGACACCGCTCACGTGCAGTTTCTCTTTGGCTCTGACACATTTGGCGACTGCCCGCCACATTTTACCAGTTTTTAACATAGTGCTCCTTCAGTCGTTATTTGTGCTCCGGGTCTGGTAAGCGTCCGGCGCTCGTTCATGGCTACATTCAAGGTGGCTGTCATTCTTTACGCTGAAGAAACTGCACGCCAGGCCGTAAGTTCGACGTCTTAAAACGGGTGATACAGGCATGGCGGCTGCAGCAAGGCGAAATTTTCATCTGTTTCACGTGATTTCGTGATGTGGCTGTATGCGAAGTGCGGGATTCTGCTGGACTACGTGTTAGAACGATGTGCTGTGGGACCGCAGCAGCGCTCGCAGCGACCGCGCTAGTGCGCACGATGGCGTGATTTTGGACGAGTAGTCTAGTGACTAATACATGTTAGTTTTGGAATGTGCCTACGGGCACGCCTGCACGCGGTAGCCAATAGCGTCTGAAGATAAGTGGCGGAGGCCAGATAATGCTATCACATTCTGCTATCAAATCTTAAGCGACCTCCAAGGTTTTTTTTTTCCTCATATGAGATAAGGGGGAGGGTCGACGTACAATCGTGTAAATACAGTACTCAGATTCCATTTGCTGCAATGTCGCTGTGGCTTTCGAATTTCTCTGCTGAGCCCAAGATTACGGGATCAAATACTGGTCACAGTGATCTCGTCTTAATCGAGAAGAAATGCAAAAAATTCGTAAGTCCTAGGCGATGTTAGTGCAAATTAAAGAACCCCAAGTGGTCAAAATTTAACCAGAGCCTTCCACTGCGTCGTGCCTCATAACACACTTGTAACTTCGAGACATTAACCCTTTCCTTACTGCAGGAAAACAGGGAGGGTGAGATGTACAAAAAATTTATTCACCCATAGATTTGAAAATTTTGCTTCATTAGAGCACATAACATAGTGTAGGTGAAAGAGCTCTCTTTTCTGTGACATAAAGAACAAAATCTGGATATGTATTCGTGACAAATGAAAAGATATTTTATTGGAAATGTTTGAGAGACTTGCGTAAAAATTCTCAAAAAATAATAAATACGTTCAGTTGGAAATCAGGAGAGCAAAAAATGTTGAATTTGCACTTTATGCATTACTATGTCAGAAACAACTATTCAGAGTTACAGAGCTCTTCATGCTAAACTTTCCGATCAGCAAAAGAAAATCAATTGCTCGCGCGAAGCGCTGTAGCGGTGCAGTGGCAAAGTATGTTCGCTTCATCTTGCCATGTTTGGCTGGTGCCGTCAACTGTCAGAAAATCGTCAGATCGCACTATGATGCAGCGAACACCTTTTGAAATGAACAATGCTAAACACTGACAGCACGGAACTTGGCTGACCACGGGTTTTTCTTGATAATGGATATGGGGAAGGAAGGACTTGTGATAGGAAATTTTGGTGCTCGTAAAAAAATCTGCCAAAGCTTTTTTTCTCCACATATTGAACCCTCCCGCCGAATTAATGTCAACTTTTCTGGAAAAAAAGTCGGTTCATTATGTGTCTAAATACGGCATATTGTACCCCTGAAGCAGATTGTTCGCAGCAAAAGTTTTGGTGAGCAAAATATGACCACACTGGAGAACCTTGAGGTTGTCTTGTTTGAAGTTGTAAACGCATGTACTAATGCACTTTTTAAGAAATAAATATATCATCAGAGTCCAACAGCAAGTCACTTTAGTCAGACTTGGTATTTTTGCCTGCAAAATGGAAACACTATGAACATCAGATACAACAAACGCAGTCTGCATGACCGTCAGGTTTGTTATAAGTGGGCTCAACTATGTATTTATCGGATATATCATGATAAAACTCTTTCCTGCTTCATAACTTCGTTTTTCAGGGAGCACACAACAGGCAAAGCCTAGCAAGAAGCCAGACAAGGAAGAGTCTGAAATAAAACGTACTCCAGAAAAGCGAAAAGCAGAAACTTCAGGTAGGTGCACTGTATTTTTTATTTCCTGTATGGTCTCATCCTGTTTAAGATGCATGCATTGCTGACGAGTGTAAGTTTCTATTGTATGACTAACTTCACTTTTATGGCCAGGGAGTTTTGACACTGTATTGATTTTTGTTAAGTGCCTTCTTTGTTTTCATCTCCTGATCTCATGCCCATGTAGCTGCCAGCCTGCCATCCAAAAAAGCAGAAAGGGCTCCCACACCCAGAAAAGAAACACCCAGAAAAGAAACACCCAGAAAAGAAACACCCAAAAAGGAAACACCCAAAAAGGAAACACCCAAAAGGGAAACACCCAAAAGGGAAACACCTAAAAGGGAAACACCTAAAAGGGAAACACCCAAAAAGGAAACCCACAAAAAGGAGGCCCCTCAAAAAGCACCAAGGAGATCTGAAGAGGCTGTAGCTACGAAGCAAACTTCAAAGAAGGAGAAGCCACTGCCAGTTAAGGTACGAATGTATTCTCAGCCCTATATATAATCATTATTGATGTCTGTTTGAAATTTCACCTTTAAAGGTGCAGTGAAGAGGAATCTGAACTCGTATTTTTGCCGCGGGAACTCAATCTACACGTTGTTCCAAGCATTGTTAGAAACTCGACTTATTGCCCTGTGTGGCCGGTTTCTCTAATTAAATCGGATTAACGTCCGTCCGGCTCCCGCCTTTTTTTTTTTTTTTTTAATTCTCCGCTTATGGTGGGCAGAGTCGACCATCGCTTGGAGTGCCTTTCAGCCAGCTCTGTGGCGGAGTAATAATACGTAGTAGTCCGTAGTAGCAAATAGTCCGCGCGTATTTTTATTTCTGCGGGCTTATTTTGCGGCTATATTATCTGCGAATGAAACTATTTATTTATTTATTTATTTATTTATACACAGTACCTACAGCGCCCTCACTGGGGCATTATTGTAGGGGGGAAACATCATAAATAAGAACAAACATCTAGTACACAATAAATTAGGCAAATGATGCGGTCTACAGAGAAAATACAGAAAACCATTGCAGAAAGGCAAACATACCGTAATCACACACACACACAAAAAAGATACATTTTAAAATACAGCACTGCTTAAAGAATAAAGCTTTAGGAATAATCAACTTTGTAAAAATGTCAAAAAAAGCAGCATGATACACTCGGACAAGAATTATTGCACTTATATTGACAGGTGGCTTTGCAAATCGGCCAGAAACGATGTAGGAGGAGCGGTAGCGACCCGAGAAGGGAGACAGTTCCAGTCATGCACTGTTCGTGGGAAAAAACTATATTTGAATACGTTTATACGGCTATTGTACTCGCGCACCTTAAGTGGGTGGTCAGTGCGGGCGGAAATGTAGCTGGGTTCATTAATGTATTTCTCTTTTGGAATTCCAGTTTTATTATTAAGCACATTATAAAAGAAAGAGAGTCTCAAATATTTGCGCCTGTTTTCAAGTAACGGCCATCCCAACTTCTCGCGCAAACCAGAAGAACTTTTTTGGAAATTGTAATCGGCAGACAGAAACCTAGCAGCCCGTTTCTGGACGCGCTCCAGCTCCTCAATATTCAGTTTTGTATGCGGGTCCCAAACCGCGCAAGCATACTCAAGTATCGGACGTACAGTAGACATGTATAATGTCTCCTTCAGCGTAAGGGGAGCGTCCTTAAAGTTACGTCTGAGAAAGTTTAATGTGCGGCTGGCTTTAGCAGATATGTAATTTACGTGTGTATTCCATGATAGGTCAGTAGAAAAAAAGACTCCCAAGTACTTATAAGTTGAAACTGTGGATAATTCAGTGCTACCAAGGAAATAGTCTGTTTGGAAGAATTGTTTCTTTTTTGTAAACCGGACCAGATTGCATTTGGAGATATTTAGCGCCATATTCCAGTTGTTGCACCAAGAGAATACAGAGTTGAGGTCATGCTGTAGTGAAATTGCATCTGCTTCAGAAGAAATGTTGCGGTAGATACAACAGTCATCAGCATAAAGTCTGATTATACTTGAAATGTTACTAGTGAGGTCATTTATAAAAATGAGAAAAAGAAGAGGGCCCAAAACCGACCCCTGCGGAACACCTGAAGTTACACCCACACTTTCCGAGCTGACACCGTCGATAACCACGCACTGTTTCCTTTCCGCAAGATACGCTTCAATCCAGGATAAGAGTGAGGTAGGAATATTTAATTCTGAAAGTTTCTGTAGCAATAGGTTGTGAGCAACTAAATCGAACGCTTTTCGAAAATCTAAAAATATACAATCTACCTGACCGGCAGAGTTTAAGGAAACAGAAATGTCATGTGTGAATTCCACGAGCTGTGTTTCACATGAGAAGCCGGACCTAAATCCATGTTGTGTCAAACAGAAAAAACTATTGTTTTGTAGATGGCTAATTAACTGAGTATAAATGACATGTTCCAGTGTTTTGCACGACACGCTCGTCAGCGATATGGGCCTATAGTTACATGTTTTAGTTTTGTCACCACCCTTATGAATCGGAACGACATTGGCACTTCTCCAGTCAAGGGGTAAAGAAGAATTCTCTAACGATTTCTGAAATAATGCAACTAGATACGGGGCAACCGAAGCCGCACAAACTATTTATTCACGGAAACCTAAAAAACAAAATAAAGCGAATGCAAAGCCTCCACGGAGCTGGCTGAAAGGCACTCCATGCGTTGGTCGACTCCGCCCACCGTGCGAGGAGAATTAAAAAAAAAAGAAGGCAGGAGCCGGACGTTAATTCGATTTAATTAGGGAAATCAGGCACACAGGGCAATAGATCGAAGTTTCTAAGAATGCTCGGAATGTGTAGATCGAGTTCCCGCGGCAAAAAAACGAGCTCAGATTCCTCTTCACTGCACCTTTAAGGAGAGCTGCAGTAGATTGAAAGCTCGTAGTTGCAAATCCTTCCGAGTGCCCACATGCAGTATATTGTATCATTGCACCTTTTGTTTGTGTACATCTCTATCTCAGTAGTAGCGGTTCACTTCGTATCTAAATAATGTTTTTATTTTGCCTGCAGCTTTTATCCAGGTTCCTGTGTGTTCATTATTTTCATAGCAGTTTGCAAAACACAATGATACTCGAAGAATGTGCAGTTTTTAGGGGGTTGGTGTGAATTATGTGAGAAGGTAGACTATCATTTATATTTGTCATGCATGCAGGGTGCTCATTAATTTGAGCTGCTAATTTAATCGAACTGACGATATGGCCCTGTTGACATCAAGTGTATTAAAAAGGCTGTATTGCCCCGCCGCGGTGGCTCAGTGGTTACGGCGCTCGGCTGCTGACCCGAAAGATGCGGGTTCGATCCCGGCCGCAGCGGCTGAATTTCGATGGAAGCGAAATTCTAGAGGCCCGTGTGCTGTGCGATGTCAGTGCACGTTAAGGATCCCCAGGTGGTCGAAATTTCCGGAGCCCTTCACTACGGCGTCTCTCATAGCCTGAGTTGCTTTGGGGCGTTAAACCCCAATAAACCAATAAACCAAACTAAAAAGGCTGTATTATTTATTTATTTATTTATTTATTTATTTATTTATTTATATAAAATGCCCCTAAAGGCCCTCAAGTGGGTATTGCATAGGGGGGGGGGGGGGGGACAGGCAATTGATCAAAGAAAACAAAACCACAAATAAAACACTTAGCATGACATAAATAAGCAAGAGAATCAAAAGTATGGCAGCGCGGCAAAGAGTGAAAATTACTACAGTATTAAAATTATACAAACAAAACACTAATGCAAGAATCATTTTAGTAACATACCCTGCAAAAAAGGAAGCCATGAACAAATAAAATGACAATGTACGCAGAGAGTTAAGCAGTAGTTATTGAAGATATAAGATTAAAATATTTATCAGGATCAGTGGTGGTTGCGATATGTGAAGGCAGAGTGTTCCAGTCAGATATTGTGCGTGGTAAGATTGAATGCGTATAGTTAAATGTTCTGCACGTGAAACGCCTAACATTAAAGGGATGATCGCGGTGGTCAAAAATCAAAGGAGATCGAGAGTTTTAATTCAAACTCTGCATGATTTGAACAAAATATTTGTCACTTCCAAGTTCAAATCATGGAGGGTTGGCTGTTGTTGGTTCACTTTGAGCTACGGATAATGTAGGCGTGTGTACTGCTTCGCATCTAATTTTGTTCTTTTCTTACTTCTCTTTTGTGTCGGCTTTTATTGAAGATTCTGTACAGAGTTTGACGTTGCTTCCCTTTCTGTGACGATACTAAGGCTTTCACTGTGGCAGTTAGACACCCTGAGAAATGCTTCAGGATGTGGAGCAGTGTTTTAATAGCATGGTTGTGCTGACCTGCTGTGATGCCTTGTTGCTTGTCGTTATGTGTATCTGTGTTGGAACGGTCGTTGGGAAAGTATTGCCAAGTGCGTAAATCATGAGTTGTGCAGTTTGCACTGTGAGAACACGTCAAGGAACCCCTTGCCGTGGCTGTTTTCCTTGTCCAGAAGGAGGAGGCTCCCAAGAAAGCAGCCCCCGCTACCACGCCAGCTCAGCGGAGAGGGAATGCAGCCAGCTACCAGAGCTACCTCAACAGGGAAGGCCCGAGGCTGCTGGGGACACGGGACATACCCGAGGTGCTGTTGCATGTCATTTTGGCCAACTGCCACTTGCTTACGGAATCTGCTTGCTTTATGTTCAGTAAACATGGATGTGCACTTAGCAAAAGGTAGTGGCAAACATGATAGCACCGTAGCTAGGCTCTCTTGACCTGGCTAGTACAGGCATTGGGGACAGCGGACTTCTTAATAAACCAATACAGACGCATAAATTGGGCCAGCATGCAAGCAATGTTCAAGTTAAAAATGTACAGGTAATGTAAATATTGATGTATGATGGGCATGACACTGTTCTTTTTAGCAAGCCTCTCATTCTCATCGGTTATATTTATTGTCTGTATGCATCAACTTGGAAGAGGACTTAATGGTTGAAAATATCTGTGTTAATTTAGTTCAAATGGATTTTTTAAATTTGGCTGTTCAGTTTGTATTGAACAAAGCTAGCAAGTAGTGTAGCCTAATGTGGTATAGTATGTATTGTGCAAACCTATCTGTGATTATCATGCCTGTGTAAAGTTTAGTATAGGTGAGGAAGCAGTTCAGTCTGAAGTATTGTAGAGCATTAGCTTTTCTTAGCTCGTTCCTTAGTTTTGCGCTAGTACAGGCAGGGTGTGTTTGTTTTGACGGGAGCACCAGTGTCGGTGGCTCACTCAGCGAACTTGGCGGCGCACAAAGATGGTGTTGGCCGAGTGGCAGTGCAGCCTGTTTCTAAGGGATTCTTTGCTTTCGCACCAAAGCTAATGTTCAAACATTTGTGTTACGGAAATTTTTTATACCACTTGCCACGATCACTGCAACAATTGAATGCATATGGTATGTTGTATATTGCCGCACATTAGTTTTTTTTTTTTTTTTTTCGAAAATGACCATTTGAAACGAGGCTTGGGGGGAGGGGGCCTCTATACGGAGGTGACCTATTTTCGGGGCCTAAGGTAGCTTTGGCTGAACCGCACTTAATAGCCGCCCTGTGCTGGTGCTAGTTACCGACAGGACGCATGGAGATCCATGTATCAAATTAAAAAGAAATAATGGGTCTAAGCAAACGTAGCAGGGGACGGCAGAAAGTTAGGTGGGCGGATGAGATTAAGAAGTTTGCGGGGATACAGTGGCGGCAACTGACAAAGGACAGGGTTAATTGGAGAGACATGGGAGAGGCCTTTGCCCTGCAGTGGGTGTAGTCAGGCTGATGATGATGATGAATGGGTCTAAGGTAGCTTCGGCTGAACTGCCATTAGTATCCGCCCTGTGCTGGTGCTAGTTACCGACAGGACGCATGGAGATCCATGTATCAAATTAAAAAAAAATTTCATTGTAAGTTTTAATTGTAATTCGTAATTTTATTATTAAACCAAATAGTACGTCACAGTCTGTAGCTGTCCGCTTAAGCATGCATGCTTGTTTGTGGACAGGGCAGTCCATATCTATGCAGATCAGTTGTGTTAACAAAAATCAGAATTTTTTGCCATTTATCTGGCTCGCTTGCAGTGTTGGTCCTGTTCCCCAGACAGTACAAGAGCAAACTCCCAGTTACCTCCAAAGCTTGTATCGCGCCGGAATCAAAACTACAGGGCCTTTGGCAGTTTGGTTTGCCGCCAGTCATCTGGACTACAGGAGTGTGTGGAAAGCAGAATGGAGCATCTCTGTGTCACCTTTGATCTCCATTTGCCTCCAACTGCTAACCTTGCAATTGCATCTTCATGCATTTGCTGCTTTGAGCTGTGCGCAGTGTGATGCCATCCCGCAGGAGGCTACATAACAAAGTGCAGCTGTGGAGGGGGCAGTATGCGTTGACTTATATTTGGTGTCAACTTCTTTCTGGCCACCAAGGGCTGAGAGCTGAAGACTTATGTTCGGAGTTTATATATACGTGGCAGTGTAGAATAGCCGAGGGATTATGCTAAGGCTACCGTCTACCGCAGGGCTTCTCACTCAAAGCCCACGGACAAAGCCAACAGCTTTCGAAAGGTACTGAGAAATCCCAAGTGCCTTGGCCTCTGTATTTTCCTGCTTAAGATTCATGCAGATGCATGGCTGCCCTAAATTTTCCAGATTCAATTAATATTGGCGACTGTATAGTGCAGCACTCTGCTAGGAGCAACTGCAGTATAACTAGCCTGAAAATGAAGTGGGTAAGTGGAAGTGTTGGGGTTGAAACGCTCATGTATTTAGGTGCTTGGGTGAAACCAGTAGGCACTCAAGGAAACCCAAGGGTTGCGCTTAGGAGAGCAGAAAGTTGGCCTAGTTGATTGATACGCACACTGAAAAAATTGCGCAGAAACACGAGGACACGAGCGCTCGCCCTTGTGTTTGTCTCTGCTTAGTCCTCGTGTTTCTGCGCAATTTTTTCAGTGTGCAACCCAAGGCTTCCTTGGGTTGCATAGGGAGCTGGTTTTGAGAACCCCTTGAACGTAAAAAAAAAAAACAAAAACAAAATGTGTGCTCTCCAACTCTCCAGGGCACCCCTGGCTGCCTGAAAGGCATGACAATTGTGGTGACGGGGGTGTTGGAGTGTATCGAACGGGACGATGCCCGGGCCCTTCTGGACCGCTGTGGTGCCAAGGTCACGCAGAGCGTCAGCCGCAACACCACCTACCTGATTGCAGGCAGGGACTCGGGCCCAGCCAAGATACGCAAGGTGATTCACGGGGCAGAAGGTGGCACATCATGGCTTGTTTCAGTTGGAAGAGGCATTCAAGGAGGGTAAAAGAAGGGAACCTTGGACCATGTTGTGGGCAGAAAAGCTGTGCTCTGAAATCTGTGTTTGTACTTTTGCTTCCTCGGGAGCCAAAAAGAATGTGCTTACAGCAATAACGCCAACATGCTGTTACAGTAAAAGGCTGTTAATTCAAACCTCAAGGGACTGGAGAAAATGTTCGAATTATCCGAAAGTTTGAATAATAATAATAATAATAATAATAATAATAATATAATAATAATAATAATAATAATAATAATAATAATGCTTTATTTCCACCAAATCAAATACAATTTGATGGAGGAGGGGAGAAAAAAAGCGGCTATCCGCTTGACGGAGTTCTCCTCTCCTGTTCAGACGGCAGTGACAGAAAACGAGAAACTAATTATCAAAAAAAAAATTGTTGAGAATTGCTGGCAGTGCAGTTAATTTATTTGGTGAAAGACTGGTAAGTGGCTGCCTAATTTTAAGATGAAAACAGCATGGCATTGACTGTTTTTCATGTTTCCATCAATGCTTTATTGCATGCATACTGTCGAGAGCATTGAAGCAAAAACTGCTTTCGAGCATGGCTATTTCAACGATCTCTTGATGCACCGGTCATACCTGGACACGGCTTCCTTTGGGAGTCTGTTCGAATTAACCGGTGCGAGACCCTAGCGTCCAAATTAGTGAGCGCCTTACACCATGGATGTGCATATCTGTTGAGCAGGACTGAGTGGGCTGTTTGAATTATCTGGATTTCCAAATTACTTCATGGGACCTAAGCAAAAGCCAAGGTTTTCATTGCCTGAAACAGTAACTTTTGGCAATTTTTGCATTTTTATGGGATACAATATTCACTGCTGAGTCTCACTACAGTGTGGGCATTCGCTGTCATGAGTTCATACTTTTGTGTATTGCTGTGAATTTGTCACAACCGTCCAAAGGGTTCAGTTTCCAGTTTTCACAGTCGAAAGTGGTTTCAGAGTGTGCTCAGATCAAAAAAGTATTGAGGAGAGCACTGGAATGCCCTTCTAAATTTCTTGAGGGCATTAACGGATGGAGCTCACGTTTCAGGAAGGGGCAGTCATGTCACTGTTTCAGAACAAAGGAGAGCTTCTCCAGTTGTTCCATCCTTGTCAATGCATTTACTATTTACCATTCTTGTGATGTCAAACTGTTGCTGACAGAGAGCCATGACAGAGAGAATGGCAACGTGTGACATTCG
The DNA here is from genome assembly GCF_055824585.1 of Amblyomma mixtum. Taxonomy (NCBI): domain Eukaryota; kingdom Metazoa; phylum Arthropoda; class Arachnida; order Ixodida; family Ixodidae; genus Amblyomma; species Amblyomma mixtum. Next base: position 284,969,343 of record NC_143013.1, read on the forward strand.
GTGAAGTAAATTTAACTAAAACTTGTGAAAACTTAATGTGAACCACTTTCCTGAAGAAATGGGTTTACTGTTTTAGGTTTTCCAAGCGTCAACTGAAAACATGCAATCCCTTTTGCCTTACGGGCAGGGAAGTATGTTTACCATCTATAAAAAGCGTTTTCTTTTCAGGCGGAAGAGTGCAAGGTGAATATAATCGACGAGAATGAGCTCTATGAGCTTATCGAAAGCCATTCGAGCAAGGACAGCAAGGGCAAGAAGGAGGAAGCAAAGGTCAAAGAAGAACTGGAAGAGGAAGACACACCTAGAAAGAAACGAAAGGTGGAAAGTGAAGAGAGCTCCGATGGTTCATCAGAGGAGAAGGCACCGGCAGCCAAAAGGCCACTTTCATCCCCTGCCAAGAAGTCGGGAGTTTGCAGTTCCATACCAGAAGCACTGCCATCGACATCTACACCTGACAGTCAGAGGTCACGAGCACCTGCTGTAAGATCATGCTTTAGCCTCTTTGTGCATGGTTTATTTTTTAGTGTAAAATGCTTGGTGGAGGTGTTTTGCAGTGTTGCATCTAATTGAATTGCTCTCAAAGCTTTTAAGGTGGAATTTTTTTTACTCAGAAAATATGTCCCCTTGATCAGTTTTTTTTAGAGGTGCTTAGAACAACAACAAAAAAAAGGTTACTAAGTTCAGTACAAAAAGGAAAAGAAAAAAGAAAGAAAAATGGTATTTCAGTCCCATTATCATCGCATCAGGCCCGCTTCTGTGACGCTGCGAGTGTATTGGACTTGGTGTCATAACTGGTTGCGTGCAGTACCTCTTCTGAAGACGAGCTTTCATCCCCTGATTCACACTCGCTACATGGCTAGTACTTCGACTGAGAGGCCATTAGTGTCATCACCAGAGGAGTAGCAGGTGCACGCGGTCGTGAAAAAACAATAGCACACACACACTGAAGTAAACATAAACAAAGCGAAGAACGGTAACAACACGTGAGTGCTGGCAGGAAACTCTAGCTTCCCCGTAAGCACTTGCTTTCAGTACTGCACGAAGTTTCAAACGCACAATTGTCACCATTCATGTATCACAGTGATCATATGGGATCTGTCCACACTGTTGTATATGTATGGCAGCAACCACGGAAGTTTAAAGAGGTGTGATTTGGCTCACATGCCAAACCAGAGCAAACAAACTCACAGCACAGTGTTGTGTTGTCATCAAGTTAACAATCAAGCATGAGGCCTCATTAAAAAAGGTAGCATGACGGTCATTTTCAAGGATGTGAGAGGGTCTGTGGGCTCCCATTTCAGTACCACTGTCTCAGAGACTCTGCCACATGCATTTCAATGGTCTCTTGTGAACTGCAAGCAGTGTTTTCTGATGGGACGTTGTTGGGGCAGCGTTGGAAAACTTGCCGCAATCCTGCGTGGCGCTGCCAGCTTTGTTTAGGAATTGACTCCAGCCCGTTTTGTGTCCTCGCCTTCCCTGCAGGAGATGTGGGTGGACAAGTACAAACCGCAGTCCACCAAGCAGATCATCGGGCAGCAGGGCGACAAGAGCAACTGTGGCAAGTTGCTCACTTGGTTGCGGAACTGGCACAAGAGTCGCTCGGGACCAAAGAAGCCACTGCGTGAGTTGCAGGCTCACTGTGATGCCTCTCCTTCTTTGCCGTTACCAGCACGAATTGCTTAGATGTGTTATTTTGCAGCCTTTCAGAGTAGATTTCCTAAAACTAGAGGCTCAGAGTTGCAGCTTTGCTGGTGCCACCCACAAAGCATGTATTAACAGTTGAGCTGCGGAGTAGCAGCCGGTGGGGGGTTTGGCTATGATGTCAGATGCAACACGGCTAGGTTCCTTTCTGTAGCACCAGAAGCAGCTTAGCTACTGACTGGAGTGCATTTTATACTTAAAGGTGCACTGAAGAGGATTCTGAACATGTCTTTTTGCCGCGGGAACTCGATCCACACGTTCCTAGCATTCTTAGAAACAGTGACTTATTGCCCTGTGTGGCCGATTTCCTCAATCAAAACGAATTAACGTCCGGCTCCCGCCTTTTTTTTTAATTCTGCCTCGTACGGTGGGCGGAGTCGACCAACGCGTGGAGCGCCTTTCACCCAGTCCCGTGGAGGCTTTGCTTTTGCTTTATTTTGTTTTTTAGGTTTCCATGAATAAATAGTTTCATTCGCAGATAATATAGCCGCAAAATAAGCCCGAATAAATAAAAATACGCGCGGACTATTTGCTACTACGGACTACTACGTATTACTCCGCCGATGGCAGAGCGGCAAGCCGCCATGGGACTGGGTGAAAGGCGCTCCACGCGTTGGTCGACTCCGCCCACCGTACGAGGCAGAATTTAAAAAAAAAGGCGGGAGCCGGACGTTAATTCGATTTAATTGGGGAAATCCGCCACACAGGGCAGTAAATCGCAGTTTCTAAGCAAGCTCGGAACGTGTAGATCGAGTTCCCGCGGGAAAAAGACAAGTTCAAATTCCTCTTCAGTGCACCTTTAAGCCTACTTACAGCGATTAGTAGTTGAATAGCATTTTTAATTCGACTCCTTTTGTGTGTTTGTGCCGCCTTGAAAGTGTTCTGCAATTAAACTCGTAATGCAGCCAAGTGGGGAGGAGGTGGAGGAGATGGTTCAGCTTATAAGGCAGCGCTGCTCTCGGGAGCTCCTGGTATTGGCAAGACAACCACTGCCAATCTGGCTGCACGGGTGAGCCTTTTTTGGTGTTGCTTTGGATTATGACAAGGTGGTTCATTGCCTGATTGCATGTGAGCCATTATGTTACTTCATTTCGTGAAATGGATTAGTTTGAAAGCATTTCCAAAAAACATAAACATTCGTTTTGTAAAATGATTCGGTTCAGTCTCTTTTTCATTTTATGCAGCCATAATGTGAATGCAATAGGAAATAATTAGCTGCATAATAGTGCAGTTGAGTAATGTTGTAATGAAGTGGTATATACACAAGACTAATGTAATTCACTACACGTGTATAATAAAACAGTTTATACTAGAACATAGATGCCTCTTCATTGCCATTGCTGTTGTAGTATTTACTTGATGACCACTTCACAGAAACTCTTGCATCGTTATACCTGAAGCCCTTGTTGTCGTACTGTTACACTGTAGTATAAGTGCTATATATTTTTTTTCAGCACTGTTGTTAGTGGCAGACAGGATTCTGTACGAGTTGTGATTTTGTTGTAGTATATATGGGAACAGTATACAACTCCATCTGGGGTATCACGGTGCAATTTTGGGAACTGCAGGATGTTGCCATTACATCGCATCACCATGTCATTCTTGGCGCCTCTCATAGTCTTGAGAACTTGGTCAGAGGCTGCCTGAATAGCACAGATACTTTCACTGTTATTCAGTTGAGAGATGGCAAGGCCAGGCTGTAAGTGATAGCTGATGTAATGTACGTATAAGAACAACAATGTGGACTAGTTGGGGGTGATTCATTCTGGTGGATAAATTAGTGCACGAAGAATGCAGACAAAAAGAGCACAAAGTAGTCGATGCAGCACTGCCCATGCAGACTGTTATGTCTTCTTTTGCTCCAAAACATTTGCATTACATCTTTATAAGAAGGGTACTTCTACACTCGTGATGCTTCGTGCAGACTGATGGTGTTGCATTTCTGCAGCAGCACTATATGTTCATGTGATGTCAAATTGATTGTGCACACTAATTCTTGCAGCAGAAACAAGTTTACTATGTGAAGTTTGTTTTCAAAAATCAGTTTCCATCTTTTCATGTCTATCATGACCTCTTCCTGACTCCTACAATTTAGTACCAAGGTTTGCCTTTGGTACAGCAGCCTGCCATGCTGATGTTGGCCTTTCTCTCTGTATCATGTGATCGCTGCTTCAATGGTGTGGCAGGTCATTAAAGTCTTTGCATACCAAATCGCTGTCAACTGCTTTGGCAATGCAGGAGGCTGGATACAGCGTCCTGGAGATGAACGCTTCGGACACACGCTCCAAAAAAAATCTTGTCGAACACGTGGCTGAAACACTGGGGAACCTCGCTCTCACGAGCTCAGGTATGGCTGCTGTGGTCTGCACTTGTAAAACAAGATCTCGAGGGATTCACCAGTGGCATTTTTAGCTCCAAAAAAAGCTAATCAAGTGAAGTGCATCGTCTCTTAAAAGACGATATTTCTAGTCTGAACTCTGTTCATGCTGTCTCATGCTTTACGTTACAAGACTTTCGTGACCCATCTACAACAACCTGGCTTTGCCAGATAAGCATTAGAGGCTGGTAGCAAGTTTTGGTCTTCTTCTGCGCAGAGCCATTTTCAGATGTCGTCACTGATGATGGTCAGCACTCGGGGTCGAAGCTCCGATGTGAGACACGCTGGGGAATGATGTCACTTGGCAAGCAAGATCCATGACTATGCTAATGACACGACAGCGCCACGAAAGGAGCAGAAGCACAGCTATGCAGTGATGCCGTTAGCCTGCAACTCAGCAATAGCGGCTATAGTAGGCACATGCAGGAAAACAATACCTAGTTTGCTGTGGCCAGCTTGAACTGTGGACCCACCATGTTGTGGAGAGGCCAAGTCATATGACAACAATGAGTGATGGCTATGGCAATCGGCATATCCGCGTGGCTCAGACTGTGGCCGCTCAGATGCCAACACCTGGAAATGGGGTGGTGCCGGGGCCATGATAGGGTTTGGGGGGGGTACACTGGTGCCCCCAGTAGCGAGAAGGTTGGAAAGTGCTGTCTCTTTCTACGCATGTTAGGGGCTAAGTGCTCATTGTGTGTTATTATGCCATGTCACCAGCGTCTCTCTTGATGCATCGCTGTGATCAGCAAGTTAGGAGCATGGGTGAAGTTTCGTTACAGTATGCCAAGTAGTTCATGGGCTGCTTTATGAGAGAACACTTCAGCCTTGTATGCGTCAGATGTGTGCTAACCAAGACATTCGTGATAAGCCACTATGTCATAAGCGGGCACCAAATGCATGGGGTTTAATGGAAGCTCTGTCAGGGATTTCATGCGACTAAACTACCACTGAAGAAAGTGGGCTTGAACACGGCTTTACTATAAACACGGGAGCCAGTTCCGCTTATAGGTCTCTTCTTTCAGGAGCAAAAACTGAAGAGAATTTATAGTAATGCTTCCTTGCTCTCAGCCATTGTTCATTTGCTTGAGCAGTGCACACGAATTCCACATGAAATGCATCAGCCATTTCTTTTGTTTTAAAAAGTTACATGTCTTACTATATTTAGACATTCCTAAAGTATAGTATACAAGAAAAATATTATTGCTCAAGCACTGCTTGAACTTTGCAGTGAAGAGCAAATATTAGGGTTGTGGAAATATTCGAATGTTTTGATTATCGGAGCAAATAGCGATAATTTAAAACCCCAGATGTTATCGAAGTTTTTCGAAGTTCGAGAATTTAGAAAAAGAAGCTGCTGGAAGAAGCTGTCGACAGTTTTATGCATGCCCTGATACTTCCGCGCTATTGCTCCGCGCTGGATGTCAGCAGGTGTCATGCACGCGACGCGGCAGCGGTATCCACAAATTCGGCCTTTCTTCGGTTGCACTTTTCAACACGTCGGTGACGAGTGTGCATGATGGGACAAAGCTGAGACGCGAAAGCGAGCCCACTGCATGAAAGGGCCCAAAGACAAAGATGGTAAAAAGGATAAGAATGCAGAACTACCAACATGACCTAGGCAAGTGCTCCGTTGGCATTGGCTTTCGTGGTTGCAGTGTTGCTGAAAATCAACTTTGGGGCACGCGATATGCAATCGTCTGCGCCCTTCAACAACTGATACTAATTAAGAGGTGAAATGCCAGTGATTGTTGGTACAGTCAAGCCCACTTATAACAATATGTAAGACCATGGAAATACCATTGTTATAACCAATAATTATTATAACAGGGTTGTGCCGAAAAAAGAAAAGATGACAAACTTCAGAGCATTTATTGACAGTAAATGCCCAGAGGGGTTTCATTGTTCTAATGCCTGTAAAAGCTCGTTAATTCGAACTTCAGGGGACCGGAAAAATGTTCACCGTTCACCGATGACCAAAGCACCGCCATCACTGCACCAGCAGGAGCTTCGTTCACCTCCATGTCACAGGAATCAAGCCAGCTTTCTGGAAGTGATTCTTACGGGAAATTCAAGAAGCATGCAGAACTAAGGGTTTGGTGACAGCTGACAAGAGAAAAACTGCGCTGGCTGCACGCACGCGCACTGCACCGACTGATTGGGGGTACACATGGCGCGCGTAGCCAATGCAGCAATGCAGCAGTTTGCCTGACACGATGACGCCTGCCCCTGGGACTCGGGAAATTTGTTAAGCGGGGACCGTGGAAGATGGGACAACGTACGCGCTGCCGGTGCCAGCCATAGCTCAGAAAGTAAAAACAAAGAAAAACGCGTCAGCGCATTTTTTTTCTGCGAGCGGCGCACCCTCACAAACATTAATAATGGATTGCTCCACCAAGGCTCCCTACCATGCTCCCTACTTTCTTCTCTGCATGGGCCTTTTGCTCAGGGGAATGCATTCATGGGTTCTTATGCTTTCGCAGTGTCGCTACGCCAGCTTAGTCAATTGGTCGGCCCCACGAGCGCGCTTTTATGTTGTAAGCATGGTTTTGCTGGTGTGGTTGTTGCATTTCCTCTTTTTTTTTTTTTCTAAAATGGTTGACACGCAATTACCAGATTTAATTGTTATAACCAATACTGTGCCTTGACAGCATTGCTATAAGCAGTTTATTTTATCATAGGACACATGGTAAAGCTGATGGTGCCATGACTGATCATTGTTATATCCGATATATTGTTATAACCAGTATTGTTATAAGTGGGCCTGACTGTATCGCGATGAGAATGCCGGGACTGCAAAGCATTTTGACGCAGGTGCACAGTCTTCACTTTGAAGAGCGCCACTATTTTCTTGCACTGACAATGTTGGCATAGGGCTACGCATCCCCGACTTCTCTTTTTCGCGTGTTTAGACAAAAAGACTGCTCACAAGAGCTCCGTTTACACCTGCTTACCTTGGATAGGTACACCTCGCACCTTTGCGCAGTGGCGCATGTACACGGGGGAAGGGGCACGCTCGCATTGCCACGCGCAACATTGCGGAGTTGGTCTACTCAAAGGCCCATCCCAGAAATCGCAGGTACCGCATCCTCTCATTGGTGTACAACGTGCACGCAGTGCCTTCTCTGACATCTTACGGCTTTCAAGCAAACGAATTCTTGAGCCATAGCCTCCTCCAGCACTGGCAGGAATGCGCGTTCGCGCATGCGCAATGCGTTCACGGGACCATATGCCGCGCGAATGAGGTCAGAGAAATAATGGCATCTGATGCAACGTGTCGGAAATTTCAGCCACGGTTGTACACTGAAATCTGTGCTGCACAAGCAAGAATTTGATTTGGCTTTATTGGGGTTTAATCTCCCAAAGCAGCTCAGACTATGAGGGACAGCGTAGTGAAGGGCTCCGGAAATTTCGACCACCTGGGGTTCTTTAACGTGCACTGACAACGCACAGTACATGGGCCTCTAGAATTTCGCCTTCATCGAAATTCGGCTGCCACAGCCGGGATCGAACCCGCGTATTTTGGGTCAGCAGCTGAGCACCGTAACCACTGAGCCACCGTAACCACTGAGCCACCGCAACGGGCCACAAGCAAGAATTATATCTGAAATTTTAGCGTCTGAAAATTCTGTTGGTAACTTTTATGTTTAAAATCAGCAGCATATAAAGAATCACATGGGAATGGCTTGAGACTATAATGGTAATTAGTGCATTTGGGCTTGCTGCTGTTTGAACGTTGCCTAATGCAAGTTTTAAATCCTTTATTTTATTGTTTTATTTTTATCTCAGTTCTCTGAGTGAATTCTGCAAACCATATATTTCAGCATATGCTGTTCAGCTCTATCAATTTCTTTTTTCTTTTTGCAACTTCCGTTTCTAATCGTAAACTATTTGCTTCGATTCGAAACTATTCGAACAAAATAACCATTCACAGAAGCCTAGCAAATATGTCTGTTGGCAAAAACTGCTAAAAAGCAAGGTTCTTTAATTGTTTGGTTGTCAACTTTTTCTGAATAATTCGAATTGCTTGTGCTTCAGAGCGCAGATCCCTTTTTAGCCACTTTTTTTCTATCTTGTGTTTACAGGCAAGGCAGAAGGTACATGCCATTTGGGACAATTCAAATTTTTGTAAAAGCTTTAACCTTATTCACAGCTCTTGTGATGTCACTGTTAAACATGTTTTAATAGCTCTGATATATCAGTGTGTTTTAACAGTCATTATTGTGACTCCTCTTTAATTAGTTACCTTGCCATTAGTTTCTTGCTTTCTTGAGTCCCACCTTGGCTGGTTTGTTATGCATAAAGGTAAAGGAACTATATTAGCTATACATTAGGAGGAATTGTGACATGCAAAGTTGGCAGTGTGCGCTTTCTTGCAGGGTGTGGGATGACGTCCAAACACGTGCTCATCATGGATGAAGTGGATGGCATGGCGGGCAATGAAGACAGAGGTGGAGTTCAGGCAAGTGAGAGCCCGTGCTGTTTGAACTCCGTTACGTGTTCCCTCCTGCAGTATTTGGACTGAAACTGGAGGCATTGCTATTATTGAGAATGAGTAAATTGCTAATGGGAAAAGTAGAACTCGAAAACAAGAACGCATATATAATAACTGAAGGAGAAGAAGCAAAAACAGGCTTTGTTATCAATTTTCAGGAGCAGTCACTGCAGCTTGAAAGTGAATGTTACTGACAGCTAATTAATCACCCCGAAGTACAATCTTCTCATTCTCCTGTTTGCATTTCATTCCTTCCTGACATTAAAGCTTTGTTTATCTCACTTCATATAATCATGTGCCCCAACGTTTCATATTTACTATTCTCTCTGTGGTCTCTATCTGCAGGAGTTGATAGCCCTGATAAAGACAACGCGAATTCCCATCATCTGCATCTGCAATGACCGCTCGCATCCGAAGATGCGCTCCTTGGTCAACTACTGCTTCGACCTGCGATTCCAGCGACCACAGGTCAAGCAGATTCAGGTAGGCCAAAGCTGACGGCAGTGTGCTGGTCTGCATATTAAAAAAATGCCAAGGCTTGTTTTAGAGCAAGCATGCCATTCTGCCCTTTGTGTTTCTGGGGGCATTTATATTGGTATCCACCATGGCGGCTCAGTAACAAGGCTATGGCGCTTGGCTGCTGACCCGAAAGGTGTGGGTTCGATCCCGGCCGCGGTGGTAAAATTTCGATGGAGGCGAAATTCTAGAGGCCCGTGTACTGTGCGATGTCAGTGCACGTTAAAGAACCCCAGGTGGTGGTAACTTCCTGAGCCCTTCACCACGGTGTCCCTCATAGCCTGGGTCGCTTTGGGACGTTAAACGCCAGAAAACTAAACTGAAGTAAACTATTAGTACAGTGGTGAAAAAACAAGTGAACTGCTTCCTGTTCCTGAGCTGGCACAAAAAAAAAAGAGGTTGGGGCAGGATTTGGTTACACATGTAGAGATCCAGGGAGGCCCATTTCATTGGGTTAACAATTGATTTGAGGTTTTCGATAGCTCAAAACATGAGGCCTGTTTAAAAGTTATTTATTTATTTTTATTTTTTCTCAAAGGTCCACAAGGAACCTGAGGGATGGGAGGGATGGGATGACAAAATGAGATTTATAGCAGGCATACAGATGGTGTTCGATGGCGGATTTGAAGTGAAGGGGACTGATGACGGTTGCCACTTCAGTTAGAAGTCCATTCCAGTCACTGGCTGTTTTGAAGAAAAACGACATAATATGTTTCAGTTCAAGCTTGCTCGGGGTAGATGGCATAAGGGTGACTATTACAAGACATCCGATTTTCTTTTTTTTTTTTTTTTGGCCAGCGAGGGATATGCGAGATGGGAGCCCGGTCTGTATAAGCGGCAATATACAGTATATATTGTGTTATGACCTTGTCGCCTTTATTTAGGACATGTTCAGAAAATTTTTATGTAATTTATGCACCTCCTTTTTGAAACCTTAATTTAAAGAAGTGCACAAATTATGCGAGTAAATGCAGTATATAGTTATTTTCCCTATAATAGCTTATGTTCGCTCACAGCATAGTGCACATTAAAGTCTTATGTTGGAGCTTTGCATTTTAAAGCCACTAGAAGGGTTACACTTGTCACATCATCTAAATTTCGTAGACAAGCGTCTTTGGCACTAATATTCATCATCATCAGCCTGACTGCGCCCAACGCAGGGCAAAGGCCTCTCCCATGTCTCTCCAATTAACCCTGTCCTTTGCAGTTGCGGCCACCGTATCCCCGCAAACTTCTTCATCTCATCCACCCACCTAACTTTCTGCCGCCCCCTGCTACGCTTGCCTTCTCTTGGAATCCACTCCGTTACCCTTAAGGGGGGATGTGGGGATCAGATTGCAAAAATCACGGAAAAAGTTGATTTTTGAAAAGTACACTTTTTGGCATCTTCAACACTGTTTCTACGTTCTACTGAAATATTTCACCCAAAAATAAACTTTAAGCGCTCCAAATAAATATATTTGTTGGCATCTACACATAGACAGTGTGTGCTAGCTTGGAACTTTCAGGCTTGTTTTCTCGAAAGTTTGTTTTTAGCCTAATACCTTGTTCGTGGAGAGCATAGCACAGCAATGGGTGCATGGATTTTTACCCCGTTTGTTTTGTTGTGATCCCTGAAATGTGGTCTGCGTCAAACAGTCTCAGATTTACCATTTAGGCTCGCATATTTTTATTACATGGTAATTAGAGCATGATACATTCTAAACATAAAAGAAGATGCATATTGTGTCCTTTATAAAAAAGAGCAGAGAATTTTTTTTTTAAATTAAGAGAGTCTTGATTTACACCACACTTGTTAGTAAATATTGAGAGCATTTACAGACCTGTAGCTTGTTTTTTTGTCATGCTAGGCTTTCCACAAGCAAGCAACATGGGGACAACATATAAACAATGATAAAAGGGAAACTACTAAAGCTGTCATTGTGAAACCTTTTATCTGACTGTTTGATGCTGTTTTAAGCCTCTGCCAAATTTCATCACTCTAAGTCAAAAAATAGAAAAGTTGCCTTCGATCCCCTCATCCCCCCTTAAGGACCAGCAGTTATCTTGCCTTCGCATTACATGCCCTGCCCAAGCCCACTCCTTCCTCTTGATTACAGGAATTATTATAGGAATCTTATAACTTTGTCTGTTTTGAGATTGAGTTCCTGTGCTTCGGAATAGTACTGTCAGAGTCAAGTGTAAAGCAAACAAGGTAACTCACATGCAGAAACAAACGAAAATGATAGGTGCTGGAGAGGAAATGTGCAATACTTCTAGCAGCCATCGTGGGTCCATGGAAGCGAAAATTAAGTGTGCTTATAGTCAGTCCCTGTCAGATAAAACCGTCTCATTTTGCTGTTCCTGTTGCAATTGTCTTGTTTTGCATTTGTTTTGGTGCCGACAGCATTTGTGTCCACTAAGTTGAGTGGCTATTATTGGCAAGTCTTCAAAGGTACTTGCTGTTTTTGTTTTTTTTTACGAAACTGGCGGTTATACAGTTTTACCAAAAGAGAGCTGCGGTCACTGCACTTGCTTCTCAAGTTGGCATCAGTGTCCCAGAGGCCTTGTCTGGTTGTGTGTTCTGCAGGCTGCTTTGATGTCCATCGCGTGCAAGGAGGGCCTCTCCATCAGCCCCGCTGTCGTGCAAGAGATTGTCATGGCTTCCAACCAGGATGTGCGCCAGGTGAGCCCTCTTTTGTTTTTCTACATCATAATTTTTTTTCTACCGCTTATTTCGAGCTTCCACTGTGTATGTTTATTTTTCTTTGTTTTTTTTCCTTCAAGGCACTTCACAACCTCTCGCTCTGGAGCTCCCGAACAAAAAGCGTGAATGCGGCTCAAGTAAAGGCTGATGCTGGCAAGGGCACCAAGGACATCCGGCTGGTGAGGTTTTCTTTGAAACTGTTTATCTCGTAGATTTCCCCTTAGTGTTGGTCAAAAGAACAAAGAGTGCTCGAACTTCACTCTCTGACGGGTTCTAGCAACTTTTGCTACAGCCTCCCTGGCTGGATTTATGTTTTTGAGATATAAGGAGTGAACATGGATTCTCTTGAAAGTGCAGGCCCTGTAGGATATACTCCTTTGCACTTGAGACCATTTGTGAATGATAAAACATGCTCTGCAAGGCACTGCAATAAAGTCAGTGCATTAGGTATTCATACCACTGGGTAGCGCTGCATTTGTAATGTATTTGTGACATAGAGATATATAGTGAGGTGCTATTACGTAGTGCCAGGAATTGCTAATTTGCCTGTCATGGCCCTGCTTATGATCGTACTTGATGCTGATACAGATTGCCTGCTCTAGCTTTTCTCTCTCTCTCTCTCTCTCTCTCTCTCGCTGTTCTCTGTTCTTCTTTCTCTTTTTTACAGTAAGAAGCTGTTTAAGGGACATCATCCGGTATAACCGTCGGTGTAATCAGTAGCTTCGTGATGTTACCGAAGAAGAAGAAAAGGAAGAAGATTAAGGCAAGAAGCGTTGGCTACGACAAGGTCTAGTTTTGCTTTGCAGTCAAACTGAGCATTGGAGTCGCTTTATAGCTGCAAACCCTCTTGAGGGAAGCCGCTAGGCCAGCACGCGTTGCTCATCCAACGCTATAATCCAATGACAGCCAAAGCAGATGCCACGCTGAGATCCCTGTGACAGCTTCTCACTGAATCAACCGTATCAAGTCACAGCTGAACCAACCACATTTCTCTAAAACGAGTGCTTGAAAGGTCCCAGCAGCAGTAGAGGGTTGGTCAGTCAGACGTACCATTTCTTTTCCTCAGGGCCCATTTGACGTGGTGCGGAAGATCCTGTCGAGCACGGAGGGCGGCCAGTCCATGACGTTGAATGAAAAGGCGGCACTCTTCTTCCACGACTACAACATGGTGCCGCTGTTCGTCCAAGACAACTACTTGCACGTCCAGCCCCTCGAAGCCAAGTGAGCACTGCTTTGAGCTTCTCTCCCTGCTCTGCTCAGTTGGCTTTTAGGGACAGGGACTTGTGCGTGTGGAAGTAAACTTGGCAAAGTAAAGGATTGAAACGGTAAACGATTGATAGAAATGGTCTCCTAATAACCCTTTCAGGCATACATTATGTTCTACTACAGTAGAACCCCTCTGTAGTAGAGTCACTCGGACCAGCAAAGATCTTTTCTATACCAGGACCTTTACTATATCACTTGTTGGTGATGGCATGGCTCTGAGGATGCTCTCTGGCTACTTACTAAATTCCAAGTGTTGGCTTATAAAAGAAACACTCAGATATGCCTTCTATCCTGCTCTTATTGACCCTTTATATGATAATTATTTATTTTTTGTTATCAAATTTTGTGTTATCCCGCTTTCGATTTCGTTTGCGCCTTGTGGAAGTACCGTGCCGCCTTCTTTCTAGGTTCATAGCCAGCTTTACTTTCTTTTTTTTCGCGCGCAGAGAGCTTTGCCTCACGGCTCCAAGGCCTTCGAAAAGGTGGCTTGTCCTCGCGCTCCTTAGCTTGGTGGTGAAGCTATCTCAAAAAACGCCGTTTTGTCTTCAGTATCCATTTGCCTCTGAACATTGGCCTCGCGATCCTCGACTTCGCATGTGCCGCGATGTCATCATTTTAAAGGCGAGAGCCTTTAATGCCTCATCGTTGTCAACAGAAAGTTGTCAGCAGAAGTGTCACGCTTTTCGGTTGGTCGAAATGGTTATGACGTCAGAGTGCACGGATTTGAAGTAATGAGGTCACCCACGGATGCCTGATGCCCCCTTTTGGAGCACACGACAACTAATAAAATAGTTGTCATCCGCTCCGACAGGGGGCGTAAGGCGTCCGTGGGGGACTACATTACATACCTCATTACTGCGAACAGAGCCATGGATACAACCGAACTTATCGAAGCAGAGAGAGCGTCGTGCTAAAGAAGCAGTGAAAGTTGGCAGTTAAAGTGTGTAGTTGTAATGTGTAGTCAAAGTGTGTAGTCAAGTAAAGCACTAGTGCAGCACAAACAGTCTCACAGTCAATGCCAAATAGCGCGCCAGGAAAGGCTTTTGCCTTGCAGCACTTTAGAGGGCCAAAGTGCCCCCTGAATTTTTGTAGCGGGAAGTACTTCGCCGCGGCCAGTTTGACTTTACTATACCCGAGTTTACTGTAGTGGGGTTGTACTGTATCTAGAAAAATTTTTAATTTGCATATGTATTTTAGAACCCTCTAGTTTAGAAAAAAAAATACGAATGGCTCAAGAACTTTAGGGATTTGGGCATGCAGAATCGCAGCCTCGTTTGCCTATAAGCTATAAGCACATCTGTGCTTAGTTCATTAATTCACGTAACATCTGAAGCTTCTCTGCAACAAAGTTCAGCTACGATGTCCACGATGTCACAGAGACGTAGTGGCAGCATTGAACAGCACTTCTGTGGTGTCAGCGACGTGTGGGCTGTTTGCCACCACTCACTGCTCATGGTGCATACTGTGTGGCTGGTGAATGCGCATCAGCAATGTGTGGGTAGTGCTTAGTGTTCAAGGGTGTGGTCGCAGGTCACGCATGCTGATCGTCCATAGTGGCATGGGAGAGTGTGAGGAACATCCGAAATTTTGCTCGCTCTACACAATTCACTCAGGCCAGAGAACTTCATGAATTCATATCGAGCACAATTGTTTAATCATGTTTCTACAGCATAACATATGAGCCAATTGCGTAGCTAATTATAAACTACTACAACTTTGTTATCGAGCAGTCAGATTTTTCACTATAGAGAATTGTGTCTTATTTCCTGGGGCAACTCATCAGGCTACGAAATTTTCATCTTTATCGAAAGCTCGTGTGTGCTAGCCCCCCTTTTCTGAGATTTTCTTCTTGTGACTGCCAGCCCACATAGAATTGGTTAATTATTCCTATTATGTGTATGCTATATATGGTCTGTACCGTGTTTACTTGCATCTAATATGTATATATGGATGCAATAATGTACTCTGTATGTGAATTAGAGCGAAGAATAAAAGCGAAGGTCAATCTATTCGCATGTTGTGTGATAGTCTCTTGCATTTTCTTTAAATTATAGTATAATCATGGATTTTAATAGGGTAAAACTGCATTGAGGGCTATGAGGCATGTGTATTGGTGGGGTCTGGATTAATTTCTGTTAAGTTTGGGAGAACCTTCATCCACGTACGTTGGTCCACCGCCCAGGGGCGACCGGCAGAGGCACCTGGAACTGGTGAGCGCGGCTGCCGACAGCATCAGCTGGGGTGAGCTGGTGGAGCGGCAGATCCGGAAGGACAGCAGCTGGGCCCTGCTGCCCCTGCAGGCGTTCTTCTCCAGCGTCGTTCCCGGGGAGCTGGTGCGGGGTCACATGCGCGAGATGATCACCTTTCCTGCCTGGTTTGGCAAGAACTCCTCAACGACCAAGCGGCACCGCCTGCTCCGCGACCTGAAACACCACATGCACACTCGGTGAGGAGGTCACTCACGCACAGTGGCAGAGAATGATGGAGCAGCAAGCTTAAGTGGTTGGGTCTTCAGCCTAAAAAGAGGGCTGAAGGCGGGCTCTAGGGCTCCAGTAAGGCAGTCAGTTGTATAAGCTCGTACCTGTTCATATTGTGGAAGAAAAATAAAGGAAAGACACACGAGAGACACAGACAACTCACTTGTGCTGATATGCCTTTTTTTTCGCTCTTCTGCACATGCCAGCTTGCCCAGTTGACTGCCTCACAGAAACAGGCTCACATCGACTTGTCCAAGTAGTGGGTTGGTGGTAGAAGGTTCAGCGAAAGGAAGGAAGTCTTGTTTAGACATTTTAATATAAAGAGAGTAGGCATAAGTATGATGTGCTGAGCATTTGTTAGCTTAATGCTTGTGCGCTGTTGTGACGAAAGCTCGCTGTGGGTAGTTTGACACTTATCGTGCAGTGCAAAGAACTTGCAGGCTGTGTCCAAATTCCTGTGGCCCTTCTTTTAAAGCTCTGACTGAAGGCTGACTTTTCCACATTTACTGTTTTAATTGCTATGCTCTTAGAGCTTTTGATTCCTGTTTGACTCGCTTGTCTCACTTGTCACGATGCACTTAGCATCATGAAGTGACTGCTTTAGTCATGCACTGAAATCAGCTTTCAGTTTGATTTTGCTGATGACATTGTTGGACATGAGCCCTTTGATGTGATTTTGTGAGTCTCAAGTTCTGCTGGCTGCAATGTTGTATATAGTACTTGAACTAATGTGTTTCCTGTTCATTTTTCACTGTCCCACAGAGTCTCTGCAGACAGAACGCAGCTATCCATGGACTACGTGGGCCCCTTGCTGGACTCGTTGACGAAGCCGCTGATTGACAGAGGAGCAGAAGGCGTGCCGACTGTTGTGCGCCGCATGCATCACTACTTCCTTCAGCGAGCCGACCTCGACAGCCTGAGCGAACTGGCCATGTGGCCAGGCATGCGAGACCCCATGGCACTTGTTGACTCCAAGGTACAGCGACTAGCCTTGTTGAAAAAGGGGATTATGCAAGCAGAATTTCAAGGGATGCTTAGTGTTCTGTTTTGTTGCATATTGCCCACCAATGCTCCTGCCTTGCACCTCTGCTGCTTATATGCTTATTTTGAGCCCATTTCAGGCTTTTGGCCTCCTCAACATCTGCTGCATCTAGGCGTCAACATGGCATCCTAATGTTGCGACATGAAAGCGCTGGCACTTGACATTTACAGTCTAATGTCAGGATAACGTTAATGGTGCAGCTGCAGGGATGTAGAGAAGCAGTATGCATTCCGTCCCTGCAGTCATGCTGTTTTTGCCTCGACAAATGTCACACTAACTAGCCCAACTTTGAACCTTTGTGCTTCTGCTGGTTTCCTCTTTACCTGGCCATATATTGATCAAATTGGGTTGTTCATAGAAGGTTGTGGCCAAGTACTACACCAGAGTGACCAAATCCTGTTCTGGTGAGGAAGTGTGTTGTCAGTTCTGGTCACCGAGATCAGGCCACACTCCAGGCCTGGCTATGCAATTCCATCGACACGTGGAGTTTTTTTTTAACCCGGTGGAGAATTGCATGGCACTAGGATTCAAACCCCAGTCCTGTTGCACATGAGGCGGATGCTCTACCTCTTCGTCATCGCTGCCCAAACTAGACCTTTGCCCTGCGTTGGGAATAGTCAGGCTGATGATGATGATGATGATATTGGTGAAAATGAAACTTCTTATCTCAAGCTCATGCTGCAAAGTTTTTTTTCAGCTTTTGGATTTATTTGCTTATTGTATGGACTTTTGTGGTCATCTCTGTGCATTTCTGTTGCATGCTGTTTTTGAACCGCATGTGCCATTGTTTGTTACCTCCCTGTCACTAAACTTTTGTGCTCCATGGTCAGGCCTCACTTGCATGTATTTCATGCAAAGACTCTAAAGATTTGCCGATGGACAGTCTGACTTGTCCGCAGTTGCTGCATTTGTCACTTGGGGCTTCAGACGTGCAACAGCCATTTTTTGTAGGCAGTTGTCGTATTGGTTCACAGACTGTGCATTATGAACCAAAAAAATTGATTTGCATTAATTGCATTGGCACAGAAAGGGAAAGATACTTTTTTTTGGCCGTTGAGTGGGTGGAGTGTTTGTCGTTGCAGAGATGCTTGTTTGGTTCAGACGCGTGGCTTTGTTAATTTACCTCGAGTTCCGACAAAGTGCCGGTTTTACAGAGCTCGAGTGATTCCATTTTTAAATTAGGAGGGTTGAGGAGCAAGTTGTTAGTTAATACAGTTGAACCTCGATATAACGAAGTCCTACTTGCAGCCGAAAATTTCGTTACATCGCGAATTTCGTTACGTCGAGGTTCCCATGTTTCAGCTGTCAAAATAAAGTATAACTGGTTCAGGAACACTGCTTGTTGATGGGAACTTGTAAATCACTTATTGAGGAAATACGCAAGAAAATCGAGTAATAGTATCGCTAACAAGGGCACCGGATGTTTTTTTCTACATCAGGAGCATAATGAGTGATAGCAAACACCGCGACGGCATCATTTTTCTCCGTGTGCGCATAGCAAAAGAACGAGCGCAGCGCCTAGTACTGAAAGCCGCCACAAGATGTCGCTACTGGTATCATCATCATCAGCATTGAACATTTGCAGCCGGGGACGCATCAGAGAAAAATAAAGAAAAATGTTCGCATCGCTCACGCCGGCGCGGTGGGATTGTGCTCGCGGCGTGGTTATACTCCGACGTAGCGCGAGCGCGCGTGCGCGCGCGGCACGGCGACGTCACGTCCGCGAAACAGCGGCGCCCGATCGCCAGCGTGTTCGGCGGCTACCGGCGCGCTCTGGCGGCGCCCGGCGCGGAATGCAGCCGGCTGCATTTCGCGCGGGCCGCGCCAAGAGCGCGCCGAAGCCGCCCACCCAGAATGCACCGCGCGCGCCTCCCACGCCACGCCTCCCCTCTACCCCCTTCGCCACTCGCCTCCTCTGCCAGGGCACGTTTTTTTTTTTTTTTTTTCGCCGCTCACCCGTTTGAAAGGTACGACCACACTAGCTCCACGAGTTTGTCAACACTGAAGACTTTTTTTTGTTGTTGTCTACGAGGACATCGCACGCAAAAAAAAAACAAAAAAACGAACGGACGGACGCTGCAAGAAAATTCCGGTTTGCGCTTTCACGTTCAGAGTCTACAGCTCGCCAGTGGCGTCATGGCGCGGCGCGTCTTGAAACTTCCATGCCGCGGGCTTTGTATGCGCACGACAGATGGCGCGGCGGTACGTTCTCGCAGATTCCCACAGTGCCGGCAAAATTGGCGCGTAAAAGGGCAAATACAAACTGCGTTTCGTCTCGACTAAACTTTTAGCTCTCATTCGATTGTCAAGGTAGCTCCTGGCACATGCATGCGATGCGCAAGGACTTCGTTACATCGAAAGTGCAGAGCAAAATTACTTCGTTAAATCGCGAAAAAAAATACATGGTTTTCAATGGGGAAGTGATTGGGAAATGAAAAAAATGCGTTACATCGCGAATTTCGTTACATTGAGGTTCGTTACATCGAGGTTCAACTGTATAGCGTTACAAGAATCCTGCTACGGGACACACTGTTAAGAGTTCGGTCCTGGCTCTGATGCCTCATTTCGATAGAGTAGAAACCCATAATCACTCGTGCACCGTGACATTGTGCACATTGGTTGAAATTAACTATCTGCATTCCATTATTGCATGTTTCGTAACCACTTCCTAAGCTTCAGCTCAGGAAGGTTTATTAAAGGAAGCTAAGGATGACTTCATCCTGTTGTTGTTCTGAGTAAAAATTAATTCTCTAACTGCTTCCGGCTATGCTGATGTTTGTCCTGAAGTAAAAGCGCATTTATTGGCGAGAAAATTGGATTTAAAAACTTTCCTGCCAGTTTATTCAAACTCATAACGTCCTTACCGAAAAGGGTGGCTTGTCGCTGTTTTAAAG
This sequence comes from Amblyomma mixtum, assembly GCF_055824585.1. NCBI lineage: Eukaryota > Metazoa > Arthropoda > Arachnida > Ixodida > Ixodidae > Amblyomma > Amblyomma mixtum. The sequence goes on from NC_143013.1 coordinate 284,988,797, forward strand.
GTGATTGAAGGTGTAGTGCAGCATCTGGGATCCGCTCCCAAATCTTGGTGTTGACATGTGCATTCTGCTTGCAAAATTGGCAGGTGTGGGCTACACCTGAACTGTATTTCGTTCTGTGGCCTTGTCTGGTTCTAAAAATCTTCGTTTTTGGTGAGAGTGATCCCTGCGTAATTAGAACCTGGTTATTCTATCCATACAGACCAACTTGCACTTTTCCTCAGTTTAAGTAAAAGTCGTATGCATTTCCCAGCTAATTGTTTTGGTGCAATTAGACACTGGCTTTCAAATCTTACCTTTCTTTCTCTCTCACAATAAGATGAGCAGATTGACCTTAAAAAAATACCCAAGGTCTACTTTTTTTGTTTTTGATTGCTTTCTGTTGTCATCGTCTCATTGACTGCACAGTTCATTGGAATTCCCTACCAAGTGAATGAATTGAGAAATGTATATTGAGATGCATTTGTTTTAAGCACATGTTATTGATGAAAGGATTGCATTGCGCTTTCATGTAGGCTTTTTATTGACTTTACCTTTCAGAACTTCATACCTCTTCACATGGCAACCCAGCTATTCCAGAACTAATGTTTTTTTTTCTCTCATTTCTTTGTGTTCCCCGCCCACTGTGGATGCAGGTCAAGGCAGCGCTCACACGGGCCCTCAACAAGGAGGCCTTCATGACACCTTATGCTACCGACGATATGGTAAAGAAGAAGGGAAAGAAGGCCGCAGGCAAAGCTGGCAAGGCGGCTGCTTTGCCAACCGATGAAGAAAATCCTGAAGAAGAAGCAGAGGAAGAGGAGGATGAACCAGACCCCACACTTGTTGACTATGACTAGACATTTGTTGAACTCTGTTGGCTACTTCTAAAACAGGATAGCGATATCAGCTACAAGCTGATATCGCTGTCCTGCTTTCAAAGTGGTCATTGCAGCTGTTTTGGATGTGGGACTCTTTCCAGGCCCTTTTGCGTGCTTGGAAGAAGACTTCTGTCTCAGAAATGCGGTATGTCATTGCATGCTGAACGTGAACAGTTGTCAAAGGCTTACAGATCATGATGTGCAGACTGTTTCTTAGAAGATTTAGGCTTAACAGACATGGATAGCTTGAATAGAGAAATTTTAGTTCGTAACTCCAATTGTGGCATTTACCCAGGACTTGAAGGCAGAAAACAGTGTTTATCATCGGGTACCTGTTGTCTTGAAAAGAGATGTTTATAAATTTTGATTTCTGATGGTGAGTTTGCAAGCCAGTAGCAGGCCGTAATTCTTATTTTTTCGCAAAAAAGAAAAAGCGATGTGATGTGATTATGTCTGCAAGTCTTTCAGCATGTTTCATGTTTTTGTACTCATCCCATTGATGAGCTGTGCACACAGCACAATATTCCACACTATTGTTTCTGTTTTATGCAGAGGCAGTTGCTGTCCATGTTGTTCAAATTCAAGTTTTTACCATAATAACCAATTACAATGGCAGTCAATAGCACTTTCCTTCTGCTCATGACCTTCACTTGGGCCACAGTAATGTGATTCAATGTATACATGTGGGCGAACAAAGATTCGTTCCGCCAGTTAGCATGATCACTCACCTTAATCCATTAAACTATATGGTCAGTGGTGTGCCAGTCATAGATCATTAACGGTTTATTTTCTTTGTCAGGTTGTCAGACTTAATTATTGCTACTAATCCTTCTAATCTGAGACACTAGCTCATTAAAGGGTGTTGATAACACATACAGTTGGGATGACTAATTTTGTGTTGATGCCGTCGTGTCATGTTTTTGCTGCAGCACAGGCAACAGACAGCATGAAAATGAAAGGAAACAATGCATGCATGGTCTAAATTAAAAAACTTATCTGTGCATCATAGATACAAAACTTTCAGAAAGACTTTAGCATAGAGGGACAGCTGTAGTAAAGTGAGTGGCAAAAATGCTGACCATGCTGGTCAAGCTTGTGTTACTTGCATCTTCACCAATACTGTGTATAGCACAAGGCTTTCTGCTCACTCTTACACCAGTAAGACCGATGTGTGCTTACCCGTCCCTTTTGTGCACAGAAATGACAGATAGGCGGTGTGGTTGAGTGAATTCTAGGATGAGTCATTTAATCCTGGCCATACGAAAATGCTGTTGAGAAGGAAATTGAAATTGAGCTTCATGGAAACTTAGTCACATTTTTCCAGGCGGTCGAAAAGAAGTTGCAGCAGGTCAAGGCATATCAGAGTGGTATCATTGTTTTGCCAATTTTCGTTTCTGTAGTACTACTACCCATACATCCACCATTTAAGGGGGGACCCTGATCTTGAAAAAAAAAAATTATTAATCTAGATACAGTAATGATATTTTCAGGCCCCATGTATTTTTGTGTGCTGATTTTAGATATGTCATTTAATTTCGTGTAAAACAATTCCTTGAGCACTTTTGGAATTTTTATGCAAGTATTTTGGGAAAGTTTTGAAGAAAATTTGCTGCAGGAAACTCGCTGAAATGCATGCCATTGGGTTCTCTTGACACCAAGGAATGCAATAAGGGTGAAATTATCATCCTGGCTATCATAGAACTTGAGATATAGGGTACTGAAGCTGCCACTTCACGGACAGGAATACACACTTTTATTCTCATTTCTGAGGCGACAACTTCAAAAGTCTATAACTTAAGTTCTATGACAGCCAGGATGATAATTTTACCCTTATTGCATTCCTTGGTGTGAAGAGAACCCAATGGCATGCATTTCAGCGAGTTTCCTGCAGCAAATTTTCTGCAAAACTTTTCCCAAAATACTTGCATAAAAATTGCACAAGTGCTCAAGGAATTGTTTTACACAAAATTAAATGACATATCTAGAATCAGCGCACAAAAATACATGTGGCCTGAAAATTTCATAACTGTGACTTCATTAATAAAATTTTTTTTTTCAAGACCAGGGTCCCCCCTTAACTAATACCTCTGTGTGTCCTGCGAAAGGCGCATTCTCAGGTGGGGCTGAGTAAATAAGTGTCGTGTCCTCTTTTGTGGGCATTGTTATTCAGTGTATATACCATGGCAACATTGGCAGATGGTTCCTCTCACTGAACACACAAATCTATTGGGTGTCACAAAAAGTACACATATCAAACTAGTACAATTATTTGGCATTCATATTTGGAATGAATCCGTATTACCACTTTCACACACAGTGCACTCTGCTCATTAATCAACATATGTGGCTTCGATAGACATATTCATATTTCATGGTGTTGTTTACTTCGAAATTTTGGGCCCAATCGATTTGTTATAAACGAACATTTGATCGCACACTACATCAGAGAGCCGCATTCCAGTTTTTGAAAACTGTGTCACCATTCTTTTGAGGTCTGTCCGAGAGAAATTGCGTAGGATTGCTTTATTGCTGACCGAAAAATAGATTAGTGCAACTCTTCATGTTACTGTTTTAGGCTATTAATAAGCTTTTTGGTGATGTGGCAGCCAGCCGTTATTGCCTGTAACAGTAATTTGGTCCAGAATCTTCAGATCACGTCGTGTTTTAGGGGTATATGTAGAGAAAAAGATAATTGTGTATTCAAGACGCAAATTTCAGATTTATTGTTAAGGCATGCAGCGCGGAATGGTTGTGTTTCATTTAAAAGCATGAGGGAGGTATTTAAAACTTTAATTGCCGAACATTTTGGAGACAGTGACACATTTATAGATGAGAGGTGACTGCGCTTGTCTGCACAGTTGCATTCTATTGCAGGAATAATTCAGCATTTATTTTAATGGGTTTTGTTTCATGGAAGTGTAAAATGTTGCTTATATCTACCTCTAAAACGTGCCACTTGTTTTTGTAACACCGTCTTGTGTTGTCTAATAAAGTGCTGTTTTAAGTCTGCTTTAAATAAATTGACTGGAAAACGTCTGAAATTATCTTGGTTATTTCTGTTGCTATTGCCCAAGAATACGTTAGTCTGCATTACGTAGGTTTCACACAGAAGCGGTTTTATTCCAATGTGCAGAAACCTGCCATTTTATCATTAACCTGTTGCTGAAAGCAGTGAATAGCATGTGTGCCTCCGTATGTTAGGAGCCTACACAAGTTCGGCACTGTGCACTGTTTATGCGTGCAGCCTCAGTTTATATTTAGTCATTAGGTATCCTGTACTGTCTTAGTAAGTCTATTCTTTTAGCGTGCTTGTTTCCTCTTGGTTTTTCACTTGAATGAGCTAAATTTACTCATGGAAGATCTGCACAGAGCATACTCAAGTTCGAGTGTGGAGAGCTTGCACTGCGCGCCAGGTTGAGCGCGCAGGTTGTGTAAACTGTGGACATTTGCCGTCAACCAATTATGACCAGTTTATAAGGCTCTGAATCATTGAAAAAAAAAAAAATGGACACAAAATGGCGCAGAATGGGGAGTGAGTGAGTAGAAACTTTATTGATTTATAAGATTTAGCCTGCGGTGGAGGTCTTCTTCAAGTCTTCTCTTCAAGTCTTGAGGTTGCCTCCTAGCCTTGGGTGGTCCCCTAGTCCAGGGCTCCACTGAGTCTGGCCACCTCGCTTGCGTGTGCTATGAGTGCCCTTTGGGCCTCTAGCTCGCAGCTGGTGAGCCGGCTCTCCCATTGCTCCGCACTTGGTGTGTCGTGTTTGTGGAACGATATGTTTCTGTCGCATTCCCATGTTATGTGGTATAGTGTTGGCCTCGCTTCGCACCAAGGGCATGTGGCGCGGTATTGTGTCGGGAACATCTTGCTTAGTATATATAAGTTGGGGAAGGAGCCTGTCTGTAGCTTCCGCCATTTTGCGGCTTCTTCCTTGCTTAGCTCTTTGTGTGGTGGGGGGTATTTGTATCTTAGCCCCCTGTATAAACTTAGTGTTTCAGAGTACCCAGCCCCTAGGCTAGTCCAGAGCTCCTCCGGGGCTTGTGACCCCCCAGCTCGGATAGTAAGCCCTCGAGCTAGTTCGTCCGCCCTTTCGTTGCCCCAGACCCCCGCGTGGCCTGGTATCCAAATTATGTTATGTTTCTCTCTCCTCCCCGAGGGTGTCCCCTCGCTGAGGATCCTGAGTGTCGTTTTGCCTACCCTTCCTTTTGTGTAGTTTCGACACGCTTCTTGTGAGTCTGTTAAAATATTCAAGGGTCTCCCCTTTCTATCCCCCTCCCTCATTGCTACGGCTATCGCTATCTCCTCCGCCTCTGCTACATTTGATGCCCTGGCCGTGAGGCTCGTTATGTGTTCTCCCTGGCGGTTGACGACTACCGCCACCATTTTATTTCCTCGTTCACCATAGTACGGGGAAGCGTCGGTGTATACCGTGCTGTCCCTGTGCCCTATTGTTTTTTCATAGTATTCTGCTCTGGCTCTCCTCCTGCTGGCATGGAGGTTTGGGTCCATGTTGCGGGGGATGGGTTGTACGCTTATGTTTCTTCTTAGTGCGTCTGGTATGTTTGCCCTGTTGTTGTGATGGTTCTCCGTCTCCCGACCCAACCTAGTCAGAAGTGCTCGTCCGGTTCTTGTGTCGCTGAGTCTTTGAAGTTGTGCCTTTATTTGGCATTCACTCAGCTCTTCAAAAGTGTTGTTTAGCCCTAGTTGCATTAGCTTCTCGTTGGACGTGTTCCTTGGTAGATGTAAGGCTATCTTGTACGCTTTGCGAAGGATAGCTTCTGCTTGCTCTCTTTCAGCTTTGATGGTTACGTGGTATGGTAGTGAGTATGTTATTCGACTGACTATCAGGCTGTTCACCAGTCTGATTGTGTCTTCTTCCTTCATGCCATGCCTTTTGCTGGCTACTCTATTTATCATTCGGCCTACTTGCTCCGCCGCTTTGCGTAGCAGGCTGAGTGTGTGGCTGCATTTCCTGCTACCTTGCAGCCACATACCGAGTATTCTTATCATTCTTTGTTCCGGTATGTTCTGCCCTTCTAGTTTCACCTCGAGGTTAGCCTCTGTAGGGTGCCTTCCTACTCTGAGAAGTTCGGACTTTTCGGTGGAACACCTTAGTCCCCTCTTCTTCATGTATCCTTCAATGCAGGTGGCTGCCGCTTGTAGACTTTCTTCTTTGCTTCCTAGCGAGCTTCCTAGCGAGGGGAAAAAAAAGGAGGCATTCACTTGAGTTCTGTAATCGGTGCAGACATGTTTAAGGGCAGCAGTAGTACGCACTAGCTGATAACTGCCACTATAGCTTTACAATAACTAGAATAATCGCGAAATTTTGGCGGCTCGCGAAAGAAATAGCAATATGGCGTGCGTGTACGCGCTTGCAATGGTGACCACAGCGGCCTTACGAATGCAGACATGCAGACATTCTTAGCCTGACAGGTCGCATTTTTGTCAAGCGACTGCTTGCAATGCTTCCTTGGGCATTAGTATCATGCAAATTTGCATCAGAAATGAAGCGAAAATGTTGCGTTTGAGGTTTCGCTTTCTAAGCGGAGCCCGCCGTTCGACTGATCTAGCAACACTGTACGCCATTTGTTGTTACTCGCTCTTGGTCGCGGTCATCGTGCTGCCAGTTGAGGTGCGCTAAAGTTACATTACCCGAGTCATCTTGATCCTGTTTTCTGTCACTCGGGCCTGTAACTTTACGTGAATGTCGCCTACGTCCTAACGCTTGAAGACGTCTGAGGCCACAGGTAAATCACCGCTTCCCTCATTTCGGACCGAGCTGTTTCAACTGCTCGGTCCGCTCGCCAGCGCTGCCGAAGTCTCTCTGACGCCGGAGGGGTCCGGCACGCCCGTAAGCTTCGTCATCTTCCTGCAATTCCTCTAAGCGTCACGCATAAAGTTAAAGCAGGTGTTCCGATTGGCTGTTGCCATAGCTGCTCTATTGTGCGCGTCACTGCGGTGTCGAGAGCAATGCGATAAGCACACCTCCCGTCCCGTTGCGCCCCGTCCCGTCCTGGTGAACGGTTGATCTCGGGCAGCGGAGTTAGGGGTCGGCATTCGTTGCGGTTCACGGCGTGAAAATGCCTCGTCCTAAACGACCTCCGCCTCCTGCCCCTGCCCATGCTCGCAGGTTGGTCGACATGCCTTATTACGTGAGTGACGTGAACCCAGACTACACGGCAGCCCTGGGATTGTTCCAGCACCTCAACACAGAAGAGCTACAAAAGCTACTAAACGACGATGCCCGAGTTGACAGTATGGTCAAGGATCTCCAACAGGTGTGTCGTCATGCGATGGCGTTTGGTCATCTTTTCACGGAAGTGATTTCATCGCCGTCGTTAAGTGTCATGTTCATCGAGTGTGTGAACGTGTGTGAAACGTCGCTGTGAACGTAGATCGTAGTTTCTATGCTTCTGTTTGCGAAACAGGAGACCTGCTCGACGCTGCAGTCGTGTCAGGAAATTTTGGGGAATGCTGCTTAACTGAAACAAAAGGCACAACATTCCCTACGTGGCTGATGTCATGCTCGTGTGCCTACTTTTGTTCTAAGAATCGAAACTTCATGGCAGGAAAAAAAGGGAAGTTTCCTGTCGTAATTCCTTGTCACTTATCGCCTTTTTAGTTTGTTGTAAGTGCAGCCTTCAAGTGATAGGGGTGGTTCTTTCAAGACTGTCAGCTCATGGATTGCTGTAGACCACACTATTTAACGAGATTGTATGTAGTCACTGTATGCCTAGCATACTTTGTAGCTGACATGTGAAATGCCATGCCACATCATACTATACGCCATCCTCTTTTGGTTAGCCAAAACATGTGGTGATGGATGTCTGAAGGATGCTTTATCTCCTAAAGCAGGAAATGTAGTTCTGTGATGTTGACATTAGATGCCAGTTTGCTGAGCCATTCTTTTACACTTTTTCTTTTTTTCTGCAAACATGGTAGCACAGTTTCCTCTTTGATGTGACATTTATTATCGTTTTATTGTTTCCCCTGGAAAGTAGAGCAGCATTCATTCAAGCTGTATGCATTCTTGCGGCTGTATACATGCTGAGCATCGCTAGTGTTTTATTTATTTAAGGTCTCTTCGATTTGGCTTGCACTGGCTGTACTAGTTCTGCAGCGGCGCCAAGCAGTCACGTGAGCGTGCAGCGCCAGTTCAACAAGTGCAGATACAGCCCGTACACTAGCGCGCACCGGCCACTGGCAAAACGAAGGCGCAAGTGCAGGCGCGCCATGCTGCACTACCTTCTGACCGAGTGCAAGGCGGCGAAGAACTCGTGCAGAACTAGGCCTGCACCTTGGCAAAACGAGGAGGAAAGTGCAGGGGGCGCGCGCGGCACCGGAAAAACGAGGACGACGGTGCTGCACCCCTTGAACTGGTGCAGCTGGTGCTGCCAAATCGAAGAGACCTTTAATGTTTCTTTTTGGGCTGTTTTCTTGTATTGGATTAAGCAATTGCGTTAGGTGCTGCTTTTTTGGAAAAATGTTGTCTTGCGCATTTTTTGAATGTCATTTAAAGTACTTTCTACTCTTGCAGCCACCCTGAGACATAATTTTGCACTTGCCTTGAGCTTCTTGGTTTACAGCTCAAATAACTAATGCAAAACGTGATTGGCTAGTTTCATGTTAGTGTGAACACATACTCAAAGTTATTGCTGCGCAGATACTGGTACCATTTTGCTTTGCTATAATGGGTGTCATTTGTTGTCTGCATATCATTCAAGTGCAGTAAACAGGCTTGTGCTTTGCTTACTTTTCATTAAATAGGCGCACTGAATAGTACGGGGAAAACACAGTTGGATTCTGGTAATTTGATATTGGTTAACTTGTCTTCTCATTTGACTTTGTTCAAGGGTTTCAATAGATCCCTGCTCTTTTCTGTGGAGGAAACTGCACATTGTCTCAGTTTAATCACGTTAATGATTTGGACTATTTGAACTGTGGATTATCGCTGGCAGGTGCCGGGCATGCTAAAAGAGTCAAAAGAAAGAAGCTTTTGTTAAAGCAATGAGGACTGTATTGACGGATGCAGTGCATTTGATCTGGACAGGCTTGCAGTACTCTGGATGCTGAACTCATATCCAAGTGCCAAAGAAACGACTCTAGCAGTTTATTCGGGAAGAACGAGAAACAGTATATGCAGCCTTTCTTATCTAAACCTTGCTCTGTTAGGAAAGCTTAGGCCTGCTGAAGACAAATTCACGAAGCTTCTTGCACACAAAAACGATGAGTGACTGGCCGGTGCGGTATTCCTTGCAATCGTGGTTGGACAGCACACTGCCATGACCTGTCTCGCACTCTTTACTGCAGGTGGCTTTGTGAACCATGTCCCTTAAACTGGGACAGCCTCATGCGTATGTAATGCTGCATTGTTTTGTCAGAAAACAGTAAGAACGATTACAGTGTCTAAGAGCCATAGCTGACCATGGCTGCAGTGGAAGGTGTGCTTTGATTTGAATGGTTACTTACATACAAAACCTACACTGATCAGCTTATTGTGCATTCCATACTTGTTTACACAATCGCTTTTTATGGGCATCAGCATAAAAAACAATGCTGATGTGTGTAAGAAAGCTTTAATTTTCTCCAACTGAGTTTAACACAATTATCTTTGGGGCAAGCCATTGTCTTACAGTGCAGTCTGGTGATGGTGATGATGGTTCAGTTTGCTGGTAACTTCAAATGCACCTTTTAATTCAAACATTATATAATGTTAACTTAAGTTGCATGTCCTGACTGTGTTAGATTTAACGAAAGTTGACTGTACCTGATATGCTGTACATAAAATGCTGCAATCTAGAGGTGCAGATATTAAAGGAATACTAAGTAGAAATAGCAAACTAAGCAAACCACTATGCTAGACATAGAGTATTCCTTGGGATCACTACCAACATTTTTTTTTGCTGTGCAGAAAGTTAGCTGTGTTGCTGAGAAAAAAAAATCTGAAGTGAAGTTCCCGACATCCTCTCACATTTACAGTCCCCAGAACTTAAGAAAGATTACATCAATTTCACGACATTTGTTCACTGGAGCTCTGGAGCCAATCCGAGGCACTATTTTCGAACGTGAATGCCATTGAGAGATCGCTGTTCAGAACTTGCTGCGTACTACAACTACACATAGGCCGAGTGCTCAGAATACTGGGGCAAAAGACTCTGCACCCGTGTTTGTGTTTTGTCTTTCTGTCTTTCTGTGGTTTGCAGTGTTTTAATGATGAGTCTCTCCGTCTTCTTGGCTTTGTCCACTCAAAGGTACAGATCCCTCCAATATGAAAGGGGATCAAAGTTTGATCATTCAGTGACTGATTACTGCATAATTTTGTATGTCAGGCACAATTTTTTTTTGTTTTGTAACTAGTTTTCCTCTTGGTGTATAATATCCAAAAGTTTGTTTTTTTAAATACCTTAGGAGAAAAATAAGCAAAACATTTGTATTTTTTGTGTAAAATAGTTGTTGTCGTTCATATTAGAGAGACCTGTACTTGCCCATAACGGTGAAATGGCATTGAACGAGAAAGCTATGAACCTGTCACGGCCAGCGAAGAATTCACGTCACTAGATGCAGACACAGGAGTGCGAGGGGGCCATGTATACTTCACTTTTTTTCTCACTTATCAAAGCACTGTTTTCGCTAACAGTCATATGTTATATGTTATCATGTGATGCTAAACTATTGGTCTAGCTTCACTTAGCATTCCCCTTTAGTGTGTTCACTGTGGCCACATGTTGGCATAGTCTCGCAGTGAGTATGCTCTGTTTTCACCTTATAGTACTTGACAAAATTTTATGATGCAAACAGACCTTTGTCTCTGTTGATATGCTCTTGGAAAAAGAAATAAGAAATTATTTTTCATGCTTTAGTGCTGTGTTGAATATTATAAAGCAACGGTGGTTTATATGCGCTGTTGTGTGGTTGCAATGGCAACAGGTGAAGAATGCTGAGAATGAGCGTGAGATGCTGCTGGCCAGCAACAAGAGCCTCGCAGACTTCAACCTGTCACGGGAGCCCAAGCTCAGGCAGTCACGGCAGCAGCTCAAGGAGCTGTACGAGCAGGCACAGGAGCTGATGACTGAAGTGGAGCAGAACAAGAAGACCTTAGGTTAGTTCACCCTCTGTCTTTGTCCACGTTCAAGTCAGGAGGTGCAGTGGTCGATGCTGAAGCAGATCTTTTGCAGCCTGCCCTTTATTAAGCACCAAGGAAAGTAGATGTAAGCATTCCTCCATCCTGACCTACTGACTGTAGTTCACCCTTCAGCTTCACACAGAGCTGACTTGTGACTGTGGGTTTCCACTGATGCCAATATTGAACAGTGTGTTTGCCAATTATATTTAAGCATCACTGTTTACTGGCAGGTTCACCTAGGTGCAGAGTAGGGGGAAAGGCAGGAATGTTAACCAGAAAGGTTTCCGGTTGGCTACCCTCCACTGGGGAAGGGAATGAGGGGATTAAAGAGGGAAGAGAGAAGGAACGCGAAACACAGTCACAGTCTGTCAATCAAGGCAGTCTCTCGCAAAAAAACAAAACGGTGCCTTGTAAGCCTTGCAGTCGATTGTTGTGGCCACGGACCGTGGATCTTGGCCTCTGTGAAAGGCGGTCCAAAGCACAACGCAGCCTACGTCTTTCGTTCACAAAGACAGGGCACTCGCACAGGAGATGACTGATAAAGAGCTACAAATCCAAATATGATGAATTGTGGCCATGTCTTCCAATGGTGGGTGACATTATGTGCTGAATGCCTGCAAAAAGAAGAAGCAGGGAGGTTGGAAGCTGTTTTAACTTAGTGGAGAGAGGCCTAGAGGTTTAGAACAGAGGTTTATTATGAAAAAAGATGACCTGCATTTCGTTGCACACTAAGAACTCAAGGTTAACTTTAAATCTCATTGTACAATGACATCCTTTAAGCAACTTTTCTAGCCTCTTTTCAGATACAGCCTAAGACAACTGCTGTCCGCTCATTGACCGACTCAGCAGGCCATTTCCAGCCAACTCCTCCAAGTTCTTTCCCTCGTGCACATGTTCCTTTGTTTTTGTGCCCAATTCGGTTTCAGCCAGTCATCAATATTCCAGCCTCTTTTTTAGCTCACATTAGAATAAAGCAAATATAAAAACTGGCAGCAAACACTAGCACCACTCCCATACTCTCCGAACAGTGCAGAAAAAAAAAAATACAGCCTCCAAAGTAGCTCTCTTGGGAGGTTTCATGACGTAGGCGTGTCGTGCAAACCTGCATCATGAAGAAAAAAATAAATCACGGGCGATCAATGCGACTGACGCGCAGGGCAGTGCATTAGTATATGGGCTCTGATTTCGTCAGCTCTTTGTGTGGACAAACTGGATTCATTCATACCAATAACAGTTAAGTTCAGTTCTAGAGGCCCGTGTACTGTGCGATGTCAGTGCACGTTAAAAGAGCCCCAGGTGGTCGAAATTTCCGAAGCCCTTCACTACGGCGTCCCTCCTAGCCTGAGTCGCTTTGGGACGTTAAAACCCTCTTAAAACTAAAACTTTGTTACTCTGCTTGGTGGTTCAGATCTTCCGTGTAACTTGTGCCATGCTTGCCAAGTGGTGCTTCCTTGCACCTTTTTGGGGGAAGGGTCCAAGTGCCGTGCTCTTGCATTTATTTGAAAGTGGATGAAAGTTGTTGCAGACAACAATATCAAAAGCATAGCGCAAGAGGTTGACAGTTTAACACATTCAGCTAAAGACCGCGGCGATTGCTCAGTAATGGCAAGAGAAGCTGATCTGTTTACGCCACCACGGGTTCGAATCCCCGCCCTCGAGGCCATGTTTTTCTCTGTTTACACCTTCTGAGAGGCTTCAGAGAACACGCCGACATATTTTTTCTCTGGCACTAGGTTTCTAATGCTAATGCATTAAAAAATGGGTCAAAAATTACAATGGCACAGGTGTATTGTGAAGCCTGCATCTTCAGGGTGCCCTGCCTTGTTTGAACTGGCGTGATAAGGTGTATGCTTAGATTTTCATGCTTATACTGTCGGCAGAACACGGAAAACACTTTTCATCTGTTGGTTGCTCAGTCAAAAACTGCTAATTTTCGGGAAGTGGTGAAACTGCTTTGTAGTGCTCTACATGGACAGTACCTGCAGCTGTTTCTGAAGAAAGTTTTGAATTGAAAAAAATGTCCTTGTAGTCTGGTGTTCAGTTCTTCTTTACTATTATGATACGGACTTTTTCTCTGCATCTGTTCATTTCTGGAACAGTGCAGATGATGGAGCGTTTTCAAAATTTTATTTCTGTACTACAGCTTTGCCTTGTGTTTTTCTTGGTTTAGATTGCGAGCGTATGATTGGACTTTTGCATGAGTGTCTCGTCTGTCTTTCAGACTCCATGGGTGGCCAGTCATCCCTCGAGACAACACTGGCATTACTGCAGACTGCAGCAGCTCAGGCAGAGGAAGAATCAGAGGTAAGTCAACACTGCATGGTTATTGTGCTTGCTTTAGTTTCTTTTGGTGTAGCTATTATTATTATTATTATTATTATTATTATTATTATTATTATTATTATTATTATTATTATTACTGCTACTACACTCTAAATACAAGGGTGTAGTTCATAGTCCTTGTTTTCTTTGTTTTGTCTGAACACTGTCTGTTTATAGGTTATCGGCAAGTGCTTACACAGCCCATCTCGAGGTTTAAGTACTAGGGGTGTACAATTGTTCAAAATTTTGAGTGAGAATCAAAGGTTTTTGTTATTTGATTCGCAATATAGGAAGTCATCAAATGCCGTGCAGACTTTAATAAATCCGACCATTGTAAAGCCACAGTATTTGGGAAGATTCTCCGAAGATCTAGTTTGAAGTGTCAGGAAAACAGTACAGAGGTGTCCTCTTCGTTCTCTTCTCCATCATTTGTTGCATGGACCGGCCACATTCGGACGCTGATAGGCTTGGACCTCGTCCAAAATTCTGCAGGCGGACTTCACATATCACACACATAGCAAGATGGCCAACCACCGACCTCAAACAGTCACAACGTGAAAGCACACTGGTTTTTGTCTGATCCCTCTATAGTGTGGTACATACATAATGCTCACACCCATGGCACTTGCTTTGTCACAACTTTTCTAGCATGAGCCAGGATCGAACCCGGCCACGGCGGTCGAATTTCGATGACGGCTGCTGGCCTAGCGCGAGCGCTCCGTCCCACACCACTGCCGTCTTCTTCGTCTTCGTAACAGGACCCGGGTCCTCCGAGTGATCGTCCCGATCGATTGCTTGAATTCTGAATGGTGAGGTGGCGATGACCATGATCAGAAATGATAGGAAAGGGTGAAAGGCTTGCCACTAAAATGAACGAGATGATCTGATGAACAGTTGTCCCTGGAGCTTCAGGCCCAGCGGTCGGTCGCCCACAGCCGAAGGTCAAGGTTTAAGGACTTGCCGGACAGCTTGGGCGGGGGTGCCATCTTGGTTGAGGTCGTCATTGGGTCATACTGCGTCTGGTCCTGGTCGTCGTGTCTTGTGGTCGGGGCTGGGGTGGGGGAAAGCAGCTGGTCGGTTCTGGTCGGGTCTTGCTGTGGTTGAGCCGGCGGCGGAGTCGAGGTCCCCTCGGCCAACGACGAAAGCGAGCAGAAGGCGGCGATGCTCCAGGGACCAGGATGGCCATGAGGAACCCGCACCTCACACCAATTGTTACGAGGTGGCAAGCCTAGGAAAAGGACGACATGATGAGAGATGATAACATGATTTAATGGCTGCGGGCCTAGCACGAGCGCTCCGTCCCGCGCCACTGCCCTCTTCTTAGTCTTCATAACAATACGAATTTATTTATGGCCATGCGACACCACTCTGTGCTTTCAGTGCATACTGCATGATTAAAGGTGCCTTTCTAGTTTGTCTTGAAGCAATTGAGTATCTGGTAAGAATGTCACGTTGCTCACTGAACCTTTGTAAAATGAGTCTAACGTAAGTGCTTATTTTCAGAACTTCTGCTATTTGCACTGGCATACTCTGCATGTTGATAACCATGTTTTCGTAAGGGTGCGCTGTTCATAGAGCAGTGGGTTTAATTAACTTACGGTTGCTCTGGGTGCAGAAATAAAAATTATTACTTGAGAACAATGGGTCCTTGGAGCATATTGCATTTGTAGCAGCAATCAGAAGGTCTAGATGAAATAATTGTCCTTGAGTCAAGTATTTTTACTAAGCTTATAACCTTGCTTCAAGCTAGGAGTATGTACTGTTATACCAGCTTAATGAGGCACAGTGCAAAGGAACCGACTGATTAGCTGCAAGAGCTAAATTCACGTAAACTAAGAAATTTGCTGCAAATACCAACCTTTGGATGAAAAGGTCTGCTGAAATTACAGCACATGATGCGAATGGCTTTGGTGACCTTGCAGAAGGTAGCCTCAAGCTTTCTGGATGGCGAGAGGACAGTCGAGTCCTTCCTGGAGGAGTTTGTTGAGGTGCGCAAGCTCGCTCACCTGCGGCGCATCAAGGCAGAAAAAATGACTGAGCTGCTGACACGCCGGCTTCCAAGGCCGATGGGCGGCGCGCCAAGCCGGCCTGCACCCCCTGCCCCTGCGTATCCTCTACCTCCCGTCGGTGGACCCATGCCTCCTTACCCTACCACACACTATCCCATGCCAATGCCGTTCATGTGAGCCTTTGCGTGTTTCTGTGTGTGTGTGTCCTAGGTCCGAGCCTTTGGACGGGCTAAGCTGCTTGTGAAATGCACCCTGAAACTTTCCAACGAATGCTAACTGGTGAAAATGGCCAGTTGCAACCAGTCCATAGTTCTGCGCTCGATCGTGGAAGAAGCCGCCTGCATGTGCAAGCCGTGTTCTGGAGCTTGTACCTGCAGCGGTCCACGAACGGGTCCTCTGTGTACAATTTTAGCCTGAGCTCCTTCCTCTCTAATGCAAGCCCATGTTGGGCTAACACAAAATGTTGGAGTGTGTGAGCCTCAGCTTTAGCCATTGCGTCTGATTCTTGTGTTCCCTATGCAGCAAGGGAGGTTGGCAAGGCTGATTGATGCTCTCTCGCATCTTTGCCGTTAGTCCAATTTTACCAGGAGGTGGTTAACATATTTCAATCGTCAGCAGTCCTGTGCCACTCTGGCACAAACTAAGCAGAGTACATGGCTTTTCATCTGCCTGTACTGAGTAGTTTGAGTGCACCACCCTTTCCTGTTTGTGAATACAGTTTCCGGGTGACTTTCAGTCGTATACAAGGTGAAGAAGATGCAGCAGCGTTTGATCAACTGATTGACAGCTCTAGGTTGACTTCAAGACAGCGAACATTGGCTGCACTCTGCAGTCGGCATTACTGGTTCTTGGCACCAGGTTTTGATGCATGGTTCCTGCGACTGAGGTGTGACAGGCAGGTCTCTTTTTTTTTTTTTGCCTCTTTGCCACTTGATGCTCTTCAAATGCATTGAGGCACTCGTAGTAGGCATCTTGAATTCAAAAGTCAACGTTGTGCTTGTCTGCCAAACATACTACAGCAGTTTCTGGTGAGTGCGACTTTCTACTGTTATTTTATATGTTAAATGGCAGTACAAAGTGGCTGTACCCGAAATTGAAATATGTTTTATCTGTGCTGCCTGTTATGCTTCAAACGTGTCATACTTGGTTTTTGTTAGACAGTAATTTAAGCTCAGAGCAAGTCGTATGGGGTCTGCAGTGTTTAAGTCGCCATTTGCCGTTTTCTTTTATAATCTCGCGTCTTGTCTGTAATTGTCTTTTGTGAATGGGAGAAATCTGATCGCCGTAAGCTGGGAAAACCAGACTACATAAGTTGTGTTAGGGGAAGCCAGTGTCGATAACCCTTTTGTAGCTCACGTGCTAAATGATTAAATTTACAGAATTCACCATATTTCTGGCACGGTGTATGCAGTGTACTTGAGTGTAGCGGATGTTCTCCATGCATATTGCATTCATTTGTAATGTGTAGTCATCTGCATTACACAGAATGCAACTCAAGTTTACATGCTACAGTTTTGCCTGCTACAAGTTTGCCTGCATGTACACTATATCAGGAGCACATTTTTTTTTTCTTGAGAGTTACGGGCGCATGCACTGATCATGTCATCTCGCCAAATTACAATACTGGCAACCGGAAGTTGTGCACTTCATTAGTAAACTTTTTTGTTCCTTTTCACGCACTTATAACTGCATGAACTGACACTGCTGAATCTGGGGTTCTTGCAACTTAAAGGTTTAGAATTTTTGCAAATGGTTGCACACAATTGATGTCTGTGACAAGCAGAACTTTTTGAGCATTGTGCAGCGTGTACATGAATACAGAGACCTTCGCCTGTTATTTTGTGCTCTGTGAACGCAGACCAGGGGCAAAGTCCTTTAGATGATTTTTGTACTATCGTGCGTTATGCAGTGAGTGAACTATATACTTGCTTGTGGATGCGATGTTGCATTTTTTTTATTTTAGTTGCCTCATTTGAAGCGACTTCAGCTGTAGCTTTTGATGTTTACTGCTGTGCTGTGGCCAACTTGTTAATTAAGGACATGTTCTCCTTTCTTCATCTGAAAATGGCTTGATATGCAGGTTAAAATACGTAAAGTGAAGTTCTGTGGTCACTTGGTTCATGTTCCTGCATTGTGTGACACCCCCAGAACACTGCAGTACACTAAAGTGTTGAAATTGCCTGTTTTTTATTGTTCAATGTATTGTATGAGCTTCCAAATGAAGACAGAAAGATGAAGGGGGGGGGGGGGGGGGGGGGGGGGGGCACGCATTGTCTTGCATTTGTGTTTTTCTTCACATATGTCCTTGGTAAAGAATCTTGAGCACTTTTATGGCTCCTTACTAATTTGCCTTGGAGAGTGGTGTTCGTAAGCCCGTCTCCAGTCACGTGGTCTGTTTACTTTTCATTTGCATGAAATGAATAAAAGGAGTGCCATTTTACCACTGCGCTAATGCTGCATCATCCTGATCTATGAACCCTCTGCGATAGTGCAGCGGCTAACACAAGCGTTTGCGGGACGGCAGGCTGGAAACGCTGATTGGTCAAAAAAATATGACGTCATACGCGTGACGTCATAGGTCACGTGATATTTAATGACGTCATGTCCGGTTGGGGACAGGCATGTTTTCCCTAGATTTTCCCCCGCCACCGCTCGTCAGCGGACGGGGCTGCTCGCGAGGAGCCGAGAGGCGAGGAGGCAGCGTGCACTGCAGCGTTGCCTCCTCGGCGTGTCCCCGTCATGTCTTTCGACCCGCCGCGGTGGCTCAGTGGCTATGGCGCTCGGCCGCTGATCCGAAAGACGCGGGTTCGATCCCGGTCGGGGTGGTCGAATTTCGATGGAGGCTAAATTCTAGAGGCCCGTGTACTGTGCGATGTCAGTGCACGTTAAAGAACCCCAGGTGGTCGAAATTTCCGAACCCCTTTCACTACGGCGTCCCTCATAGCCTGACTCGTTTTGCGACGTTAAAACCCCAATAAACCATAAACCCATGTTCTTCAGTGCGCGCGCGAGATTAAAAAGCGCACCTGTCGCGCTGCGCTGTCACACTGCATGCCTGCTTCCGTGCATTTCTTGCGGACTCCTTTCAGTCATACTTAGCTATACTTTGACCAAAAGGCTTCTTAAACAGTTATTTCAAGTTTTATTGCTATGTATAAAGAATATGTTTGTAGCAGGTGCGTGAGCCCGAACAAAAGAAAACTGTTTTTATTCCCCTTCAGTATTCCTGCTTATCGAGACTTAAGTATTTATATGTTGCAGTACATCTTTTTTCAGGCATCACAACTGATGTTTCGATGTGTTTGGTAATTGACTTCATTGTAGCTTCATACTTGCACCATTTAAACTCTGCACATAGCTCTTTTTTCACAAAAGGAAATGTGATTAGGTTTCTGAATAGAGCTGTGCACGGGCCGCAATTTCGAACCCGCGCCCGGCCCGGGACTTAACCTACCGACAGGAAGCCCGGCCCGACACTGAAGGACCCTGAGCACGCTCGTGCTCGGCCCTACCTGCAAAGCGGCGACGACACAAAAAGAGAATTTGAGGAAAATGAGTTTATTTCAATGACATTCAAATTTTGACCTCGCATTCCAGATCACAGTTTGGGATTATACACAAGACACAACGCATAAAGGTATAGATTTATCACTCTAAATATGCAAGTTGTTCATTGATGATGGCTTGATCGAAACAAGAGCGGCGCTCTTTCATTACGAATCCTGCGGCGCTGAAATTTTTCTCGCTGCTTGAATTGGTGGCCGCAACGGCTAATACTTCCATAGCAAGAGAAACGCTTGAAGTATGAAGGGGAATGACAGACGTGGTGTCGTAAGCCATGGATGGCGTGCCACAACAGGAAGACTTTTTGACTTGTTAGAGGATAAGCGAGCAAATAAGCGACAGGGCGGCGCTATACTGCGAATGCCGATGTGGCCGCGACGTCCCTGCTTGTACTATTCACGGGAAGGCACGGTGCTGTGTTCACTTTGCTGACAAGCGATTACGGCGAAACGCAGCACTGCGCCAGAATAGTACAAGCTGAGCCGTAGTGGAGGCGCCAGTGACATTCTTCTAATGCCTTTCATGTGGTGCCCCCCCCCCCCCCCCCCCCCTCCTTCGCTCTCGCCCGCGACTATTGTCCGTCTCCCCGGCCGGAACCTGCCGGGTAGGCGGACAAGAGAGAAGGCTGCCGGCTCTGCGGTGCGCTGCGAGTGGCGAGTGGAAGAATTTAACCTTTTCCCGATGTGCTGCTGCAGCGCTACTCCGTGACCCCGCGACCTCGCGTGCGCCGTACGCAGCCCTGCCTCCGCTTCCCAGAACCATCCTTTCTTCTTACAAGGCGCCCAAAACTGGTTGCTTTGCCCCAACGTTGGTACTTGCTAGAACGAAAAATGCGTTTCTAGCCCCAGCTAGCTTTTTTTTTTTAGCGTTTGTACTATCCTCCCGTCCTTGTACATGCCCTCCTGGATGGTCTAGACACAAATCACTTCCTGCTGTGCATGCAAGACGCCCAGCGCACCACAGCCATATTCGCACTTCCACATATATGATACATGCTTTGCCCAACTTAGAGCCTTGGGCGTTTGGTTGTGAGTAACACCGTATGGCGCGTAATGCATTCCCATCAGGCAGAATTAAAATATGAGAAAATTCATCGCAAGATATATTTCCTTGTATTCTCCAAGTAAATTACTTCTATACTAACTCCTCCCTTCTGAAGTGACCAAAAGATAAAACAACTCAGCGTGTAAAAAAGGTGAATGCAAAAATACACTACTTTTGTGCAAAATTCACAGGAAGTGCACTTAAATTGCCACAAGTGCATGGCCAATTAAGGAAAAAAAAAACAAGGGCAAAGGACGGAGACGCACAACAGGAACACAGGACGACGCTGTGTTCTGTGTTCCTGTATTCTGTGTTCCGAGTTCTGTGTCCCCGTCTTTTGCGCTGGTTTTCTTTCTACAATCGTGAACCAATTAACTCGCCCAGCTCTCCACTCTACTGGACCAATAAGGCATCAAGCTTCACAGTGCATTAGTGTTATATCTTACGCTACATATTTTCGAATTGTTTTTGCTCGGCATACACGTCTTTCATTTGCTTAGGAAGAAAGCAGCGCAGTCAAGAAAGTTACTCCCTCCTGCCAGCGAAAATTAAAAAAATGCGGGTTTTTCAGCGCCAGTATAAAATCTTTGCATGCTGACGGCATGTTGAAATTTTCGTTAATGCACCGTAATAATTATCTCATGAAGCCCCAGCTCTTGTGGCCCAGGACGAAGAGTACGATGATTTATGGCAATATTTGAGGTGCATTTATGAGCCAAGTTCTTATTGCTCTAAAGGCCGCCGCGGTGGCTCAGTGGCTATGGTGCTCGGCTGCTGGCCCGAAAGACGCGGGTTCGATCCCGGTCGCGGCGGCTGAATTTCTTTGGAGGAGAAATTCGAGGCCCGTGTACTGTGCGATGTCAGTGCACGTTAAAGAACCCCAGGTGGTCGAAATTTCCGGAGCCCTCCACTACGGCGTCTCTCATAGCCTTAGTCGCTTTGGGACGTTAAGCCCCATAAACCAAACCAACCAAACCTTATTGCTCTAACGTTCTCCTAAGCAAATAAAACTGAAAATTGTGATAATTTTGATAATGCTTTATGGAGCTAACACTACCAGGACGTGGTAAATAAACAAAATATAAATTCTTTGATAAAGGCCTGTACGCTGCACTTGTGCTGCTCATTTATTTCATGCTGTCCATTTTCTCAGTGCAGTGTCTTCTTTGATATGCATATTTCTGGCTCATTACATACTTTGCTTCGGTTCACAATTCTTCTTTTAGCTATATTTCATCCACTTTCCTGCCATAATCTCTATTCAAACGTAATTTGTGTAATTTTGCTTTGTCCGGGCTCCTGCAATGTTCTAGTATATATGAATGATGTGAAGACCTGTTTCAAGCTGTTGCACTATAATTCAGTCTAACCTCCTCGATCACGATCACCTAAGCCTTTCCTTATCTGTTGCCATACTTTTTTATGGAAACACTTAAAAACAAAGCACCATGATCTATTTCAGTATTGTTTTATTTGCCGATCTAATTTTTTCGAAGATAACATGGGATACCAACTCCCCTTTAATGTCCCCGTTCTCGTCTCGAAGTCGCGAATTTTTAGATGTGCGCTCAGTATTCTTGTTAGTGCATTTGTGCTCACAAGGGACTATAACAGCCAACGCGGCTAATACGCTAGATTTAATCCTGACAAATCGATCTGACATAGTCTCACCTATTACATACCTGCCAGGCATCAGCGACCACTTGCTAATGCACTATGACATTAATCTAGCCACTCCGAACACTAACAAAAAGAAAAAAATAATAATACGAGACTACAATGGAGCAAATTTTCAGGCGATAAATAATGAAATATTTTTTTTTATCGATGCTTTCCCATAGCTTTGGTGTCCGCAGCATTCAAACCAACTGGAGCATGTTCACAGCTATAATCACCCAACTCACAGAACAATACACTCCTGAACGCACTGCTACCACCCACTCAATAGCTCCCTAGTGTAATAATCACATTAAACGTTTATCTAACAAAAAGAAAGCCTCTACCGCATCGCAAAGTTCTCGCCAACTAGTGAGCGATCGGACTTCGTATTCAGCGGCTTCCAACATGTATGTTCAGGCGCTCAAAAGCGCTAAAAGCACTTCCACTCACATGTAACCACCAATGTCAAAAATTCTGGCGGGTCATTAATCCTTCCACCGACGATAGTTTTGCGTTATCTGACCCGTTAGGCGACCTCATCCCTTCCGACGTTCGCGTCACGATTCTTAACCGCGTAATCACTGACAACTTTACACCCATATCTGATGTATACATATGCCTACAACTCACCACTTCAACTATGTTTTCATGCCACCTATAACTGTTGCTCCTACTGGTGTGAATAAGCTTATTGATGGACTCAGTGTTCATTCCGCTCCGGGTTATGACTGCGTTACTTAAAAAGCACTGCAGCTTATTCGCCCATTATACTAACCAAACTTTTCCAGCATTGACCAGTCAACGCTGCTACTGAGTGGAAGATCGGAAAGGTGGTTACAGTCTACAAATCCGGCAGCAAAACATCCCCTATTAATTATCGTCCCATATCCCTTACCAATACTTGACCCAAAATGTTCAAACATATAATATTCACCAACCTTGTTAACTTCCTTTCATTGAACAACTTTTTATGTCAGCGCAACATTGTTTTCGAAAACTTTACTCTTGCGAAACACAGTTAATATAGTTTACACATGCATTGCACTGTATTCTAGACCTATCATCACTAACTGGCTGTATATTTCTGAATTTTTCAAAGGCTTTCGACGATGTATGTCACAACCTTTTGGCTCACAAACTAAAACATCTTAATATTGACTGTAACTTATTGAAATGGATTGAATGTCTACTTAATCGCTCACAATTAGTTATTGCTTACGGTTATAACACCTGTTTTACAGAGGTGTCTTCCGGAGTTCCACAAGGTTCAGTTCTTGGACCCTAGCTACTGTTCCTGATCTAACATTAATGATCCCCGCTCTCTTATGGATTCTCATATTCACCTATTCGCTGATGTTTGCGTCATTTTTAGAGAAATAACCAACACTAACAACCTTACATTACTTCAGTCAGTGGCGGTCACAGAGAGTGGTTTTAGGGGGAGCGGACAGACTGCTGTATATAAAAAAAGAAAAAATAGAAACAACGATTTTTCATTTTATTTGCACAAAATTTTTTTTGCGCTTTGTTATTGAAAAATAAATGGCGAAAGGTATAGACGTTATACCATTACTCAATCTTTGAATGTTAACGTTTACGCGAGATATATTCATTTCGATACCAGGGGAAACGAATCGACGTCTGAGATAATTGCCACGACATGTCCACTAAGGTCAAAGCACCTGCCCGGACATTTCACCAGTGGGGTTAGCGGCCTTCATTTATCAGTTCTGGGAAGTGGCTTAATTTGTTCTGCCCTCAGTCCCCAAGGCGGCTGGTCGGCGCTCCTTGTCAAGCCAGAAAGGGATGGTCCCCTCGCTTGCGTCGCTGTGTCCCTGGTGGGATAAAGACATGAATGGGTGGCTCCCCCCCCCCCCTCCCGCCGACGAGGTTGTTGGCCACCGCAACCGCAGGTAAATGGCACCGCCGTCGCCGCCGCGCCGGCGGCATGGCAAGACAACGGTGGCGGGAACTTGATTACTTTTGTATTTTGTAAATAGTGTACAAAGCTCTCCCCTGTCCTTTCTTGCTGTCGCTCCCCTCTATACTTCTCCTTACTATCCTCTCCCTTTCCCTGTCGTTTCCGCCGGCTGCAGCTCGGGTGCTTAAGATATTAGATAGCAATTGCCGCAGCCGTCAACACTCTTTTGCTTCCTTTTTTTTTTAAATAAACCACTACCACCAAGGCAGGAACACGATACCTATCAACGTGTAGAACGTGGAATTGTGTGAAATAAGACAGCCGCTAACAAGGTGAACGTACAAAGCAGGGGACTACTTGACGAGACCGCCACTGACTTCAGTGCGAAGAATGGTGAATGCAGCTATATATGAACAAATGCAAAGTCATGCGTGTATCTAGAAAAACTTCCGTCCCACCTCACTACTACATCGATAACATTTCGTTGGAATCAGCCTCATCATATAAGTGCATCGGCGTCCACATTACTTATTATCTTAACTGGTCTCTTCATACCGAGAACATAATTGAAAATGCTAATCGCATGCTTTGCTACTTACGTCGCAACTTCTTTAACGTTCCTTCCAATTTGAAACTACTGCTTTATCAAACACTAATACGATAAAAACTCGAGCATGCAACACGTGTATGGCACCCTGCTCATGACTTCATTAATGATCTTGAGCTGGTGCAAAATAACTCTGTGCGTTTAATCCTTGTTAACTGCAACCGCACAGCTATGAAGTCTAATATCTGCCTCCCATAACTGACATCGCGTAGAAAAGTGTTTCGTATCACCCTGTTCCACAAGCTGTACCATCATCCCGCTCTTCGTGATCACCTCATCCCCCGTACAATTTCTGTATCCCGCCGCATTGATCATGATCACAAAGTTGGAAGTATGTCATGCAACAGAAAATGCTGCTCGCAGTCATTCCTGCCGCGAACCTCATGCGACTGGAACCACCTTACCGCAGAAGTTGCCGGCACTGAAAATTACGAGCAGTTCCGCGTAGCACTAGCTAACATTGTATATTCAGGCGCTGTTTAATGTTCATGTAATCAACTGTATTTTTCTCTCAGTTTTAGTATATTTACCATTCCCCCTGTGTAATGCCACTAGCCCGTTGTGCTCTAAGCGGTGCGGGCCGGGCTCTATTATTTTACTTTCCTTTTAGACTAGCCCACCCTAACATCTGTGTAATGCCACTGGCCTTGAGGGGTAAATAAATAAATAAACAAACAGAGTAATATGCAAGCCTCTCACACAACATTCACTAATATTTCTTTCTTTCTGTAATAACAATTTGTAGACAGCCTAAAGGCTCATATTTCACTGACGTGAAGGTTCATTTTTCAGTCACAGTTCCATACTGTAGAGCGCAGGATAGCGCTTGTGCTGCATAGTTATTCTTCTGTGTGTGTCATTGTAGGCGCTATTGTTTGTTTTCTCAAGTACTATGCACCGTGTATCCCAAACTGAAGTTCTTCTAAATCTTCTTTGATATTAGCAGTTGCAAATTCAAGCCTTCTGCAGGATTTGAAGGAGGCCCAAGGAGACGAGGACTAATTTTATGCATATGCAAATGTAAACAGCTAATCTATCTGTACTATTGTAACTTGCATTCTCTTTTTTGCTTTATGTGCTGTTCTTATATTTCGTGCCATAATGCTGAATGTCGTGATTTTTGTATGTATTATAGTGTAAATTGATACTGTATGTCTGCTGTCAAAGTGTTTTCTTTTTCTTTACTGCAATGCGCGATTGTAATGTTTATCTCTTATATTGTTTGGTGTACTTTCCATGTTCTTTTAAAGTACCAACTTGTTTTTCCTACGTTCAAATCTGTCATCTAATGGTCCCCTGGGCCTTGTCAAGCTGTGTGCACAGCTTTTAGCCCAGGGTGACCAGCCAGATTTTTCTGGTAAATAAAGTGCATTGACTGATTTATTAATTCATTGATATGCAACTTACAAATGATTGGAAATGAGGGGAACATGTGCACAGGGCGGAAAGCGCGTGGTCTGCCAGGAAACACTGAGGTGGCCCCGAGAAGGGCCTTTAGTAAGGACGACATCCGTTTTGTGCCTCTTCACTAAGCAGCGACGACACGGCGTGCGCAGTCCTCGTTTTGCACGAGCTGTCGAAGCAATCCTTGGTAAAAAAAAACACGAGGGAACAAAGTCGCGCTGTGTATACAGATGCGATCGCCTCGTGGTTCCATTCACGGCGAACAACCATCCGGCAAGCCTGGCTCTTTCGACGGATTCAGGAAACGACTGAAAAGAACAAAAGTAAGGAGCGAAGAAAGGTGCACTGCTTACAGGTTAGAACACAAAAACAAAGCTAGGCGCTGCACTCGGTTAACCCATTCAACGAGGCGTGGCGTGAGCTTTAAATCCGATTTCGACAAGGCGTGAGAAGTCGCTAAAGAAGCAAAGGCACACTGCACTGAATGAATGATATAGATAGACTAAGCGCAAGTCATAACTTCTCTAAAGCCACACTGCACTCGTTTAACCCTGCAACGAGGCCTAGCGCGGGTTCTGATGTCTGGCGCCGATTTCGACAAAGAGAGGGAACACGGCCGCGAGATTGATGCCCGCAATCTTCCAGGAAGCAATGAAGCGGCCCTGAAAAGGGCCGTTTGGAGCAGCTCTTCAACGTCAACCTACAGCGGCGTGGCGGCGAGCAGTAGGCCCAGCGTCCGCGGCGAACAATGACATCGGCTTCCGAGAAGCATATCCAGGGAACGACGCTGCAAAAAAAAAAAAAAAGTTTCGTTACAAGCACCGCAATTTGGTGAGTCCTCAATGCACGAGAAAACTTGCGACAATGTAGTTCAGTCCTTACCTCAGGGTTGAGAATGCGCACCCCCGACAAGCGCGTCAGCGTAGCTGTCAAACGGCGGTCCTCAAAGCGCGCCTGATGCGGATCCTTGTAGTGCCGCGGCAAAAACTTTAAATACGAGCACGACACTAGCCACGTGCTCCTGGGGAAACGGCGAAAGCCGCAAGCAAAAACTGCACAGAAATTTCAGCTGGCTGTCGCCGCCGAGCGCACCACGCACGAACGCCATAGCTGCACACGCCTCGAAACGAGCGCGCCGAGGATCACGAAACGAATGCGGCATGCCCGCTCACCACGCACGCGCGGCGCGGCGGGTGCACCTAGCGATTCCCCAGGCGCTCTAGGGAGAGGTCGAGAAAGGCGCGCTGACGCCACGTCCGGTTGAGAACGAGGGCGAAGTCAAAAAACGTCACGGAGAAGCGCATCCCATCGACCAATCAGCGTTTCCAGCCTGCCGTCCCGCAAACGCTTCTCGGCTAACTCCTTCTGCTGCCAAGTACACGGCCATGGGATCGAGTCCCGGCTAAAGCGGCCTTATTTTGACGGGTGAAATGCAACAACACGTGTGGTGTGTGCATTGGTAGTGTGTGTTAAAGAACCCCAAGTGGTTGAAATTAAACTGGAGCTCTCTGCTATGGCGTCTCCACAGCCCTTATGCATCTTTTTGGGACATCACATCGCACGTGCCTTATCATGCCATTTTGACCTGTCAACACTGTACAGGTATACAAAACAGTGTTTGTTCTGTGGTATAATTGGACGCTTGGCACACTTCCTCACTGCTAGTTTGCCTTCAGGTGAGAGGCAAGGTTAAAAAAATTATGACAGTCTTCTGCTGCTCTCAGTCATGGCTAACTTCAGTGTGTTCTCCAGTTCACTAGAGCTTTGCAGTTGTCATCCATGCTCATTATTGTGTATCCTGTGATTGCAGGGTTATGAAAATGTTGGATGGATGGCCAGCCTTTAGCATTTTAATAATTTTATTTATTGAAAGCTAGTTGTGTAATTAAAACCTAAAGTGAGCCACCGCGGTGGCTAAGTGGTTATGGTGCGGCAGCCCGAAAGAGGCGCGTTCGATCTAGGCCGCGACGGTGGTGAAACTTTATTAATGCAAGAGCAATATATGGCTCTGTCGCGTCAGAAAAAAGCGCCCGCAATTTTGTCCGCACGATTACGTCGTTCTCTGAAGATAAATGTGTGAAAGTGTGATTGTGACAGATAGCGTGCGATTTAAATGTTGCAGTGGGAAAACTTTGGTTGATGAGGTAAACGCTAAAAAATACTCGTAGGCGTCAAAATAACCATAGACGTCGATATAGTACAAGGACGTCGAAATAGCATGTGGGCGTTTTGCTTTCGCATTGCTTCGATGCGAGTCGCCGCGGTGAACTCTACAAAGTTTTTGGCCAGAGAATTCGAGGCCCGCAGGCATCCTGGGTCTCCGCACGACCCTACTCACGGTGTAAAGTTAACGAATTGATGGAGGCGAACTTCTAAAGACCCGTGTACTGTGCGATGTCAGTGCACGTTAAAGAACTCCAGGTGGTCGTAATTTCCGGAGCCCTTCGCCACGGCGTCCCTCATAGCCCGAGTTGCTTGGGACGTTAAACCCCCATAAACCATAAGACCTTAAGCGATTTCTGCACTCCTCGTAACGTTAAAACTATACAGACAGCAAATCAGTATCTGTTATCAAGAACGTACAATTACTGTAAAAACAGCGCGAGAGCAACACGTTAGCGTAAGGGTAACCACGTTGCACTCCGGCGAGCGCGAGGGTTTGACGATGGTATGGTTTGAATACCGGGTCTAAAGGAACGTCGCAGGGGAACGTTTATATCGTGGTTCAAAACTGTTGAATGCACTGTGGATTCTTTTTTCAAGCAAATATGACTAAAACATAATTTACTTCGCCAACGGATTAAGTAGATACCTTTCGGAAGGCCCTTCCAGTTGGGGGTGTAGCTCAGTGGTAGAGCGTTCGCTTTGCATGTGGAAGGCCCCGGGTTCGATCCCCGGCACCTCCACTACTTTTTTTTTTTTACTTTGTCATCTTATATTTCTTTGCATTTCGATGCCAGCAGTACTTGGACATACCAGGTTCTAGGTAATGATGGCGTAAAGGGTGACGGACACTTGCAAACGTTTCGGCTTGTTTTATGTCATAGCGATCGAACCGGCAATGATTGCAAGCATTCTTTCCTTCTTCCGTGTTTGCAAGCATATGATTCGCCATGGTTAGCAAACCTGGCGAAAACGGCGGATGTGACGGCACGTTTGCCCAGCTTATGCTTGCCATCCCGTGCTGCGTTAGCTGCTGTTTTATCTTCACTCTTCCTCGAGCTCCTTCGTTTTCAGCGTTCCCTTACACACTTACGGAATGCCTAGGCGTTGTTGCGCACAAGGGTGCGGAAACAGTATCATCGGGAGGGATACGCCTTGCCACAGTTTTCCAAAAGACGAGAAACTTCGCAGAATATGGATTCGCGCAGCGGAACCGTCGCGGCCGCAGTGGGTGGCGTCGCCGAACGCCTTCCTTTGCGTGGACTACTTTGTGGACAGTGATTATGAAACCAGCCCGGCGTTGCTGAGAAGCTTAGGGATGTCGATGAAAGGGCTGCGTCTGGAGCCCGGCGTTGCGCCTTCTGTTTTTGCAAGAAAACACAAACAGGAATAGGTTAGAGGCGCTTTTGCGAAGAGGAGACGGAGAGAGGTTCGTGCGTTTCAATATATTTCTTACACCGTGGTTTCTGTGCGGATCTGGTACGGACAGGAGATCGGCGCGCTGGAAGACATCGGCGTTTCTCGGTTTTCAATGCGCCGGTCTCCGTTTTACAGCGAGGCTACTGTTTACTGCAGATTGTTACAGGCTGATTTAAGAAGTTCACGGGTTCGAGCCATATGCTTCGCGAATCGAAATGCTTGATTTCTTTCGAGTACGCGTCGACCTTCGTGTGATGTCACGTGGGTTGTCGCGTGAGCGAGCTCGCTCTGCCGTAGCCACGCCACAGTATTTGCGCTGGAGTTAGTGAAATTTGCGCCTGCTGCGTGCTCACTCTGTAGGGTTTTTTTCCTTTGCTCGAGAAAAGGTATATCCCTTCCGCTGTTTCTGCATACTGTCAGGTTTTCATTCTTTTGTTAGAAATTCGAACAGCTGAAGGAGCTGGAGGTGTGTGGATGTCATCTGTCAGAACTGCTCAGATAAGCTCAAAACTGTATGGCTCAAAGCTGCAGTAAGCTGCAGAGCGCTTCCGGTAGCTAATTGGCTAAATGGAAATGCATAGGCGGCGCCTCTGTCTGTTTTCTTTTCCATTGAATTTCTTGTTTAGAAACTCTGTTCTTTTCATCATCTGCTAACATGCTTGCGAAAGTTAGCTTTGTTTTGCGCAAAAAAGAATTTGCGTTTAACTGCTTATTCTAGGCGCAAAAGCTATACTGGTCTCTGCTTAATTTTTAATTTTTTTTTTTGTCAGAATGATCTCGATCGCGCAGGCCCGTGTACTGTGCGATGTCAGTGCGCGTTAAAAAACCACAAGTGGACGAAATTTCCGGAGCCCTCCACTACGGCGCCCCTCATAGCCTGAGTCGCTTTGGGACGTTAAACCCCCTTAAAACCAAACCAGAATGGCCTCGATTATTTCCAAATCCTGTGTCAATGCAACAGGCAAAACTATGACGGCGACAGATGGACGAGTTCATACATGAGGTTACAGGCTGTTAATGATACAAACGAGTTGCACAGCTGTGTGGGCTGCATCGCGCATAAAAAAAAAAAAAACGAAAAGAAGGTTGAACAGCGGCACAAGAAGCTTACTTCCCAGCTCGTAGGCAGCGCCTCCGTCTGCTAACCTCCAGAAAGCGGCTTTAGGTCACACCTGAATTGCCCGAATTTTGATTCGGAGTTTCGTAACTCGAATGATCATACAGCTGTAAGAGCACTTGGCACTAACACAAAGCCGGTGTACTGGGTGTACCGTACTCCTCTCCATGGGGAGGCCAGGGAGGCCGCGGAAAGTGCGCACACCATCCGAAGAGAGAGCGTTGAAGGCGCAGCGCGCCGCCGCAGCTCGCGAGCGGCGTCGTACCCAGAGTGAAGAGAAGCGAGAGGCTGAACGTGAAGCGAGGAGACGAAGGCGAGAGGACCCAGCTGTGAGACAACGCGAAGCGGATGCCATCAGACGAAGGCGAGCAGACCCAGAATGGAAAAAGCGCGCAGCGGAGGCACAAAAACGGAGACGCGAGGACGTAGAGATACGGTTACGCGAAGCAGAGGCGAAGAGACTTCGTCGGTTCCATATGTGCCTGGGTGATGTGAGTGCGCGTCGTTTGCAGCTTCCTGTTAACGACGCAGAGTCCGTGGAAGTGTTTCTCAACCCGTTCGATATTGCCTGCGACGTGCGCGATAAGAAGTGGACAGAGTCCGACGCACCCTCATGCGCGCAGGATGACGAGCTTTCGGGCAGCGAATCCTCGGGTGAATCGGAAAACGTTGAGGTGTGTGCTGAATCTTGAAAACAATTGTCAGTGTGAAAACAATTGTCAGTGTGTTGTATGTGTTCTCGTCGAACAGAACCGAGAAACGCTCTGCCTTGTTGCGCGAGAATTGCACAGTTGTCACTGACATTTCACCTACCGAGGACACGCGGTGGTCGAACTTCGATAAGGCGAATTTTTTTCACTCCCACCTTCCTCCCTTCCCTTGCGGTGTGGTTCGGGTGTCCACCGAGATATGAGACAGTTACTGCGCCATTTCCTTTCCTCAAAAACCAATTTATTTTACTTATTTAAATTCTTGAGGCCTGTGTACTGTGCAATGTCAGTGCATGTTAAAGAACCCCAAGTGGTCAAAATTTCCGGAGCCCTCCACTACGGCATCCCTCCATAGCCCGAGTCGCCTTGGGACGTTAATGAACGAAACCTATTAACCAAACCTACCGAGGACAAAACAGGGGAAATGAAATTTTTCTTCTCAATTTCCCTTGACATGCATTGCCTTAATTACTGTTAGATTATATCGAGCCTTGCAAACCTTCGACGAACAGTGCTTTCTGCAGTTGCCTATTATCCGGATGCCACATAATATGTTCAGTATCTTTGGGATTTAGATTGTTGCTGAACTGCTGCTTCAAGAGAGCAAGCAGCATGTGGAGCTGCAAGCCACACCTCTTGTTGATTCAATGAAGAAAGTGCCACTGGAATGCAGAGACGCAAATCTTGGCGGTGCAAATACCAGCCAGATGGAAATTTGGAGTGGCACGGAAGGCATACTTGCTAAAAGGGCCGCATACTGAAGACAAGAAAAAAGCAGCACTCAGGACACACAATCGATCAACCAAACACTCTAAAAGTGTTCAAAGCGGTATGTTCAGGCTTCAGTTGATTATTCAAACATTAACCTGTGTTTGTGTTATTTTAGAACTACAGGGTCTGCTGCTGGACTTTCCTTTCTCATATTGTGTTGTTTCATTCACGCAGCTTTCCACAAAAAGCATGCACGTCAAACTGGGAACAGTGATGAAGTTGGAACAGGTCATCACTATGTGTGTCCACAATCAGTACACATTGGTCGTACAAAGACAGTTCATGCTGCAAGTCAAACAGAAAATAAGGCACGATACCAGATAACTTCATCAGATAGAGCAGTGCAGGCAGCTGTGATCGAGCAAAGTATAGGCATGTAGCTCAGTGCAGTTCTATACTTCTTTTCTTATACACATACCACTTCACTGCAAATCTGTTATGTCATCATCAGTTGTGCTCACTGTTGGACAAAGGTCTCTCCCAATCTCTGCCATTTATTGTGCTTTTGCATTAGCTGTGGCGTCGTTACTGCAGTACCTAAGCTAGTCATTTGAGCCACCACCATGTTTTGTCCTCTTGGCATCTGCTATGTAACTCTAATGGACCATTAATTTGTCATTTCTGTGCATTAAATGCTCTGCCCATGTTCATATTAATTAAATTTGTGTCGTATAACCTGTACATGTGTACTATAAGTACATGCGGAATTCTTTCTGTTTCTTAGTGTGAGAGCTATCTTCCTTACAATTGTTTGCTGTGATGTCCTTAATCTCAAGTCCTTTTACTAGCTTCCAAGTTTCAGCACCACAAGTCAGAACTGGAGAAATACATTGACTGTGTGCTCAACTTTTTTCAAGCGCTGTTAATCATAATTTAGGCGGGAAAGGCAAAAGCTTTTTTTGTTCTACAAAGTTTGTTCTTGTGTTCTGCAAAACTTACAAATGCAACTACTTCCAGTGTCTTATTGCATACTGCAAATTATTTTTCCCTTGCTGAACTGTTCAGAATTACTGTGGCATTGTGTCTGCTGTTTACCAGAGGGTTAACTTGCATCAATCTTCTACAGGCATTTTTTTTTCTCATTTATCCCAGCATTTGAAAATTGTGTGCACTATCCTCCTTAGGAATGTAGACGGCTGGGAATACACAGTCTCAAGCATCTCCAGCTTTCAGAATCTGGTACCCATTCCTCTGAAATGGAATCAGTCATGGACATGGCAACAGGGGCAAAAGTTGGTCACATGCGCCACCAGATGCAGGAGGTCCCAGGTGTGTGCATAGGTCATTTGAAATAGCTCAGTTGATCAATGGCATAGACTTTCTTCACTTCAGGGATGATGGTCACCAAGCAGAGTATTCACAGAATGTATATCATAAAGTGCCTGTCATCAGTGCCGCCTGCAGCAGTGAAAACAGCATGCATGGGCACGCATTTTTCCCCTGAAGATGTCGATCAGCATAGTGACATAGTGAAACTGCTGCTTGCTTCCATTACAGTGTGCGATAGTTTTAATTTTGTTTTGAATCTTTCTCTTGCTCACTGGCCTTGTAGTTATTCTTTCATTCTGCTTTTTCTTATGAGTTGCAGTGCACTATTTTTATACATTTCCTGAGGCCTGTTTGAGGTCAAGGACAGCTTTACATTCTGGGTTGAGGCAAGATGCTGTACAAAATTTGTAATGGTGGTACACAACCAAGGTTGCCAGATGCCTTTGGGCCTGAATTAAGTGTAGAATATCATCTGAATCATGCCTGGATCAACCCTCAGTATTCCCATTGGGTCGCAGCCAAACATGGCTGTTGACAAAGCTATTGGAGACTCACTGCAAGTTGAACTGTGAATTGAACGCATGCTTAAGAACCCACATGTCAGTGAAACGTGCTTAGAGGAGTCCCCTGGTGTCGGATAAATTTTAAACAAGGTTCAAATACAGTTGCATTTTGATGGAAGCGAAATGTTAGAGACCCGTGCACTGTGCGATGCGTGTGCACGTCAATGAATTCCAGATGGTCGAAATTATCTCAGCCCTCCACTATGGTGTCTGGTGTCCCTCATAGCCTGAGCTGTTTTGGGACGTTAAACCCTCATAAAACATAAAACCTAAATGCAGTTTGTCCTTTCTTGATAGAGTGACTGCCTCAGTAAGACAGTGGGCTTAGGTTCGACCTGTGAGCCAGGACAAATTTTTTTCACCTACAAACATTTCAGGAAGCTTTATAGCTTTGCTTTGTAGGTGTGAACTTGCGGTCACCTGGGTGTTATTTGTGATTATTTACTTATTTTAAGCCTGCATGTTGCTGTTTCAGGTATGCAGCCTGCAATTCAGAGAAAGGTAGAAACAAATATCGAAGACTTCAATAACAGCCAACTCAAGACCCTAGAGAAATAATTTGCTCGTCGCTGGAGCTGTGTTCTCAAATGCAACAATTTTAGGTTTCATAGCCTTTTTAGGCTTCAGTAGGTATAGCATTTGGCTGCTCAGCATGAGTTCATGGGTTTGATCCCAGAGATTTCAAGCGTAATTAAGTGGAGGTGGACGGCAAAAGCGAAAAAAATGGAAAAAATGCCAAGCAATCAGAAGTTGATGGAAGGCTACTACGTGTAGCTTGGGACAAAGGAGCTCATTCATTTTGTCACTAGCATCATGCACTAGGTGCTAGTGGCAAAAATACTGGGCATACTCTCCGTTTGATGTTGCCCATAACAACATCCTACTTGTTGAAGCTGCGCAGAATGGTAGCATGCATGTGAGAAATGCATCGTTAGTTGAATGTGGAATGGCGTTCAGGAACTTGCTTGACTCCTCTTTGATCTCCTTGCAGCCAAATGAAACACCAGTACCAATGTGAAGATGGAAAACCTGGGAAGGTTATGTTATATATCTGAAGCAAATGGACTTATCATTGCCATCATGATCACAGACTGGATGGAGTTGACTGAAGAAGCCTATAAAGTGTCTTAGACCAGACCACTTTGTTAGCTGTGGTGGCTCACTGGTTATGGTGCTTGGCTGCTGACCCAAAAGACACAGGTTTGATCCCGGCCGCGGTGGTTGAATTTCGATGGAGGTGAAATTCTAGAGGCCCGTGTACTGTGCGATGTCAGTGCACGTTAAAGAAACGAAGGTGGTCGAAATTTCCGGAGCCCTCCACTATGGTGTCCCTCATAGCCCAAGTTGCTTTGGGACGTTAAGTCCCCATGACCCATAAACCATTTTGTTATGGCAGCAGTTGCTGTTCTGAAAGAGAGAAAAAGAAGTTCTAAAAGATATGATGACAGCTGCGATGCATGAGAGTGAAATGAAAGTTAGGCAGGAAAAACAGAACAGACCAACACTGTGAAACAGTGCATTTGCTGCAAAAGAGGGACACTGCTTCCACTGCTATGATTGTTGGCTTGTGTTAAATGAATCAGTTCCGATTTTTGATCCATCATGCAGCATAGCACACTGGTGTTGCTCCGGCTAATTTGTGTTTAGTACATTTGGCCCCTGCATACTGCTGCGAATCTTTGTAGTGTTTGTTCATTCTTCAAAGCTGCCAACACGCCGCTTTATCACTTTGTTATGCAAGAAGTGACCAGACTCCTCTAAGCTCCGCATCCAGGCGGAGCTGTTTCTATG
This sequence comes from Amblyomma mixtum, assembly GCF_055824585.1. Lineage (NCBI taxonomy): Eukaryota > Metazoa > Arthropoda > Arachnida > Ixodida > Ixodidae > Amblyomma > Amblyomma mixtum. The sequence goes on from NC_143013.1 coordinate 285,024,108, forward strand.
CTGTTCCAGAATGTTTTAGTAACTTTGCTCGCCTTATCTCGAAAGTTCGCTATCAACTTTAAATTCAGCACGGCCGAGAGCGGCCAGAATTCGGTTCGACGAACACCAAGCACGCTTGTTGCTACGCCACCGCAGACTCATTCAATTCTTTGCGGGTGCAAGTCAGCCCAAATAAAGAGTTTTGTTTAGAAGATCATTTACGCCATCTTCCTGCTCTCCGGACTGCAGTCACCACTATGTGACAATATTTCTGCACTGTACGTGGTGAAAAGCAGTCAGCTGCTGGTGAACTGAGAAATGTAAGCACATTGTGGCATGTACAGATTTCATAATGAGCTTTTTGGTATGCTGTGGCAAGTAAAGGCGTATCAGACCTACTCCCGCCAATAAGATCTTCATCTGTACATTGTCACCTTTCACAGTGACGATGACAGCCCGCATTCTCATGATATTCCTAATGAAGCCTACTAAGAAATACCTAGAAGGAGGAGTGGCTGTATTTGTCGCTCATAAATGTTGCAGCTGCTATTGCTATTGTGATTACCCACCATGGTAGCACGGTGGCTAAGGCTTTCTCCTGCGGAGCACAAGGCCATGGAATAGAATTCTGGCCACAGCGGCTGTAGGGTAGCGTGCTTGGCTCACGACCCAAAGGGCAGTGGCTTGAGTCCCAACTCGACCTTTTTTCTTTTCAGTGCAACGCTTATCTTTCTTTGGAGGCACAACATAGTGTGGTCTGATGATGTCATGACCCTGTACACCAGTGAAAAATAGTGTGGTCGAATGACATCATGACCCTGTAGACCAGTGAGGAATTGTGTAGTGATGTCATCACTGTCATACAGTGTGATCATTGTGTGCTGTTTGGAATACCTACGTGAGGTTGTGTGGTTGTGATGTCATGGCCCTGTTGACCAGTGAGAATTTTGTGACACCACTGGATTTTTCATCCCACGATACCTCTAATGCTATCACGTTAAAACTCTATGTGTGGCCTAAATTAATTTGCTATCACTTTAAAACTCTACGTGTGGCCTAAATTAATTGGAGCCCTGCATTGTAGCCTCCCTCATAGCCTCTGTGCAGTTTTGGAATGTGAAAGCCACATAGCATGCTTGCCCATTACTGTAACTGTTCTTACGCATTAGCTGGTCCTCCTATGTATGAGATGTCACGTCATCAGGTTGTCCAACATCTATGTGCATTAAGTAGCTTAAATCACGGCGCAAAGATCCAGTTGCTAAATTTCAGGTATTTTCCTCGACCACGATTGCGAGGTAAAGCTTGCCCTGTACCACTATTTTGGAGTGATGGGCAGGGTAAGCCTTACCTCATTCTGTGCCCTGTGCGAAACCCTACCAAAGTGTCCCTCCCCACTCCCAACTCTTCTTTTCTTCTTTTTATTTACCTTTTGCAATTCATTTTTTCCAGCCTTTTTCAGGAGGCAGCCAAGTCATAAAAAAAAACTGTGTTTTGAGTGCATCACCGCGAGCCATGTGTTAAGATGACTGCAGCATGAAAGGATGCCACAAATCAACAGCGCCAACGAACGGTCGCTGCCATGATGCTGCCGAAGGTTATGGAACATTGACTTCGCAAGCAGATATACACCTTATATATACAAAAGCAAAGAGGCTTGCCACTGAAGATAAGTTTAGTTGTGTATGCTGAAAATGCCTGATGGCTTCAAATATTCAAGAAGCCTGTGCGCACGATCAAAGTGTAAATATTGACTTCTAAATTAAACTTTATGAGAAACCAACCAGTGCTGAAGGCACGAATAGGATTGGCTTTAAAAAGTGAAGATATTGGTAATGAAGGGACTGATAAAATGTTCATTTAGTAACGAACACTCACATAGAGCCTCTACGTATCCAGCAAATTCTGTTGCCATTGCATTTTTCTCTAAAGCCCTTGGATTAGCATTGAGCAAAAAAAAGGTGGCAGGGTTTTAACATAGTTAAACTGAGTAGATATGTGAAAGAACGTGTTTAGCTTGATTGGCTTATGGTTTTGCTTCGCTGTGTTGTTAGCACGTCTGGTGACGATATTGGACTCGTATTAATCTCTGAGCTAGGTTAAGCTGATCTTATCTGTTCACGCTGTTGATGGAGGTTGATGAAGACGATGATGTGCAGTGCACGGCAAGAGGGTGTGTTGCAGTTTAACACGAGGTGCTATTGCTTCAGAGGCAACAAAACAAGGTGTGATAGGCTGTGGTGATAGCATAGTGCTCTTGTCCAGTTCGTGCCGCTGCTGGTTGGAATCTTAGTCACGGCAATATTTATTTATTCAGCGATGCCCCGGCTTTTGCAGCTTTGGTCGTGAAGTAAGAGTTTTCGCTCTAAAAAAAATTCGGCACATACACGACTGCTTATGTGTGGAAATACGAAAGCATTACTGTCCCTGGGTGCGTATGACACCACCTGGAACCCCTCATTATAACAAAGTCTGGGAAGGCATATGACTGAAGGCCCACAAGTCATCGGTTTGAATTCCTGTCGCAAGTTAGCTTCCAACTTGACTAGCATATGTAAGCTATATGCAATGAGAAATCGTATGACACCACCCGGAACGCTGTACGACAAACGTTTGTGTCACAATCTTTGTACGAATTTCAGAGAAAACTGGCATCACATGGAGGTTGGTCATAGGTGAATATATGTCTGCGAAAGAAATGTATAGGATTGTCTGAAGTGGCGGTCTTCGGTTTGGCTGCTTGATGACGTCAGCCTATTTTGCCATCGCTGGGTTTTTCTGTACCATCTGCGAGTACAGACATGATGCCAGTTTTTTCTCATAATGGGACTACTAATGCTTTTGCTATGGCACAGCATAATGCAGTTTGTACCCAAGCACCTTTACTAACGTGCGGCACATTTCCTTTTCAGCACTTGAAACGCAGATGTGGAGACATTTAGGCTTGGCCGATACTACGACTGCGGCTAAATTATGGCTAAAGCCTGGGCCGGCATGTGTGCATAAAGTGGATGAGGCTCATACACGCACGGGGTCGGGCCTGCTAGCCGATGAACCATGACGTCATGTAACATAAAAACCCCGAGGGGAGTCCGTGCGCGTCGAGAAGCGCGAACTGCTGGATAAGATGCCGCAGCTTATGGGTGTTCCAGGTCAGCCGACCCCGACCGTGGCCCTATATTTCAGCAGAAGTGTCTAAGAGGCAATTACAGTCGTTCACAGTGGTGACATGGCAGCCGTATAGGTGGTACAGATCCAAACCCCGAAAGAAGTCACTGGGCTTGCAGTCACCGCCGTCCAAATGCAGAAAATATGCAACCTCAGAGAATTAATAGACGCAATGGAAAGTCGGCACAAGTCCAAACCAGTCATAAGGGAAATGATGATATTGCAAAAGGGATGTATCCAGCGCCACGATTCCAATGCGACCCAAGCGTGAAATGACGAATGAAAAGCAGTAGTCCAGCTGAAGCACGTTTAAAAATAGGTTGTAAAATTGGTCTCTTGTAGGCATAAAATATGATGTGGGGTTATATAAGCCTAATCGGTCACTTCAGTTTGGTTCCGGTGGCTACGAAATCCCTTGATATTTAAATATAGAAAGTCTGATGCCGTCCCTCCAGAGGAAGGACGGGACTTGGGAGGCTGCTCCTCCGGTCCAAGTCCGTCTTGCGCTGCGTCAAACCCAGAGTTCGAAGATAATTCACAGTGATTCACTTCACGTAAGAGCCCCAGCTCAACATCGCACTCACTCAGTTCTTGGCGAACGCTTGGGAAACTGCATGCCTACACCGGGGCTGAAAGTGCCGTTGGGATGTCCACGTCACGCTCCTGGCATATCTGGGCTGGCGCCTTGTGCACGGTTGCATGCACCCGAGTGCGGCTCCTGATCAAATCAGGAAAGTACATGCCATATCTGCGTCAAATTCCGGCGTGAATAAGGGAGCGGTTTAAACGAGAGAAGCATTTTATGGTGCGAGTTCAGCGTTGCAAGAGAATATATAGATCCTGGCACAACGCCGCCGCCGCGGTTGCTCAGTGGTTATGGTGCTCGGCTGCTGACCCGAAGGACGCGGGTTCGATCCCGGCCGCGGCGGTCGAATTTCTATGGAGATGAAATTCTAGAAGCCCGTGTACAGTGCGATGTCAGTGCATGTTGTTAAATAACCCCAGGTGGTCGAAATTTCCGGAGCTCTTCACTACGGCGTCCCTCATCGCCTGAGTCGCTTTGGTACCTTAAAACCCATAAACCAACTTGCACAACGCTGGCAGCTTCTTTACGCGTCCCGTTTAGCCAGAGCACCACGTACCTTGGAGAGGCCCGCAGACGCAGGGGTTGCTGTTAGCTTCACGACACAACCATTTTGCTTTCCCAGGGTACCACGGACCTTGGAGGGGATCACAGTCGCAGGTCGTGCCTACTTGCAGCGTCTTTACACGGCCCGCTTGCTTGCCCTGGGCTCCGCGAACCTTAGACGGGCCGGCGACGCAGGAGACATCGACGCGGCAGCAGAAACCGCCTCGATTGCGCAAGGCGCGCCCAGCGCAGGTGGGGCCACATCGGGACCAGCTGTAGACGCAGACATGGCAGAAACGGCGCGCGGTTAGACCAGCCGCTCACTTAACGAACGCCAGGTCACTGATGCGTGTTCCTTCCGGTGCTACACTAGAGCCGGACGTGGCAGTGCGCGTGCTTGACGAGGGACCTTCGCCATGGTCCATTTTGCGCCTCGATCTGCTCGGCTGTATAGATCCAGGCGGATGGCAGTCAGCTGGAGCTTGGTGAGGAGGGGCGCCAGCGCGTCCGAGTAGGAATGGCGCGTAGGAGACGCCACTGTCGGGTGGTCATCCCCGCAGCGTTGGCAAGGAAGCGCACAGTCGTTGCTCTGGTGGCCATGGATGCCGTAGCGACGGCAAAAAGGCGCCGAATATTGCTCCCAGAAGCGGCCCGAGGAGCCGCGTCGCTGGAAGACGCGCTGCATGCCTCTGTAGTCGAAAGTGACCCGATGACCAGCGACGCGCGCATGTTGTTTGAGATTGAGGACGTTGAAGTACGGACATATACCGCGTACTCCAGGTGAGACCCAACGTGGGGCACTATGACGGTCAAGAACTTCCCACGTTGGCTGAGGACATGGACGAGTGCCTCCTTGGTCACGTGTGAAGGCAGGAAAAGATGTCAGGAAAAACCGAAGGACAGACACGCGTCGCAAACGCGTCCGCCGAAGCGACGACGCCGGCTGTAACAGATACCCCTCCCTCCAACCTATCAAAATCCATTGTTGTTGTTGTTGCGACTGAAAGAAGTATGAAAAGAAAGTGCATGGGCCTGCCCATGGCTGGCTCGGGCTGAGCCACAATCGCTGCCACGTGCAGACAGCGGAGAGCTGAAATATGTGAGAGGAAAGATTGAAAGAACAGATACCCCTACCTCCAACCTATCAACATTCGTCGTTGCGACTGAATGAAGAATGAAAAGGAAATTGCACGGGCCTGCCTGCTGGCTTGAGCTGAGCCACAACCGTTGCCACGTGCATAGGGAGGAGAGTTGTTGCGACCGTAGGGAGAGAGAGAGTGAGAACATGTCCTACAGAGAACGTGCGCGCCCCAACAACCTCGGCCGCAGGCCGAGGATGTCAGGGGGAGACACTGCCTTGGATGCTGGCCGGGATATGTTATTCCTCGGCGGCCTCCTCAGCCAGTCGGACGAGTTTCGGCTGGGTCTCGGGGTTCGAGCTCCGCAGCAGGGCTTCCCAGGCTACTTCACTATCGATATTTAATGCCCTTCCCGGGGAAAAGAGCATTTCCAGACAATGTCTGGAAATTCCGTCTCGCCGCAGCGTTAACACTGAGCCGATCATAATTCGGGGAACATTGCGTTCACGGGAACTGGATTCGGGTATTTATAAGTTTGGAGTCGCCTGTTTATTATCTAACGACGCGTCTGGTGGTGGCGCCAGCCTGAGCTCTAGTTTGTAGTGTTGTGCAATCTCTCCGAATTTTACCATGCGCTCTCCGCTCCCTTGGTCGAGGGGTCCCGAATCAGTCCGGCGGTAAATACCTCGGGCTAGCTTGTGTGCCGCCTCGTTGCTAGGGATGGAGGCATGCATGTGCCGACGTCCAGATTAACCTGAATGCTCTCGCAGGGTTCCGTTGTGTCTCGCCGCAGGGAGCGAAATCATGCCCTTACCGAAATTTAGGATGGCATTTTTGCTGTCGCTGATTATGAATGTTGTTTCCGTGCTCACGCAAACCAGCGCTATTGCAACTTCTTCCGCTTCTTCGGCCGCCCTGGTTCTGATCGTTGCGGCCGTAACCGCTTCCCCTTGCCCGTCCACTACCACGGCGACCGCCTTACGGTCTCGCCCGCACGCCGCGTCTGTGTAGGCCACTAGTTTGTGCTGCATGTTGCTGTAGCGTCGGCCAATGGCCTCCGCTCTTTTTTCTCACCAAACTGCATTGTGTTCAGGGTGCATGTTCGTCGGTAACGGTTGTGTTACCAACCTCTCCCTGACGTTTCTGTCCAACTCAACCTTTGGGGTAGACCCCCACTGGGCGCTATCCCAACCCTGTCGAGTAGCGCCCGGCCAGTTTTTGTGCCGCTAAGCCTCTGTATCTGAGCTACACGTACCGCTTCTGCCGTTTCTGACCAAGCGTTGAGCGCACCGAGCGACAAGAGTCTCTCGGTGGACATACACCCAGGTAGTCCTAGCGCTCGCTTTACGCATCTACATATCAGCGCATCTATCTTGTCTTGTTCAGCCATCTTCAGGTCCAAATACGGCGTCGAGTATACATCCCACTGAATACAAAGGCCTGCAATAGCCTCATCAGGTTCCTTTCTTTCAGCCCTCGTCCTTTGCTGGCTATTCTTTTGATGATATTCAACGTCTGCATCGCATGGCGCTGTAGCTGTTCGAGTTTCCCCATTGAAGCCGTGAGTCTAGCGTCAGGCCGAGGACCCTTATCTGCTCTACCTTCGGCATCTCTTTCCCTTCTACTGATACTCGAATATCTGCATGCGTCATTCATCTGAGCCTTTTTGGACTGTATACGAAAATTTCCGACTTCTTTTGGGAGCAGGCGAGTCCTATTTCCGCCGCATATTTGACTATTATGTCAGTTGTCCTTTGTAGTTTAGCTTCGATTTCCGAGTCTGCCGCGATTGACCCACATCGTGATATCGTCAGCTTATAGGCTGAAGTTAAGTCCCTCAACTTTTTCCAATTTCGCCGGGAGCGCCAGAAGGGCTACGTTAAATAAGAGTGGTGATAGTACCGACCTTTGCGGGGTACCCTTGTTTCCTAGTTCAATGGTTTGGGATTCCACAGATTGAAATTGTATTCGAGCCGTCCGGTTAGAGAGGAAGTCCTTGATGTACCCGACGTTTAGGCTGATGTATCAAATGCCTTCGTAAGATCTAGTTGTACGATTACCTTCGCGTCCTTCGACCACGAGCCTATTATGTCGTGCTTTAGTTGCAGCGTTACGAGGTCTGTTAGAAAAGTATCCGACCTTTAGCCGAAGAAAAAAAACTGGCATAACTGGAGTGTTGGAAACCTGATCACCTTCAAAGTAGTCTTCTTGGGACTCCACATACTTCTCCGAGGGGTGCTGCCGTTGTTGGAAGTATTCCGAAAAGGCCCCTTTCGGAATGGAGTTTAGCTCAGCTGTCGTTGCAGCCATAGTGTCCTCTTTTGTCTGAAATCGTGCTCCCTTCAATGGCCTCTTGATTTTGGGAAACAGCCAGAAGTCACAAAAGACCATATCAGGAGAGTAAGGAGTCTGTTGAACTACAGCGGTCTGGTTTTTCGCGAAAAAAGTGTGAATTTAGTGCGAGGAATGTGCAGAAGCATTGTCATGATGGATGCGCCGATTTCCTGTTGACCTCAACTTCGGCCTCTTGCGCCGCACAGGTCTGCGTCACCACGCAGGTGACGGAGGACATCCCTGTATCATTCTTTTGGTCAATGTTTACTTTGTGGGGTGCGTACGCGTGGTGTGCTACACAGAGGGAGTCAAAGAAAGCAGTCAGCAGCATCACTCTGACATTGCTGCGCGCTTAGCGGGCCTTCTTTGGTCTTGGTGACGTGGAATGCTGCCATTGTGGCGACTGGGATTTGGTTTCCGGGTCGTACCTGTACACCCAAGACTCGTCACCAGCGATTATGGTGTTGATGAAGTCGGGGTCACTGTTTGTGGAATCCAGCATATCCTATGAGACTTCAACACGAAGCTGCTTTTGCTCCACCGTGAGCAGCTTCGGCGCGAATTTCGCCGCATCTTTCTCCATGGCCAAATTTTCGGTGATAATGGAACGTGCAGAAAAATTGATGTCCACCTATTCCACAATTTCTCGGATAGTCACACGATTGTCCCGCTTCACCACAGCGTTCACTTCGGCAATGACCTGGTCATTTCGGCATGTTGATGGCCGACCGGAGCGTGGCTCTCTCTGCATCGATGTGCGGCCGTCTTTAAACCAATTGTACCACTGCTTAATCTGTGTGCTGCTCATAGAATTGTCACCGAAAGCCGTCTGAATATTCCGAATGGTTTCCACTTTGCTGTCGCCTAGTTTCTGGCAAAATTTGATGCAGTATAGCTCTGCTCCTGTCGCTCCGCCATTTTCCTTGCAATAAAAAACCGACGAGAGCACTGCGCACTGCCTCACTCAAACGCTGCGTGCCAGTGACTGACGCTATCGGCAGGCGAGAAAAAATTTGTGCATGCGCACGAAGGTTCAAGGTAGGCTGGTGCAAGCGTGCTTGTTTCAAATCCATCAGGTGTTCGTAAAAAAAAAAATAAAGTCGGATACTTTTCTAACAGACCTCGTATGTCCGGCGTGTACGAGCTGGAACTGAACCCAATCATGGTGTGAGGCATGAGTCCCTCGTGCTCGAGGTATTTGAGTAGTCTTGTTCGCACTATGTGCTCCATGAGCTTTCCCACACACGATGTTAGCGATGTGGGTCTGAGATTTTCGATTATCGCGGGTTTTCCTGGCTTGGGTATTAATACTACGTCCGCTGTTTTCCATTCTTGCGGCAGCTCCTTTTTTTCCCCAGCATTCCTGCATATATTTTGTTAACTGGTTGGTTGTTCCGTCTTCCAGGTTCCTAAGCATTCGGTTTGGTATCTCATCTGGACCGGGGTCCGAGTTTGTGCGGAGTTTCGTTAGCTCTGCCCTGACCTCTGCCTCTGTTATAGGGCTGTTCATTTCATTTCATTTTATTTCGTTAAAGGCCCCATGCTTGGAGTATTACATAAGGGGTGGTAACATATAAAAAAGACGTTCTTACAATTGTACATAATTTGTTACATTTTCATTGAACTTGGATGAGCAGGTGATGGTGGCAATGTCGCTTGGAAAGCCGTTCCAGTCTGCAGCTGTTCGGGGAAAAAAGGAATTGGCGAAGGTGACAGTGCGCGAGAGTGGACGGGCCACTCTGAGCCTCTGAGCCTTTTTGGACTGTATACGAAACTTTCCGACTTATTTGTGGCGCAGGCGAGTCCTCTTTCCGCCGCATATTTGACTATTATGTCAGTTGTCTTTTGTAGTTTAGCTTCGATTTCCGAGTATTTCGTTTGATTCCCAGGTATACTGCGGGAGTGTGTCCCGCGAAGTGTCACCTATATACATCGCCGTCATTTGTGCCACGAAATCCTCGTCATCTCCCTTGAATGCATGCCGGACCTTTGCTAGTCTAAGGCTTGGCAGGCTTTTTGTCTTTTCAGGGTCCAGTAGGTGATGTTCATTTCACCTTCCATGCGATCGCATCTATTGCCCCAATTTTGGCCCTATAGTTTGAATGCGTATTCTTCTATTTCTTTATAATGTCTCGCTAATCTGCGGCGAAGACTGCGATTCCATTTTTGTTTCTTAAGACTCCTTTCCAGACCCTGTTTCGCCTCCCACATGTGCAGGAGTCGACTATCGGCTACTTCTGGCGCGCCTTCTCCTTCTAATATCACAGTTGCCCTGCCCACGTCCGATTTTAGTTCTTCCGTCCATTCTGCAATTTCACGAACTGGCTCTGCCTCCACTTCATCCCTGGCCGCTCCGAAGTGGTCCCACTTTGCCACAGTGGGCGCCTTCCTTCTACGCCTCTTGAGAGTTTTCTGGAGCACGGAGATCAGTACAAAGTGATCACTGCCGAAATTCAAGCCTGAGTTGTATCACTCTAAACCATTGGTGTTTTTCGAGATTGTGAGGTCCGGGGATGGTGGTGAAAACTTTATTTGAAACTGGGGAGTTTGGGACACGTAGGTCCTTGGCCCCCCGCACGGCCCCACTGCACTCAAACGTTCATGTCCCGGAGGCTTATGACGCTGGCAGCCCGGCCTACGGCGATGGCTTGCTTGGCCGGATCCTCGGAGCGCGGGACGAGTCCCGACTGACGCCGTTCCCAATCCTCATCGGATCGGAAAGGCCAGTGTGTAGTGCTAGCCCGGAGTCTTGGAGATCCTGCCATAGCTGCCTTCCTTTTATGCACTGTTCAGGTTATCCCCATGCTAGATGATGCGCATTAAAATCCCCAATTATAACGATTGATTCTTGTCCACTGATGTTTAGTGCCATACGCAGCAAGGCTTTGAATTTTGCCTTCCGCTGCTTTGGTGAGCTATACACGTTTAACACAAACAGGTTCATCTCTGTCCGCTTGACTGTGAAAATTTCTACGAAGACATTCTCAATGTCTCACGAATCAAACTCATGTTGTATTGCCGCAACGTTACGTTTTACTAACGTCGTTACGGTCGATTTTGCGCCCTTATCGCTGTGAAAGGCCTGATACCCAGATTAGCTTTGCCGGACCCCGGGTTTCCTGCAATCCAAACACCAATGGCATAATATCTAGCAAGGCCAGGTGTTGTTGCAATATCGCCCGCTTGCGGCGGAAGCCTCGACAGTTACACTGCCAAATTTGGGTGTCAGCATGACTGGCCATTATGTAGTTGTGAGAATGTGAGTTCGACATTCGGTACGTAACCTCTGAGTTTCTTCCGCCTGGTTTTGCATGGCGGTCATTACGCGATTGATGAAATCGTCTAGCTTTTCCTCAAGCCTCGTCTTTCTCTCTTCTAGTGGCTGAGAGGGGTCCACCTCGTGCATTTTACGTTTCACCGGGGTTGGGAGTGCCGCCTCGACCATCGTGCTCTCTTCCCACACTGGCGGTAACGGCTGCGGTGCCGCACTTATTTTAGACGCGGGAGAGGGCAACCTAGCCTTGGATTTTTTAAGATTTTGATTCTTCCGCTTTTGGATGATAATGAAAGTGAACGGGCCTGCCCACTGGCTCGGGCTGAGCCACAGTCGTTGCCACGTGCAGACAGAGGAGAGCTGGAAGATGCGAAAGGAAAGCTTGAAAAAATTAGGCAGCGGCTTAGCTCTGGTTAAGCCTGGATATACAAGCGAAAAGCTGCAGTTATGCTTGGTTTGACGTCATGGATGTCGCAGTTCGCGCACTGGGAGCACCGCGATAACGGTGGAGGCGTTCGGCCGTCCACACACTGCCTGTGCGGAGGCGGAGGAGGAGACGGTAATCGGCGCGGTTAGCATGCAAAGCGAAATCGTTTCGTGGCGCACTGTTTTTATTTTACATATTTTCCATTTTATTTTTTGTTTCTTTTCTTATTTTATTGTATTTATTATTTCATTTTTCATATTGCCTTTTCCATTTGATTTTTATTTGTTTTTTTTTCTTAAAAATTTTCATATTTTATTTTTCATTTCATTTTTTATATTTGTTTCTTCTTTTATTTTAATTGTTTTTTAATCTTCCACTACTTTTGTTTATTTTTTCATTATTTTTACTCTTTCATTCCTTTTATTTTATTTATGAAACCCATGCATTCACTAGATGCGCCTTTATTCATGCTCAAACTTTGAGCCTTCAAGGCGGAGAGGTAGCCTCTCCGCTACAAATGCCGAAGGCCCTGGTTCGATTCCCAGCTTCGACACAGTTTCTTTTTTTTAAGTAGTGACGAATCGGCGGCGACGGCTGCGGCCACCTGCACCGTGCGTGACGTCACTCGGTTTCGCGCATGTGCAGAAGGGGCACATCTGGGCTTCGGCTCACGCGAAGCGCGGTGTTGACTAGCCTACTGAAGCTTTTCTCTTCAAAAACAGACGCGCGTCGCAAGAACCGCGTCCGCCGAAACGACGACTCCGGCTGTAACAGATACCCCAATTAAGCCTCCCTCCCAGTTTGTCGTGATCTATATAGGAGAGTGAGCTACGGCATCAGCATGCCCTTGTGTAAAGCGCAGCGCACAAAGCTCACAAAAAGAGAAGTTTATTTGAACAGACAGACTCTATACATGACGTCCCCTTGGGGTAATGAACAAAGCTTTGAAGAGAATTTTATTGCACCATTGTCTGAAAAGACAACCGTACATCGGCTGTACAAAGCTGCGGCTGTACAAAGCTGCGGCTGTACTGAGAAGTCTGGTGTTGCACAGAAAAAGTCAACATTCGTTTGTTACGGTATCAGCATGTCTTTGCGAAATGCGCACAAAGCTGTGCTGGTTGCGAACTCGAATGTTCAACAAAAAATGGCTTTAGCTTCGCACTTCACCTGCGCGTGTTTTTAACTTTTTAACTCTCTTGAACTCGAGCGAAATCTCCATATCCTTAGTATATTCAGACGCATTCGGAACAGTTGCATGATTTGTGATTGTAGTTTGAACCTTTCTCAACGTCTCTGTTTCGGCACAGGGAGGAGGAAAGGTTTATGAAAAGTAAGGGCTCAAGAAATAAACAGTAAATATGTTGTAAACTTATGGCACCCGCCGCGGTGGCTCAGTGGATAGGTCGCTCGGCAACTAAGCCGGAGTCCGGCCGCGGCGGCCGCGTTTCGATGAAAGCGAACCGCAAAGGTGCCGGTGTACTGTGCGATGTCAGTGCACGTTAAAGATTATCATCAGACACTTTGGAGGCGGCTTCAAACACGCACCTTACCCTCCCCTTATATACGCTCGCGCTATCACCAAGTCTTCACAAACCCCTCCTGTACCCTCCGTCACCACCCCAAAGCCACTCTAGACCATATCCTTTACCTCTGTTCGGCGGATCCTCCCCCGCGGGGCCTGGAGCACCTTACCACTTGGGAGGCTTGGGAGACCCTACTGCGTTCTGAGGACCCGGCCAGGCAAGCCATCGCCACCGGCCGGGCTGCCAGCGTCAGAGCCTCCGGGACATGAACGTTTGAGTGCAGTGGGGCCGTGCGGGGGCCCACGGACCTGTGTGTCCCAAACTCCCCAGTTGTAAATAAAGTTTTCACCACCACCTCAGGTGACAGAAATTATTTTGGAGACCTCCTACGGCACCTCTTTCTTCTTTCACTCCCACCGTCGTTCCTTTATGGCGCGGTTCGGGTGTCCACCGAGATGTGAGACAATTGCTGCGCCATTTGTTTTAGAGCGAAAGTTTTACTGGCCTACTCAAGCCAAGATCATCGGCGCCGCAATTTGACCGTCAAGTGGAGGAGCGGTAGAGGTGTGGTAGCTACATGATATATCTTCTCTCATTGCCTCCTCTAAACCATCCTTTAAGGCGCGGTTCAGGTGTCCACCTAGATGTGGGACAGATATTCCCCCACTTCCTTCCTCAAAAGCAATTTTCAATTTCTTTCTTTCTTTCTTTCTTTCTTTCTTTCTTTCTTTCTTTCTTTCTTTCTTTCTTTCTTTCTTTCTTTCTTTCTTTCTTTCTTTCTTTCTTTCTTTCTTTCTTTCTTTCTTTCTTTCTTTCTTCCTTTCTTTCTCTTTCTTTCTTTCTTTCTTTCTTTCTTTCTTTCTTCCTTCCTTCCTTTCTTTCTTTCCTTCTTTCTTTCTTTCTTTCACTCCCTCCTTTATCCCTTCCCTTACGGCGCGGTTCGAATCAACACCACGTTCAGCCCACATCTCTCTCTCATCACCCCGCGTACCTTTAAGCGCGATTCAGGCGTCCACTGACCCAGGGAGCGTTATGCGCATTTCCTTTCCTTAAAATGATCGGAGTGTAAAATGTTGACAACGCCAATGAACACAACGAATGCTGAAGGCCTATGGCTGCAGCGCCGCGTTTCTGGCACAACGCGTTGTCAGTGTGCACGAAGATGTGACAGTTAATGCTCCATTTCCTTTCCTCAAAAGCCAAACAAAACGTGTCCCTGGGTCAGTGGACACCTCAATATCGCTTTCATGTACTGGCGTTGGTGCCCACCTAAATTGGTAAATTGGTTTTTGGGGAAAGGAAATGGCGCAGTATCTGTTTCACATATCTCGGCGGACACCTGAACCGCGCCGTAAGGGAAGGGAGGAAGGTGGGAGTGAAAGAAGAAAGAGAGAAAGAGGTGCCGTAGTGGAGGTCTAATTTCGACCACCTGGGGATCTTTAACGTGCACTGAGATCGCACAGCACACGTGCGCCTCTTGCGTTTCGCCTCCATCGAAACGCGGCCGCCCCGATTGGGTTCCAACCCGGGTACTCCGGCTCGGTAGACGAGCGCCTTACCACTGAGCCACAAAAACCTTCTTTTGCTCAATAAATATATATTCCTTGGTTAGCAACGCTAAACCGCCAGCAATTCTGTAGCGAGAGCTACATTGGTAAATTGGTGTATTGGTTTGTGAGGAAAGGAAATGGCGCAGTATCTGTCTCACATATCTCGGCGGACACCTGAACCGCGCCTAAGGGAAGGGAGGAAGGGAGGAGTGAAAGAAGGAAGAGAGAAAGAGGTGCCGTAGTGGAGGTCTCCGGAATAATTTCGACCACCTGGGGATCTTTAACGTGCACTGACATTGCACAGCACACGGGCGCCTCTTGCGTTTCGCCTCCACCGACCACCTGGGGATCTTCAACGTGCACTGACATCGCACAACACACGGGCACCTCTTGCGTTTCGCCTCCATCGAAACGCGGCCGCCGCGGCCGGGTTCGAACCCGGGTACTCCGGCTCGTTAGACGAGCGCCGTACCACTGAGCCACCGCGGCGGGTAGCTACATTGGCCATGAACTTGCGATTTCGCTGTGGCGGTGCTCCTAGGAGGCACAGAGACCGACCTTGAGCCGTTAAGTAGCAACCGCCACAGATGGCGGACGCTGCGCTTTCGCCGCGCCATCTGGCATGACGTCACACCGCGCGCCTCACCGCGGAGCCGCCGCCGCCGCCGTTTCGTATGAAGTCACACCGCTTGCCTTGTCGTCGCGCTCGCCTCCGCTGGCTTCGCCAGCTGTGTCGCATGCCTGATAACTTGTCGGAGGATTGAACAGGAGAGCTCGCGTGCGCCGCAAGCACAGCTGAGGCGGCAGTACGGGCGGCGACAAGTCTGCTAAGCAGAAGGAGGCCTGGAATCGACATCGTAACGATATGAAGAGGAAACGACTCGCCCAGGACACAGAGGAACAGCACGCCGTACGACTGACTAAACGCCGTGAATATGCCGTCGCGAGACGCTTGCACGTTTAACGTCCGATGTCTCGACCGCTATCAGCAGCGACAGCAGCCGGAGGAGAGACGTGAGTCCTGCTTTCGCTACATATATCGTGGCATAGCCGAGCTAAGCCACTGCCAATTTTTTGCTCACGGTGCAGTTGAGGGGTCCATGTACACAATGAGCCAATTATACGCCATTCCTGAAATCCAGCTTGGGGAAGGTCTAGACCGCGAATAAGGCTAGACTGGGGACTAGACCGTCTTGCTTGTTTTGTCCCGGACTGCATTTTTGCATCAATGACATAACATTTGTTCCTATGAAAATAATGACATAACTTCCTCGTTTAAAACAAATTGGGCACCTGTCAAAACGGTCGATTCTTAAGCGATGTAGTGGGTGCGTAAAAAGTTCACATACCACTGGGTCTGGTTTGAGCTGTGTAGTTGGACATCTGCGACATTCACGGACCTCAGAATCTCTGTACGGTGTGTTGAAGAATCACTCTCACCTCTTAGAACCTTGGCAGCTTCATAGGCATAATAGGTGCCAGAATATACTGCAGAAAGCAGACCCCGTGGTTTGGGAACCTTTGACGTATCTTGTATTTGGTTCTGAGTTGCACAGTGGCCCTGGGCGTAACAACACGGTGGCCATAGTCGGCGAGACATGCGAGTAGTAGGAAAAAACTTGTAACTATCCTTTCGTTTGCAGTGAATTGGAACCACCCGACGATGAAGTACTGTTTGAAGCCACTGTAATATCCACCAGCTTCATTCTATTCGTATTTTGACACGCCCCCTTTTCTCCCCCTTTCCCTCTCCTTTGCCATCTTCATTTTATTTTGCCGCTGGGAACAAAGCTAATATTAAAAATCTCTTATCTGCCCAAGGAGAGTGCTGTAAAGGCGTACATGGTATCCACCCTTGCCCTTCGCACGGGGACAGCGCTTCATATGGCACAACAGCAGATAAGAAAAATGATTATATGAACGGCCCAGAGAATGAAGACTAAAGTCTGCGCACGGGTCGTGCACGCGCTTTTGCCACTTCAGTGATGGAAGATCACGGAATGAAAGAACGGGGGCCGCCATATCGCTAAGAAGGAGAATCGATCAATCATAGCCATCTCATTAGCGCGCAGCGCCCCTTCCGATGGTTCGTGTGGGCCTCGCACTGTCGCAAACTATCGCGCGCCTGGAACCTTTGCAAGAAGAGCTATCTATCCAGCGGCCCTTCCAAAACTTTTTTGACCCCGTGGCTAGTATATATACCGGCATGACGTGCACGCAGTTTACAAACTGTTGTGGCCTTTGTTGTGACAGATCCACCACATACTTTTCTTTTTCTCTTTGGTTCGGCTTAATTGGTTTGGTTTGGTTTGGTTTACGGGGTTTAACGTCCCAAAGCGACTAAGGCTATCAGAGACGCCGTAGTGGAGGGCTCCAGAAATTTCGACCACCTGGGGTTCTTTAACGTGCACTGACATCGCACAGTACACGAGCCTCTAGAATTTCTCCTCCAAAGAAATTCAACCGCTGCGGCCGGGATCGAACCCGCGTCTTTCGGGTTAGCAGCCGAGCACCATAACCGCTGAGCCACCGCGGCGGCGGTTCGGCTTAATTGTCTCACCTTTGCTCTTCCTGGGATTCTCCATTACACTGAACACCGTCAACACTTCATTCCTCCGCTATGTGGAATGCGTGTCAGCCGCGGCCTCTGACAGTATAAGGTGATGGAATAATCTGGAAAGCTTCGGAAATGTTCATCTTGAGCGGCGACTGTTACAGAAATCTCACTGTCTAACTGGTAGTGCAGGCAGGGGCTTATTATTTTTATTTCCTTTTGGTTGCCCCAACCTATCGAATGTCTAACTGGTAGTCTTTCATTAGGCAGCCTTAACTGGAACAAGAACACCCGCGTATCCGCTTGCCTGCATACTAAGTGCATGAAATTGAAAACCGGGGTTGTTTTCAGTAGAAAACGCTTAAATGAGCTCGGTAAAATGAATGGTGCGAGAAATATATTCTTCCGATCGGGTACACAGCCACCCCCAACACCAACAACGAAAGCTTACTATCGTCCCAGAACGACTCGCTCAACAGAGCATCCTTCGCAGCAGCAGAGAAGGGGAAGTCTGCCGGTGCATGACCAGAATGTCGGGATTCACTCAAGCCACAGGTAGACCATCAGTCATAGCCAGTGTTGCTCTGGCATGTATGCAGATGATAACCCGCTTAGACGGGCATTTTTAACTGCCGTTAAACGCAACAGAAATCGGCTGCGCTTGGCACTTTCCGCGATGCTCAGTTCTGCCTCTCGACCATTTGAACACGCCGCGTGCGGCCATCAATGAATGCAATGCGCTTGAATTTTACTATTTTAATTCTTGAGCTTTTTTTTCTGTATTTAATTCCACAGAATTGAAATTACTGTGCGATTCTGGGGTTTCATCAGGCCTCGCATAATACTATGGGGACCGTCCTTAGTGGGAAGCCTTGTATCAAGAGAAAATTGGAATCCCCCCTGGAATCCTATCCGCAAAACAAAACCATTGAAAACTGCTTGGTGTGGACGCAGTGAGAGAATGAAAAGTTAATTCTGTATATGCTTCTTTGTTAATTAGCACGACCCACAGCGAGCGAACGATGATGGTGAATTCGTCGTGAAGCGATGTGCTCTGGCTTAGATGAACGCCGCACTCTAAACAGAAAGGTAAAAAGGGAGCCAGATGTCCTCTAGCTGAGGGGAAACCCCGCACCTATAGTCCTCGTTTTACCCGCCGTCTAAATTTACTCGGTGATCTGCTTAGCGATTAAAATCGTATTTACAGTCCTACAAATCGCCCGTGAAGGCCCGTGAACAATCTGAAAACTGGCCGCAGTCACTTATACCTAAAAATGCAGGTAACCTGGAAACTCACGGTAGCCGAAATATTTGTCCAGTGCAGAGCTGTGTGTCTCAGCAGTGAGCTGCTTCCTTTCTTAGCATGCTGCATGCTTGCCCTCACTATGCTGCTATCGTCACTAGCATTAGTTAATTAGTTTTATAATATGACAAACAGTTTTGCTCCAATCCTATTTTCACTAACGTCCGTTATTACCTGCTTTATACCTATTAGCCAGCTTCAGCGTATAAAGTATAGAGAAATCTGCTGCTGACAAGTCTACCTGACATTCCTTTCGCAAAGTTCCCGGTCTTCTATGTTCACCTTTTCTTCGTAGAGGAATGTTGCCTCTTGAGAAGCAATCACTCCGCTGTTTTTGGCGTGAAGAAGAACAGAAGGGCAGCAGGTCAAGTGTTCATACTATGCGGAGTGACGGCAGAAGCGTGCTCAGCACAGTATATAATCAATGATAGACGCCCATTCCTATACAGCACTCATTATTGACCTTTATTACTGGATTAATGTACAACCCGGTGGTACTCAATGTATACAGTTTAACGTCCTACAACCACTTTGTGCGCACGCATTTAAGCCGCACTATCCGTCCTGCCTTTCCGCGCCGACTGACGTCCACGACGCCGTGGACGTACCGTACGGCGTTCGCATACGTGATAAGTCGTAAGGTCTCGTTCGCCGTTTGCGCATGCGCATACTACGCGCCCTCAGGCCTTCTTGTGCTTGGCTGCAGCTGCTGCTGCTGCGTGTGCCGGGACAGCGGCATGGGCTGGGGCGACGCTGGCCGCTCCCGTAGCCGCAGCCGCAGCAGGGGCGACCGTGCCTGCCCCTGCTGCCACCGTGCCTGCTGCTGCTGCGGCGGCGGCCTGCTCCACACCACACTTGACGGTGCACAGCCCCTGTTGACAAGTGCCGCTCAGCACCTGGCCGTCAAGGGTCCTGGTCTACGTGTCACGTAAGAAGGAGGGCGGGGCAAGGGAGGCGAAGAAACCGTGAAGATGACATCTTATCGAAGAGTCCACATTAGCGAACGCGTTCTTCGGCATAGTAGCAGCTATTGCAAACCAAGCCTGACCGAAACAGGCTTTTCGGCTACTCTCGAAGCATGTTAGGTAGCTTCGCCTATAAGCTCTCTTGGGTGCTATGATGGCGTGCCCGCCGCAGCCCAGTATCAAAGATGGCGTCGGCCATAGGTGAGAACATCAATGGTCCAAAGGCATCGGGTAAAGAAATACGCTCTTTACGTCATTTTGCCTTCGAAAATTTTCGGTACCAAATGCACAGGCATCCAGCTTTCTCAGGCAAAAGCTTTGAAAATTAGAAAAATGTAAGACGCTGTTATGGAAGTATTGAAAATAATGCTCCATTATTCGGATATGTAGCAATACCTTTCTTTTAAAGTGTTCCATCAATCGCATCGAGCAGTTAAGACTGCCATAAAAAACTAGCGGGGAACGCTTTTGAAGAGAGCAAAAAGACTACCGTCGGGTGGAACTGCGGATTTATTGGTTGTGGTAGTGAAATCTTTCATTATATGAAAAAAAATAATAATAACTTGTTTATTTCCATCAGTGATGGGGGAGACTGCGGATAAAAGCCGCTTGACAACAAGCGACTTGACTGAAGCCCGCAGCGTTCTTAAACGGTTTTCCGCTCAAATATGCTTCTGTCCAGAATTTCTGGGTATGGTTACGGACCGTCACAAGGTTGCGATTCGTTCATCATACGCGAACCTATCGACTCTGGTTGTCCGACGGTGGTGCTTACCTTGCAGGGCACGCCGTCTTCGCCGTCGGTGAAGATGAAGTACGCTCCCCTGCCTTCAACCACGTACTCGCAGTGCACCCGGCACTCGGAGAAGAGCTGCGCACAGGGTGTCGACATAGCGCTCTGTGGAGTTCTTCCAACTAATCATCATCGTCATCAGCTGCCAAGGCTAAGTACACTGCAGGTCACACGGCTCTCCCACTGTTCTTCACCGCGCACTGCCGTTGTCCTGCTGCGGCATTTCTATATCCTAAATGATTAATCTTATTTCCACACCAAGCTGTTTAAAGGAACACTGAGGACAAACTGGAGTTCGCCTGTACCGCTGGATCACAACGTTCTCAATAGATGGAGCCGCCGCCGTGGCTCAGTTAAAGTCCCTCAATAAACTTTGCTTCATTGAGAGGCTTTAGGCTCACTGGTTGTGGCGCTCGGCTGCTGATCCGAAAGAGGCGGGTTCGATACCACTCGCGGCGGTCGAACTTCGATGGAGGCGAAATTCTAGAGGCCCGTGTACTGTGCGGTATCAGCGCACGTTAAAGAACCACAGGTGGTCGAAATTTGCGGAGCCCTTAACTACGGCATCTCTCATAGCCTGAGTCACTTTGGGACGTTAAACCCCATAAACCGTAAACTATGAATAGATGGAGCCTATTTGCACTGAAAACATAGCTTATATAAGCTAGCAAAGGTAAAGAAATTCAATCCTGGTATCGCCTCCATCGGCAGTTTTCGCATGAAAACTGTGACGACACTGTTTTTTTTTTTCTAGCTGATCCTGTAGGCTAGGCTACACTACCGGTCATTTTAAGCGGTAATCACGCAGTCCTTTCTGTATTGACGTCACGAGTTTGAATCAAGTGGCGGGAAAAAATGTGCCGTTTTTAAATCCATTTTTTTTTCAGCAATAAATGACTCTTTCGCTGCCGTACAAACCTCAATATCGCCTGACAGACCCATAAACTGATTCTTAATAAAAACAAATTGAATACACTGGTCCCCAGTGTCTCTTTAAAGGCAACTACACTTACCGGACAGAGCTGCGATTGCTGCACTGCTTTCCCAAAATATCCTACTCACAATCCCTGCCACGGTGGACGCGTTTCGAAGGAAGCAAAACGCAAAAGGCGCTCGTGTGCAGTGTGATCTTGCTGCACGTTAAGATCCCCAAGAGGTCGAAATTATTCCCGTCTCTGCCGCCGGGAATAATTTCGACCTCTTCGGGGTCTTAACGTGCAGCAAGATCACACTCTTGAGTTCATTGGGGTCGTGCGGGGACTCTGGGGCGCGCCCCGAATTCCTTTCACAATAAAGTTTTTATGCGTAGCGTATTGCAATCACTCAGTTCAGGCCTTGGGCGCGGCCGAGCAGCCACCAAACCACGTGACGTGACGTCACCCGGACCAAACCACGTGACGTGATGTCACGCGGTTTGGTGACGTCACGTCACGTGGTGATGTGACGTCACCAAACTACTTAAAAAATTAAAGAAAAAAAAAAAAAAAGGCTGAACATGGTGGCGGTTGCCACCGCCCCGTTTCAAAGGGGGCGCTCCTATCCATCCATACGTCACGGAGGAAAAGCTGCTGAGAAAATCGAGTGCCGCCAAGCAATACCTCGCGCAAAAAGACCGCGCAATATGCAACGCACTCTTGGCTTAACCAAGCTAAGCCTGGGCAAATTTTTTCTCTCTCTCTCTCCCGTCTCTCCCGCTATGCCCCCTCTTTCTCTATTTCTTCTTTCACTACCATCTTCCTTCCGCCACGGCGACGGTGAGGTGTCCGCCGAAAAGTGCGAAATTTACTGTGCCCATTCCCTGCCTCAAAAATCAAGCAAAAAGTCCGTGTTTTTGAGAATTTATAATCATCAGCATTACTACGTCCATTGCAGGACTAAGGCCTCTCTCATGTATCTCCAATTAAACCGGTCGTGCGCCAGCTGCGGCTACCTTATCCCCGCTAACCTTTAATCTCATCCGATTCGCCAACCGAACTTTCGGTCAGCCTCTGCTACGCTCGCCTTCTCTAGGAATCCGTTGTCCGTAACGACCATCGGTTATTCGGAGTACCCGCGTTTGTATGGAGGCGAAATACAAAATGCACCCGTGTCCTGTACAATGTTAGTGCACGTTACAAATCTCCAGATGGTCAAATTTATTCCGGAGCCCTCTACAATGGTGACTCTTCCTCTCTCTCCTTTCACTCCCTCCTTCCTCTCTTCCCGCAAGGCGCGGTTGAGGTGTCCGTCGAAGACTGAGGAAATTACTGCGTCATTTCCTTTCCGCAGCAGCTGTCTCAGTTCTCGGTAAATACCTCAACCGCGCCGCGAGGGAAGGAAGGTGGAATGAAAGAAGAATGGGGTGCCATAGTGGTGGGCTCCGGAATAATTTCGACCACTTTGACTGTCTAACGTGCACTCAATGGCACAGTACACAAGCGTTTTTAACATTTCGCCTCTATCGAAGCGGGGCTGCCGCTGCCGAGATTTTATCCCTAGTAGTCGAGTTCAGCAGCTGAACGGCGTAACCAGTGATCCACTGCAGCGGGTGCCCGGAGAAAATGGCCGCCGCTACCCGTCCGGTCATGCCGTGCAGCCGTATGTTGCGACCTTCCGGCGCGACAGTCAAGGGCGACCTTCCGGCGCGACGGTCAGGGACGGGCTGACCCTACCGCCCATTAGTGTTCTTTTTTTGTGTGCCATCTCCCACTTGTCGTTTTCCCCCACATGTCCTTCTGGCCCGGGGATCGCCTGGGGGGGGGGGGGGGGGGGGGGGGGGGGGCGTTTGGAGGCTCGCGCTCTGGTCTTCCGAAGTAATCAGTTAGGAGCCGTGCCGGCTCACCGAAAGCGGGAGCTCTTTGTGTGAGCGCGGGCGCCGATGCCCCCTCGAAGGTGCCGCGGTTGGAAGGGGCTTTGGACAGCGTGGGGAGAGCGAGGGCCAGTTGTACTCCGGACGCCGAACGACGAGCAGCTAGCTTCGCTGACTGCTCGAGCGTTCCGGGAGATGTGCAGTTCATGGGCGTCCGGAGGGGGGGGCAAGGGGGGGCGGCTGCACCCCCCTGGAAAATCACTCCCTCGAACCGTGAGTGATGGCCGCACGCCAGGGGCCGTGGTGGGCTCAGCCAAAAGGGTAAAAGCAGCTCCGCTTCCACGCTTTGGGTCACATCTGCGAAATGCCGCGTCCGGGCACGCGTCTTTATGCCGTTTTCAAACCACGCCATCGTTAGCTCTGTTGAAGGCCGACCTGTTGCAGACATACAGCGGCACCGGCGAGCATGTGTTTCAAGCCGTCTTGAAATGGGTGCCTGTTTCTTTGATCTCTAGACAGATAGCGACACGGAGGCAGACAGTGCACAGTGCATCTTGTTTTCGCCTTCGTTATGCCGGCCACCGACGAATTCTTCAGGAGGGAAAGACAAATCAGCCGTGTCCACCCCCGCTTTGTCGGGCTGCTCATGGGCAAGCGGGCGATCAGTTGGCGCCGCCGCCGCTCGCTGTGCCTCCGATCCACGGGAGAGCGCAGTGCGGTAGAAGCGCCGCTATCAGAATCTTCGGCAAAGGAGATTAGCATATTTTGTTCACGGCGACGCAGTCTCCAGAGGCGCCCCCACACCAGCGTCCCTTGCGTCTTCTCCGAAAACCAGCGCCTTTATTATTCATGAAAATTTAGACAACACAGTGCCTTGGTGCAGAGGGCAAAAGGCGAAGATCAATCCGCCTGACTGGGCCCTAAGCACCACTCGAACACAACAGCAAGGGGCACATATATACACATACATAAACAATATAATGATCACAGTGTAAATGTTTGTGCAACACAACTTCCTAATAGAAACATACATTATATTCTTATTAGCAGAGACAACGTCTA
This sequence comes from Amblyomma mixtum, assembly GCF_055824585.1. Classification (NCBI taxonomy): domain Eukaryota; kingdom Metazoa; phylum Arthropoda; class Arachnida; order Ixodida; family Ixodidae; genus Amblyomma; species Amblyomma mixtum. Next base: position 285,048,039 of record NC_143013.1, read on the forward strand.
AAAAAAATCACAGGAAAGGACAGTGCAAGAGCATAAATCAAAAATATGTATGGAAACTAATAGTATACCTAGAAAAACAAAATAGAGAAAAAAAAACACGAAACAGAGCAGTGCAAGAGCAGATACAGATCCCACATATATATAGAAACTAACTGTGTACACAAAAAATAAAACTAATGTGCGATCAATAGAAAGGTGTAAGCAGAAAAAAAGAATTATAGTGCATTTTCCTGAAAATAAATTTTCGCCCGCTTACGAAAAGCAAAGAGAGAGGAAGATTTCTCCATAATATCAATTAAGTCGGGATGGGAGATCAAAAGGTTTGGGATTTGCCAGTTTAAAGACTGCCTACCATAGTTTGTTCTGTTTCTTGGTTTCTGTATTTTTGTGTGCCTGAATTCATATCGTGTTTGATCGGGCATGTATTTAGAAAAAAATTGTTGACGATTGTCAATGAGTTCCAAGAATGCCACCTGAGACAGTCGCTCATAATATAATGTTTGTATAGGTAGTATTTGGTTTTTGCTCAAGTAGGAGGATGTGGAGTCATATCTTGATAAATTTTCAATAAAGCGAATAGATTTCTTTTGCAATAAAAAAAGGCTTTCAAGATTTGCTTTTCCAGTGACTCCCCAGATAAGCAAACAATAACGCAACCTTGAATGAACTGCACTGAAATAAAGCTGGCGCCTTAGCCGCAGCGGTAGAAATGGGCGAAGCCTGTTGAGCATTCCAATGAATTGTGCTATGGTACGCTTAATGCGCTGAATATGTGGTGTCCAGAGGAGCAGCCCGGTCAATGCAGCCCGATGGCGCCTGCCTGGCTCGCCTGTCACCTCTGGGCCTCAAATGACAACAGCGCCCGTGTACTGTGCGAGGTCAGTGCCCGGTAAAGAGACCCAGGCGGTCGACATTATCCGGAGCTCTGTACTACTCCGTTCCTCATAACCTGAGTCGTTTTGGGGCTCTGAACCCCATAAAAACACACAAAATAAATTTTCCTACCGGAGTGGCGAGTGTCCCTTCCCCTTGGAAGTCGCACGGAAGTAAGCCCTTGCACGTGTGCGCGCCTCTGTATTTGTGCTTCGGTGTTTTTAGTGGCCGTTTGTCAACGAAGCTGAGAACAACCAAGACAGTGGACGAGAAAACTACGAGCGGCGAGCAGTGTGCGTGCGGTTGCTCGACTGTGCGGATGCGCGAGCAAGATGGAGCGAGGTGTATGAAGCTGCGAGCGTGCATTTATCTTGTAAATAAGTTTTCGTTGTATGTATAGACATCTTTTGTTTTCAACGTGCGCGTTCAACCGTTTTTCCAATCAATGTGTGTGACGAGTGTGCACCGAGAGCGTGTAATGAAGCACAGAAATGAATTTATCACCCGTGTAATCACGCAATTCGCCCAGAAAAATCCGTGGAGTCTACAGTTGCTGTTCAAGGAAGACTGACTGAGTGACTGTAGTTGCGTGTTTGTGACCATATTGTGCTGTGTGCTGGTCATCAATCCGGGTGAGTCGAGAACCCGTATGCAGCAATACTGAGCACTCTTCTCCACGAAGTGACAGTATATTTTTGGATTTTTTATTAATTTTAATTGTTTCTTCGTTTATAAACTGCAATGTATCTCTCCTAGCCACACTTTAATTTGCTGTTTGTAATTTTTATTTCATGTGTGTATTTCACTTATTTTTTATTTATATATAAATAAATAAATTCATACCGCAAATAGTGCCTTTTTGCTACGAACATGCCCCCCCCCCCCCTCCGGCGCCAACAACCAATGGGGCCCCCCCCTGCAAAAAATTCTGCGGACGCCCTTGGTGCAGTTGCTTGCATTTGATTCTTGTTAACATGTAAATAAATTCACCGAGTTAAGTTTCAACGACTGGATCAAGTCTGATCATTTGTGATTACGACAACGAATAGCGGCAGCTACGCATAGTTACAACAAAAGTTCTGGTGCCGAAACCCGGGAACGGATTTATTCTCATCGACCGGACCCCAACGACAACGACAAGATGGAGGTGCTGAAGAAGAAGAGGAAGGCTGTCAGAGCATCAGCGACGCGTCTTACTAAAGAAGCCGACGACGTCTTGGCCGCCGAGACAGCACCCGACATCGAAAAGGTGAGCGTTCTTCTCGAGCGTTTACAATTGGTGCAACGGCAGCTCAACGATGTGGACTCCGCGATCGAGCCACATATCAAAGATGACGACGCAGACGCTGAGTTTGAACAGGTCCTTGAGTATACGGACAAGATTGCCACTAGCATCTGCAGATTAAGACTCAAGATAAATCCTGACAGCCGGAAGGAATCAGCGACCACCTCAACGACTTCCGCACATCGCAAGATAAAACTTCCGAAATTGGAACTTTCGAAATTCGACGGAAGAAGAAAAAATTGGCAGCCGTTCTGGCAGCAGTTTGAGCCAGCTATTCATACGAATCCGGACCTCTCCCCTGTTGACCGCTTTAACTACCTAAAGTTGCTACTTTCTGGAGAAGCTGAAGCCGCCATCGCCGGGCTTCAAGCTACAGCTGAGTGCTATACCGATGCCATCGAAATCCTCAAGCAACGATTCGGCGACCAAGCGGCCTTGATACAGGAACACATGCAGGGGCTCATCGATATCCGGAGTGTGATGTCTGCGGAAAAAGTACGCGACTTACGGCGGCTCTACGACGACGTGCAAGTGCGTATGCGAGGTAGAGCGTTAGGTGTTGGCGACGACAGTTACAACGCGATGCTGTATCCCGTCCTGCTTCGTGCACTTCCAAGGGAGCTCGTCCTCGCCTATCACCGCGCGCACGCAGAGGACCAACATGCACCGAGTACAACGTCATCGACAACGGCAGAATATTGTGCCCGGTCCACGACATCCTCAGCAACAGCGACGGTCAGCCGGACACCACTCAAGTCTCTACTTCGGTTCTTCAGACTGGAGTTGGAGAGCCGCGAGAAAGCCTTCGAGCATCGACCTGAAACTGCACCCGGTAAGCCAGCGTCTCATTTTCACGGGCCAAAAGGCGAATCAAGAGGGAGCATTCGACCCTCCTCGGCCGCAGCTTTGCATGGCTCAGCATCGAACATCTCCTGCCCAATCTGCGGATCAAGCAATCACGGAGGGGAAGATTGCGATTCAGATCTGGATGTAAAGCAGAAGAAAGCAATTTTAACGTCCAAAGGCAGATGCTTTCGCTGCACGAAACAAGGTCACAGATCCAAGAATTGCAGAGTGAGACTGATCTGTAAAAAATGCACACGAAGGCATGCGAGCTCCATGTGCGATCCTGCCTTCATTAATAACTCATCGAAAGGAGAGGGAGCTACCGAAAGAGCTGGAGAAGTCATCCTGCATGCTTCCGAAGCCGAGGAGAATCGCCCCAAACAAAATGTGCTAATACCGACGGTGACCGCTTGGAACAAAGGGGCTAGGGCAAAACGAATGTCTCGACTATTATTTGACAGCGGAAGCCAAAGAAGCTTCATTTCCGAAGATTGCTCGCGACAGCTCGGTTGCCGACTGCTAGGAACCGAAATACTCACTATTGGAGTTTTCGGAGGAGTACAGAAGCAACGCACATTCCGACGCGTCGAAGTGCGTCTATTCGGAAAAGGTGACCCCAAAACAGAATGTAAAGTTGAGGCCTTGGAGGTACCTACTATATGCGACCAAGCCGTCCCTTGTCCCGACGAGCAGATCAGGAAGACTCTGCGCGAGCGCTCAATGCCACCGGGTGACGAATTTCAGTATCCCCACACTGCCCTGATCGACGTCCTGGTCGGTTCAGATCACTTCTGGGAATTTCTAACTGGCAGGATGGAGAGATTGGACGCTCGGCTAACGGCACTCGAAACAGTGTTTGGATGGGCAGTGCAAGGCAAAACTTCATCTTCCTGCCAGGAAGCGACTTGTGCTCATGCAGTCGTATTAAGAGCGACGGTTGCAGATGAGCAGGTAGAGCCTGTTTTGAAATGTTTCACACCTGTTGAGCTTGGACAACAAAGGGGAGTAAAAGCCACGAACCCCGCCTGCGGAGAAGAAAACGAACTCCTAGACTTTCATCGATTCAGCTCCGCAACTAAGGTAAACCGGGTGACAGGTTGGATTCTGCGGTTGGTAAATAACCTGCAAACAAAACAAAGGCATACGGGTCCCCTAACGGCTCTTGAATTGGAACATGCACAGATTTATTGGCTGAAGCAGGCACAGAAATCGGCATTCGGTACCGAGCTGCAGTGCGTAGCCAAAGGAGAAAAGACGCCGCGTGATTCAACCCTCAAAGACTTCGTTTTACGGAGAGATGACAACGGGTTGCTACGGATACGCAGTCGCCTCTGTTCAGCGGACAAGGACTATGACGAGCGGCACCCTATCGTCCTACCGAAGCAGCACAGATACACTGTCCTGTTAGTGCATCAGGCTCACAAGAAGTTGTTGCATGCAGGAGTGCGGGACACGCACGTCCAACTACGCGAAAGGTTTTGGATAGTGCGCGGCCGCCAATTGGTGAAAAGTGTAGTGCGCTCCTGTGTTGTGTGCCGGCGGCTGAGTGCCTCCCGCGTCGAAGTGGACACGGGCCAACTCCCCCCCGACAGAACTTCTCAAGCAGAGCCTTTCGAGGTCGTCGGAGTGGACTTTGCTGGCCCACTCCTCGTGAAAGAGGGTTCAAGTGTAGCTAAATCCTACATTGTTCTCTTCACTTGTGCTGTGACGCGTGCTGTGCATTTAGAACTGGTGAAGGACATGAGCACTGAGACTTTTATCCAGGCCTTCCGCCGCTTTGTGTCTAGACGAGGGCTGTGTCGCATTATTTATTCTGACAACGCACTTACTTTCAAACGAGCATCGAAAGAATTGAATATGCTTTGGGATGTTCTGCGACACCCGGACACTCAAGACCACTTCGCTAACTCTAGCATACAGTGGAAATTCATAGTGGAGCGGGCGCCTTGGTGGGGTGGATTTTATGAGAGGCTAGTAAGAAGCGTGAAGACAGCTTTGGAGAAAATAATCGGGCGTCAGTGCTTAGCCTTTGTCGACTTGACTACAGTGCTTGCCGAGGTCGAAGCGGTAATCAATTCCAGACCCCTCACATATGTCTATGACGACCCCAGGGAAGGCTCTCCCCTCACGCCAGCTAATTTTCTTTCCGGAAAGCGCTTGACGGCCCTGCCCTCGCCCGAAAAGAGAGCGGTTAATAACACAGCAGCCTCCCTCCGAACGCTATGGAGGAAACGAAAACAGATGCTAGAATTGTTCTGGCAAGCATGGCAGAAAGAATACCTACGAGAGCTGCGCTCGGCTTACGCCTCTAGGGAGCAAAGGGGGCCGACACTGAAGCCTGGGGACATTGTTTTGGTCCGCGAAAGTCTTCCTCGCCTCCTGTGGAAAAGCGGAGTCGTTGTAACTTGTTCCACGGACGCGACGGAAAGATAAGGTCTTGCGAAGTCCGGCTGCCGAAGGGCAAAGTGGTTAGACGACCTGTACAGCTTTTGTACCCGATTGAGCTGTCAGAAGCGTAGAATGAGTCGTTGACCCATTCGGCGGGGGAGTGTTGCGACCTTCCGGCGCGACAGTCAAGGGCGACCTTCCGGCGCGACGGTCAGGGACGGGCTGACCCTACCGCCCATTAGTGTTCTTTTTTTGTGTGCCATCTCCCACTTGTCGTTTTCCCCCACATGTCCTTCTGGCCCGGGGATCGCCTGGGGGGGGGGGGGGGGGGGGGGGCGTTTGGAGGCTCGCGCTCTGGTCTTCCGAAGTAATCAGTTAGGAGCCGTGCCGGCTCACCGAAAGCGGGAGCTCTTTGTGTGAGCGCGGGCGCCGATGCCCCCTCGAAGGTGCCGCGGTTGGAAGGGGCTTTGGACAGCGTGGGGAGAGCGAGGGCCAGTTGTACTCCGGACGCCGAACGACGAGCAGCTAGCTTCGCTGACTGCTCGAGCGTTCCGGGAGATGTGCAGTTGCTTGCATTTGATTCTTGTTAACATGTAAATAAATTCACCGAGTTAAGTTTCAACGACTGGATCAAGTCTGATCATTTGTGATTACGACAACGAATAGCGGCAGCTACGCATAGTTACAACCGCTCCTGCCGTTGCAACTAGAACACAGGTTGTGCGCGTTGCTAAGAGCGCCTGGCGAAGATGGCGTCCAGAAAGACGAATTCCGTCTGCCATCTCGTGTCTTTTCGTTCCGTGCCGCTCACTAGCATTTCGAGAAGAGGACTTGTTTTCGTCGTGGTCCAGACTAGTTATCTTCTCACTGTATTGCCTCAGAGGAGGAGTTCAATTACTTGGACTGTTAAAAGAGCGGTGGGCGTCGCTGTTACCTTGACGTTGGTACACTTGTGCGACCCCTTCTGCCCCACGTCGACTCCGCCGCGGGAACCGGCCGTCGCAGTCTCGGGCGCACCGTGCAGCGCTGTGGCGTTACCGGCAGCGGCTGCTGGATCCGGGTGGGCCGGAACTGCGGCGGCGCCTGCTGCAGCGCCTGCTGCCGCTGGGGGAGTTGCGCCGGTGGCCCACACTGTGGTGTAAACAAAGCCGACTCTCACTCACTCACTCACTCACTCACTCACTCACTCACTCACTCACTCACTCACTCACTCACTCACTCACTCACTCACTCACTCACTCACTCACTCACTCACTCACTCACTCACTCACTCACAAGCCAGGAGCAAAGTAGTACTTTTTTTGCGGAAGCAACACTACGCTATAATAGGTGGGAGCGATTTCACGGAACCCCGGGGAGCCCCAACTGCGCATGCGCGAGGAGCGAGTGACGTCAGAGCAGCGCGAAGCCGCCGCCGACTCCTCCGCTGCGCGGGTGACTCAGAGGTGCCGTCGCTGCTGCGTCAGCAGTGCATTCTCCAGGTGGAGTGACGTCACACGGCGCACAGCTGCGGCGCAGGGGCCACCGCCGACTCCTCCTCTACGCGGGTGACTCAGAGGTGCCGCCGGCGCTGCGATTGCCGCGCCGTTGCTTCCGCAGTTCTACTCGGGATGGCCATTGGTCAAACCACAGCCATTTTTTATGCGAAGCATATTACTCGCACAACCGAGCTCTTCCTTGCTGCGCCGCGCACGGCCGCGTAGCTACCACTTGACCTTCATCGGCGCACCACGTGATATGACGTCACAACAGCTGTGAAAGCTGGGGCCTCGTGCGCTCGCTTGCGGACGCGCAGCCTCCGCCGGCGGCCTAACTCCCACTCCTACCGCTAGGAGATACTGACGTCACGCAAAAGGCGACGCACTTGTTGAGTCAGTTTTGGAGCGAGATGTCGGCCAGGGAGAGGGCGGCTCGCCAGACCGCAAAACTATGCTTCGCATCCTAGGCCTAACCATAAGCTAAGCCAGACCATTTTTTTTTCAACTCGGATAAAAATCACACTGAAAACTTACGTGAACATTGTCGTTGTCATCCACCCGAGCGCAGGAAAGCTTGGGATGCTAACGAGTAATTGCTCTCTTGTTGCAAAACTACTTCACCCTGGGAGATTTCCCTTAAAGGGGTGGAGACACCAAATTTGTGGTTCGCGCGTTCTTAGTTTCAAACGTTTCTTATGGCTCTAGGAAGCATGATACACATTCAAAGATTCATATATTCACAGTGAATAATTTATTATAGCATTTTTAGGTGAACGATTTTCGGTTTCGGTTTCGGAACGCCGAGTTGTACAGTGACGTCACAGAGGGGGAAGATCAACTGCTTCGCTTGGTCACATGGGCCCACAAAAGGCTGCATCGTCTGCTTTCCCACACACGTGCTGACCAGCACATGAAAACAAACAACTGCACGTCTAGTCCCAGCAGCTCGGATTCTGACAGATCTGATTCTAATGAGTGAGGACATCGACTTTTTTTTTTGTTCGCACGCTAATATCGCCTTCGCGGGTTCGCGTGAGGATGCGAAACACTTTGCAAAATGCCAGTAAGCATCGCTGCGCCGCTCTACCCAAGCTGCGCCCACAACCGGTGTCACACTTCGCTGCCGTGCAGCAGTACCTGAGCGCTGCGTGGGATGGTGTACAAATATCACAAGAAAAGACAAGATCGCCTTGTTATCAGAACTGCCAGCTATACTCGAGCAGCGACAAAGCATGTCTGCTTATGTTGGGAGCTTTCGTCAACGGCACCGCTCGCGGGCGCTCCGGGCGACGAGCTCTGCTGCTGCCTGGCTGCCGTGGTCGTCGCTAGGCCTATAGCCTGTTTAGCAAGCGGCCGGCGCTTCGGAAGTCGCCTGCGCTATAATAAAAGGCCTACTTTTCACAAATAGCTGTGTAGTGTTAACAGAATCATCTCACAATAAAATAATAGTATGGTCAATCTCCTCGACGCCTTCGGCAGCGGAGCTAGCGGGCGCCAGGCGAGCCGGACCCCAACGTCGCGCCAGCGGCAGCTGCTAGGCGCGGTTGTGAGAAATTTGCTCATATCACAGTTGTTACCTCTACTAGCAGCTCAGTATTGGTCAGCGATCCTCAAAAATGACACTTTTTTCACATTTCTTGTCCCATGGTTTATTATTTACGTCAAGAACACTCTTTAGCTCGCTTTTATGACGTCGGCAGACGGTATCCAGGCTGACCTACCGGCCGGCAGACTCGGCGTACTTCACGTCCGCACAATTGAGAAAATACAAAACAGCCATGCTACCAGAAAGGATGCTTTCTAGATTCGAGATACGACAGCATGACTGTGCTAAAAGTGGATCTTTCGGCAGCGACACTGCCTGCGGCAACGCCGGCCGACGACCTGCGCGCTGGTCCCAGACTGCCCTAGTCGTCGCTAGGCCTAGCTGCTTTCGCATATCGACTCCGCAGCTGAGGGCGCTTCGGGACTGGCCAGCGCTCAGAAACGTGCTCCGCTCCGCACCCCTTTACTGTGAACTCGTCCCATAATAAAAGATATGTTCGATTTCCACGACGTCTTCAGCAACAGAGCTAGCAGACGGCAGGCAAACCGCACCAGGTAGCAGCAGCACAAAACCGGCTGATGAAATTTGCTTGCATCGCAATCATCACTTCTACCAGGAACTCGGTATTTGCCAACGATCCTCAGAAACGATGCATTTTTGATATTCATATACCCAGGGTTTGCTATGAACGTGAACAAACAATACTATCGCGTTCTTCAGATGCCGGCGTTCGGCACGAAGACTGGCGCAGACCGCCCGGCTCCAAGGAGTGCGCCTTATGTCATCATAACGCTGCCGCTCTCCGCGCTCGCATTGCCGCGAGCGGCCCGCCGTTGACATCTAGCAGGCTGGACGCAGGCAACGAGCTGCAATCGGACGTTGCGACGCTGTTCGCAACGGCGTGCCGCAAACCGAGCGAGTGGCGGTTAGCAGAAAACGCGGCTCGCTGGTGCGTCGACTGCGCTCACGCGGCTGTGCCCCGCTCATCGTACGTCACTGTATTTTGGTATGACGTCACTAAAACTTTAATTTTTCTACACCCCTTGTGACGTCATGGTTGATGGCGCTAGCGATGGGTCTAGATCGTGAGAGTGAGCATTTAGGTAATCTTTGGAACCGAATTAAAATATTTTTGAAACGTTTGTTGCGTCCAACACCTGGCTGTGAGTGCCCTTGCATACATAGGAATCCCATAGCAGGCTTTTTATAGCTTCAAAATTTGGTGTCTCCACCCCTTTAAGGCATAGCAGTGCACTGGCGGTTTCTATGCTGTGTTACCTCGTAACCTTTCCTTTCAATAAATTATTCTCTCTCGCTATGCTGTGGTGTCAGACAGCCGCTAAATGGTTAGCGTTTCTCGCCTATATGCATCAGCAGTCTTAAAATAATAGGATGTAAGTAAAAACCAAATAAAGATTGGAGCTAGAATCGCGAGACGCCGAGGGCACTGTGTGTAATAATAATAATAATAATAATAATAATAATAGTAATAATAATAATAAAAACTGCTGAATATATTCGTCGACTGCCTCTTCCTCTTTAATTATCAGCTTTCTCTGCATTTATATATTAAGGCTACCCTCCTGTACTTTATCTTGCTGTGTGCTTGGCGTCTCTATCCAAAAACGGCCGCCACGGTTTCGGGATCGAATCCGTGCGCTCAGAAGCCACGGACGTGACAGATGACCGCGCCTTTCCTCCGCTCTTCGTTCATTCATTCGTTCTATCGAGGCTATGCTTATTTGTTTACGATTTCTTACTATTATCCTTCCTGTTCTTGCAAGTTACCTTGATGAGATGGAGAACCTACAGCATCGACGCGGACATGTATTCAGTGTAAATTCAGGAAGCCAGGGGGGCTCTGTTGTTAACTAGGCAGTGCTTGGGCCCAGATTACCCGCTGTTCATGCGCTCTGCAGTGCGGACGAAGATGTCAAGCCCCGTAAACATGAATTGATTGATTGATTAAAAACATCTTTATCATCGCTGAGCAGAATGACCTCCCAATGCTCATCCGAGGGGTTGGGAATGGGGTCAACTAAGGGATTAAATTGGCATGCCCACACCATATGGTAGAGGTTAGTCACCTCTCCACAGTGTGGGCACTGCGGAGAGTATAGTGTAGGGTACCACTGGTGTAATTTAGCTGGTGTTGGGTATGTGTTGGTTTGTAGTCTCCTAAGGGTCTCTTCTAACTTATTGAGGGATTTGTGTGGTGTTGGGTACTCCTTTCTGGCTGTTCTATATGGCGCGAGATTGTCAGCATACACTGCTAAACCTATCAGGTCACGGCACCCTTCATGGTCATCAGGGGGAGACGCCCGGTATAGAAGAGCTCGGGCATGCCTGTGAGCGGCTTCGTTCCCTCCTGGTAGTTCCAGGTGACCGGGAAACCAGAGGACTGAGGCTTGGCTGGGTGGATGCTTAGTCAGCAATGACAACCCTGACTTATGAATTAATACGTTATTAAAGTTGCGACAGGCGTTCTGGGAATCAGTGAGCACAACGGCGTTGGGGTTAGATGCTACAGCTAATGCAATAGCTGCCTGAAACGCTTCTAGTTTTCACGGCTTCCACAACGTGTCGCGTGGAGCTGAACACCCATAGTGTTACTGTACGCTTATAAAGGAACATTAAACACCCAGAATCGCCGCTGGAATTTCGAGTTTGCGGTGCCTGCCGTTGGTTTTCTATGACCGTCGGAAATGGTGCGAGCGTATTTTTTTGGTCAGACTTTGCCGCATGGAGGAAGCGTACGTCATGATAACCGTCAGAATCCCTCAGAACTCTCTGCTTATCTAAAAATTACAAGATTAAAATGGCGGCGTTGGGTTACGTGGTGCTTGTTACTGGCGGCCGACAGACGGCGCTAGTTTACGGAACGTGCAGGAAATTTGAGCATGGATGCTGCGGAAATCTGGCTTGAAAACCTTAGAATGTATACTTGCATTTAAAAAACGAAATCATCATTTGAAGAATTTAGAAGTGGTTGTGATTGTGGTACATCGTTGATGATAATTATAAACCGGGGTGAGAGGAACGAGTATGCGATGAGAGCCGACATTTTGCGTTTAGTATCGCACATACCACGGCACCCATTTAGTTGGTTTTCGTTAGGTCCACACTGCTTGTTTCTTGTTTCTAATTGTTTCTTTTAGTACATGTGCTTTTTACCCGCACACCCTTCGTTGTCCTTCAAACGGGTACGAAACGTCGCTGTAACTAACGGGCGTTCTGAACTGGCTAAGAGACTCGGAAGATGGCCGCTAAAGAAAGGGGGTAGTGAGGGAGGGAGAGAAAATGAGGTAAAACTTTATTAGACGACCTCAAAAGGTTCAAGCACCGCACACCTACGAACCAAGAACTACACAAACGTGATACATGCGGGCGCAGGCACTTTTCTAGCTTTGCTTGTGGAAGGTCAACTATATACAGAGTGTAACACGGAAAGAAGAGTTACCGCTCAAGAAAGCGACCCTCGGAGACCATTCTCCTTCCCAGGCTCCACCGTGTCTCGAAACAAAATATTCACAAAATCAAAAAGAAATGTATGTATGCATTGAGTCAAGCGGGCAGTATGAATCCGGAAGCGCTTGCCATACATACCACGGCCGTGTTAAAGACGTGTTCCTTTTTTTCCGAGCTGTTTTATGCTTTCGTTGATTTTGCGCTGTTCGTCGTCTTTCGAGTAAGAATGGAATAAAAAGGCAGATTTTCTTCCATACGTAGCACATAAGTATAAAGCGAAGGCGCTACAGAAACCCGGTGTGTGATAAGGGTCTCCGCAATATGCGCCGCCGCGGGTGCCCGGGATGAAACACCTTCCGAGAATGAGAAAAAAGATGAAATCTTTGAAAAAGGGACAAGACATAGTGGGCCGTTGGACGTACATTTAACCTGGTTATCCGCGCTGACTAAGGGTAGTAGGAAACGGATAAGAAGTAGAACGGGAATCAAACAGGAATAATTAGAATAGAATGGAAATAGAATTAGATTAGATATGTAATAAGAAAACAGAGAATATGGAGTGAATATGAGAATAGAAAACATAGGGTGGTGATGAAGAAGATAGTTATATGCTGTCCAGAGAAGAGTTCAGAGTAAATTTTGTACACACATCCATTACAGTTTGCAAAGGGTTCTCCATTGCACACATCCATTACAGTTTGCGCAGAAATTTTTCAGTGTATGCAGTCTCCTATATGCATGAAGTATTTGCCTTCATTATTACTTCAATAATTTCTCGCATTATTCAACATCCCGTGGTTGTCAGTCGGCAGCGTCCGCTAACGATTTTCAAACTCTGAAAGAACAGAACACATTTTTTTTGTTGCTGATTGCTTTAACCGTATACGTTACTTCAGACCATACTTTCGTCTCCGTCGCTAACTGATGAAGGATTTTAGATTAGTTAGCTAATAATTATGTTGAATGCAAGCTGTCGGAAGCGTTTGATCTTTCGTGTCTGGGCTCGGTTTGGACTGTTTTAAACGTGCGCATCAACTTCGCCATACAAGCTCCACTTTTTAAATTAATTATCCGCATCATAGGCATGCTGCTGCAAATATGCCAGGGAGGTTATTTTTTGGCACCTTAAATTTTCGTGTGTCCGCGAGGTAGCGGTGCACTTACGGAGTCTAATAGCTGCGCATAGTAAGCTGGTTGAGACTTATTACTTTAGTGCGTCGTTCAACAGAAATTTACTCATATACGAATTACTGAAATACCCAAGTTATAACCTCTCCACCTTTTCTATCATTAAGTTACTTTCTCTCTCTCCTATTATTATTCGATCCCGGCCACGGCGGTCGAATTTTGATGGAAGTGAAATTCTAGAGGCCCGTGCATGGTGCGATGTCAGTGCACGTTAAAGAACCCCAGGTGATCGAAATTTCCGGCGCCCTTCACTAAGGCGTCCCTCATAGCCTGAGTCGCTCTGGGACGTTAAACCGCATAGACCAAAGCGATCCTATCATTATTTGTAAGGGTGCTGTTGTCTACTATACAGGCCAACGCCATATATGATAATGTAATGTCGCGTGATGGAAGGTTCACTGATATATAAGCAGTTCGATGAATTCCGGGAAGGCGTTCAATGCGTTAGCATGATTATAACGATTCCTACTGCGACAGTATCTGCGTCTTAACTCTATCCTCCGGTCAGTAACCGTACAGCCAAATGCTAAGCGTTTAGTATAACTATGCCTATATCAGATTTCTGTCTGGCTCTGCGCTTGATTTATTAGGCCCTGGTACTCTTCTTTTTGCTTATCGCGCATGCTCTGAGAGACATGCAGCGCCATCTGTAGTCTACTTTCCCTTCTTTGCTAATTTTTGAAGCTACTGTACGCAGGGTCGTCTCTAAAGGCTATTTTATGGGTAGCAGGCACTTTTAGCAGGCACTTGCCTACGCCACTGTAACAACAAAACCCTATTTAAGGGTTGGCTGTGGCTTCGTCCAGCAGGCGTGGCGACGTGATTTGTTGAAAAAAATTTCGGCAGTTTCAGGATCGCTGTCAGAAATGAGCTTCAGTTCATCGCTTGCCATATTTACAGGAAGGAAGAGAGGGGCCAGAAGGCTGCTTTGAACGATATAAGCTGGTAAAAGTAAAAAAAAAGATTATGTCCACAATCTGTTTACTTTGACATTTTCTCTTTATCCAGTTTTTTGCGTATGTTTCTTGAGTTTATTGCTCAAGCACGGACAAGCAAGCGCTACTAACGTGATGCAGCGTGAAGGGGTGGTAGCTCACCTCGCTTTCTTGTGGTTAATATTTATCTTACAGCACAGTGTATAATTGAGTATATATTTCAGATAACACCCTATCAGATTGTTTACCAACAGCTGTACGTTGCTGTTATCGCCGCTTACATTTAGGTTACTCTATAATTATCGCCATTCCTGCCTATGCCCCGACTCTCAAGCATTCAATAAATGATAACGCGTTAATGAGTTGTTTTCACGCGCCGTAGTGACGCAGTTGGTTGCGATGAGGTGCGCCGTAGGGGAGAGCTCAGTAAATAAAGTATTCAGTGACATTTGTGTGACATGTACATTTATGAAGGCCCCTTTCGTCACAGATTATATCACTGCGCGCCAGTATACATATATAACCGCTGCTTCCGCCAGGAATAATGTTTCGGTAGCAGCACCTTTCCAGCCTCTTTCTCTCTTTCTGAATGCGATCGTTTTTGTTTATGAGGCCCCCGAAGAGCACAGGAAATGAAGGCGCTTCGTTCGTCCGCTGCAGAAATTGCGCTGCCAACGCCTAGCTCAGTGCGAAGAATAGTACGAGGCCAGTATATTATGAGCACGTTGGCTAGCAGCTGTCATGACGGAAAGTGAGATGGGCCGAAGGAAGACGCCCGTATGCTCTCGCGCACTACAACCAGGGTTTTGCGCTCCCAGGTTATTTATTTTTAGCCGTAAAGAAAGAATTGTCGTCAATTTGCTTCAGGAACAATGTTAGTGCGATATAGCATGAGAGGCCCCGTTAACGAACTAGAAAATCCGGCGTCCGTCCGTCGGCGTCACGAAAAAACAGGTGGCAATAAAACTAATTTGAATAAATTCAGATCATTTGCCACCTGCCCAGTGACACAGCGCATCGGTAAATTGGTCGAGAGATAGACAGTCTCCCGAAGAACTTATGTGTGCAAAAAAATTGGCAATGGCTTAGCTCGGCTATGCTAGGATACACGTAGCGAAAGCTAAGCTGAGCTTGGTTAATTTTGATTGCAACTCCAGGTTAGTCTGGTTGTCTAGCTATGTTGTTGGTGCATTAAAGACGAGAGCGCACACACGAGGCAAGCTGTGTGACGTCATTCCAAATGGCGGCGGTGGCTCCGCGGCGAGTGGTGTGACGTCATGCCAGGTGGCGCGTCGAGCGCGCGGCGTCCGCCAGCGTCGGCAGTTGCTAGGCAACGGCTCAAGGTCGGTCTCTGTGCCTCCTCGGAGCAGCGCCGCAGCGAAATCGCAAGTTCATGGCAAGTGTAGCTTTTGCTACAAAAATGAGCCTTGCAGGAGCTCGGGAAGAGCAACCGTGTGTTTCACAAGCCCAACCGGTGGCTGTGTTTGAAGCAGCCACCTGCCGGAGAAGTGGCACATCGTTTAACCGCTGCACCACTGAGCAAGGAGTGGTATGAGAACACCGAGGGATCTATGAGTGTAAAATAGAGAATGACCAATTCCGCATACACGGACATGTTGGCAGAACACAGGTGACAGAAAAGGAGTACTGGCGTGGGAGGGAGGGATCTCCAATGCTATCGTATTGTACTCTTAAATGTAGGCTGAGCATCCCCCAAGAATTTTTCGTTTTTCCTCAGTAGGCATGGTATACGCTTTGTTGGAACCAAACATGCATTCTTCTGCATTTAGTTTGATCGCCTTCTGTGAAGCTACTTTTCTTCCAGGAGTCCGGAGTATATCTCTTAGCAGACTGAAAGACGGATAATAATTAATGTAACTGTATTTAGATTTGGACGATGAATTTATAACTGAAGGTATAAGAATTTCGAGTAAGGAAAAGCACAGGCCATATAGCCGGCTGAAAGCCTGTGAGTTTCCCGACTACAAAATCCAACTTGGCGCTTGAAAATATGAGGGCGCCAGTTTGTTATTTTTGCGGGGGTTTTGTGAAGAGCTATCTGACTTGCTGATTTATAAGTTATTTAGTGGAGCTAATGAACGGCGGAAATTTTAGGTGACGGAAAAAATCAAGCTATATAGGCAACCAGCTTGAGGAAACTGAAACATGAGCATTGACGTACTTGCACGGTGTTTCGGTTTTTTAAAACCTTATACTCAAAATTAAGCAATCAGCGTAGGCTTGCAGCATTTCTACATCATCAGCACGAAACTAAGTTATGTGTAGTCTAGCTCTTCTAGAAGCATGCACAGCTTTTGCCTAATGGAAAAGCAAGCTTTTGTTATACGGTAGCTAGAAAAAGGAACCCTGCGCAGCTTGAAGGCAACAAAATAAGCAGATAATTTATCCCTAGTGAAGCGCTCTGGTGCAGTATTTTAGTAAGGCACGCGTGGAGTTTTTCGTTTCTGCACTTTTTATGTTTGAATTTTTCATCTCTGTTCTTTTTGCATGAAAAAAAAAGAAAAACTGATGGCGAAAGGAGGGAGGGCGGAAAGAAGAGCTTCGCACAAATTTTATTATGTCCTAATAAAGCTAGCAACTTAAGTAGGCTCAGGAAATCAACACGAACCCACTCGTGGTTGTGGGCGGAACTTGCGTTTTTAGCCCTGGCATGTTAATGAGGAAACCTTACACCGATATTAATGAAGCTTTCCTTCTACCCCGTACTAATGAGACAAGGCAGCAGTACAACAAAGACGTAAAAACTGGCAGATATGCGCTATGTTCACTGTACATTGTGCTAAAACAACGAACAGCGAATCTACAGAATACTCGTGTATGGAGGTACGCGTGCTTAATTATACATATGCGCCCGTAAGCAAATCTCTGCAGTAACTTCTTTCTTTGTCACCCTCCATGGTGCAGGATTTCATGTAACGTTTATTATTGCGCGATTAGTAAGCACTGGGAGTGCAGTTTTAACGCGAAAGCGCTACTTAACTAACTTCACTAGCAAAGCTGAAAGATGCGAGGTACGTGTGAAGCCTCAACCTTTGACCTTTGACGGAGCGGCGGAGGCCTTGCACAGCTGCTCCGTCAAATTCCTTTAATTCCTTGTAATTCCTTTAAAAACGAACGAATTATGACCGCGAGGTGAAAATGTTCCCTAGAAAGAGGTATCTGTGGAACCGAGGATGTTCCAGTGACCCTAGCATTCTGTTTTTTCCTCTTTTTTTCGGCAGTAGCTTTCCTCAGTGCTTGCTGGCCATGTCTGGGCAACGAGTTGGTACGTCAAGAAAGATAATGCTAGCGAATCAATGCCCATAATGTGCTGCGCTTGTCTTGGCAGAAAGCCCATACGAATAAATGAATCGGAACACTATAAGCTGTGAAAAAAAAAAAAAAAAAGTCTTATTTCTGTTTCTCTATATTTCCCGTCAAAGTTTTTTTTAAATTTTTTTTTACCACTACCGTATGCAAGCACCCGGGGTCTGTAATCTTGCTCCGCACCCTATTAACCATCGTCCATGATTCAGAAAAAAAGGGGAAAGAAGAATCGTGATCTCAGCGTGCTTCGATACCGAACACCGCCGCGGTTTAGGGTCCGCGATTTATCTGCAAAACAAACAAATAAACAAAAACAAAAGCAAAGATAACAATGCGTGTTAGTACTACTCTGTTCACAGCAGGGAACGAGCGATCTACAGCCAGTGTAGCTCAGAAGCTTGCATAATACGGTTGCAGCAGGAAGCACTTGCGGAGCTCACTACACGCCTCCACAGCTTTTGTAAGAAGAAAGAGGGAGAAAAAAAAAAACACAGAGCGGCGCGCAATCAGTACCTTTTAACAGGGAAATGAGAGCAGCTGTGGGAGGCATACGGATTCAGTTCAACTGCGCGCTGGGTGCTTTCACCCCAGCCGACGCAGCGGGAAGCTGTACGTGAGAAAACGAACCTCCGTCGGAGAAAAACGCAGGCTAAGGGGGCCTCGCGCACTTGTGGCGCAGTCTCCGTACTCGCTGTAGTAGGCTTGGCTTCGTGCTCGGTTTGGAGCGCCTAAGCTCGGCTGTACAACCATGAGAAAAGAGGGCCGGTGGTGAAAGCTTCGTGCGGGTGCAGCCTCTTTCTTGCGCTTACAGCTATAGTAAAACGGTAAAATTGCATACGAAGGGTATTTGACACAGGACTTATCTTAGTCAATCAATCGACTCAATCGTCAAATTAGAAAGAGTGCAAAGGACCGCGGCCCGTTTCATTTGCAATCGATACAAACGAACACAGACTGTAACAGCTATGATCTATTCTATTGGCCTAGAATCTCTTCAGACAAGGCGCACTGAAGTAAGGTTGAAATTTTTGTACTTAATATATACTAATCTGATTAAACTGAACACCCATGATTATATTACTCCTGTTTCACGAGCAAGTACGCGTTATAACCATGGAAAAATGCTGCAAGAATTTCGTGCATACTCTAAAACAGTTAAACACTCATCTTTTGTCGAATCGATTACAGAGTGGAATGAATTGCCGAAGTGTGTAGTGAATAGCCCGAATGTAGAAATGTTTGTTGATAATTTGAGAGCGTTTTGTATGTGAAAGCCTTGTCTTTTTGGCTTCTTTCTTCACATGATCTGTTTGCTCATGCATGACGCTCGTGCATATCTTGTTTATTTTTAACTTGTATCTGTGCTCACCCGTGCTTGGAGTCAAGCGACTCCGCAGTATTAAATAAATAAAAGAAATAAAAAAATCACCATCCGGTAGTTGAGCATGCCCGAAGGTCTGGATTACTGCATTTATCGTTATCTTTCCTGTGATAGAGTTATTGTCCGTACAAGAAAGACTTGAGATACGGGCAGGTATGCCCAAGGAAGAAAATGGGAATATGGAGGAATTTGGTAGTTCTAGATAGAGAGGGTGGGACCGCAATCTTGGGTGTAAACGGCGCTAAAAACAACTTGTGCTGGCTTATTTGTTCATTACCGTTGAGCCTGCTATACTGCAATACTGAGACGACAGCGCAGGAGAGCGAGCGCAGTCTCAGTATGGTCATTTTAGTGGGCGATAATATGTCCAGCGTGCTATGGACCGATGACCTTTGCTGCCTTGATGCTGATAACAAATTCTCTTCGTGAAACGTTGGCACTGGTCTTCAGGGCTTACCAGCCACTGTCATTATTTTGCACGGTTTTGAGATAGAGGCACAGACACCCGTCATGGATCCATTGTACGGAGGTCTGATACACTGTGCCATTCTTGTAGCCTGTTGCAGCACAGTTTTGAGAGATAATGTAGTAACACAGACGTTACTGTGACTGGAGATTCTGTTTTAGCCCGAGTTTTATTCTTACAACGCTAGCTGTATTGTTTTCTGACTTCAAAGGCACACGCACATTTCTTACTTAAAAAAAATATATTTTTTTGCGGGCCCTACTTACCAGTCTTCGCACGTGGAACGTCGACTGAACTGGAGTTCCAAACCAACCGCTGAACTAATGCTTACTTTGAATGCTTTGTCCCAGTGAGTAGCACGGCCTGAAATCACCTATTCTCCCCTCTCGTGCCATCACTGAATCCTAAGCCTTACTCTCGGCAGTATCTAGTGATCCACCTTAATCTGCTAGTACACGTGTTTTTTTTTTTTTTTCATCCACTCCAGCTTCCGATCAGCGTGGGAGATAACTGAATAAATCAAAATGGTTGCGAATGCTGCCGCTAGTCGAACTGTATTTCTGTCGTCTCTATACACAGTTGGCAGCGGCAGCGACGTAAGCAGATAGAAAGAGTGGAATAAATGCTTCATGATGTTTGAGCCTCACTCGTAAAAGGAGCCGCCGAGAGTGAGAGCAGCGATATAGAGTTTTGTCGGCGAACTTATCCGGAATTATGAAGCGTGCTTTGATGTACTTCCTTGTTAGAAGTGTAACCTAATACCCGACCGTAATTTGCGTTTGTCCTGCCTGGTAACCCGAGCGGGAACTTTCTAAGGGCACGTGCGCACAGAAATTTCCGAGCGCAATAATGAGCGCGCCATGTTATCTAAATTTTTTATCCTATACCGATTAGAGCGCCGAGGGACTGGCGTTGGAACGTGACACCACAAAACTTTACCATTGAACTTTAGCAAATAGGCGGCCCACGCAGGATTACATCCATTCTTACGAGTGCAGCACAGCTACGCTTAAGAGTGTTCTGACTGTCTCTGTCGAGATTTGCCTTTAAAACGCTTACGACGTAAGTATACATGGGGCGTCAGAAACGGACGTTGTGCGATCAAAGACCACCGCTCGTAAAACTTAGCTGGCACTATCAAGTTTTGTGGCAGCTTCTTGCGCCAAATTTTTGTGCAGCCATCGTCATCACTGTAGCAGTAGCTAGAGGAGGTATGTCCTTCGTATCGAAACAAAAGACTCAATGACGCCACATCTCCGGAATCATTTTGATAATCTTCCGTCCAATAAAAACTGCTGGGTTTAGCTTCTGGCCACTGAGCATACGACGTCTTAGTCACGTGATGAAAGCTGCGGTAAATGATGCTTGGTATGTGACTACATATATGTGGCCCGGTTATGGGGGTCTAATTATGCGGCCCAAGTATGTGGCCCAGATTTCTGGCCCTCTCGGTGTGAGGTAGGGCGAATCTGGGGGAGCTAAAGCTGTCACTGTAGCCGTCAGGAAGGCTTTTCGATAAGCGACGGGTGCACCTTGTGTACGCACCGAATACCTTTTGTTGTGGTCTAAATGAAGTGGTCGCAGAGAACCTCTGCGCTCACGGTGAGTTGGATTTGTATGAGGCTGACATCTTTCGTAAAGCGCCAAACGGGTTAACATCTGCTGTCACCCATCATGTTTATCGGGACACCAGTGGCGGATGGCACCCTGGATTCATGGTTTCAGACAAGAACAGAGAAAGACGCACGCGCTACGCTTTTCCGGGACTCTGTATTTTGTTCTCCGTTTATAGTTTCTTTTTTTTTTGCTATATGAATGTTTCACAGTCCGAGGTCGAATGGTGCAAGGAAGAGGTTACCTCCAACTAGAGAGATTTTCTCAGAAAACTGATTCTACGACTAGCATGCACTGTATATTTATAAAAATAAGTTTGCAAATTGTTTCTATGCACTTTGTGGCTTTATATATCCATGGAGTACTAAGAATACGTGTCATTCGGTTTATCCATGATGTCGCTTCTTTACACGTATGTCTTGTAAGCGCAGCACTAATACTTCGTACTATTCACGCTATTTATATCCGAGTACGCGTACTCAACAATAAACAGAAAAAAAACAGCACTTTAAAGCGTCTATTTCACGTCAGTCGACGCCAGCACATAGACTGTCGAACGCAGCTGTCTCGAAGCGCGCTTCCAACCTCGCGAGGAGTAAATCACTCCTGACACTCGCTGACGAACCGAGCCGCACCTGCTATGCGAGACAAATTCTGAGATCTAAGATCGCGCCGGAAGAGTCATCGCTGCAAAGTGGTCACATTACACTAAATCGTTCTTGATGTGATCTCACAGGCTTTTTCAGAGTACGCAATGTCCAAGATACTATCCTAAAAACAGGGTCTTTTAGGTAATGGATGGAGATACTCCTTATGAGTGCCTTCACAATGCACTTCAGCGCTGTTGTGATAG
Source organism: Amblyomma mixtum (assembly GCF_055824585.1). Classification (NCBI taxonomy): domain Eukaryota; kingdom Metazoa; phylum Arthropoda; class Arachnida; order Ixodida; family Ixodidae; genus Amblyomma; species Amblyomma mixtum. The sequence continues at coordinate 285,069,687 of NC_143013.1, forward strand.
ACGTGAAGAGCTGCGTTTTGTGAAATGACCCTGACCTTAATAAGAATTAGGGAGTAGTCGACAAGAGAGTGAAGCGTGAGACTGGATCGACCTTTTTAGTTTTTTGTTTGGGTGGGGGGGGGGGGGGGGGTAGTGGGGAGGGGGTTCGGTGCAGCGATGCTGTGGCTCGTGAGACGCATGATAAGATTTCTGCAAAGAAGGGAAGTGCGCTGACTGTCATAAGGCTCGGTTTCTGTTATTAGGACTCTGTAATGGTAGGAATGGAATGGAATAATTCTACATTGCATGACAAGAAATTCTTTTATCGAATGTATAATGCGTATGAATCAACAGCAGCGGTGACCCAATGGCATATCATCCGCCTTGCATGCGGGAGGTAAAAAAAAAGTGCTGGTATTTGAGCAAAGGGGCGCGGTTACTGTATCACTTCTTGGTGAATACCTTAACCTCGCCGTGAGGGAAGGGAGGAACGTGGGAGTGAAGGAGGAAATAAAGAAGTGCCGTAGTGGATGGCTCCGAAATAATTTCGACAACCTGGTACGCAGCGGCTTTCAATGGGTACAAGCTTTCACCCGGCCTGGTGCTCTGCTCTTTGAGGGTGAAATGCTTGTGGAGGAACGGGTTTTTGGCCTACTCCACTTCGGTCGATCGCTGTTGCGTCGAAGGTCTAAATACGCGATGCACGGTAAAACCAATTTGTGTAACCCTTCATCGGAGTGCCTGTCCAAGCCCACGGTGATGGGATTTGGAGATGCAAGCTCCTTTTCCAAGTCATGCTCCCTGGGAAGCCTAGCACCAGACCGGGCCACGGTTTGTACCCATGTGAGAAAACCGGCGGCCACCGGTTGGCAGCGGGAATCGAACCATCCCTCTCCTGAATTGGGGCGGATGTTCAACTTCGAGGCCATAGCCGTCCACTACGACACACAGCTCTCGAAGCAGACTTATACGCCGTTTGAGACTGAGAACCGTGCGGAACCGCAGAAATGCAAGCACTTTCGACACTCGATTGACATAGTTGATTTCGCGCAGTTCGCTTGCCTGATGAGGCTCCGTGGCGTCTACCTTTAGAATGTCCACAAAGCAATACGAGAAAGCTTTATAGATGCTCGACCATAGACGATTTTGTAGACATTTCGGGCCGTGTATATGAAACACCGGTGATTACAGTGTGATTCTAGCGTAATGTAATATAGCAATTCACTGCAGTCAAGTGGTGTTCAAGAATGCGTGCTCGCTGCTTTTGATGACACCTTCCAGAAACAAGAGCAGCACCGTTACGCAGTACGGTGAGGCAACTATGCTTTCTAACTTACGGAAGTGATACTGAAAACGGCACTGCAAGGCTCCTCCCCGGGACATAAAAGCGACAGTGACAGTGCTTGCTAAAGTATGCAGCTGTAGAACCTACTGCCATTGCCACCACCATTACGTAATTCTGTATGACACATTTTTGAGATTCACCGGCACCTATTTTACCATCAATAGCGATACCATCGATTGGATAGCATTTTCAACCACGCGTGATTTTTTGCAGTACAGGAGAGTCAAAGTTCTTTATAGGACCCCTATGTTAAAAAATAACACCATTAAGATCGCGCACGTGTAAAGGCTGTAACAGCTTGTTCAAAATAAACTCTCACGCTGTCGTGAAGAGCTCGTATCGCGGCATGATTAATGATGGTTGTTTTGATTTTGCAGAGCGTACTTTTCGTGCTCAGTCTGGCCACAGTATAATTGATTGTTTTTTAACTACCGGCGCGATGCTCGTGGTTGGCGGTTATTATTCTGCTTTTAGTGCTTCACCGAAGATTTACTTCATGGTCATGAGAATAAAAACAGTTGCGTCCTGTCCTAAAGGCGCTGTGAAAACTCCCGACATGCTTCTTATTTTACTTTGTAAACACTCTGTCATGGATTCGGTGGTAGGAATGTAAAAAAGGCTACGCCGGAGCACGTAAACAATGCTTGCCTCGGATGCGAGGAAAATGAATGAAGAATGCTTGAGAAGCATATGCAGTCCCAAGAGCCTCGGAACTTTCGTGGCTTGAACTAACTTCAAAGTTTTAAGAAAAGAGATTAGCGACTGAAAATGTCTGCCTTCATCCGAGAAAGCAGCGGAGTTTCAAGTGCACTTGTATGAGTTATGTTGTGCTGCTCGTGAAATGGATGCGCAAGCGAGATGATGTATAGTGAGCCGGTGGTTGACGGGTATGTCGTACACAGAGAGTAATGGAGTTAGTGGATTAAAGGCGCATGAAAAACGAATTTTCTTTTTTCGCGCAGAAAGCGAAAGAGCATATCGTGCTCAATTACCGAAAATAAGGTGCGTCTCGTAGTTACTTTCCACTGTGATGAAAGATGCGGACATGAGGCAATGGCTTCCGTAATGGTGTGCAGTTGTCGGGCGCTTGCGAGTCAAGCACACAGATTGGAAGCCGCCGCCTCGCGCTCATGGTTTCCACTCCGCTACGAACCAGATGTTGCGGCGATATTGCGGTGAAGACTTATGCTTAAGGATGCAGTGCCAGCGATAGTGAGTCGTTATAGCCACTCGACCACGTGACGTCACTCTGCCGGTATATGCCATCTTCAGTGAATACGCGCGGACACCATGTGGAATGATTCTTAACAGGGAAATTAAAACACGGCTGTTGTCCACATTTCAGTAGTCACTCGTTGAATACATGCGATAGATCTAGAGAAAAGACGTTTACGATGTTTCGTGCGTTAGATATTTGTTTTAGATGCGATGAATGAGGCAAACCCGAGGTTTAGTGCATCGCACTCATTTTGACTCCCAGCACCGACGCGGACAAGGATGTATCGTACAGTAAAATCGTCTTTGCATGTGCAACGACGTTTTAGCGTGTCTAAGTGGATAAAATAAGGTCCATCAAAACTGCCGCTTGAGGTTCGAAGGCGCAGATGACCACCGTAAGGGCGGACAGACACCGAAATTTGTGCCCTGCTGGAGCATTTAAAACACATGCTAGTGGTTTCGTACTGCGCATGCGTATCGGAAGTTGCTAAGAAGCCACCGCGAAGTCATTTCACGGCATCTATACCACATTTGTTATCCTTGGACTTCTCTCACAGATGCAATGGGGGATCTGGACGTCTACTAACAAGAACGCTGGGCTTGTTCGTTGAAGGGTCGTCCCATATGCGGTCTAATACGGTATACCGGATTTTCCGTGTAGAATTTGAAAGTTAAATATGAAATTTTCTTCACCGATTCAAGGAGGGTCTCAATGTGTACCAACAAGATTGCACAGCTAGTTCGTTGAGTGGTCGTCCCATATGGGGTGTTTATGAAACAACAAACATTTCGTGCTTCTTGCGACCGCTTATTTTTTTTTTCTTTTTGTGCAAAAAGGAAACGTGTTTGCAAATCGGTCCACTTAACCCAGGCTGCTTACCGGCGGCGCTCTGAAGCAGGAGGGCGAGGCAAACCGACGTGAAAGCCATCCCGAGGTCGACGCGTGCTCCTTCCATCGCTTGCCTCCGGCGCAGCATTTTTTTCGAGCCCGACTGGGGTGAGGACGCCGGGGCGGAAACGCGAGCGCACGTCGTCGTCTTCTCGGAAGGGCAGAAACGGGGAGAGGCAACCCGCCCCCCTGAACGCGCCGTAATTGCTCCTCGCGCAGGCGTCGCGGTTTTATTCCGTGCATGTCACCCCCTCTTGAGGGTCGGAGCCGGAGCCGCCGCAGTCTCTCGGACCGTAACGGCCTCTTGCCGCTGAGCTTACTTTCACCTCTCCCCCATCCCTCTTCCCCCCTTTCCGAATCCCCTTCCCTATACCTCGCTTATTCACATCTCTCGACCCTTCCTTGCCACCTTACAGCCACTTCTTTCTTTATTTCTTCCCTTACTGGCTCTTCGCTTTTGCTTTGCTGTCCTCCCGTCTCGGAGTCGCTCGAATAACGTTCACGCTCTCACCCACGCATCTACCGTCTACGCGCGTATAATAACGCGGCACTTGAAAAAGCGGTAACGGCTGCTCCCTCCTCCTCTCCCTCTTTCTCCGCAGCCGCCGAGCGAGCGCGCTGGCGCAGTAAAAATAAATTACGGTTTCACGAGAGAAAAGTTGTGTCCCAATCACTCCCCTTCGCACTCAAGTCAGACCCCGCAACGCGCCGTGAGCCATGGGGCTCTGGCCGCACTTTTTTTTTTGTTTGTGTTCTGTTGGGAGCTTGTTTAATTCTTTTAATTCCATATACCCGCTGCTTCGGGTTTTAATTAGACTGTGTGTTCTATTTAGGCGCACCTTCGGCTCTGCGCTCGTATATATGGGTGCCTCATTTAGGAACAATAGCGTGCGCGCTCCCGGGGTTATAAGGTATGCGCAATTTGGGAGACGCGCCTGCTTGTACAGTCTGGAGAACAAGGTGCTTCCTTCTATTTATGGCGCTAATAATTCGCCCGATTTTTCTTGATTTTGTGGTTAATCTCGAAATGGGTGGGTTTGGGAACAGAGTGGATTGGATGGAAAGGTTCCTTTGCTTTGTGGCTGCCTACCTATTCATAGTAAACCTAATTTCTCGTCGCTAGTTCGTACAGACACGCACGTGATGTTGGGACCATCTGTGTGGTAGATAAATGTGCAAGCGCCACCTTGCGGCCGTAAATGAAGCACAGCGAAGAGACGAAGGCGTTTCTTCCGTGCGCACTCGGCGAGTCATGGCGGATGCGCGAATATTGGGAACAGTCTTTGCATTTCTAATGCGGAAACGACGGAATCAATCAAAGTCTTTGTCGTAGCCGCTTCGAGGAAAGGTTTTCGTGTCTGATGTTCCACCCCAGGCGGTCGAAATTTCCGGAGCCCTCCACTACGGCGTCTCTCATAGCCTTATTTGCTTTGGGACGTTAAACCCCATAAACCAAACCAAACCAAGTAACTAGTTGCTCGGTATTTCAGTTTCAATGTCAGCATCTCGGCCACATCACAACTTCCACATTAGCAGAGGCGGTAATTGTAAGCTTAACGATTGAATGGTTTACAGGTTTATTAAATGCTCAGCGATTCTTGGGTCAACTTTGATCAAATTCCGGATGAATGTCTGGTATTTCCTTGACAGAGATGTCCAGAACGAGAAACCAAACTGCAGAACTTATGTATGGGAGTCGGGAGCGTCACCTTTCGGCTACAGCTAAAATGCAGGGGACAGAGCAAGTGCGGTGTTGGAATTACAAAAGCTTCTGAACTTCAATTTTCTTGGTTTTTCATGCTTTATATAGGCTTTATCCCTAGCTACAATGGCACACACAAAGCACACGGCGGAAGGATTCGTCTTTCATGGCTCCCTTTTTTTTTTTTTTGGAATGTGTTTACGATACGATCTCCGCGTTCCCTTTCGACAATAACGCCGGCCCATGGCGACATTGATGTCTTAATTGTTGCTGTATATTTCTACTATCACCACTGTCACATGTCATGAATGGTCACACTGTCGCCATCGAAAAAGAGTAGCTAAAAAAAGTAGTTAAAAAGAGTAGTCAAAAAGAAAGTGCAGTTAAAAAGGGCGAGGATTAAGCAAATGCATAAAAAATCGCAAAGGTTTGGGCACCTCTTAATGCCCATCGAATACAGTTTCCCTTATAGGTGCAATTCTTTGATGCCTTGTGTGTGCTAGACATTAAGAAAGCCGGTTTCTTTATTAAATTCCTATATTGTAAAACACATCAAATCGAAGTCAGCGCTCACTAAATCCAAATAAAGCATAATGGAAGCCTCTCTGCAATGCACCAGTTTTAATTTGCTTTCCGGGGCGCCTGTTTACTTGCGAATCCTCACTGTTATATACAAGATGTTTCACCTAAGACTTACGCAATTTTAAAAAATAAGCTTTTTCAGTTAGAAGAACGCTTTTTTTTCGGCGCAGCATTGTTAGTGGTGTAATGCATCAGAATACAGCTAAGACGTGCTAACTAGCATTCTGGTTAACTAATATTGAATAGCTAACTTTTCAACTGTCACTTTTAGGTTCGTTTATTATTGAGAGGCGTGCAGCCCACCGTAAGTCATATCCATATCACTTTTTAGAACTTCGAAAACTAGTTTACCCTCGGCGCTGTGGTCCAACAAATTTTCGTTATTTCGACGAGTTACGGGCACTGCTTTGTCTGCAAATTTCTCACAAGCACATGTATTTTGGCGCGATGTAGCCAAAATTTGCTGGGCCACAGCGCCCAAGGTAACCGCGTTTTCGAATTATAAAAAAACTGATATCGATATTACGTACAGTGAGCTACACGCCTCTCAATAATTAAGGAGCCTAGCAGTAATAGTTAAAAGTTAACTATTAAGTTTTAGTTAACCAACCTGCTGGTTAGCACAGCTTAGCTGTATTCTGATGTATTACACCGCTGACAATGATATGCCGAAAAAAGCGCTGTTCTAACTCAAAAAGCCTATTTTTACAAACTGTGTGAAGTCTTAGGTGACGCACCCTTTATATCGTATTCGGACAATCCTGCAGTAGTTAGGCTTTCATGTCCGTCTAAAAAAAAAAAATAAAGCTCATGTAAAAAAAATAAAACTACGAATGGGCCATTGCTTTCTTGGCTTGCACTATAGCTGCTGACCCTCATTATGTTTCCTACACCAGTTGTGCACCCAAAAAGTATACTTACTCTGAGGGTGCACCACAACAGTGGGCTTTCTTCACAGGTGGCATCAGTGGTCGTAGGTATGATCGTGCTTTCGAACAGAATTTTTCTTACTATCGTAATGTCACCTTAAGGCAAGCGTCGCCGTGAAGCATTCCGGGGAGTTTGTTGGGGACAACGGTCTCATGTGGACAGGAACAAGACCAAGATAAACGTCCCCTCAAAACAGGTAAACGTGTGAATGCGTATCGGCTGTCTAGACGGTACAAGTCTTCATAAAAGAGCCGCTGAATTTTAGAGGTCTCGCCATATAGAATAGTCCGTATTGCGGCAGAACTCACAGCATGCAGTATGCATGCGGTTGCACAATTCTACCGCTGTGCAACAGTTGAACGAGTCCTAACGCTTTCACTCGGTCGGTCGGTGGGTGCAAAAGTGATTAGTTGGCAAATATTAATGCTATAGCGTTAAAGCTCCCATTCTGCAGAAAGTTCGTCGGCAGAACTCACAGCATGCAGTATGCATGCGGTTGCACAATTCTACCGCTGTGCAACAGTTGAACGAGTCCTAACGCTTTCACTCGGTCGGTCGGTGGGTGGAAAAGTGATTAGTTGGCAAATATTAATGCTATAGCGTTAAAGCTCCCATTCTGCAGAAAGTTCGTCGTCGTCGGTGTCGTCGGCGTTATGAGCGAAAAATCCCCGCATAAGCAACCGATGTGGGACACCTGGGTCACGTGACCTTGTGACGTCATCACAACCTGCCGACTGGATTCTGAGAAAACTGACCACAGTGCCAGGGGGGTCAGTGATTGGCAGGAGTGGTCGCTCGGGAAGATCAACCTGTTTCGTACAAGCCCAACCAGTGGCAGCACCTGCCATCGCAGGGCATTGGTGCATCGCTTAACCGCGCTGCGCCACTGCGCGCCAGGAGTGGTATGAGGACTACCAGGCATGCATGACTGTCGAGAATGACCAATTCCGCACACATGGGCATTTACCCATCAAAACTATCGCATCATACCCTTAAGGCAAAGCTTAAGTGCCCCCTCCCCCACCCCTCAAATTTTTTTTCGTTAATTTTTGTTCCCCTATATATAAGAAGAATAAAGTGTTCACAGAAATTTTCAAATCGCACCATTTAATCGGTTGTGCCGTGAAACCCTTAAATTGTCTGTACCACGACCGAAGTGTGAGTCGGTTAATATAATCCTACAATGAGCTAAAAAACCGCTGTCTACACATCATTACGGTGACTATGCTCTGCCGCCGTTGCCGTTCGGCTAGTAGCATAAATCAGCTTTGAACCATTTGTCACATCCAAGTCTTGGTTCGCGGCACGGGCCACCATAGGCGTTATTGGATCGTGGCTAACAGCACCTGTACGGCGACAGCGCTGCCAAAGCACATGTGAAGTCCCACGGGACACCTTAGTCGAGCTAATTTAGTTAAATAAACAAGGTCTATGTTGCTGAGTACCGCCAGTTTACGTCAAAATATATCCGCATACAGCACACGCCACAAAGAAGAGTAAAGCGGTTGAACCATTTATGCTGACCAGATGCTTGAGAATAGCTTGGAGATATTGCTAAATTCATGACAGGTGCCAGGAGCGAAAGTGCGTTTCCCGAAGCTTTCAGAATTTATTAACTCATACTTTTCTATTCGGAAGTTACCCATTATATCGAACCATATCGAAAATTCGCACGTTTATGTTATAGCTATCGCATCTGCGTGTCTACATTGTACTTCACGAGAAACGAAACTTTTGTTTATGTTGTGGTCCTCTGATAAAATGTTGCAGAATGTATCATTGAAAGGCGCTCGGGGTACTCTGAACTTTCATTTCTGGAGCCTTTGCCTCGGCATTCTCAATATCTGCAAATGAAAGTAAGCATGGATGAACGAACGGACAGACAGATAGGGTCGGAACAGCATTTACTGAGCGCTTGGTCGCTTTCGTTATTTTTTGCTGTGATCCTTTTTAAGACAAGCCAATAATTTATGTTGCAATTGTCGTTGTATTTTCATGTACTACCAAACAGATTCGACCATATAACTATGTAACATCGTTATTCACAAAGCAGCATTTTTTACTATTTGTGGCCGTTGTACGACTCACCGTTTCTTCACGTTATATTCTTGAAACAATTTGAACTGCTGCCTTCCACAACTCATAGACTATTAAGGATAAGTGCAGAAATTACGGGTTGCACTTAAGGAACTTCGGAACTTACGTGCGAGTATTGCGAAAACACTGCAATTCTATTCCTATTCTATTTCAATTCTATTGAAATTTTATTTCATTTCTATCCTAATTCTAATCTCGTTTTATTTTATTCCTTTGTTGTTGGTGCAGTTATAAGGACTAGTAGTGACTACTGGTTAGCATTTCGTATTTTGCCGCCTTTGATGACGTCACACCGTTTCGACCAATCGCGAGTTGTAACGGCGCCATTTTTTGGGCGACGCCGGATTTCCATGTAGATGAATCATCTAATGCTCTCGAATCCAACGCATTAGAAAGAAAAAGTATCATCATTGTTTTACTTCCAGTGGAATTCCTTGCGGAGGTGAGGCGATGCATGGGAATAGATGACTGCGCAGAAATTTAATGAAGGTAATTAAATTTGATTTCGCCGCAAGTGCTGAATTAAGGAGCGAGGCTGCCACGCTCTAAACGAATAAATTTTGCGCCTTAAAACACGGAAGAGAACTCAGAGAAGGGCAGAATTACGATGACGTATGCGCCAAGTCTAGAGAAAAACAGCTGGAAAGTTTTCTCTGCACCTTTCTTACCTCGTCTGTGCGTAGCTGCAGCCTTCCTAACCATTTATTTGAGAATTCATTCGCCTGCTGGAAACAACTTTACCTTTTTAGCTTATTCCGGGGGCATATTAATTAATCCTTCCCGCAGGAAAGGCGTATTCGTCCGCTTGAACAAAACAACAACAATAACAACAACAACGTTGACGTTACCTGACTAGACGCAAGAGCAACAACTACAAAGAACCGTGGCTCGGTACTTCGGCTCACTTTTTAGAAGAAGGGAGCAATCCAGCTTTTGTGCAAATGTAACGAATGTCTCCAAAACGTAGAGGCAGGCAAGGCAAATTAACTTGATAGGAGGCAACGAAGGTATAAAGGAAGAAAAGGAGACAGACGGCTCCGCTCTTTGTTCTAGCGCGATGCGACGGCAGTCAGATTTCAGCTCGTAATCTATGCGATGCCTCTACGGTGAGCGCCGGTGTGCTTTTCCCCGCAAGGAAGCCGAGCGAGCTAGATTCACGTCCCGCTGAGGGACTTTCAAACGAAAGTTTGCTCAAACGAAAGTTTGAAAGTCGTTGACACCGGCCAGCTGCTCAAACTGAGTTCGTTCGTTTGTTTATTCTCGTGAAGTTTTAACTTTTAAGAGAACAGAAAATATGAACTCTGTTTAGCCTGCTTCTGTGCAATGTGATGCCAACGCTGTGAGCAGGGCGTCGAACCGAAGTTTTTTGGCGTTCGGTTCGGGTTCACGCCTTTCAGGATCAGTTCCGGGTTCGGCTCCGTTCCGGGTTCCGTTCATGTTTAAACCGAATGAATCGGTTCAAAAGGGTCTGGTACCAAAAAATTTTGAGGCGAATGCCTTTAAGCGCTCATGCTCGCGGCCATGACTCAGTCCGTCCGTTCGTTAGATATGAAGTGGAAGTCGTAACTAGCCATTACTAGTCGCAAGTCATGACTAACTAGTCGTTAACCAGTCATCACTAGCTAGTCATGACGGATTAGTCATTAGCCAATCATGACTAGCTAGTCATCTACTAATTAGTCATGACTGATTAGTAATTAACCAATCATGACTAGTTAGTCATTCTTCATTACTAATTAACTACCCAATCCAAGTCGCTCCATAGCCGCCTCGTGTGTGCCACGGCTGCCGACTCGTTGGTGGCGATGCTTTCGCTTCGTGCACTTTAGATCGTCAAAGTGCCCCCGGAATTTTTTTTAACGTACATAAGTTTTCGAATAATCTATGTTGATGCTTAGTTTTCTTTTCTGTGTGACGTCGTGTGCAAACTCAATAGCCCAAAATTTCTTTTGCCGAATCGCAGTTTCTGTCCGCGGTGAAAAGTACACAAAATTACGGTGAGAGGCGCAAATTCAAATAAATTGAATATTTTGGTTGCCTTACTGTTATCTTCACAGATTTACAACTTGCGCAGAATTTTTTCTTTGTTTCTCACTTCGCTTGTCTGCTGCGTCTTACTTCATGTAAAAACTGGTTTCGTAAATACTGGTGTCAGGATAAGGCATTTGTGATACTATAATTATTATGATTGGAAGCTGGAGCAACAAAGGAGCCCAGTACGCGCCAGAAGGATGCATTTTTTTGGTCAAAGCATTCATCAAGGAGTATTCTTAGCAGTGCTGCTGACATCCTGGTTTATGCGGATCTTACCCTCAGTTCCATTTGTGTGTGGATAAGCTTGAGTAGGCTCATCATGAAGAAGTTAGAAATACAAATACACGTACAAATTTTAGACAATTTAAATTTTTTTGAGAGTTTAAGCGGGAATGTGGGAACCGGGGAGCAATTAACACAAGTAGATTATGAACACGCAAATCGTTCGATTTCGTGACGAACAATACAAGATGAAAAAGGGGTGGGGCATGTATGTCCCCAGTAATTCACCTTTTTCGGAAACCCCATCGCGCGCGTATAGTCAGTTTCTGACTGAGCTGCGGATTTTATTAATCTCATTTAATCTATATTTACTAAAGATACGCAAATGTATTTAGCTGTAATGTGACCGAGCGAAATAGAAATCAAGGAACTGGGGAATATCTAAGTGGTCAAAACTTACTCCGTGTGCTAAAAATAAAGCCGCCAGGTCTATATAGAGAGATTTTTATGGGTATAAGGGGAGAGGGTTGATGGAAACATTGTGCTAGATAAATTTTTCACTTGTATTTGCTGTGCCTAAGGAACCCAAGCATGGGCGTCCGGAAGGGGGGGGGTGCAAGTGGGGCGGGTGGTTGTCCCCCTCCCCTCCCTGGAATTACGGATAGTATTTATGCACCAAAAAGGAAGCTATAGTTCCTTTTTGGTGCATAAATAACCTACCGCCGCCCCCATCCCCGGACATCGGGAGCCCCCCCCCCCCCCCCCTCCCCCGCCCTTGAGCCCAAGTGTGCTGAAAGCATAGAAATGTGTTTACAACATGCTGTTTCATTTCAGGACTCTGAGAAGTTCCGTTTTCTTTAAAGTAAACTTGCTTTTAGGCTTTCGCAGACTTGAAACTACTGTTGTAATGCTACCTCGTATATAAAATGTAGTTACGGGATTCCTCAAGTGGTAAGAGGTATGCTGCTTTAAATAAGTGTTTTTTTTTATCTTTATCCTCTATGAATATACCACACAATGTATTTTGGACACATTTGTGAATATTACAGGTAATTTTTTTCTTAGTGTTTGTGAACAAAACCTAAATAATGTAAGGGCGTACCGCAGTTGTGATGCCCCAAATTCTTGGTATATCATTCTTCTGAAACTGATAATTGTGCAGCTTTTCATATGGTAAATCTTCGCGGCAACAGCTCGGTGTGTTTTGCAAATTGAGTCCGTATGGTCACTCCAAGACAAGATGGAATCTAATTCATTGCCTGAATATCTAACAATAGCGCTGTACACAAGTGAGTCACATGAACATTTATTACATGTTAGGGTGCACCTTCAATTTGACCGATCATCGATCCTCATATTAATATCACTGTAGCGTCTATTAAAAGTGCACTCTCTCCCCAGACGCAATTCAAACACGCACCCATCAACGTTTAAAAACACCTTTGCATCACTGTAATTCTGCCTCAAATTGAACGCGCAGCAACAATTGGGGACCCTGTCCAGGCCTATTTCATCACTGATATCGAATCTTTGTAGAGCCATGCTGTTCAATCATCTTCTCAGACTACTCGCGCTTTATTCTAGAAGAGCGCACCTAATTGAAAAACTTTTCACATAGCCGTAAATGCTTTATTGCCGTCCGTCACTTCAAGACAGTTTCTTTCACTTTCCCCATGACGCCCTTCCAAGACGCTATCATCCTTTCAAAGTTAGACGCGCTAGCTGTCGCTCATTTCCGATGCCGATTCATTCATTGCCGACAAGGACATTCAAAAGAGTAGTCTGCGGCAAGACACCGCAACGGAAATAGGCCCACAAAAATTTAAAGAGCACGTTCGCTGGACTATACGTGTAATGGCGTCATTTCATGATACTTACATATTTTGTGCATCTAATCTTACTGCTTTGGTTTGTCTTAAATTTATTTATCTTTTCTTGGTTTCTGTTAATTGTTTAACAGAGTTAATTGAATTAGATAAATCAGAATACATTGTGCTCCCACTTTATAATACCTTTTCTTTGAGAGCCTTTAGTGGCAATAGCACCAATAAAAGAAAAGGCTGCAAGCCGTTAGCGATTTTCATCTAGTGACGAGAAATTTGAGAAGAAAATGTTTTGTTTTTGTTTCTGTCTTTATTCTCACGACCACTAGTGCAGCCCTAAGAACGCCGTGCTTATTTCCGTTGCCTACAAAGAACAATGTCCGGATTCTGAATCAAAACAAAACAAAGACTGATGCGATATATATATAGCATTTACTCGGTAGCTTCCGTCTGAGGCAACGAATGCCTTCTAATCTGAATGTTACGCAACGTTTTTATGCGAAGCATATTACTAGAGCTACACTACAGCCCGTCGAGCGCGGCGGTGGAGCTACCATTGACCTTTGGCGTGACCACGTGACACCACGTGACAACATGACGTCACAGCAGAGGAGAGATGGGCTGCCGGCTCGCGCGGTCGGCCGCGGCGGTGGAGGCTCCACATCAGAGGCGCGGCGGCTGACCACAGTGACGCTACAGCAGCGGTATAAAGCTGAGCTTGCCTCGCTCTCCGGGCACTTACGAGGCGGCCAGGTGTTGGGATGCCACCTAGAAGCAGGGCTGATTTGAACGAGAAGCGAAAGCTTCAGCGTGCCACAGAGACCGATGAAGAGCGGGATGAACGTCTGGCTAAGCGGCGTGCTCAATATGCGGCTCGGCGACAACGTTCTACAAAAGGAAAGCCATGTATTACCAAGCCTAGCCATCAATATGCTTCGCATCTGACTAGGCTTAACCTTAGCTAAGCCTCAGCCATTTTTTTGTTTTTGAGATTTTGAACCTATGATTAACATATGGGCGGCAAGTGCCACAGAGGCGAAAGGTATTCTCACTCAATTCTTACTTAGCAAGAGCTGTTCTAACGACTCTATAAAAATTTTCACTATTTAGAAGGAAGAGGGAGACTAATAAATTGAAAGTTTCCCATAGGCTTGACCAAAAATATTTTACGATTGCTTAATGCACATTAACGAAAGCGCGAAGTGCATGTGTTTCTTAGCCACCACTTTTCACCTGTTTTGTAATGCCTCATACCCGGGGTCTTCAGTGCAGGATCCAGGGGCCAAGCTGCATGTTAAAACATTGTTTTCTAATAGATCGCCTTGCTTTTTGTAAGCTGTGTTTGTAGTGCAGTGAGAGTGGTATGCAGATTTTTTTTTTTTGGTGGGGGGAGGTGGGGGGGGGGGGGTGTTTTGTAGTATTTTCACGCTTTGAGTGCTGTTGTTTCTGCCCCTTCTGTGATCGTTTTTCCCGTTCTGGCAGCAGTGCTTCTGCTGGCGACATTTTTGAGCCTTTAATTTTCATTTTCCATGTCAGTGTACAGCCTTTGTCGAAAATGTACAGCCCGAGCGGTTTCTTTCTGAGCACTGCAGCGTGGCTTCTTTTCCATCCTTAGCGTCCCTAATCGCTTAGAGACGAAAAAAACTCACACTGTCAAAGCTCCCGAGCTTAGTGATGCCAAATATTCCAGAAAGCCTCACTAAACGACTTGGAAGGAGACCCCTTCGGCTGTATAGTTTTGACAAGGGCCGTACTTCATTGTGTCGTATAAAACAAGTGATTATAATCACCAGACGCCCTAACTTACGATCAGTGCTATAAATTTGGCCGCTGGTTAGCTTAAACCATAGTCTTAACATAATAGTGCTGCCGGGTTTTGGTGAGCGCCTGTATATCTAGAAAGTAAGGAGCGGCGTGGGCTTTGTAGTCGACACACCGGATAACAAATCACGCTGCTTGCGGGCGACTGGAGCAAACCAAATGTAGGAGGAAACAGAGGGAAGCTGATTTATTTGCTCCACCTAAGCCCGGGATCGTGCGGAAATGGGCCATTTCCGTACTTTACGCAACCATGGCGGACAGTCCATTACGCGTGTTCTTGCAACCACTATGGTAGTACGTGCGCCATTTTTTCGTGAGCGCGACGAGGCGGGAACCGTAGGCAACAGGCGGTTACATTCTCGGCAATCACTGTCTTAGCGACGTTGTCGAGAACACTAAACAACTTCAACGTGCTAATAACCCTGTGTTTGCACCACTTGTCAATGACTCTCATGTTTTATGTTTGCAGGGCGACGACACTGCTAACGTATTAGGTTACTAGGAACGTTGCATACAGCGGTCGTATATCGCAACAGATGCCGATCTCAGACGAAAGTGATTGAAACTTGGTTTCGATAGCCTGGAAAAAGAATTGCATTGCACTGGAGGCGTTGCGTGTGGCAGAATGTGTAGCTAGCAGCTCAGGGTGCAAGAGGACATCCTTCTGGTTTGATGGTGCCTCAGTATTTCAAGAAATTTTACAGACAACCTATCTCGTTGGTCTTCATTGGACGTAACAAAATAGATGTTCACTGCATCAGTTATGCCCACAGGGGAAAAAAAAACGAATCTTCCGTGTTGCGCTCCACGTTGCTTTAGCAGGTGGTTTCAAGTTGTTTATGAATACTAATTTTCGAATCACAGCTTCGTGTTCAAATTGAAAACTGCACTCACAAAAAGTAATTTCCGGTAGCAGTGTATCAAGAGGAAGCACAACGCAGCTGCGCGCATATGTCTGCAGATGTTCTCGCATTTGAAATATTGTTAGATTGCTTTGTCAAAGGTTGCAATAAATGTTAGACACACACTCCATGATCACGGACTAGAGTTATGGACCTTGAAGTGGTTATCTCTCTAGTAGATCTCCGCCCAGCGCGTTCCATCACGTGCTGGACAAGCCGCAGCACAAGCGCATCTTCTAAGTAAAGTCAGTGTTAAAGGCCAAGGAGGAAGGGTGAACGTGATGGATGGTTTTATATGGACGACCTAATGCAGAGGTCGATACAGAGTTCCTCTATGCTTTTGAGTGATGTGAGTGTTCGTGGAAGCCTCGGATGTAATGGGGAGACTAAGGAGACGAGTTGATTTTGTAGAAATGTATGGGCTCTTTAGTCCATGAATGCAGTGCAGGCGGGATAACTTGGCGAGGGCAATTAATGTTCGTGTGAAAATTCAGTTCCGGGTGGCGCGGAGGAATGCAGCCTTGAGTGACCCCCGGAAGCTAATGAATGTGTTTCCATAAAAAAATCGCTGATTTGTACTTTTGCTGATCGACATGTTGGACGTGACCTCTGATGGTGTGTACTGGTAATGGTAACACGACTGTCACACATGTCATCGGGTCTTCAGGCTGCATATACCACCCTGCATATCTTCTCCCCTTGATCATGTGTGCCCTTTATATACCCTGCACTCATAACACGAATAAGCCTATATGGTAGTAAAGAGGGCATAAGTTGTCCTGTAGCGCACTCCTTTTTATAAATGAGAGTTTGCTAGGGGACACCTTACACCCTTTTTACACCTTTCTGTTTAGAGTGTTCTATGTGCCAGCTTTTTCGCATCATTTTTCAACTGTTTCAAGATGAATAAGGTTCATTTTACTTAATTGTCCAAATGCTTTACGCCGTCAGTCGGCAGATTTCTTCCATTTTTCGTTCTTTATTGGAACGCCGAAGGTCGTCAGGACTCGGACACGACGAAGTCTTTGTATATCTTGACGGGGTCGTCGGCGCCCGTGAAACAGCGCCCTTGGCGACAGGTGCCGTCCTTGAGGAACACCGTCTGCGGGAGGAAAGAGGCAGGTGTACAAAGCAGGACTACTGTGGGAATGCGCTAGGAGTATATTCGGCTTTCGTCACGAGCAGCAGACAAATCTTTCGACCGGTACTTTACCTTGGAAATATATATAAAAAATAAAGAAGGTGCTGATGCTAGCAATGATACCATCGTCGTTTCTTGGGCTAAAAGCGCCTGGTGTGTTAACCACGGCGTACTGACAAATTGCACTAGAGCACATTGCCAGCAATGGAGCGATGCAATCGTCCTGCTAGAGGAAAAAGAAAATTTTGTCGACAGCAATTGTAACAGCAAATGACAATAGTTCAACGAGAGGGCGCATTTTCTTTCAGGAATTGAGTGTAGAACATCAGTAACGATAGCGTGGTGCATGCTCCGGCAAACACTCGGCTGTTCACTGCTTATGTGATCAGTGTGTCGGAAATGAAGTTCACAATGAGTTCATTGCAATCAGTGGATTGTTAGCATCATTAATGTTTTTAACCTGTGATATGCAGTATGAATTCAAGTCTGTTAAATAATCAATGTCTGAAGCATCACGACGTCTTAAATACCTATTAATTGGACCTAGCCTAACCTAATCTGATCTGAGAGGCTGCGTTTCGTCGTCTGTGTAGAAGAGGACGAACTTGCTTTTGTGTATAGGTACACTAGCGCTCGGCAGCAAACTGCATGGGTCGTATATGACCCCATTCTTCTCTACGGCAACCGCCTTTGCCATCGTGAAGGTGAGCCCAGCTTTCGGGACAGGCGTCTGCTGAATAACCAGTGCATGTGCTGCACTTTCTAACTTGTTCGAAATAACTTCAGTGTTATTGCTGGAAACTGCTTGCCTCAAATCTGTTCTTATCTATAGCTGTTACATAGTTGCTTTCCCATATCGCGAAATGATAGCACAATGCATTCGCGAGGTTTCTTCTGAAGCGTTGCGCGTATAGGGGTATGCATCGACGCCACAGAGGCGGCCATTTTGTGTTGCACGTACCGTGGCGAAAGTATAGTGAAATATAGCGAAAGGATGCAAGCGTATCTAATTTGTTTATCGCCACCTGGTCTGGCTTACACTGATGACGCTACTCGCTGTACAACAAAATGGCGCCCCTGACGTTACCTTGGATACTGATGCAAGGGAAAATCACAGTAAGACGTAGCTTTTGGTTGTGCACGCGAAAAACTTGCGGCAAACTTCGTCACATGCCGGTAGGCAAACATGCGCACTGGACGGACTAGAACTACAGCAAGTTTTTCTTTAGGCCAGCTAATGCTTTCGGTGGCGAAAGACATGGGTTACTTAATTGACCTCTTGCCGTTAACCTCAAGTTATCCTTCTCCTCCGTCAAGTGCGCCCCCCCCCCTTCCCCCCCACACACACACACCCTATTTTCCCAAATATACTGACCACACCTCACCAGATGACTTCAGCATCCCCGAGCTCCGTTTTTCAGCCTTTGGTACCCACTCAGTTACCCTAACAGAGCGACGTTTATCTGTTCTCTACATCCGATTTCCCCCCAATCTATATTTCTTCTCCACCTGATTTCAGCTCGGGTGTCATTAACTCTGAGTTTGTTTTACCTGTAGACTAGAAACGCACTTCGCTGCATTAACGTACATGGGCTTTCTCGTCTTTGAATTTCTGATTAAACAGACTCAGTAATGATGAGGGCACATCTCAGAAGGTTGTCAGTTCGGGCCGCAGTTCAAACAGTGGGGGTCATTCACCTTGCAGGGAGTACCGTCCCTCTTGTTATAGATGTCGTAACCCCGGCCGTTCCCTTTCTCGCAGGCAACGAAGCATTGCCTGAAATTCTGAAAGCAGACCAATGTGGTACGAAGTGTAAATAATTTGATACATAACTAGCGTTCACAGAAATTAAAAGTTAAACACCCTTTTTTTGTGTGTGTTTTGGCGTGGTTGCGATAACAACGCCAGAGGCGAGGTTGCATCACGAATTCTAATTATTGGGTTCTGCAACATTGCCGTATAACAGATTAGATTACTTTCCATGCTCAAATCTTGGTTGAGACCATGAATTAGAGATGTGAGGCCGTTTCCATGTACTCCGTACTTTCTATCTTGGCGTTTGGTTTATGTCTTTTTCGTTTATTGCTCTTTTTCTTTAACGCTGCTCCCAATGCTCGTTTTAGTCGGTAGCGCAACGTTGTAGAATTAATTAGGGCGTGTTACGACACTTCTACCCCCTGATTCTCTTTTACCGTTCTGTTTCGATTTCGTTGTGCAAGAGAAAGTCCTGCTTAACAATGCTTGCGACCAGTCTTAGCACAAGTGAAAACGAAACCTCTGAGCCACATGGTCTGACGTTCGAACGTGGTGATATTTGTGTGTGCAGGTACGAGCTTTCCCATTTTTATTTTGTGCAGTTTCGTTGATTCCATTTATCCGCTGACCTTCCGTGCATGCTAAAACGACCACCTAGCGGACCCTTTTCACCCCAATTCTTGAGACCTTCCCTTTCGTTCTTTTTACTTTTTTTTTTCATGTTGCGTTTGACATTTTCAGCTTCGTCAAGAACGCGCTGATTAAGAACGAACGTCGAGGCACGTTGGGATATGATTCCGTCATTTTCAGGGCAGCTTACGGAAAGAGGATGGAAGCGTCGCTAGATGGCGTTCATTCCCGCTGACGTATGCAAGCGAGAGCTTATGAGAGGCGCTTAGAAGTTGTACGCTGTCGCGATGCTTCAGCAGTCGGCATTAGTGTCTTCTAGTCCCAAGCGGACACGAACTCAATATATCACGAGTAAACACTTCCCGCGCCTGACGCACGCACTTGTTTGAATGATTACGTTAAGCGCCGGCATGACACGAAAGCCTAGCTGACCTGAAAAGTCAAGTCTCTTAAGACGCGCTGATGTTCTTTAGCTTTTTTCGTTTAACGTACAGTGAAGTGACGAGAATATTAGTGTTCAGCATGTATAAATAAGCAGAACGACCGCGGCTCAGAAAATTGGAGCACCCTTGCTGAGGCGCTGGTTTAAGTATACACGAACGGTATAAATAACCGAGAATGATTGTGTGCTGATTGCGTAGGAGGTGGCCCAAAGAGAGGGTACAGGCCACAACGCAAAACGTAACTGCTTGCTGGAAAAGCAATCTATTCTAATGCATGCCCTAAAAACGCCACTTCATGAATGCAGGCTGAACATACATGTTCTTTTTCTCTGAATTGATAGTCTTTTTTCTCAACTTCCTGGAGAGGCTTAATAGTTGCGGGAAATTATATAGTCATATTTATAATCAGTTGTGGATGTTGGAAGCGAATTTCTTAGTGTGCGGCTTTGTATTGCAGCTCAGCGCAAAAATTCAAATCTACGCTGTCGTTCTTGCACTATGTATACGCAATCTCAGACAAATTTAAATTAAATATAAGTCGAATAGTTTAATGCATAAATACATAAATTTCATTTACAGCTTGATGCCTTAGCTCAGGTTGTTGCTAATGAATAGTTACTCAGTTTGATTTCAACTTTATTGGTTCAAACGCTGCGACTCATGGTTGTAGGGCTTTTATTGCAGTGAAAAGTGTACTTAGAACTAACAAGAATAATTTGTAGAGGACAGGCACGTAAAATCTTGAGAAGCGTGAAAACTGAAAGTGCGTAAATCCTGTTGATTAAAAAGAAAGGAAACAAGTACTCGTCACAGGTTGCATGTGTCTCGCTTTCATTTAGTGTTCGAAAGTGCCTTGAAGAAGACGTTGGAACGTGCCTAAGATTTCGCCTCACTCTAGTGCTATTTTCTTACTTTCTTTATTCACCACATCTCTTAAAGAATAAAAAAAAATGCGATTAATGATCTCAGAGTTTATAGGTTGATTGACCCGGATAAATATTCCTTCTTTCTGGCTCTTGTAGTCGCGTATTTGGAAGACAAGCATGATGTATGCAGAATGCTCATTGAAAGGTCACTTACAATCTTTCCGGGACAGCGGTCGGGGACGTTGCCACGCGCCATCACGACCAGAGCTAAAAACAAAGCAAAACCAAAAGAATCCTTGTAGCTCTTGCTTCGCAAAGTGCTCTAAGGTGTGTCTAGCTGCGTGGTTATGACTTTCGCTGACCACCTCGCAGGTAGTTCGCAATTCTTATCGGATTGCGTAAGGTTGCCGGGAAGAACGGGATGCCTTTTACTGTTTTGATCAAGGACGTACGTATTGGAGGCTCGCAGGACACAAGTACCTGTGTTGTAGGCAACTGTCATTTCGCGACTCTTTTTCTATGCTCTCTCCAGCTTTAACAGGTACTAACGAGTCTAACCGGTGTTTTTTTTTGTAGCAAAATAAAGATAATAAAGCATGGTGTGCGCATGAATAGATAGACTGACAAATGTTGCATACAATATTGCACCTAATAGCAAAAAACAGGTATTACCTCTATTTTCTTTAAAAGATTACTTTTCTTTCTCAGCGTTCACTTAGATGTTCACTTCTCTTTCCGGTGTATCAAGACAGGCACAAAATAACGGTCACGTTCCGTCCTTGTTTTCATTATATGCAGTAGAATCTGTTTAATTAAAAATTGCTTTGTTCGAACTTTCGGTTAATTCGAAGTGACGCTTTGGTCCTGTCATAGCCAAGCGCATTAAAAGGGCTTCCTTTACCTCAAACCCCACATAATTTGAATACATTTTTGATCCTCTTCGAGTTCGAATTACCAAGATTAGACTTGTGATCACCTTGATGTTCACTTGTGATCACTTGTGATCACCAGGCACGGGCGGTCTGCAACCACGATGTTAAATGCATATACATTGTTGTTCACGAGTCAATGTAGTGAAATGCGTAATCACAACCTCCTTCAGTGACGGTGCACACAGACTGAGTTCATTATAACGACACGGGAATTGGGCTTTGACTCGCATATTAAAGTCGAGTGCATGAACATCAAGCCAAACTTCACGCTCTCTTTCTTGTGCGGTCGTAGTTGAACCACCGTTCACTTGCATCATACACCAACTCGCCCAACTATCACTTATTTTCTAGTCGTGCACTCCCAAGTGTCGTTCGCCCAGTGGGATAGCAACTGCAGAAATCTTGATCAAACTCCGGACTCTCTACATGCGCACGGTCTTCCTCTAACTTATATTTTGCTCGAAAACTGCACCTTGAACACTAGACTCTCTCTGATACAAATTGCAGCCTTGGGTGGTTATGCAGGCTCTATAACCCGCAGCATTACGAGCCTAAAGAGAGAATTCATTTACGCTTAAACTCCTTTACGATGGATGTTTCATTGCTTCACACCCATATTGTATCTAACCGTTATTGTATTCTATACACTTTTATCTGAACTGCCGCATATACAATCAGTCTAGTATTGAAAGAGATTTCTTTAGAGGTTTAGTGCGGTTCATAATGAATGTTACCATTATCACTGTACTATTACCATTGGAGGTGATTGCCATTCTGTTCTCCAGGCACGTAAAAAAATATGTTATAAAAGCTCATAATGTCACAAAATTCTCTAGATGTTCAGGCGACTAAGGTCACCCTGTTCACATATGCCCTTTCTTTGGCCGCATGAAAATGTTTGCCCTTGAAGTTAACAAACTCAGCAAAGTCTAGCGCACAGAAATCGCTGTCGCTGGCGTGTGTCGTGTAAGTCCATAACATAAAAAATAAGCAAATCAATTTAACCGAGCACATGCGACACACACAAAACCACATGATCACCACAAGTGAGGAACTGTCACGGCAGAGCAATACATTGAGCTGAATGTCCACAAAACACTTGTTTTTTCTCTATTTTCCTAACCGCATTTGTCATAGCGCCGTTTAAGTCTGGGGTTCAGCAAGGATGTTTTATCTGGTTATCAACTTGTGCCGGCTCAAATGGCTCAAACAGCGCGTTTCCAGCTGTAAGTCATGATAATCATCAGCCTGACAGCACCCACTGCAGTACAAATGCCCCTTCCAAATCTCTCCAATTAAACCTGTCCTGTGCCAGCTGCGGCCATTTTGTACCCGCAGACTTCTACCTCATCCGCCCACCTAACTTGCTGCCGCTCCCTGCTACACTTATCTTCTCTTGGTATCCAGAGAAGGCTGTAAGTACCTTCTATCAAAAAAACACATACTACATAGCTTCAATGGTACGGCAAAACAGCGCTGACGGACGGGACGGAAGAAGATGAGACAAACACATGCGCTGAACTAACAACCAAATGGTTTATTGCGAAAGAGGAGTGCAATATAAAGCATAGAAGGGAAAGAACTGCGGTGTAAACATGACAAGGCATACATTCGGGATATCATCAATGATTAAGAAAAGCGATCTCCTGTGGGAATAGAGCCACTGATGGTTGGCTTACACATGAGTTGCCTAATGTGTGAATGTGAAAGGCCTCCGATATCAGGCGTGAGGTGTGATCTTTATACTTGGCGATGATAGTGGTTTGGTCTAAAAACACGCCTCACATTTGTCGCAATCTGCGAAATGAATGACCATGTTATTTCGGCGTGACTTGTTTTCTATGTCTTTCGCGTGTTCGCGTAGCCGATCATTTACGCACCGTCCGGTCTCCCCGATGTAAAATCGGCCACATGACAGTGGAACCTTGTAGATCACACCACAGCAACAGTTGACAAATTTGTTTCTGTGTTTCTTCTGACATGCCTTCTTTTCACTTTCCTGATTCACTCTCTTGCACAGGCCTCCCAACTTGTTCCTGGCAGAGAAAAGGAGCTTCACGCCGGCTTTGTTCACAATCTTTTTCAGGTTGTGCGATACTTGATGAACATACGGAATACATGTTATGTTCTTACTGTACAGTTTGCGCGTCTCCTTCTGAATTCTGCATTCTTTTAATATCGACTCTGCTATGCTAGATAAGACCTTCGGCGGGTAGCCTGCAGCGGTAAGCCTAGTAACCTGTGCGTCAAAGCTGGCTTGGGTTTTATGCGCACATGATCTAAACAAAGCGGCTTTCAAGCATGTTTTCGCTATCCCGCGCTTAACTATCTTAGAATGGGCCGACCGGAAGGGGAGCAGGCTCTTCTGGGATCGCGGGGAATACATCCAACAGATATGGTCACACGATAGCTCAACTTCCAGATCTAAAAACCTTAGTTTGTTGTTAGTAGGTAGCTCTGTGGTCAATTGTAGGTTCTTAAGTTCAGTACTGAACAGGTCAAAAATCTGAGCAACAGTTTGTTGGGCGTCACCTTTGAGATAAAATACTAAAAAGTCATCTACATAACGCATAACCTTAACAACGGTGCCGTCAAGCTTGGCTTGAAGTTGTCTATCGCACGAAGCTAAGAACAGATCGCTGAGAACGGGAGCGAGGCTGGATCCAATACAAACACATTGTTTTTGGATGAAAAAACTATCGTCAACTCTAGCAACTATCGTCAACTACATAGCTTACATAATTTTAGATGCACTCTCTTTAAATAGCTGTTTAGAAAGCCAAGCAAGTTCAGCGCACAGCAACAATCGGTGGTTTCTGCCAAGTACATCTTAAGGAAACCACATATATTTTATGAACACTTGAGCCCCTTCACCGCAGAAATTGCAACTGTGCAGCTAGTTTTTTGAAGCAGGTCGTACATCAATTTGCCCCCGTGTGGGTACAAGTCGTAGCTGGAGACAAATCAATTAAATTCCTAATCTAACGGTGGCTCGCAAATATGGAACTCAATTTAATCATGCCCTGTGTATAACACTGCACGCTTGCAAATGCAATTTAAAAGGATCCCAATTTCTGCTAAATGTCACTGAAAACATTGGTAGGACGTGACAACGAAAGCGGCCTCACCGGCCAAGCAGAAGATCCGGAGATGCAGCAAGTCCCAGAAACGCATGGCCACTGCCGACAGGGGTCAGGCTGCGCACTCTCGCCTAGAACGAGAAACGGCGGGTCAGGCCGTCAGGGTAATGTGTATACGATGGGAAAACACGAAACCTTACGCGAAAAAGAGACGAAACGACGGGCAACAACACAATACGAAAATGGGCGCTCGCGAAAAAGGGCACAACAAAACAAAAAGAACAAGCTTGTTCCTTTCTTTGGGCGGCGTTCCCCCCTGGCCAGTGCATTTTATTTAAATGTGCACGTGATAGCAGCTGGGTCACTGGTCCGCCTAATTAGATGAACAGCATTTCTTGACCAAGCCTCTAACTTTCTCATTCTCCCCAAACCACTCGTTGCGGGCAAAACACCGCGACAGACCGTCTGGGGGGTCACAAGTCGCACAGTTTATGCGTTGTCGGGCTAATTTCTAGGAGCAAGGGTCCTCGTACCTCCAGAGTAAAACGGTGCACAACGTTGAGATTACGCTTGCGACACTTGTTCTCGGTTTGGATTTTCGTCGGTCCCCTTGATATGTCATCGCACAGGTATCCCGTACTGTTCCGTTAATCGCAGTTCACCACCAGTTAGAGCCAAAAGACAAATCAGCGTGCTAGTCAAGTCAGCTTAGTCAAAGCATGCTCTGTTCGCGCGTCCTAGCTTCGGGAGTGCTGCACCCAACTCCCGTGAGTGGAAAGGCAGGCCGCGTAACCACCGCTAATTGGCTCACGACACGGGAAACAAGCCGTGCTACCCTCTGTATACGTCGCGCGCCCAGTTGTTTCCGGACTTCCTGGGCGTGCATTTGACCGATGAAAATGCGCTTCCCCCGTTCTCTGTTTCCCCGACCTATAGTATCCAGAAAAAATAAAAAGAGCCAAAATGCGTAGCCCTCCTGGAACAACGCCGTCACGTTAATTGTGATTCCTCGCTTTTTTTATTGTTGTTTGTGTACGGCTCGTCGCACCAGTGGTTATCCGCAACCTCGGCCGCCGGCTTTGGCCGCGTAGCTCGGAGCTTCTAGACAATCATCCGTTAGCGTCAGCCGCTCGTTTTGGCGACCGAGGCACGCATAAATCTCCCAGCACGTGGGGGCCCTCGTGTGGTGAGTATTTGCCTCCGAATTTACGACGCCGACTGCTGGGGCAAAGTAAGGGGGGGGGGGGGGGGGGGGGGCAGGTGAAAGGGGCAGGGGGAAAAAGTGAGGTCGTGAGCGTCTCACTCAGCTTGCGCGGTCCCGCGTAAACAAGGAACAGCGGCGCGACGGACGCGCGTCCTAACGCAGCGCCTTGATTGCCGCCAAAGGGGCTGGCTGCTGCCCCCCTCCACTCTGCCGACTCCAATCTGGCGCTGTCGCGGCCCGTGAAATGTTTATGCCGCATCAGCGAGGACGGAGTGGGAGGCGGAAAGGGGAAGATGGGGGTCGAGGGAGGGGGATGGTGTGGCTTAGCGCTGGGTTTCGCTAGTTTTGAATTTACAGCTCTCTGCTGCGCTCATTACGCGAACGAGTGTCTGGAGCAAGTGAAGCCGACAGCCGAGCGAAGTCAGCCGTGCGGTGTGCGCAGTGAGCAGTGCGTTTCGCGGGGTTCGCTGTGATCTGCGCGTTAGAGGCTATATCACGCCTCCCAGATATCGTCGCTGCAGTCGACTTCTAACGCATAATGTGTGGGTGATGACGACTGGGTTTGCGGAAGGAATCCAAAGTGACGCTAACATTTCGGCGTAATTAAGTTTGCATAAACCGTTCCTTCTTTTACTGCTCTCGTTGGTAGCTAAAAGCCGCGATGTAAAAAAAATTAAAAATTAACATTCCTAATTTGACTGAGCCAGGCCCGAGAGAAGCCGGTGCGACTATTTTGATTTTCACTGATAGCTGCGGGCACACAGAGCGCGGTAGGCGGTAAAGTGAGAAAGCTTTTATACTAACCGGCCAAGATGGCGGCGCCCTGGGGTTTCTGGTTAAAACACTCACTCCGTCCTTAAAGGTAGACCGGGCCAGATTTGGTGTGACTCGTAGCTTTCGCGCGCCATCTCGCGCAAAGTTTCTTAAACCCTTGCAGCTGTGCGGACAAAAAGCTGGCATTTTGAATGTGCCCCAGATTGGAGCGTCGCTCGAGGCGCCATCTCCACTTTCTACGCAAGACTCCAGACACCGCACGTGTAAAGGAGGGCGCGGTTCGTGTCCCCGGAAAGGAGCTAGATAGCTTCGTTTTGTTTTGGCCTGGGACTGATAGCTTATTTTCTTTATTTCATTCAGGCCTCAGGTTCAAAAATATTAGAGGAATTAGTCACAAAAACTAAATTGAGGAACAAAATAACGTGCAGTCGCGACTGTAACGCAGGAAATAAATTTTTCTGGAGTTCAAATTGTCTCGTTCATCGCAAAATCATGGATGCCATGACCGCATTTACTGAGGAAATATGGTTCCACTTAGCTGATGAAGAAGAGAGGCTGAAAGTAAACTAAAGTGTGCACGAAATTTTTTGTAAGCGTTTAGGTTACATGTCTAGATGTGAAACTCATACAAGCTATTCAGAATACCATGCGTATGACGAACATCGAAGCACTGGGACACACATTTTAGTTGCAAGGTGGTTTAATCGCATCATTTGACGCGGTGACGCAACGTATGGCACATATATAAGGGATTATGTTGCGGTGTAATTCTAAGGGTGAAGAGGAAGTGATGGAAAGGCAAATTTGTAAACAATAAGCGGAACTGATTTGACCACGCTTTTGAATGCGAAGTGTGAACTCATAAAGGCGGCCTAAAAAAGGAGCTCATTCTAGATACCAAGATAAATTTACTTAATCTAATAACTAGGCAACCAATATACTTGCGTAACAACATTACAAGTGTTACTTATTTACCTGAACCTAAGGAAGCTTAAAAGTATCTTTCACATCTTGGCGAAGGTCATTCACCGTTCGTAAATAACTACAGAACTTCGCAGAAATCGAACGCTTTGTCTACTGTGGAACTGATGAATACTGATACCACCCTCAGTTTCGGTTTACTCGTATATATGTTAACCTTCTGTCGCAACCAGCACAAACGCTGACAGGAGGGCTTCTTTTTTAAAGTCAGGGTTCTCCATTTCAGTATTAAATCACTGCTCTGCCGTTTCGTGTGTAGGCGCTGTTCTGCGACTCTCACCGTATTGAAATAGGCTTACGAAAGCAGCGCACGTATAGACAGGGCTGACCGCGGGAAGCAAGATCAACGTGTATTCAAGGCTTTGCATGTTGTCCGCCTCCTCTTAGTCTTGCTTACTGGTGCCATTTTTTTGTTTGTTTGTAGCCTTGACTTTGCCACAGAGTTTCTAAAAATAGTCAGTCGTTGGCGACGTTTCATCACCGTGTGTGGTGTCTAGTTTGCAACTGAAGCAAATCTTCGCCTGAGACTGTTCCCAGTCCGGAACTTCTGGTCGACAGTGACCACGCGAGCCATGTTGTACACGTGCAGGCGGAGCTTGCTGGTGCGTGCCGATGAAAGAGGGGCACTGACCTTCTTAATTGGCAGCGTTCTTTGGAGTGGACAGGACTGTCGGGCCAATGGGAGAGGCAGAGGAATTCCGGCCGAATTTATTATGCACGCAAAACAAGCCCAAGTGCCGCGGCTAATTTAGGAGCTAACGTGGTTCACAAATTAGGGTCTGTCGAAGAACGGCGGTGGGCGGATCAAGCCAGATCGAGGTGCTCAGGCGACAAATCCAGCTGTCCTTTTAGCGGAAGCTTAACGGTACAGTACTCGTCTTGATCTTGGGAGAAAAGGTAAGTAGGAGCCGCCGCTAGTGCATTATGCATTGGACGAGGGATATGAGAGCTTTGCGGACAAGAACAGGTTTAAAATCACAGAGCCTTTTTTGGAGACTTCGGGCGACCTTTTTCTAGTCGTTAAGGAACAGTTGCGTAAGTTGACCATTTGCGCTTGTGCCACTCCTTTGGAGCAGTTTAAAGGAAAGCCGACACGTTTACCGACGAGATTTAAAGATTCGAATGGATGAATCTTTCAGGCAAAGCACCCCAGTTTTTTTTTGCGCTAGCATTGAAAATGCTGAGGTAATAACTCTGACAAAGTTGTCTGACACTCAGGCGCACATCTTCACTTTCTTCCTCACCTCCTCCTCAAATTGTCCTCAAGGTGAGAAAATAGATACAAGCCATGGCGTCGCTGTGTAGGGCATGTCAACGACTTCAGTATGCTTGTTAACGTTGGTGGTGCATTAGTTGGTACCTTCATTCTATACCGATAAGGATATTTTTGTCTATATATCTGCCCTTGACATTCGAGTAAAATACGAGCGTATGTTCCGCTCTTCAAAGTAAACTGCAGTTGTGCAGTATGGAGTAATCGATTTTGCCAGAGAAGATGCACCATGAAAAACACGAGATGCTTTGGAGAAAACACCCACCTTGAAATTCTTAATTATCTGCAATCATGACAAGATATGCGTTGAAACAACGAGTGCTACAATTAAAGTGGATTATTCGCGTTACACTTGTAATATAAAAGGCTACGTTTTTTTTTTTCTCAGAGTTATTGCGGCATCGCCAACATTTCTGCTGTCCACGAGAGAAGTTTCCTCGCATCGTGAAAGTCTTTGACGGTGTAGATCAAAGAGCCCCTCATCACTCTGTGCGTCTGGTCGACTGACACGCCTGCTGCGACAGAGTCTGTGTAAATATTGAAGCGAAATCGGAGTGCACTCCTTGAGCCACTGAGCAGAAAAGGTTCTGGTATGTTTACCCAACTTTATTGAGACGTTCATACGGAATTCACGCAGTGACTTCGGATCATCGCTATGCAATCGCAACACTTAGATGCATACCTCCGTCCCACAAAAGTTGTTGGAAAACAGGTCTAAGCGCTACGAAACGGAAAATGTAACTAGAATGAGGTTTGAGAATACCTTCAAAGACTTATGGAGAGGACAAATTTTTTTTTTTTCGGAGTAGCTTTGCTCAAGATGCATGTACCATTTGTTACCTTTTAAGCCTTATGCAGGTGTAAGCATATGCCTTCACTTCCTGAGTAAGAATTTGTGTTTCTTTTCTCTTTGCTCGAGCATGTGCACAAGGTCGCATTGTCATGCGTTGTGAGTGGTATAAAAGGGCGTATATCGCCCTTATAAAAATAGACTATAGATACTCTATAGACTTCTTGTAGACTCTGTTGCCTTTCTATAGGTATTTCCTTTTGTCTATTCATAGTCTATAGACTGTAAAATCTATAGACTAAAATTAGGGAAAAAACTAGCGCCAAACCCTCTAATTCAAGTATGCACCAACTAGCCCAAAAAGAGGTGTTAATGCTATAGACTGTATTTAGACAAAAGTCTACTGAAAGTGTATAGCCATAAAACTATAGACTACCTATAGATTGTATATAGTATTTGGATTGCCTATAGACTGATCTCTAGGATTTGTCTATAGAGAGTCTATAGACTTTATAGACAGAAGTGTAAGACAATCTATAGACTGCCCAAAAGTTTTTGGTGAGCGCGGTCTCAGCTTCGGTAGTTCCTCATCGAGACGAGGAGCTGTGAAAACGAAAGCACTGTTTCTGTGCTCTCTAGTGCACTATGTTAGCACTCATCTGCAAGCATAGTCTTTCACACACTCGCTTGAGATGCAATTACGGTTTGTTTAGCACTGCTGAGTGCGGCAGTGTAATTTTTTCTTGTCTTTCTTCAGTTTCTTCAAATAATTCTTAGAATGTTGGTTTTGTCACAATGAAAAGCTGGAGAATATCTAGGCGAAGAGAAAACACTTGGTTTTCTTAACTTGTGTTTCAGAACCAGCAAAATACATTATATGTCTCAGACCCCTGCAGTCGTGTGATTGTCGGGATGACGTTTTTGATTCTGCTGAAATGAAAGGTCGTCTTGTGGCTCTTTGCAACAACCGATGAGGATAACTTGCAACGTAATCAGGGATGCTAACAAGGGGCCGCAGTGATTTGCATCTGAGTTTTTGTCATGCAAATTTTGTTAGAATAACAGTGCCAGTATTGTTTGCTAGAAATGGAGTATATTCTGTAACAAAGCTCGCGATCCTCATTTGACTTTCTTTATAGAGAGATACGCAAATATTTGGGGATCTAACGATAATAAAAGCGATTGGTGGGTAGAACACTGCTCGGAATGACCACATGCTGCCTTTTGAGCGCCAAAAAATATAATACCAGATCATCTTCGAACGACAGCTCCGCCGAAAATGCTCCTATTTGTAACTAGCCGGCATGCTTTCACTGGGTAACCATGCACAGACGCCAGACTTTAATCTATGGTGATGATCCGATCAGCATGCTTCTGCGTGGTTCTAATCATAGATTTTCTTTTATCGTTACGAAGGTAGCTTCTGTGACTGAAAGAAGTTTCCAGAAGATGGCGCCACCGCACACACAGGACGAATATTCTTCTCACAGATACCTACTTTCGTTTCGCCGGCATAACTTGGATGTGATCTGCGTTGAATTTTAAGAATACCGTGAAGTAATTCACATGCGGAATTTTCAAAAGACGTTTTGCACTAATCTACAAGCCACTAATGGTTGTGGTTATGCGTTGACATGCTGGGCGTCCGAAGCTTTTTCCCAGTTTGAGCATGTTACCGCGGATTAAGGTCTCGTCTCCGTGCTGTGCTAAAATCTTTCCGCAAATATCCCTCACATTTTTACTTCCGTTAAGCTTTACCACAGCTATCAGCTCCGCAATCGCGTTGACAGCCTTGCCCTGCCATCTTATCATGTGACCCACCTGGCCTTGCCACGCTAGCTCATAAGGCGATAATAGTGGACGCTAGCCTTTAGCCACCACTGGAATTCCTGCATTACTCCCCACAGGTGCTGAGCTGCGCGCTTCTTTTCTAAACACTTCTGCACTGCAGAGAAGCCGACGTCGTCCCGATTGTGGCCAGAAGCCTACGTGTTCAGCTACTGCTTTCGTGGTTTGCGAGTTTTTTCATGCATTGTGAGCAGCTTTAGTAAACGGCGGCTGCATACGGTAAGTGGTTCTAATGATAGGTTTTCTTTTATCGTTGCGAAGGTAGCTTTTGTGACTGGAGAAGTTTCAGGGAGATGGCACCACTGCACACACAGTACGAAGATTCTCTTACGAATTTATGGTTGCAGACGGCTCACTAGTAACAAGCTTCATCTTATTCACTGCAACTGTGTTTAGTTGGAAATAAACTGAGTTCGACACACAAAATAAACGGATTAAAAGATCTCCCCCGCCACCGATAGGCTGAGCATAACGTCTGCATACAAGCGTAATGACTTTCCCTAAGGATTTGGATGCTTTGGGAAACAAGATGCTTTGACCTCAAGTTTACTATCGCAGCCTGCACTTGTAGGAATCACACTAAGCACAGAAAACATAACGCGCGAAACTATCACACGAAAACAATTCGAAACGCGCGAAAGCATCACTTCGGTTTCGTTTTGGGTTCGAGGCTGGGAATTCAACCTCAACCAGGCTTCAGACAACAATCGGCGAAATAGGTGAGTGGGGGCCTTAGTGCTCGCGTACTGAAACTAGACGGTAAGCAAACTCCGCCTTAAGGATATGACGCCAATGCTGTAATGGAATAATGCCCATATAGGCGAAATTGTTCACAATCCGGTGAGCAGGTTGTGATGACATCATAAGACCACGTGACCAAGATGGCGCACCTGCCACCTAGAGGGGTAGATAGGTGGCAGGTGCCCTAGGGCACACTGCCCACAACCCGGTGGGCACACATAGGGACCGCACAGACAACGGCTAAGCGGCAGAATGGAGGCTGTACTGCTAATTAGCACTACACTAATTAGGTGCTAAAATATAGGAGGAGGTTTGATTCGAACGAACCGCTTCACTAGACCCTTATTTTCAAGACGGCTGCACTGCTAAACCGAAACTAACTTGGTTTAAGCAAGGAAGGAGGCGGAGCGCACGAAAAAGCAAGAAATGCGACCGGAAAGTGTCTCAGGCTTGATGCATGCAGACCATTCGGTGCGAGCGCGCCCCAAGCAGGCCGCCGCGTGTCTCATGAATGCCGCTCCTAATGAATCCACTGTGCAGCTCAGCGCAAGATTGTCACGCCCAGCGACTTATTCCTGGGCACACGCGTTTGCGAGGAACACGGTTTCGTATTTGCACACAAGGGGGAACCGAGGAGAGATCTGGAGCCTCTTATGTATCACGTGTCGACTGAATAGGCCCGCTGAGTGTGTTGGCTCAACGAATATATATATAGTGTGTTTGATGGCAGTGCCGTTGCTTCTTTTTGGTCGAGTCTGGATGATCTCTTTGTCTGTGAATAACTACTACTTGCAGTTTCATGCTTTCTTCCGATTTTTGTTTTACTGCGATTTCAGTGCGCGGAATGTAAATCCGCAGGTGATCGAAATTAATGCGAATGCTCTGAATGCGCCGTGCCTCGTTGCGCCACCTGGGCGGGAATTGATTAATCTTTCTGTGGCTGATTTATGGAGGAGCGGTAGGATTGGAGAGGAGAGACTGGTGTACTGAACGCGAAATTACCTCCGCCTCCCTCCCCCTTCTGCTCGTCCTTAACAAAATCCCGCCCCTTCGAAAAGTTGCCCGTAAATCCACCCCGTACAGCCTTGTCATCATATATATACCATGAGTTGAGTTAATTTCTTCGGCGGCAGAAACATTAGACATTGTTTTTTTTTATGTGTGTGCGCAAAATGCAATAATGAATTGAGCGATAGCTAGAGAATGGGATGTGGTAACCGCTTTCTTTAATCTGACTTTATAGAACTAATAGAACAAACTCGAAACAATCCCTTTCAGAAGCTGCCGCTGGCTAAATAGAGCCACCGTGGTACACTTTGCGATGGTATTTTTGTTCCGTTGTTTTCTTATTAGTGCATTAATGAAACGAGTAGTTATGGG
Source organism: Amblyomma mixtum (assembly GCF_055824585.1). Taxonomy (NCBI): domain Eukaryota; kingdom Metazoa; phylum Arthropoda; class Arachnida; order Ixodida; family Ixodidae; genus Amblyomma; species Amblyomma mixtum. The sequence goes on from NC_143013.1 coordinate 285,103,070, forward strand.
ATGCGTTTAATTCCCAAGACAGACAATTTTCTTACTTTGAACTTCAGGTAAGCAATGAATGCATCCACAGTATGCGCTGCACGGTACGGACACGGTTAGTTGGGAGCTGAGTTTTCGAATGCACGAGGATCTTGTGTATCTATGACCTCCACAACTTGCAAGAAGAAGAGACGAAAAGGAACTAACACAAAATAAATGGAACTAAAATTCGCGGTTATAACATTCTTACCAAGGTCTGTGCCAGTCGCATTGAGACCGTGAGCGATTATATTGTTATAGTCGTTGCCTTGCTCAGTCAATCACATTACGATGGAGTCGCAGTCAGGGAGCTTAGAGCCACAAAACGATAATGTTTACCTGCTTCACTACAACAAAACTGAATGGCTGAATACGATGCTGTGTAAACGTTCACTTTCCAAACTGCCTTATCTTTCCTCACTTTTTAACGAAAAAAAAAATCTCAACCTCTAGCCTTTGCGAGCAGTACTTGCAATGTATGTTTTCAGCTCAACGAATTGCAAATCTGCGCATTCCTTGCAACATGAAGACGGTGCAATTCATGAAATTAGTGGGACCAAAGCTAAAGCACTCACCATGCAGTCGATCATTTTTGTCGTGAAAACGTTCCAGCAGAATTCTCCGGTACCAACTTACCCATCAGTCAACTCTTTTGAAGATTTTTCCAATCGTCGTGCCAATTTTCGCAAACTTATGCTAACACAGTTCTTTAGAAAGTGAACAAAATCCTGCACAAACATTTTCACTACCACAAATGCAGGAAGAAAATTTCAGCAGCCCGAGCCGGGGCTTCGTACCTTTCTCGCCGACCTAACACGTCATCGCCGAAGCACGTTTTTCTCGGAACACCTAAGCTGTGCAACGACACCTCAGCGTGAAAGATGTCGGGCGCCCCACACCTAAGGCCTCCAACTCCACGTTCGTCGGCGCTTATCACAGACCACTCAAATCACGGCCAGCGGACATCTTGCTACATTGGCCTAACCAGTCCTCTGTCGCGGTGGCCAACGGGCAGACAGTTTCCCCGTGTTGCGAATACTACGCGTACCAACAAACAGCTGTTAGACACCGAGGTCCGTTTCGCCGGTTCGACAGAGGGTGCAAGGAAGTAAAGAAAACGTGACGAAAACAAAGAATGAAAGTGACAAAAAGCAGGTGGCCTGGCTGGCGTGGGTCGCGCGGGGTCGCCTCCTTGCCATCTTGCTTCCGGCTACTTGTTAATACGAAACGTCGCTTGTATGCGGTGGTTAACCAGCCCCAGCGGCTGCTGGAAATGCTCCCGTGCTTGCTTGTTCAGGGGAATGACGTCCCGTGGCCGGTCTCCGCCGACAAGCGCGGCTGGCCGGCATTATTCATGAGCCTTCCACCTCTAGCACTTTACCGCGAAGGTGTGCCTCCTTCCTTATACGGGCGATAGTCGGCGCAACGTTGCGAACAGGGCGCGCGTCTGCTGCCAATAAGGGGTGTCTAGAGTGCTCGTACTGGATTTCTACCCATAGAGAGTCTGGTATCGTTGAAATTATAACGTTCGCGAGGACGGTGGCTGAGGGTTGTCTTAGAGGTACCTTTCGTAGGCTCCTGTGAAGCAGACCAAATCTTTCCCTGAACTTTGGTGTACCTTTTAATCTTTTTCAGTCACCTACATTATTTTTCTGGCTGACTTCAGTGAAAGAAGGTAGAAAAATTGAGCTCTGAATTTAACTACTTAGAGGGCTCCTCAGGGTATTTGTTCTCTATCCTCCCTTCATCTACAAACCATTTGTTCTGTTCCCGCCTTTCCGCACCCTTTCACTTTTGTTTTCATCTTATGTAGGTAGGTCCATCTTTCTGGACTGTTAAAGCCTATAGGGCTATGGGCATAGGCCATTGTGCTTTAGCGGGCTTGTCCTGAGAGATGTAGCTGATGATGATGGTGAAATGCATAATTTCGATTTTTAAAACATAATATGCTTTTGGTTAAATGACTCTAACGTATTGTGATACCACAAAAACCAACATCTGCTGAGCTTCTCTGCTATCTCTTCTGGCCGAAACGAGCTGTCATTCCGTGTAATCAGATTATTCTATCAAAGCTAGCAAAGCCGGTCTTTGATGATAAAATAATGGCCGAGAACCAATGTATTATTTAATGCTCACAGTCGTTATTTAGATGTCAAAAAAAGTCTTAAGCATAGAGCATTTCTTTGTTGTGTGCTACTTATTACCTTATTGCCACCCGTTTTTTTTTTTTAAATAATATGTTCACCTAGATATTGTGCAACTCATGGCAGATGGGTACTTAGCAACACTACAGCGAAAAGCAATGCAGGGTGCTCAATTTTGGTATTTTGTATCACGATGCTTAGCCGTTTAGCTATATTGCCCTCTTTTTTTTCAACTGTTATCGCGCTGGGGACTGTTCAAAGTGAGCAACCTTTAGTATTATTTCAGGCTGCCAAAAGTGAAGAAGTACCGGCTCATCTCTACTGTTAACTTCACAGCAAAGTGGCTGCCGAACGTAAGATGCAGCTCTCGAGAGCTGCATTAAAGTTGAAATTCTTATTCCTGGAGCCATGAACTGCGCTATTGTTTGCACAGATAACTACAATGTTTCAAAATGTCTGCGACCGATCGAAGCACCTTGAAAATATACGCGTCGTTATGGGTGGAACTCGAGCGGTCGCTTCCCGACTACGGAAAAATGCACTTCGATGCAGGAGAAATGAGAGAACGACGTGAATAGATATTTCGATGCCCAAAACTCCCAGCAATTGACACTGATCCCAAGTTGCTGGCAACACAGCCGTTGATTTGGCACGTAGAAGTAGATTATAAAATTTCGTAAATATTCTTTAAATACCTTCAAAGAAGCGAAGCATACCTGATATACGTCATTGATGTTGTGCGCGCACAAGACCCACTGCCGAAGCTTGCGAGCAGAGGAAAAAAGAAAAAAAAATGCGGCGTGCTATAGACTTTTTATTTTCCCGCAAAGCGTCCGCTCTCATTTTCGTTTTGGAGGAAAAAAAAAGAGCAGAGTTAAAAAAAAAGATAACGAAACGCGAAAAGCTTTTAGACCTCTTTGTCTGAGCTCTCATGCAAACAATACGCCGAAACCTGCCCGGAGATTTCAAATCAAACCTGGCTTCAAACTTTTCGTTAAAATTGTTTAAAATTTTTTTTCGAGATGTTGATCCGTTCGTGTCAAGCCGTTTTGAAACCACGCGGAGTCGCGCCGTCGGTGCGGCTTTCCTTCCACTCCACCGGGAGTACGGTCGAATCGTGACTCTGCCTTGGTGCCACTATACCAATCAGAATCTGCGGAATCGATTCCTCAGTGCTGTCCGATGCGAGTCCAGGGACCAGCAATCACTGCCATTTTGTTCAAGAGTGTTGGAACATAAGGACAGAGATGTTCATACGCGTATACACGAAAAGAGCGTCAATTCTTCCTGGACGCGCCCTTTCTGCGCCGCCAAAATGCGGCGGTGGTGATGACGATGGCGTGCCACCATGCTTACATCATTACAAACGTGTACGGTAGGCTTGCGTACAACTTGTGCCATAGCTGAAAACGCAGAATGAACAGACGCCGCGGTGGCTCAGTGGTCATGGTGTTGGGCTGCTGACCCGAAAGACGCGGGTTCGATCCCGGCTGTGGCGGTCGCATTTCAATGGAGGCGAAATACTAGAGGCCGTGCACTGTGCGATGTCAGTGCACGTTAAAGAAGCACAGGTGGTTGAAATTTTCGGAGCCCTTCACTACAGCGTCTCTCATAGCCTGAGTCGCTTTGGGACGTTAAACCCCATAAACCAAACCTAAACCAAGCAGAATGAAAGCTAGCGAACGGTATAACGAGCTTCACGTTCATTGCCTATATAAAGCTCATTTGTTTTTACCGCAGTGACGTCAGCAAATTTCTTGTTCATAAACATGAGAAGGTCGGTACCAAAGACGGCGGGCATATGATACCCAATGAGATATCCTTATAATCAATTAACTCATATTTAACCAAATAGACTACAGTCTTCTCAGTGCAATAAGGCCAAAATCTTGAAGTAACGTGCTTGGAGAGAAGCAACAGTTGGTGTGAAAAGAAAAACGAAAATGCTCACAGTTTCAGAGGTCACCGGTGACGCCTGTAAAGCATAGGGCCAACCTTCCTCATACTACGGCGACCTACCTTTCGCGGGAAGTATGTGGAAGTTTACATTTCTTCAATGATAGAGCTTTATTAGATTGAATGGCACTGACTCGAGAAGTACGGGCGGTTCCTCCGCGTCTAGACGTCACCGCTTTATGCAGGAGGTCGTGGACGGGTCTCTGGACACTCCGTCGTGTATCTCGCTGTGGCTTGTCGCGTTCGCCGTGACGAAAGCGCAGATGACGCCGCTCAGTGTGATGCGATGAACGCATACTTGGCGCAGCAGTCACCGATGTGCATTTAATTAATGGCAAGAAGCATTTCGCCTGCTATAGGTGCTTTTGCACGCGCAGTGGTCACTAAAAGAAATGTCAAGAAGTACCCGTAATTCTTTGCCGCACGATGAACGTGATGAAGCCAGCGCACATACAGAAGTTTTTTTTTTTTTTTTGAACTTCGAGAGAAAGAAGACAGCGTGAAGGAAGAGGACGTCAAGTTGGGTGATGAGATTTTGAGACATGCAGGCATAAGGCGCCCGCTGCTCGAGCATGACAAAGGCAGTGGGAGATAATTGAAAAAATCCTGAGTCCTGCAGTGGACTTACGCGGGCTGAAGGTGATAATTATGATGTTTTAGCCAGGTTTAACATTTAGAAGTGATAGTTTGTTTGTATGCTTTCTAAGGGCGGACGTGGATTAACCGAGTGGTTAAGCAGCTGTCGCATGCTCTCATAACTCACTACAACGGCTGCAGGTTCGCACCGTGCAATGCAAGGACAGACGCTGTAGCGCTTGCCCTTGTCTCTTATTGGTGGGTAGCCTTGTGTTTTCGTTCACCTTTTCACCTTAAGAACACCATGCATTAACTGCCCCAACCGATGTTTTATTGCGTGCTGCCTTCGAACGTTGAAGTCACATCACGGAAAAAGCTACATTACGGCGAATTTCTGCGACAGTATGGCTGTGTATTAAGCATTCAGTCACTTGGCAGATGTTACCGGATTTTAGGATCGAAGCACTAAAGCATTGGTTGGGTTTTGAGCGGTGCGTCGCGAACTACAAACTTGCATAGTTATTGGTCAAAGACCTCTCATACAAAAGGCTGAGGCAGCGGCTACGACAAGGAATCTTCAGCAAGGAAAAGCGTACTTTATTTCGATGTTTTGGAATAGACGCCGACCAGAAAGCTTACGTCATAGTTTATAGTAATGTCGTGTTTATGAACCACTTTTTTATCCGAACCTCTTGAACGGCGTCAACTTTATTAGAAAGCCGAGAACACCACCCATCACACATCTTCCTTTCTCGCAGTGTCCTTGTATGCCACTGAGAAATCTCTGAAAAGAAATGCAACACAGCTGCGTTTATCTAAAAGGTTACATCCAGATAACGACTTGAACCTTTTTTATCTTAAGCTACAACTACGTTTCGCCTTTTGATTCCCTTTATTATGGAGTGAATGTAGGAAGCTGCATAAAAACATAAAAACACATAGGCCACAGGAAGGTACTATCGCGCTCAATATGAGTTGCAACGCGCGGTCATCGACCGGGGCTCGTTCCGTGGTGTGCCTCCTCCAAACAGTCGCTCGGAATTCTGGGAGAAACTTTTTCCTGAGCGGGGGTGCTGTTGTTTCCTGGAACAGCAGTTTCTCTCAGAATTCCGAGCGACTGTTTGGAGGAGGCACACCACGGAACGAGCCCCGGTCGATGACCGCGCGTTGCAACTCATATTGAGCGCGATAGTACGTTTGTGCAGAAGTGTCACTCACTATGCCCCTCTATCTAGCATCTAGCACGCTTGGTCTCTTCGCTATTTCTGTCAGACATTCTTGTCACAAAAAAAGAAAAAGAAAGGTGCGCATTTCTGAAGCCCATCTGGTACATGTATCCGTGGTACAGTCTTTGTCAAAAGTAACCAGGCTGCATGGTTTGCTTCTCATTCGTATAACAGCGCTCACGGCTTCCCTAAAGATAAAAAAGTTCTTTGAAGGTGAAGACAGGGGCTCTTCTTACCATACAGAGATTTAGAGCTTGAGGGCTGGCACAGTAGCTTTAATATACGACTGAGAAGAAAAACGTGCAGCCTGGCTACTTTTGACAAAGACTGTACATACCATTTGCCATGCTATCATGACAGCTTCGGGGGACAGTTAAGCGACTGCACACCTCTTTAGTTTGGGTCAACCATGGTTCCGCTTTGCGCAACGGTATACATGCAGTAATAAAAAACAGTAATAAAACAGTAATAAAAAACGTTTCCGGGTCATCGTTTTCGTAGCGCCTTATACACCATCCTACCTTATCTTTCTCTACCAGCGACTGTAATGCTGTTGCCTCGGAAATGATGGCACAATGCAGGTATAGAAAAATAAATGAATATGTGAACTAAAAGCTCATTAATTTTTATGTTGTAATTTTCTGTCGCTTCATCCACTTTCACACGTTTAATAGAAGTCAGGCATAGTTACCTTGCAGGGCTTATTATCCGTCTTGTTTATTATCTTCCCGACAGGAAACAAATAGGCGACCCTTCGTGTGACACAAAACTCCTTACAAGGGTATATGGGTACATTCTGGAGAACAAGAATAAAATAATTTTTGTATTATTTTGAACTATTGGCAAGAAGGTGCCGGGGCGAAGGTGGCGACGATCCTGTTCATTGTGGCTCGAGCATTGTTCAAGTGCATTTGGCTCATCCGGATAGAGCCACCATTTGTCGAAATGTTGTCATCTCCAACATTTCAAATTACGTAAGCGTTAGTAGGCAGGTGGTTAACTAAAGCTCTTAAATTTTTCTCTTTTACGGTACTTGAAGGCCAAAAAACCGAAATATGGTCTCCAAAACTGCTGACATTTCGGCCGCTTCCATACAAGTCCACCGTTTGAGGTCCCGAGGATGCACAGTTCAATTTATTTTTCTCCTCGCTACAATTATGCACCAAATGCATTCACTCCCCGCATCGCGGCATCATGAACGCTACGTCTAGAATGAAAATAATTACGGGAGAGTTTAGTTATCATTGTGCGATCACAATCCTTTAGCGTTAATCTTTCTGCGTTTCATCACTGATGTGACACTTCTGATCGTGTCTTCATATTTTTTTCTATATTATTCCTGTATATATTATAATGTTTTATATATATATTATACTTTATTAGCCAACATCAATTTTAGTCATTCTTTCTTTTTGATTTTTCATGTAGCCGCTGTCTCCCGGTCATTGCTTCCTCTCCCCTGCAATTGGCGAGGTAGATTTCTTCGCTTTGCCACCTTACCGGTGGCAGGTGCAAGTGTACATAATATTGCCGGACGCCGCCTTGTTTTCCCGATGGCGCTTTTAATACGCGTCAAAATCAGAATTAAAATGATTTTCAAGGGAAATAGCACTTATCAGCGCATAGTACAGAAGCAAGTTATAGGAAAATTAGCAGTTTCCCCCGCTAGAAACATAATTAGCAAGATAAAACTGGGTGAAAACTCTAATTCGCAAGCTAAATTCTCAGCTATGATAAGGTGAAACTCAACAGCTAAAGTAAGCTATCATTCCAGTGCACTTGGAAATGCATTCGCAAGTCAAAACCAACTTCTAGTCTCACCACGGCGTGCCTCTAATAGGCAGGTAGGGGCTTTGGGTATTGGTGCTCAAAAACACATTTACTTTGTAAACGAGATAATATCCACAGTGTCTCTTTCTTGTAGTTGATACTTACAAATGTCAGTGTACAGTTGGGCCTTTTTTCTCGCTTAGCCCCCTGTACTGAAAAAAAAATACACAAAGAACGACGTATAAGTATTAGCTGTACGTATAAGTATTAGCTGTACCAACACAGCAGGCACCAGAGAATTTGTCTTATATGATTCATACATTCGAGTAATTAAGTACAGCGCACACTTCAGTTTTCCTCAAGATTCGTTGCTCTCGGTACGCAGATTTAATAATTTCCCTCACAACATCAAAGTTTGCCTAGAAAATAACCTATTGAACACCCGTTTCAGGTCATCACAAAATGAGAGCGAACAGGAAATAATCATTTCCCGTGGGAAAATATGTCTCCACAATCACTCTATAAGCATGAAAGCAATAGAATCTCCCTGCAACTAAATGAAAATAGCTGTTTGATACGAAGTTTCCTACGCATCACACACACAAAAAAAGGTTCGAATTGCTAATAATTTTTCTGAGTTTCTAGTTTTTACCTTAAGCTACTTTTCCGCTTTACAAAATTTGCACAAAGAAGGGACATCTGATATTAAATATATTCAATCAACACTGAAAGCAAGCGCTGTCACGCAAATAAATTGCGAGGTTTAAAATATTTTCTGTTTAGGCGTGATTTTTTTTTTTCGCTGTCAAGAATGTAATATCACATGTTCTTGCAGGCATATAATCACCAGGTCTGCCTGCCATTCAGCAAAATTTTTGGTGAATTAAATAACGGAGTACATTTTAATGCGCTTTCAGTGTTCGAAATAAATATATATTTTTTTCATGAAAAGAAAAATGCCTATTCCTGGAGCCCAAATTGAATTAGAAATCAAAGTTGACCCAGAGTGCCTGCACTTAGTGGTATTTTGCTGTTGCAAAAATAATGCATTGAATAGCCTTCCAAGATGGCTGCTTTCACTAAATAGCATGCTACTACCTGCAACAAAGTAACCGCATGTTTCCTGTGCTTTACTGTCCGGTTATTTGTCATTTTTCATTCGAAGAAGTTTTATCTTGCCCAACAATGTTTGAGTATATATGTGACAGAAGTTGTCGATACCACTTTCTGAAGGGTCTCATATCCGTGAAACCGTACTGCACGTAGAAAATTTACACACACAACCTGTTAAACATGCGTCTCCCGCCCTCTTTATGTTTTGGGGAAAGCAGAAGCTTAAAATATATATAGCGGAGTTAAAAACGCTACTCTTCTCCAGGCCTGATGACGATACACTGAGACAATTTTTATGCTCCTGTATTGTTCATCCCACGACCGGCTGCTCGTGGTTCATCCATATCGCTTTATAGTTGCTTTTAAGAGTGGCCGCGAGAAATGGTAAAACAGTGACGCCGACACAGTTTCTTTGATATGCCTTTGTGAATCGTGAAGAGGAATGACGGCTCTGACAAGAGTATGGGGAGTGCTTGAGATAACTCTTACTCCTCGTAAGTGCTGGTAAGTTGCACTCGGGTGTCGCCATGCTCAATGGTAAAGCTAGGCGCCTAGGCAAACAAAGCGACGTATTTCGCTACGCATGGCATGACGCAAGTAACTGGACGCGCTTCAAGCATAGCAGTATTCCGCTTTGGAGTACGAGATTATGTCAGAGCATGTAGGTAGCGTAACGGAAGGGTCTCAGTTATTAGCTTTTACTTCCAACGGAGAACGGTTCTAACCCTTGTGGCGAAAGATAACGTCATCTACGAGGTATCTAATAACTAGTGACACAGACGATTACATCGCTGTGAACGGCCGTTTTCTGAGTGAGCTCACGCTATCCTAAAGACTGCGTACTTCAATGAGGATCGCGAGACTGATGCCAAAAAAATTTCCCTCTCGTTTTTCTTCGGTTGCAAGCACTAAGGCCTACCAGCTAGGTATGGCTTCGTTGTTCACAAAAAGTTCAAGGACACGAGAAAGTCAGAGTTCGAGGTAGGTGAACCTATGCTGCACACGTGATCGCTTCCGCTGCAGGCAGTCTGCACTCACCCAAGGAAAATGACAGGAGCAGCAGTAAGACCACAGCAATCATCATAAAAAGCGCGTTGTTTGAGCTTTTTGATCAGCAGCAGGCTACCATTGCCAGCACATACGTGCGGGGAGAAAGGTTCCTCGAGGCGTCAGCATCCGAGAAAAAAGGAAAGGGTATTGTTCTTTGGAGTTAAGCCCTTAGGTGTCTCTTTGCCCCCCATCGGCTAAGCTTCTTGTCCACATTCATATTTGTCGCCATGTCTTAGCTAAGCGCGGTGCCAGAGAATATCGCCCATTGTCTTTCTACCGCAAAGCTTCGCGTGTTTTCTGTAGACACGCTGAGGGTCTCACAAAAAAAAAGAAAAAGATAAGTCGGTAGCTCGTGTTGGAAAGCTTCGAAGTGGCCAGGAGGCAATGATGCATGAAGCATTGTAGCATTTTTTTTAAAATCTTTCCAGGGAATCGACTGAGGGCTTCTGCGTGCAATACCAAGCGCGTTGTTTCTTTCTCTTTGGCCAGCAGCTGTTCCCAGTGAACAGGCGCTTTCGCGTGACTATACAGACACTCGAAAGTCAAAAGACCTGGAAATAAGGTTTCACGTATCACGTTTTTTCCTTCACTGTCGCGCCATTTTGGGTTGATAAACAAGTTGCTACGCAGCGACTGTAAAGTAAAGGAAGAAATGGGCTTGGGCAGGACATGTAATGCGAAGGCAAGATAATCGCTGGTCCTTAAAGTTAATGGGTAGATTCCAAGAGAAGGCAAGCGTAGCAGGGGGAGCCAGAAAGTTAGCTGGGCGGATGAGATTAAGAATTTCGGGGATACGGTAGTCGCAACTGGCAAAGGACAAGGTTAATTGGAGAGACGTGGGAAAGGCCTTCGCCCTACACTCTAAACACGAATACACCTATATGGGAGTAAAAGAAGTAAGTTGTCCTCTAACGCACTCCCTTCTTTGAAGGATGTGCGCTAGAGGAAGAATTTACTCCCTTTTTACTCCTTTCTGCTTAGAGTGCACAGTGGGCGCAGTCAGGCTGGTGATGATGATGATTCTAAAAGTAACCTCGAACACGCAAAAAACTAGCGTTAGTGAATTGCACAGTACTCATGCGGAAGGAACTAAAGTTGACCTCTAGCGCACACACTTTAAAAAAGGGAGTACGCTAGACACAGCTTACTTTGTTTTACTTCCATATAGGTGTATTTGTGTTTAGAGTGTAATACCGCGTCGAGACACCCTTAAGTCGAGTTGGATGCCAGCTTGTGCTTATATGATTGATGAATTCTGCATGCCAAGACTGTCTGCACTTCGTTAGCCTTTTCTATCTCGAAAGTCTCGTGAAGCGTCGTGTTGCTCAAAATTACCGAAAGAGAAAAGAGGCCCATGGTCGCTCAACCACACTGGGCAGGCGCCGGGATGCCAGAAATGAACACTTTCAGGCTGTATTATATAGCAAATCATTTCATTTTCATTTCATTTGTTCGTTACGTCAATCGTGACTAAAGCAACAGCAGGTGGGGAAGCGTAAGACCAGCCACAGGCACGGCTGGTCTGGTTGCGGCGCGCGCTATAGGCCCCCCCTATACCTCCTCTATAGACCTCCTACCGCCGCCGCATCCAGTCCGGCCGAGTCAGAGGTACCGTGCTCCGCAAGTAGGTCGCATAGCCACCGCACAATTTCTTTCCAAAGACTGGATTAGGGCCAACGAAGCTCAGAAGACGTGCAAACGTGCCACCAGGCTCCGTCATTCTTCTGCGTGGGCGTTGGTCCGTCAGTGCGCCATGGGTGTTGTGCCCGTTGTGCAAGTAACACCTTTAGTATACCATTTACCGCGTTTCCAATACCGTCACCCACCGGAGTACGGGGGCTTGCCCACCACCAGTGCGCACACGCTGATTGGTCGCGATGGGGCAGGCGTACGCGCAGCTGCCGACTACCTGGCGCCATCTGGCGCCCTCAGGGCGATCTGCGCATGCGCACTGATGTCCCGCGGGCTCCCGGTACTCCGGTAACGGCAACGATAGACACCTTTAGCGTACCGCGTTACCGTTACCGGAGTGCCGGGAGCCCGCGGGACACCAGTGCGCATGCGCATATCTCCTAGAGGGCGCCAGATAGCGCCAGGTACTCGGAGTTGCGCGCGCCCCTGTCGCATCGGGACCAATCAGAGCGTGCGGACTGGCGGTGGGCGGGCTGCCGGTATTCCGGCAATGGTAACGGTAGCACGGTACACCGTATGCTAAAGCTGCCTAATGGCATCATATGTGTGTTCCTGCCATGACCAGCTTGGCGTCAACCTTCGCGGCCTACGTCACCGGGAGTAACGACCAATGTCAGAGGACCAAGTGAAATGAAAACAAAATTAATCGTTTCGTAATACCGCCCTTTGTATTTGGCTTTGCTAGTGCTTTTAGAAGATAACTTGGATTCACTCGCAACCACCTAAATTTTCTCGGGCCAAACCTCTAGGAAATGCTTCGATAATGTTGACATGAGTCTGCTACTGAACATTCCCCTGCGTCAAGCTTATTACGAAAGTGTAAAAATCGCGGTTCAAGAAGTTTAACTTTCGCATAGTGGGGAGCATCGAGGAGCAGCTTTGATTTCGCCCTATAGAATTCATGTTTTCGGCCAAGATTAACCAAGCCAAATCCGAAGTGCCCACTTACTGGCGTTCCTTTTGTGGATAAATTGTTCTTCCACCAAGGAAGAACAATTCGCAAGGACTAATTGACTTTGTCTTGTACCGGCATATTACGGCATTCTAAGAACAGAGACCACTCTCCCAGATGACGGGGCTTTTAAAAGATGTAAATAACCAAACACAAAGTACAGGCGTCGCCAAGCAAACTGTTTCCGTCTACACCGATTTTTTAACTGCGGATCCGAGAGTCTACACTATAGAGCCATTCCCTTGAAAATGGCGGCAACCAGTCTTTCTCTATGTGGTCATCACGAGCTTTTATAGAGTGGCGGGAAGTCTTATAAATTCAATTTTCTCAGCCTTAAGTGCGTCTTCTGGTACCGGGAAAACGTCAATGTGGCCGAAAAGAGCTGGGAAATTAATTTTAGTGAAAACAATAATTACATAGAGATGTCCTCAAATGCTTCTTTAAGAATTTCGCAAAGACGTTGCGCCTATATTCCATCAAGGTCAGTTTGGGAAACTCTATGATAAAAAGAGACCGAGAAATCTAATCAATGACGCAATTCTCTTCTTGGCTTAGCTGGTAGACCGACTGCAATGGAGAGACGGCTGTGCCGGGTTTTATCTGCGGATCTGGGTGAATTTTCGCACCAGCTACGATGGTTCTGAGAAAAGTGTGTGGCTTTTCGTTGTAGCCGTACGGCTCCGCTCAGGTGGATATTAATGAATATTTACTCCCTTGACTGAAGCTACTTTGATTGATTGCATGCGCAGAGGCGTGCGTGTTTTGGAAAATGCTGTTGTCTTGTGTAAAATCAATCCCAACAATTCTAGACGGAAGCATTTCTGAGCGGGAAACCGTTTATGAACTCAATTTTTTCATATATTGTAAGATTTAGCTATAACAATCAATATATCCACTGATCACCCGATGGCAGTCCATTTTTTTTCTATTAACGTTTTTGCTATCGTCAAATGCGTTCCCCATGAGTTTTTTATGGGAGTCTTAACTGTTCGATTCGGTGGCTGGAAACACTTTAAAACCAAGATTTTGCTACATATCAGAGGAATGGAACTTTACCTTCAATATTTACATAACAATGTATTACAATTTTCCAATTTTCAAAATTTTTGCCCGACAATGTTGTACATTTATATAAGAAATAGCGTGAGTTCGCAAATTTACTCTTGCAGAAGCTGGCGGAAGGAGGCGTCGAAGACACATGGGGCAAAGATTTGCTTACCTTTAGCACCGGCCTCCGGTGTAACATCCCAACTTCGCGACTGGTTGCCGCTAGTGTTCCTATATATGCTCTATATATATGCTATATATTCCTATATATGTTCAATATATGCTATATATGTTCCTATATATGCAGGAACAATAGTTGCCGCATTTGTGCCTGCTCGAACGCAATGTGAAAGATGTGAATGGAGACGCCCATCTCCATCTGCGAGGTCTATGGCCAACACGTCCTTTTTCAAAATTCAATTTTTAAGCGCAATTTACTCCCCGATAAATGCTGCTTTTGGTGCAGGACAAACTTCAACATAGTTAGAAAGATCCAGGGAATCAATTTTTACCGAGAAAAATAATTGCACGCAGTTGTCCTCAGTGTATTTTTAAAGCGCCGGCCTGGTGCCCCAATTTCTGAATTCCGCACTTTCCACCAAAACGGGTCTGGGGCGGGAGAAAGGAAAAGTGGAGAGGGAAGGAAGTCCGGCTGAATGACGCCGACATTCCGACGCGATCTCGATGTGGACGCGATGCTACAGCAAACGTCTCTGACTGCGACCGCCAGGTAGCGTGAGCGTTGGAAGACGAGTGCCCTACTTTTTGAAGCTAGATCAGGGTGTCTTAGAACGCGCAGCTACAAAAAGAAATTTAACGAAGAAGATGACACATGTGCAGTGTGTGGTAGATCTGTGGAAACAATTGAACACCTCATAATCAAATGTGATGGTATCCATCCGGATGTCGATGCAGGCACAGTCACTCTTTCTGAGGCCCTAGGGTTTAAAGATAACAATGGTCATGTAAATAAATCTGCAGTGGAAGTCAGCAAAAAGCGATTGGAGGATTGGTGGCTGAAAAGCAGAGATGTGGCATAAAGTTAGAATTGTAGGAAACCGTAGGTAAAGGTGATGGGAAATCTTAATGAGAATTGCCAACACAGTAAACAAAAAAAAATAATAAATAAAGAAAAGCTGAGCATGGTGGCAATTGCCACCACCCCGTTTCAAAGGGGGCGCTCCTATCCATCCATCCATCCATCCATCCATCCAGCCGAAGTAGTTCCGTCCCCAGTGGAGGGCGCTAGTGATTGAAATGTTACGTCTGGACCGTAACGCACGTCGGACAAATGTGGGTGGAAAGGGGATGACAAGATCCTCATTCTTAAAGCCTTACTGTTACCTACATTAGAATATGTTATAATACGTAAAGTTGCCTCTTTGATATCCAATAACGACTGCCAGTTCGAGTTCTTTTATTTTCATTCCGATCAGAACATTTAGCCGTGGGCGTCTAGATTCTATGGCCTTGTCCTTTATTCGGCGCTCAAAGTGGCCATGGTGGTAGTAGACGGTTCGGCAGTCCGAGTTATGTCGGTGTAATTGTACCTCGGTGCCTTCGTTCCTTTTGTGCGTTTTTTCTTCACGCATTTTCCGTGCTTGCATACACCCTTGAATAGCAGGAGCCTCTGGAAAAGGAAAATGGGGGAAAAAATGTTTAGGAGAACATTTGTTATTTCGCGAAATATTTCACTGTGGCATCGTAACGGTAAACAGAATCTGACGAAACAAAATTGAGCAGCAAAGGAAAAAATTGGCAGTGCTTTAGCTCTGGTTAAACCTGGAGACTTGCGAAAGCAACGAGGAGAGAGAGAGAGGTGATGGAGAGCGCGCGGCAGCGGCGGCGGCCCCGGCACGCTAGCTATGCGCAGCTACTGCGTATGCGCAACTGGCGAGCGCGGCGGCACCACCTCTGAGTCACCCGCGCAGCGACGGTGGCGGCGCGCCAGCTGTGCGACGTGTGACGTCACTGCTCCACGCGCATGCGCAGTATGGCCTTTCCTCGGCTCCGCGAAATGGCTCGGCGACTAGCGTAGTGTTGCGTTCGCAACAAAAAGAAAGAAGGCCAAACGAAGTGAAAGGTTGGCTTCGATGGTTCGCGATGGCAAGCAAATTGCAAAGCGTCCATTTCATAACAGTGCACTATATTTAGCTAATGTTTAAACTTGGGCTTTTTGGTTATATTTTCGCAAAGCCCCAGCACATCAGAAGAAAAAGGGCCCAAGGAGCCCAGGTAAGGCCCAACATTGGAAATGAATGGCTTCACTCTGGTCCTCTGTTTACGACGGGCATTTACCAATACATTTCCGATATTGCGCCGATTGCCTGTGCTGCCTGGGGACGAAGACTAATTAAAAGAAAGAAGAAGTAGAAATAGAATACGAAAACGAAGAAAATATTCTCGAGAAAAGCGGCATATATCGAAGGCTATAAGCAAGTGGCATCATAAAATGTGCCGAATCTTGGCTTTTGGCTTCGACATGTTTGTCGTATGCATGTCTGCCTATTAACTGTGGTGGCGACGACTTCAACAGGGGAAGCGGTGCAAGCGAGAGTCCTTAAAAGGCATGGACAACCTTGCGCAATGAACGGAAAACTGCCTCAGTATTTTTTTCTTGGTAATTTGACGGAGGCTGCACTGTCACGTAGTTCAGTAATTTAAATCTACGAATACATAAATGTGGGACTGAGTGCTGACGAATCAAGGAGAGTATTTAGTTTTATTCAGTTTTTTCAAACCAAATGCACTGGGCATTATCTCATGCTATTGACACTGAAACCGCTCGATGCAGATCACCTCAGAGAAACTCGAATTTCCCGTGGCTTTAGCATTGTGAAAACATATTGCGCAGCGGAAGTAGCTTGGTCGCTTACCGGGCTATATGCTGGAAGGCGCCTATGCGAGCTTAAGTGTTCTGCATGCAGAGAAAGCAACAGAGAAGAGGGCGGTTGGGGAGGGAGGGTGAAAGGGGAGATTTATGGGTTTTCATTCTTGCGCTGTGGGAAGGTAGATGGAGTGCTGAAGAAGGAGAGAGGAAAGAAAACAGGATATGATGCGCACTTTATGTAGGTCATGAAACTGGCGCA
This sequence comes from Amblyomma mixtum, assembly GCF_055824585.1. Classification (NCBI taxonomy): domain Eukaryota; kingdom Metazoa; phylum Arthropoda; class Arachnida; order Ixodida; family Ixodidae; genus Amblyomma; species Amblyomma mixtum. Next base: position 285,119,703 of record NC_143013.1, read on the forward strand.
ATCTATCACGCAAGATTACCACCGTTACCAAGATTACCTAGAAGGGACGTTGTACGAAAAACCCTAGGCGCTGTAACGACCGCTGGGACCATTGGGAGTCAGTAATCTTGTGGTCCGTCAGAAAGAAAGGCTGAGAAAAAACAGTGAGAGGCCAATCTACGTACCTTGCACTTCGTTCCGTCTGGAAGGTCCTCTCGTTCATACTTGGGAAAGAAAGCGATCCAGCTCACTCGGCAGTATCTTCTACATGGCATGAAAGGAATATGCTGAAAAGCGTACATGTCTCTTTTAGAGTCATCAGAAATCAGGTACAACCCAGTCAGCAAAACCAAGGAGTGTTCTATAGTTTGGCGCTTTTCAAGGTTAATTCACTGTACCAACAGTTAAAGCGTCGCAACTTTTGTTAGCAGTAGAGGTCAGCTGTTATTCCAAGGATGAAAGTGGCTGTGACTTGCAAACGGCCGAAGGGGGGACAATTCAAGGTGCAGTTATAGTTGGTACATTCTACTCCACTGTATACTCTACTACTGTATATTCTACTCCAGGTCAAAAACTGCAGGCTATTGCTGGATGCGGCTACGGGTTTGGGGCGTTGTAGACAAGGGCCACATAGAAAAATGCCAGGACGCAATCTTGGCTACCGTAAAATGCTAATGATGGAACGCTTACAGTTACAATCATGAGCGACAAACGTAATACGCACTGAGAGAGAGTTCTATTTTCAATGATGCTCATGCATTTTGGGAAGAGTCTATTCGATTCAGGAATGTTTCATGCAAGCGGTTTCAAGTTTCTGTGCAAAGAGTGAAAAATGCCAGAGGCATTTTTGTATGACAAGCCGTTATCCATAGCTCTGCGATTATGCTCTCTTAGAATAGACAGACGTTATTTGAATACGCTGATAATTGATTACTATCTTTACAGCGACTGCTGTTAAGGGCACATTTCCAGGTTCAGCGGCAACGACGTTGCCTAAAATTCCGCCATGCTGATTGGTCAGCATGCAGTGACGTCACGCATGACATCAAAGCATAAGCGCCGTGGCCACGCACCACGCTGAGTGGTCTGAACAGAGTGACATCACGAGCAACAGCACGGTGACGTTACGCGCATTCTAGCAAAGAAGACAGTAGAAAAATTAAAGATAAATAAAAATAAAAGGGAGTATAAGGGAACGAACCCCCTGTCCCTTGGTTTATTTAGATTACCAATGAAACGAACAAGACTTGCAACTAACAATATATTTGACTTATCACCTTCTCATAAAAGGTACGGCCAGAGGCTCCTAGAATATAACGGAGCCCATGTGTGGAATGAAGTCCCAAATGAAATAAAAGAAAAAAAAAACATTTTTTGCCATCTTTAAAACATGTTTTGCTAATGTCCATGGAAATGCAGGAAGGAAGAAGTTTGTGTGATTTGGTATAGAAATTTTGCTTACAGCTGACTGTGTTGTGATCTAATCGACCACACCCCATAGTTTTGTTGTTCAGCTCTCCAGCTTTTTTTTGTGAATTTGTGTGTTCGTGTTTAGAGTGTACCTGGAGTAGAACATGTTAGGAGGCCAGTAACGTCCAGCAGTACGCGATCAACACTACGTGTGATTCGAAAGGAGGACCATAGTAAACTAATATTAAACTGAAACGCATCAAAGAAAATGCCAGGAAAATTATTTTTTAGGGCACTTTCACGCAATTGCTCGGAATGTGATTATGCTTAGCTTCAACAGAAGTACTTGAATCAATGCCCTGACAACTATGCCACTCTTAATACCCCGCTTCCAAGGCAGTGCTGCTACACTCCTAACAATTTCCCTCTTGGTTGCATAATTTCCCTTTTACTTGCATAACGATACATAATAGAAATGAATGAAGTTTCGCACTTTGTCGTTCTGGTTATAAGCTGACTGCACTGACATATATGCAACAACTTTCCTTCTCTTTCGGCTGTAGCCCACGTATTTCCAGAGCTTATAATCTTTGCTTTTCACAAACACGTAAGCCATTTACAGAACTCACCAATTCTCCTTTACATGCTGCGTTTACTTTCGGTAGGGTCGTTTCTTGAGTTGTTTCTTCGGTTGTATTTTGGATTCTTCGGGCGCAGACGAACGCTGAAAAGAGAAAAAATGAAAGCAACACTAAGTGTTGAGTATGCTCGTTCCTGCGCCTGCAGAACAGCGCCATTTCGGGCCCTTTTAAAACTCAGTTTCGCCATTTTTTTTTCTATTTCTGTCTTAGCGTTTTCACTGAAGACTATGGATACATTGAACGTACAGCAATAACGTTGCGATCGAGATATTTGCTGAAACAATAGTTGTTCTTGGGATCATCTTGACAAGGAAATGAAAACGAAAGCCTTGTTATATATCCACGGTGTTGGACTTTGCCGCCTTGCTTTTTTTTTTTTCACAAGTGCAATCCCGAGCACAACTCGTGTTTGCGGTGCAGATTTCGTGCCAATGTCAGAGAATCTCAAAGTGGACTTGGAATCTTATTGTTTGAGAATAACGCGAGAAACCGACAGCGCAGCAGACGAGAAAGCAGCCGGGGATGAATAAGCCGATTTACTTATTATTTTCAAAAGCTGAGGATGGGAGTAGCCGCCATGAACTGAACATATTGGCTCATGTATAAATGAGCAGAGAAGAATAGGGAAGTGAGCGGCTTTGTATGACATATCTATGAAGGAAGTGAACACTCATCGATACCCAAGAAATCATATGGTAATGACTTCTTTTTTGACCTGTGGTCTTGATAAGCGGGAAATTAGTCGTGCTTTCATTTTTTTTGCCCGAAATATTATTTATTGGAAAGTAGAAGAAAAAAACAGCCACATGCCTAAAGTAGGATCCGTACCCACGACCTCCGTATATCGCGTAGGGTGCTCTACCAACTGAGGAATGTCGGCAGCTGTCCAGCCTTTTATCAATGATCATTCAATAACCAATAATATTTCAGGTAAAAATGATAACTCTACTAATTGCCACTTCACCAACACCACAAATTAAAAAAAAAAAACATTCCTCTGTGCTTTCCTCTGTTTCGGTTACGGTTGGCTTCTTTTGTATGAGCTATTTGTCAGCGTGTTTAGTTAAGAAGATATGCCGGCATTTCAGGTTGCGCACCACTGAAACTGCTGCTTTCTATTAATTTTTGTTTTTTTTTTAGTTTAATCTCCTATCTGAAAGTTAACTGTTACTGACGTGCTAATGTACAACCTATCGCGCCTTCGTCCCGAAGCTCGACTGCTTTGTTGAGACCATGCAATGTTCTGAAAATGCAAGTTATGCTCACTGTTAGCGGGTAACCGCAAAAAGATGCAGCGATGAACGCTGATTGCTCAAGCGCGTAACCTAATCCCGGAATCTTCATTCCGTTGTATCTTGCAACACACACCACGATGCACTAAACAGAGCTCAACAACCCAGAGAAACGTAATGCACTTTCCTTTGGCTGCGAACCGTCACTATAACATTTCTACTTTCCGCCATTTCATTTCATCCTGCCTTTGAGTCCGTCTCTGTCCCGTGCCGCTCCAAGCTTTCAAACTGTCGCCTCACGTCAAAAGGGGTTCTGCGAGGCAGCTTTCGTAATGTACAGCAAATGGCCGGCTACATTTTTCACGCGGTTGCGTCATAAGCGTCTTGCCTCTGCTCGAGGACCCGTCAAATAGAGGAGAGGGTGCTTTTAAGACAGCTGACGCAATCGCGAAGGGCGCTTGACTCAGATGTTGCGTAGCACTGGTAAATAGCACTGCTTAAGTGGATGGTGCTGCATTATGAATATTGCGGGATAATAAATGCCTTTCTGTGTGCTAAATGAAGTGGAAATGTTCAAACACGGCCTTTGCACAAATATGTCATGTGCTGTAGGCGGAGACAGCAATAACTGAACGGCCCCTCAGCTCTGCTTGCATGCGCCGTTTCTTTCGCAAACCGTGTGTTAAATGATACGGCAGAAATAGTGTATTCAGCGCCTTTTTTTACCCCAATAGCTCAGTACGCAAGTTTTTCAGGCATAAAGGGCATATAAGTAGCAGTCATATTTCCTAAGCGAGAATTCTCGCTTTAAGCTGCAGGGAAATGTGAATTACAACCAGTTCATGCCTGGGATTTTGTAAAGGCCACTGTGGTCGAAAAGTTGGGGCTCTAGAAATGGTGCTTTTATGGAAACGTGATCGAGATGAGGCTATCATTGTCACAGTGAAAGAATTTGCATTATTAAGGGTATTTTAATGCATCTATAATTTACACCCTTACAATTAATCATCCCATAATAGGTGTAAGGTGGAGTAAACACCTTTACGATGCGCGTTCTAGTAAATTTCCACCAGTTTTACTACAAGGACAATTTAATACGTAAACATTCTACACGAAGGGCGGAGAAAGCAGTGGTTGCTTGGTAAGATGCTGTTCATTCTTCTTATTCGCATATTCTTACATAACGGCGGTAGGTGTAAGAAAAAGATGGCGACTGTTTATCACAATCTGCACTAGATGTCCGGTAACTGTGATCACCATGAGGACCACCCCATAATCATTTGTGTCCTACCTCCAACACATGCTCGTAGTAAAGCACATTTTTTGTGCCTGCAGGATGTTAATGGTTTGCGAGTGTGGGCTTGTTCCAGAAAATACAGACTTCGAGTTGCCACAGACAACAATGAGTTACGGCATGTCCAATGAGGCCATGGTTGTAAAAATAACTAGGCTCAAGATATCAATGGAATGAGGCGAACAAAGCGCCTAAGGTCACAGAATTCAAGAAGCAACCATTCCACAAACTAGGACCAAAGCAAGATATATCCGCCGGATACTGTCTACATTTATACCCCAAATTTATGCTATCCGCCATTACAACCAGTGGTATACTTGCGTATTGAACTAAGGTAATTTACCTTAGTTAAACGTCCACATACGTACTTATGAAACATATAAGATGCATGAGTGAATGTGTTGAAAGGGTACACTGCAAACTCAATTACATTCTTAATGACGTTTTAATATTCCTATAAGTCCCATCACGGCGCCCCCTGAACTAAAGTGCCAGGGTGTCTGTAACACCCAATAATGGATGTCTGGTCTGACAAGCAGTCATACTTATTTAGAGCGATGTTCTTATATGTTTGCACCCATCCGGAGGAACAGTCAGTGTTGTGCCGAAAGGTGCTGATGATTTCTGGAATTAGTTCACTTTAAGAAAAAAAAAAATATGGTTTGCTAGAAAACTACAGCGGCTTCTCAGAATGGTATAAGGAGTGCTTGTAGCGAAACCGCGGGCTTTTTTTGTAGTTCTCGGAAACAATAAAAAATAGCTGCGCCTTCAAGGTAACGAGCCTTCAGCAGGCTTCTTACAACCAATGGCATGCCTCAATAAGCCCTATAAAGAAGAAATTGCACACATTTTTGCGCTAATACATCAATAGGATGACGTATGTGATGATTCTGCGGGAACTGAGTCAAGCAAGCAAGCATAACATGAATCAGGAGTTGAAATATAGCAATGCCTTTTTGCGCGAAATCGTTACTTTTCCCTAGGTTCCCCAGTGCAGGGTAGCTAATCGGAAAACTTTCTGGTTAACATCCCTGCCTTTCCCCCTCTCTGTATCTCTCTCTCTCTCTTTCCCAAGGTTCTAGGCTTTCATTTAATAACTGAAGGTCGCTGAGCTAAGATAGTAACCTCAGCTTTCAAGTTATGAAGGCACGAGTGGTAAATTTTCAACAGCGCGCGTCGGTCTCCATGGATAAAATTTAGTTGAAGGTATATATCGATTAGAAGTTTGCCAGATGAACGTTTCATGAAGAGATGAACAGCTTTCCAAACATCTGTTCTACGGCCAAATTCGGTGATGTATTCGTAACTTTCACAGACTACAGAGAGCGCTGTTGATAATCCAAAATGGCGACCTTTGAGGTGATCGGTCGCCACAGCGATGTTCGGGTCATGTCGACTCCGGTCTGGATTCTCGCGTTCGTACTGCTTACGGATGAAGCTAGTTGCATATGTGTTATCCATTTTTTGTAGCGAGAGCTACATGACCCGCAGACTCGTCGTTTCGCTGTGGGCCTTCGACACCACTTGTGCGCATGCGCGAGGAGCCTAGTGACGGCACAGCCGCGCAGCTGGTGCGCCGCACGCCGCACGCCGACGCCGCTCGCTTCCGACCGAACGGCTGCGTGTACTTCTAACCACACTCCCCGGGTTTCAGCGGTGTTCGTATATGTGAAGCCTTTGAATAGCAAGTGTTACTAGCTCACTGGGTCAATGGACACCTGATTTGTGTTTTGAGGCACATGGCGGTGGTGTCCACCTGCAAAAAAAACACGCTTTCGCACAATATTTCGTGCTTATATAGCAATGCTAAACTGCCAGCAATTTTTTCGCCGCTTCTCGCATCGTCCGTTCGTCCGGAACAGACGCATGCGGGGTTATGTTGCCTTTCGAGCTATGTGTCTGAAATGTATGAGTTGTAACGAATCCAGTCGCTGGGGTTCTACCTGGTCATTCTAAGCAGTGCACTTCACTAACATCAGAAGCGTCTTGCAAGCATGCCGTGTTCAAAAAGAACACATAGCGAACAAAGCATGCAGCGCGCAAGAACAAAACAGCGCCCAACTGTTCTTCGTCTTTGTCGGGCCATGCTCGCGGTTTTCGGTGCGGGCCGCGCGGCGGAGCCACCGTTCGTGGGAGTTGCGAATACTGTAATGCGAATACAATACTCGATTTTTCTCACCTTCGATCTCGAGCTTCACAAACAAAAGCAAGCGCACTCGAAGCAATAGAATGCATTTGCTAAATTTTCGCCACCATCGCTTGCCGGCCAAAAGGAAGAGAGGAGTGCACGTCGTCGTGTGTGTCGACATCGCTGAAGTTGCATAGCGTTGCGATATGTTGGCAGCTCGACGCATATTGCCCGTGCACACGCGCAAGCACTCCCCCCCCCTCCCTCTCTTTCTCTTCTATCCCCTCATCCGAAACAATCAGTGGGCGTTGTGATTCGGGGCAATGGGTTCGATGAAAACGTCTATTATGAATGAATTGCTGCGCTTAACAACACTACAACTGGTCCTAATAGTGGAGCCCATGGTAGAGACAGGGTAGGTAGATGGTGCTTTCTTGACACTCACAAAGTGAACAAGGAAAGGGAAGGCCCCAGGGTGCTTGCCAACGTTTCGACAAGAGGACCTTTTTTATTGTCGAAACGTTGGCAAGCAGTCTGATGGTTTCCCCTCCCTTGTTCACGCTGTGAGTACTAATAATTGTTGGTTAAGAGGAATGGTAAAGCGCTATGGGTTGGCACCCGCCTGTCGTTTGGGAAAGGATGAAAGACGGGTGAAAAGAGAGAGAGAGAGAGAGAGAAAGAGGCTTGATGTTGGAATGCGCTCCGCATTAAATTCGACCACCAGAGGTTCTTTAACATGCACTGACATAGCACAGAGCACGGGCATATGGTTTTTTTTTCCTCCATCTAAATGTGCCCGCTGGGGCCAGGATTCGATCCCGCGACCTAATAATGTTTAGCAGCCGGACTCCAAAACAAATTAGTCATCAGGGCCGGTATACAGCATTACTGCATAGAAGTTTTTTACATGCATGCAGGTTGCAGCCCCCCCCCCCCCCCCCCCAAAAAAAAAAGAAAGGAAAAATCCTGGAGCCAAAGTATAATCAGTAAACACGGCAGTCATTGTTTGCTCGCAGCAAACAGAACTGTTGGCCACAACCTAGGAGGCATCCACGAAGGCGTGTCAACAAAACGCGAGTCGAAAAAGCCCGCAGGCACTTGTTGCATCAGGTGCCAGAAATGAAGTTTCTGCTCTGTCTCGTTTTCCAGGGAATGAGCCGCGTGTATTTCCTCAATGAAATTTTCATCAGAAAGTTTTGTTTTATCCCACGTGGTAGCACGGTGGAAAGAAAGTAATGACATGCTAGCAGTGAGTTGTCATGCTCCCATATAAGGGCTGTATTGTGCACTGTGCGAAAGTTCTATATTCCTTGAAAGATCTTCCATGCCGCTGCCTGTGCTACGTATTGAGTTATGGCTATATGCGTAGCTTCATCACTACTGTCGTTAACTTTGTAATTGACGTCTGTGAAGAATTCTGAGGCTGTATTTTGTAGCAATATTTTCCTCACCCAACCTTTTGCCCGTCCGCCATTGGTAGCGGCTGCTTATGAAGTCAGAGGGAATGGCTGAAATGCAACGCTCCTCACTAACTCCGGTATTAATAAAAGTGGGGCTGGCCAATATCAAGGGGGAAAATTAATTGACCATGAAAAGAATCCAATACAAAGTACAACTGTTGGTTCTGAACTACCCTGCTGTAGGGGCACAAGCTGGTGACGTCATTTCGACGCTAGTGATTGGTCGCGACTGTAGGTTCCACTTATATGGAACTGCATAATGTTCTGCGGGGAATTTTCTCTGATTACCGAGATGCTGACTTCAGCTTTTATCCTTAAGCTCTTCCTCACTTTCAGGCCACTACGTATTACAATAGTTTAACAGAATTCTCTCTGTGAGCAGAATTCTTGCGTGGTCACGTGGCTATGGACACAGAAATATGGGAACATTTTCTACCACACTAGCGTTCTTTTTCCCTTAAGGCGTACATTACAAAGCCCGGCCTTCGTCATAACCTCACATTTCCTAATGCGAGAAGGAATGAGGTAATAGTTGTACTCAGAACCCTCCAGGTGCTCAGAAACTCATCTGAGGATTAAAAGCTTGAGTGGGCGGGAGAAGAAAACAAAAACCAATAAATAACGCAGATAACGCAACATATCATGCACGTCTTGAGTACCATGAGCATATCGTGCGTGCATGAAGAAAGAAACTTTGCCCAAACTTTTCCACACACACAAACAAAATATGCTAGCTTGGTTCAATAGGCCTACTGATTTAAGAAATACCTCATTTGAGGGAATTGTTGAGACATTGGATGGAAGCTTGTTCCATTCGCTTATAGTTTTGAGAAAAAAAAAATGATTTTTTAAATGCTTGAGTTTTACATGGTATTTCTCTAATCTTATTTGCATGGTCTAGCGGTAGTGGAACGTAATGAGGCTTATAAAAACACCTATGGGGGTCTATACCTGCGCGAGACCAAAACGCACCAAAACGCTTTTACGTACCCAGGAGACCAGCGAAGAATAGCCATCGAATCCAGGGGAGTGCTGCTGGCATCGTGGCGCTAACCAACGGCGAAAAAGAAGTCCAAAGTAGAGTCTCTTCCTTTGTTCACCCGTAGCGCCGTGTTGTAAAAAAGCCGGACACTGCGACCTTTGTAACTCAGCGCACACAGCGACGAACAGCAGCTTGCGAAGCCATGCCCATCGTCGTCGAAGGCATTGTCTCAGAAGCGCGCTTTCGCGGGTCGCTGCGCGATGACCGTCGTACCTGAATGTGAAGTTTATTGTGCTTTGTCTGCGAGTCCCGACAATGTTGTTTTTGCGCGTGTATTTTATTTCACCTTTGGTCTGGCCGCAGCTTTTTTTTTTTTAGTTCCTTTTTGATGAACACGTTTGCAAGAACAAATTGAAACTTTTTAAGCATTGCCTACGTTGCAGACTTGGAAAAACGCTTCGCACAAAGCCTGTACGGAGTGAAGGAAGTTGAAACAATGAAAAAATATGTCGATAAAGGGAAAAGCTTTGAAGACGAACAGTTTCTGAGAATGCTCGTTGTTGTTCACAGGGCCCTGCTCTTATCGAGTGCAGAAATACAGCTGGTGTATGGATTCACTTTTTGCGGATGTTGTGAACTTGAACGCGTTGCAAGCGCTTAAAGTTGGGCACAAGTTACGTGCAAACGCAGTAGGATGGCAGCCAGGACAGATGTTACGATGGCTGTGGAAGTATTGTGGTGTTTTGGATAGGTCTACTTTCCTGTCGCAACAGCCGTACGTCTGTTCTAGCTATCTCGTGTATGAAGGACATATTGAAGTGTGCGCCAAGATATTCGGTGATGCCGATATAGCACTTTTGTACAGTATCTGGACAGTGTGTCTAGTTTGCCGCGTGGTAGCAGGTTTGAGGAGGCCTCAAGAGAAAAGCATACAACAGCGGTATCTTACCGGTACTAACCTATGGAGCAGAAACGTGGAGGCTAACGAAGAGTATTCAGCTTAAGGACAACGCAGCGAGCAATGGAAAGAAAAATGATAGGTGTAGCGTTAGGAGGTCGGAAACGGGCGGAGTGGGTGAGGGACCAAACGTGGGTTAGTGATACCCTAGTCAAAATCAAGAGGAAGAAATGGGCTTGGGCAGGGCATCTAATGCGAAGCCAAGATAACCGCACTGGCCCTTAAGGGTAACGGAGTGTATTCCAAGAGAAGGAAAGCGTAGCAAGGTGCGGCAGGAAGTTAAGTGGGTGGATGACATTAAGAAGTTTGCGAGGATACGGTGGTCGCAGCTGGCAAAGGACAGGACACGGGAAAGGCCTTTGCCCTCTCCTTGTAGTTAGGCTGATGATGATGATGATGATCAGCCTGATAGCGAAGCTAGTAAAAGCTTCAAATGCATAATTGTCACCGCCACCCCCACCTGTCTGCCGTGAACACACCCTGCATAAATGATGATAGTTGGACAAATTAGCATGCGTTCGTTATGAAACAGTAAAATGAAGGGGTTACTTTGCTTTTGCGCCGTCTGCACCCCCCCCCCCCCCCCCCCCCCCCCCCCCCGCCGTTCTCCTTTCGAGATGCTATTTCTTAATGAACAGTCTGAACAGGTTGAATAGCCTTAATGAGCTATGGAAGTAGCTCTGAGAAACCCTCTTTTTGCAATTACGGAAGCTTCAGCACAAACTCTGAAAGAAAAGAAAAAAAAGAAAACACGTGACGCGTACTTTCCTGCACCCTTTCATATCTTCTCCCTGCTATGTTCTATCTACATTTCTTAACTATGAACCAGCTCGAGTAAGCCCGGACCTCCTTTATTCTGCACATTCCCCCAGCCTCGACGATTTGAACTCTTTCGACTTTAATTTCACTTTTGACTGTGCGTGGCTTTTTCTGCTGCTGTGACCTGTCCAGGGGAGCAGTCGCAGCAAGGCTCCCTTTGGAGTTTCAATGTCTGTAGTGAAGTTCGCGCCCCGTTCATTTGCTTTCCTTTTCTACTGCATTGTATTTGTACGTCGCTTACTTTTTTATCAGACAATTCCCTAATTTGTCTTCCAATTAAGTAGCATGCACACAAAAGGAGCAATTAATATTTCCATTTTCCCCTTTTTCCTGCTGTAGGGAAAACCAGGCTCCTCTTTGCAACCTTATGTACAGTAAAAGGCAACTGCATGTTCATCAATTTCGGACAAAAATTTTGAAATTTGGGAAATTGTAAGATTTTTTTGCGGAAATATTGAAGGTAATGGCTCATTCTTCTGATATGTAGCAAAATCTTTCTTTTAAAAGTGTTACCTTCGATTGCGTCGAATAGTTGAGACTTCCATAAAAAACCAATGGGGAACGGTTTTGTCGATCGCAAAAACGTTAACGTTAACAGAAAACAGAATTTAAGACTGCCGTCGAGTGATCTGCGGATATAATGATCGTTATAGTAAAATCTTGCATTATCTGAAGAAATTGCATTCATTAAAAGTTTTCCCGCTGAAAAACGCTTTTGCCAAGAATTGTTGTAAATCAGAATAAACAGAGCACAAAACACACGTAAGAAATATAAAAACAGTATTATTATTATTTTCTGTTGAAAGAAAAAGCTTACGGACAGTTTCATTGGGGGCGCTTGCCCCTAATTCAAGGCATTATGCGAGTTACACGGACGGTCGTTTCACCGGGCTTAGTTGGTGTAGCCGTGGACGGAACGGTCTTGGTCCCAGCTGTCGAAGACTGTGGGCGCTCTGCGGACGTAAGCTGCCTTGGCTCGAAGGTGCTCCGGTCGATGTGAACCAAGGGCCTATGCGTCGTACGTGCGGAGTTCTCAGGCAGGACACAGGTGCCGTTGTGGCAGGTGCCGATGCCAAGGGCACCGAAGGCGGGCTGCGAAACAGAGTACTCATTGAGTACATGCAGCGAATCTGGTCTCTCTTATAGTGCGTGTTTCTTAATGTGAGAACATTGAGAAGGCCATGACGGCGCCAGCGTCTGTGTGAAGCCTCCACCTACCGATCATAGCAGGGGGAATGCCCGCTCTCGACCTACCACCTTCTATAACACCAGCTAAAACGAAACACCGGCTATAATGACACACCGGATATAATGAACCACCGGATATATTGAAACACCGGTGACAGCTACTTCGGAAGCACACTTCAGTGGCAGGTGATAGTGATTTGGTTCTAGTAATGATATAGTGGCTTAGTGATGTTACAAGTACATGTACTGGTCGTAGTGGTACAGTTCATGCTCTAGGATGCAGAACGATAGCACAAAAGAAGAAATAGTAGCGAAGAATGCTCTCGGATTTCTTCCACATCAGTACAACACAGCGCCTGTGTTGTTTGCGCCTTTCTCTGTCCCTTGTCCCGTTTTGCGCTACCTCACGTACCATGGATCACCGTTACCGACTCGCCCAAGTTTCTACCCTTGTGAATCATCACGAAATTAAGGAATTTGTTTCTCGATTATCATATGCGCATCACCTTAGTGTAGTGCGCTAGAAAGGCGCACTGCGCAGCAAACAAAGCAATGTCTGAATGCAGGTGCTTGCTTCTAAAGACAGTGTTTGCTTGGAAGCAAACAACAAGCTTACCTACAAACTTACAAGCCAGATTCGCACTAGCGCTCCTTCACACACGGCGCCTTTGAATCGTTCTGTCTTTCCAGTGTGTTTTGGCATTCGTTCTTGCACCGTCCTTCAAGATGGCAAGTCACCTCCAACACACCAACTATAGACTATAGTTTCGATTCTTACTGTGTGCTGCATAGCGCTCGAGTGCTTTACACAAAACGGTGTACCACGCTGTACTCAAACGCTCCTCGCGTGCTAAAGCTCATTAGTGGACGTGGGTGCGGCTGAATAAGAATGGGTCGACCGAGTCTTTGCCCTAATGCATCGAGTTGTCAATTAACGTTATAAAAAGTGGACAGAGGATGGACCCCTTGACACTCATGCACGCACGCGCGCTCACATACACACACAAACACACACCTACCAAAGAAAAAGAGAAGGGAAGAGAAACGCTCAGCGCTTATTTTCTCCTCCCCTGTGTTCCCGCATGCCTCTGGAACACGTAGAACTGTAGAACCTGCCGTGCATGAGTGACAAATTGAATTTGGCCTGTACCCGCCGAGGTGCCTCAGTGTTTAGGCCGCTCGGCTACTGAGCGGCAGTACCCGGGTTCTAACCCGGTCGCGGCGGCCGCGTTTCGGTGGAGTTGAAACGCAAAAAGGCGCCCGTGTGCTGTGCGATGTCCGAGCATGTTAAAGACCCCCAGATGATCGAAATTATTCCGGAGCCCTCCACTCCGGTACCTCTCTCTCTCTTTCTTCTTTCCCTCCCACCTTCCTCTCTTCCCTCACGGCGCGATTGAGGTGTCGAGAGAGAAGTGAGACAATTGCCACGCCTTTTATTTCCTGATAACCATCATTAAGTTGGCCTATATTGATAGATTGCCGCATTGTTATGCCAAAGACACTGCTGCGAAAGGAGCTTTTATCAGCCGGAAAAGACCAGTCAATGATTACAGGTACAACTACCGGCCGCTTTCGCATGCATACTGCGATGATGTCAATACCTATTTTATAGCGCAGATCATTGATGCCAGGCTACGCCCCCATTCACTTCCAAAAGCTGCTCAAGGAGTCACTTTCGGTTTTGATGTCACGAGTTTGAATCGAGCGGTGAGGAAGAAAATGTTTCGTTTTTAAATCAAATTCTTTCAGCATAAATGTCTCGCTGCTGAACAAACGTTACCACAGCTACGACGCGTCGAGCAATCGATTTTTATCGATAGCCAAAACTGTGTGAAGTTGTCAGCGGTATTCTTTTAAAATATTCGGTAAAAAAAAAAAAAGTTATACCAGAGAAGAACCGCAACAACTGTACCGGGGCAGTATGAAAGCTACAGGCCGCGCTTTGGGCTTACCGTGCAGAGTGTGCCGTCATTGTGCTTGCGGACGGAGATGCTGGGCAAGATGAGCCGCTCGAAGCACACGTATTGGCACGGGTTCAAGAACTGCGGACGAATGGAAGACAAATGCGTTCTATTTTATTTTTCTGGATCTCTCGAGCAATGTGACGTGCATATTTATTAGCATGTGAGTAAGAAACATTGATTTTTTTTAGCGACAGCAATATTAATATCATAATGGTATCAATGCAGCTCCTGGAAACACTTTGGTTTCATGTACAGGGTGTTTCACCTAAGACTTTCTGCAATTTTTAAAAATAAGCTATTTGAATTAGATGCGCGCTTTTTCTGGCATAGCATTGTCAGTGGTGTAGTACATCATAATGCAGCTAGGACGTGCTAACTAGCACGCTTGTTAACCAATATTTAATAGTTAACTTTTAAACTATTACTGTTGGGCTCCTTAATTATTGAGAGGCATGTAGCCCACCGTAAGTAATGCCCATATCCGTTTTTAGAATTTCGAAAACGCGGTTACCCTTGGCGCTGTGGCCCAACAAATTTCGCCTACATCGCGCCAAAATACATGCAGTTTGAGAAGCTTGCAGTCAAAGCAACCTCTCCAGTGTACCTAACTCGTCGAGATAGCCAAAATTTGTTGGGCCACAGCGCCGAGGATAATCGCGTTCTCGAAATTCTAAAAACGGATATGGACATTACTTACGGTGGGCTACATGCCTCTCAATAATTAAGGAGCCCAACGGTAATAGTTTAAAAGTTAACTATTAAATATTGGTTAACAAGCGTGCTAGTTAGCACGTCTTAGCTGCATTATGATGTACTACACCACTGACAATGCTATGCCAGAAAAAGCGCGCATCTAATTCAAATAGCTTACTTTTAAAAATTGCAGAAAGTCTTAGGTGAAACACCCTGTATAAGAACGCACACTGGCGCATACAAGGAGACTAGAAAAAAATTAAAAGGAAAAAATGTAGCAGAGAAAACTACTAGGGATTTATTGCTACTCCCTTCCAACCACACTTTTATGTGCTTTGAACACTACGTAAAACCTCACAGAAGCTTACGGTTGGTCTGAAGCCCCTTGATATCCTGATTAATTGTTAATAGGTCCTTGAGCTGTATAGCTAAGCGTCAGGCTCACATGGCGAGGTTATAGTGCTACTGTGGCCAGGTTCAGTTATCAGTGGGCGCTTGCCCGATTCATAGAGATGCGTAGCCCCGGTTACTGTGTCGCATATTGGACTATCACCCTTGTCAGCTGCTCAACAGCCTCTCGGGACTGACAGCCAAAAGCTATGTGTGAATCGGGTGGTCCGCTAACTGAACATAGCTGGTGAGAGCGAAGCTTCCGAGACATCCCCAGCTGCACTAAGCTTGCTGACCACGTGATTCACTTTTTCTTCGTTTCCTTTATCTTTTCTTTTATATAGTTCATCAGTTGCAGGGTAGATGAACTTTCACCAGCAGTCGAAGAGCAAGAGTAGAAACTGCCACCACACAGCATTGTATCGCAGATGATTTCGCTCTGGATTTAGTGTAGATGAGTACATGTTTTTCACTAGCGAATAGACAGCTTACAGTCATCATCGTTACATGTTATTTTTGTTTTGTGTGCGCGCAGCCTACTACAATGTTTCTAGTTACTTGTGGGCGGACGAGCGGAAAGTCCTGGGCCTGAGAAACAAAAAAAAAAACGAACACAGAAATATTGCTTGACTCGTCACTAGCCTCTTGCATGGCAGCAGAGGTAAGGGTGGAGCCGTTCCTCGGTACCAAGTCAGAATCGCTCACTAATGCACAAGTTAACAGATCAACCAATCTTTAGCTATTGATGTACAGTGGCGATTGAAAGAAACGCGAACAGAGTGGAGCCTAGGGGCTCCGCTTTTCGCATTTCTTTTCATCACGCTTTTAATTCGGTGGGACTCGATCCGTGATTCATTCTAGGAGGACTCTAAAGTTTTATTCTTACTACTCAGGTAAAAACGCGATCAAAAGAAATTCAAACAGCAGAATCGCATAGGTGCCCCCGTTGTTCGCGTTTCTTTCAATCACGATAGTACATGCATGACTGGTAATATGTACATGCATTGGATAATAATCAAGTGGGAATAGAAATTTTGCATTTCACAGCAATTTACTACCACGTCGATTGCTCCCCCCCGTTCTTTTTTGCGTGTACCAGCCAAAGTGGCGCCGGCGTTGTGCTGCAGATTACGCGGTTGGAGGATTTAATGCCATCCTTGGCGGCCGCATTTCGCTGGGGATAAATGCGAAACGTCCGTGCGCTTTGCGATGTTAGTGGTCATTTACAAACACCATGTGGTCGAAATTAGAGTAGAAATGAAGATGCAACCCTCCACTACGGAGTCTTTCATAAGCCAGATGCAGTTTCGGAGCAATAAACAGCATACAACATATGGCGAACCTCTCTCCATCTCCCGCAAGAGACTGAATTTCGTGTCAGAGGACTACAAACAGAACTGTGGCGCCATCTTGTGATGCGTAACTATAACCAACCGTCGTGATGATTGCTGTGATAGTATTGAACTCTGCACCTCTGTTTCCAATAATATATATGAATTATTTGTCGCCCTGTAAACATTTTTATGTTGGCATTTCGTCGCTTCTCCGAAGATAGATAGCCAGCTACGTATAGCATCGATGTCAGGATGAAACGGGTTCGAAAAGAGACTTTCTGCGCGTTTCAGCTATTCTGCGTGGGGTAGTGCTCTGTGCACACGTTGGCCAAAAAAAAAACCCTAAAATGAAAAATGTTTAAAATGCAACTCTGCGTATCGATTAATTCCAAAGAAAAAAAAACAAAATTGGGAGAATACTTAAGCTTCGCCTTTAAGCTTTAGGACGCGACAGCTGTTCCTCTTGCCCACACAGACAGAGAAACAGTTTCCTCTCCCACAGTCACAATCCTTATGTCAAACACTACACGACATACGTACAGAGGCTTAATTTAACCAAACCGTATGAACATACGGCTAGCGGTATCGTAGCATCTGACTCAATTGTCAGGGATAAGCGATGGGTGTGTTTGCGTAGCAGCTCAAGTTGAGAGGCGACGCTAGTAAGGTGACCCGTCCTCTGCTGCGCGTTTATACGAGGGTGAGGAAGGAGACGGAGACCGACGGCCCGTACGCTTGGCGCATTGCTCACGGTTGCTCCGATCGCCGAAGATCCGATACGTCACTGGTGAGGCTGGCGCCATCTATGGGAGCCTCCTGTAACATTTTCCTTTTCGAACAACCCGGATCTTTCGGCGACAACAACGCGGACAACGACGGCGACGCCGACGATGGCTTTTCTGCAGAGCGGGGCCCTTACGCTGTCGCGTGAAATGAGTCTATAGCGGATTAGCAACGATTTCACAGCATGAATAACAACATGGCTCTCGCTCGCATTTTCTGCTATGTACCCCCCTTGCAGAACCCCAGGTGGTCGAAATTTCCGGAGCCCTCCACTACGGCGTCCCCCACAGCCTGAGTCGCTTTGGGACGTTAAACCCCATAAACCAAACCAAACCAAACCAAAAGTAACCGAGCAGCAGGTTTTTGCTGCTCAACCGTATAACGGAGCCTTTACGGCGCCTCTCAAGACCGAAATGTGTCAGAACATGAGGGCAAGGGTTCACCTTACTTTACACCGATTCAGAGGTTAAGGCCTGCCATAAGTGCTTCGCTACGCGACTAAGAAACAAACCACCTTTGCCAGGTTACTTTTGACAAAGACTGTACATGACTGGCGCTAAACAATTTCACTCGTGCTTTAACAAGCAGCACCCACAAAACAGCAAGAGAACCTGTTTTGATCCTTGGCTACTCAGTTCCTTTGCCGCGTCCACTACGTAAATCAGCAGTCGGGTTGCAGCGCATGCTGCTTGCATTGAGGCCCGCTTACTACAGCGCACCGTTCTTTAGGAAGGCTGTATGCACAATGCATTATCGAACCGTATGCCTTTTGTACAGTTAATCTAGCTATGTTTACGCTTTTAGGACCAGATTACGTAATCTGTAGATATATCCACTCTTAAATAGCTCTTAGTCTCACTGCATGCTGCAGTAGTATTTCACAAAGCCAACGGGCCAGAATTACAAAATTTTAAGGTGTGTAGCGAAGCCTTTTCCCTTGGAATATAAAAAGCGAGTTCCCATGAGCGAATTTGGTTTGTGCGCTACCGTTGAGGTCTATTCCGAGTACTAGTTACTCGTTACGGTGCTTTGAGCAGACTGTGTGGTTTATCATACCGATTTCCCTTCTGTATCGATTAATATATGGATATGTTTCCGGCCATACCAGTGAGTGACACGATGCAGGAGGCTACGCGTACCATGAAATGTTCATCGCACAAAGCGTGAACTGCGGTACAACAGAAATTTTACTCTGGTCTTCACTTGACCATGTCACCTGCTTTTAGAGCTAATGCTGGTAGGAAGAGCGAATTATGCAAAAGACGGCACACACGTATAAAATAGCAGGGGTGCAGGTGGCGCAGGCTTACCAGGATACTTGGGAAACACAAGAGAACAGTTCGGAGTTGGCGCAGTGTCGCAGAGATGGGGAGGTGCAGCAGCGACTGCGGCTGAAGCAAAACAGGTCAATTTACAGTGTACATAATCCAAGCGTGAAATAAAAGATGAAACAATAACGCTTAACCCGTCGGCTCAGGTCACACTGTCTCATCTGCTGACTACCACGCTGCGACAACCAGGCACAGCAGACCATGGAACCGAAATGTACCCGCTGAATTCGGTTAAATGTCGGATAAACGGGATTGATTTAGTTTCTAGTGTGGTAAGTGCAGGCGAAGGAAACAACAAAGAGGGTAAGTTAATTCGCTGAACTTAGGCACCAGATCTTGACGGAGATTCATGAAAAGAACACAGAGGACGTGGCATGTGACATAACCCGTAAATAAAGAACGCTATACAACTGCTCGCCTGAGAGACACACTGTGGTTGCAAGAATGAATAACTTCAAAAATTTCTAAAAATCCTATTCGTTGTCCCGTATGTCTGTATTCGGTGCCTGTTTCGTGTCAGCTATCCAAGAGAAGGTGACGTAGCACGCAGCGAG
Source organism: Amblyomma mixtum (assembly GCF_055824585.1). NCBI lineage: Eukaryota > Metazoa > Arthropoda > Arachnida > Ixodida > Ixodidae > Amblyomma > Amblyomma mixtum. The sequence continues at coordinate 285,138,843 of NC_143013.1, forward strand.
AGAACGGTTATTGAGACCAAGATTTCTACATTCTCTGAGCACTCATAGACTGCGCTCTTCATTTTAAACTTGCTGGGGACAATTGCTATTGTGGTTGACATGTCCGTGACAATATAGCCGGTATCGTAAGTACCCAGCAAAGAAATTCACCAGGTCAAAGCGCACAACCCACTCACCTGCTATAACGAGAAGGATCAGGAGTTGGCCTTTCTTGAGCACGGTCATTGTGCTAGCCTGCGTAATTCCAAGCATCAAACGAAACCTATATCGTTAGTAGTAAGCTACAGCGTAGTCAGGACAGGCTGGACGATGTTCAGAGCAGTCTTCCTCGAGAAAAATGGCGCTCGGCACCTTCCAGCTTGAAGATATCTCTTACCACTGCGTCTCTGAGCTTATTGCTATACCGGCCCGGGATATACGGAACAGACAACAGAAAGACGCAAGGGGGGTGCCCGTCTTCCAATAGCAAGTGGCGGCTCGTCGTCAGAAGCAGAGAGGAGAGGGACCGTCCGTAAGCCCCGGTGGCGTTGATGTACAATCGATTCTTCCTGTGCCGCCCGTATGGGCCACGTCGAAGAAAGTACCGAGACGTATTTGGCCACGTTCCGCATGACCTTCCTTGCGTCTCGTGATGGACGTGGCGCGTCGAGAGGCGACGCCCAGCAATGAATGGACCTCGTCGCCGTCTTCATGCATGCGTCGCCGGCAATCTATGTCAGTATAAGCACCCACTCTTCACCCCATTCCTGAATACTTTCACTCCATCAGATGATGTGTCTTCATGTTCGCGCCTCCTTCAAAGGTGACAGAAAGACAGGTGACAATTCAGCTCTGTGAAGAAAAAGCTTTCAGCCATCGTCTCTTCCTTCCTTCTGTTCGGTTTGCCTTACGTCTCATTTTGAACCAGTGCTAGGCAAGGAAGCCTCTGAGACATCGTGACAAGTCCTAATGGTCGCTTTTGAAATCATTTCATTCCAATGTCGTCCTCGACTTCTGGGCATTACGCTTGTGCATATCACGTCGTTCGAAGACTTTTCAGCAGTTTGGTGACCACCCCTGCATATTGAACCGGGTTGTGTCGGCTAAGCAGTGATTATCCGGGAGCAAGAACGGCAGTATAATAAATTTTGTTCGTTTATTCAAACAGGCTAGTGAGAGTGAGAAGTGGACAAAAATATTCTACGCACAGTTAAGGTGGTCGTGTCTGCACGTTATGCGATCGCGTACATCTTGCTTTAGAAGGGCAATATAATAACAAAACACGAATATTCACATTAACATATAAGTATTTGAACAAAAACAGTGTCTCTGCATTTAGCATTTATAACGGGAATGAAACCAAAGCTCCCCGTATTCGCTTCCCACGAGGTTATTTTCTTCGAAATTAGCGTGAGGAGGCAGACAAACCAGTTTTTTTGTTTGTAATGCTCCTTTGAAATTCAACCTTGCTCTTGACTCTACTTGACAATGCTTGTTTCTGAAAGTGGCTCGATACTCTTCTAGCTAGCGATCCTACTTGAACCTTTACTTTTGCGGTGTTCGAAATATGGGCTTCTTATTGAGCAGCTGATTCAGCACAATCCCAGCCCTAGTGTAGTTAGCTGTCCCACACATGCCATCGCTTGCCGAGTGGGCTTATTTCTTGCTTATTACTGAGTAGCTGGTTCCGCACTCGTTCTACTTAGCCCACATGTTCCACTGTGCTAACTTTGTTTCTCGTTGAACAGCTGGTTCCATCCGTGTCCCCTGCCTTCGCTTTGTGTGTGTGCTATTTTCTGGTTCTTGCTTAGCAGCTGACTTAGCATATTTTTTCACTCCAGCCTTCAATTTTCCAGGGCGCTAAATATTTGCTTCTTGCTGAACATCTGGCTCACCACGATGGCGGTTTAGTGGGCTCACCAAAGGCCGTATTCAGGAGCAGTCAGTTTATTATTTGTGTGTGTGTGTGTGTAGAAGAGGTCTATGTGACATAGGAAGGTTGTTTACAGAGCTCAAGAAATACACTAGCCGCAGAATCGTTTAATTTCTTCACAAAGTGGGCCCTTTGAAAGAGGAGTACTGCTTATTGGGCTCAGCAACTACAATAGACGTAGCAGCAGTTCGTTTCTATACACGGCAGGTGAGGGCGGCGATAGGATGTCTCGCATAATCTTCAACACCAGTGTTCACATTCTGAAATATCGGGGCATCATTTAGCATATTCTCACTGCCTTTACTATGAACCTGCTATAGTTAAAAAGTGCACATGAATGCATACAACGGCACAAGCGAAATAAAAAAGAATAAAACTGGCGAATATCTGAACCACGTTTTGGAAAGTCTTTTCATGTATTGATTTGTTGATAAGATTGGGTACCCTTGCAATGCATCAAGCCGAATGGGATAACGTTTAACTCCTAGTATTTCTACACTTGTCCCTTGGGATAAACAAGGTCGCTCTACGTCACAAGTGCATCGATGATCTCCCGTGTGATGCGACAAGGCTCCTTTCGCAGCATTTTGGAAGAAGAAACGCTGGCAGTGCCATTGAGGACCATGACGTTGTCATAGACGCCGAATGGCGCCCAGTGTAGTATTCTGCAAAGCACGAAAATGAGAGAAACAGTTTATAGTTTTTACCTCGCTTCGGTCGAAATGACAGTACAAGCTCTGCACAAAGTCGGTGTCCTTGGCTGACAGCTACGCTGCACTAAAATTAACCCAAATTTTCTGCTGATGTAACAAAAACAATCTTTTCCATAAAATATATTCATAAATGCATTCATAAAAACAAACTCACCCCTCTTTCACAAATGTCATGACCTCAGTCAAGATCTCCGTTGGTTCAAAGCCGCCAGGATCGACGCTGATGTAGAAGTACACAGTGGCTCTTTTATCATTGGTAACAGTGGCCAGTTCTACTAGCGGGCAGTGGTAGATGGCGTCGGCGAGAAACTGGCGGATTCCGGTGTCATTCAGGGTCTCAAGTATCGTTTCTGGTATCGTGGAGAGGTCCTTGAATGCCTCGCTTTTATTCGGACTTGCGAAGACGTGGGCTACGCGAGCGAAAATCTCTTCCAATTTATCTTCTTCTGGCGTCATATTTTGATTCTTTATGATGGCGTCCACGATTGCAAGACCATCTTCTTCATTGTATCCGCAAAGAATGCTCATTCCCTGCAATGACTTAGGGATGGAGGAACCAAACGTCAGCGGTGCTGCGTTCCTGGAAGGCACGAATTCCAGCGGAGGTGCAGACCGGCTCTTCACCACGACATCTTCCCAGTTGCGACTCCTTAGGCAGCTCAGAATATTGTCGATGTTAGTGGGGGCGTCGCTGCATGCGAGACGCTCGGCTAGAGATAAGACGTTATCGATTCCATTCCGTGGTAGCAAAGACGTCGGAGTCAGACCGTGCAGGATAAGCTGCTGGAAGTAAGGTTGGGAGTCTATGCTGCCAAGAAATACCGTAGAGAGGATCAGTCCACCTCCGCCGAAGCCCAGTGCAACCATCCCAGTAGAGTTCCCGTGGAAGGTCGCGATGTTGTCACGGATCCAGGAAAGGGCGAGAGAGACGTCGGTGAAGGCTACGTTCCCCGGTGCTTTCTCGGAGGGCGAGCTCAAGTAGCCCAGGACTCCAAGCCTGACGTTGAGAGCCACCACAACTATGTCTCCATCGGCGGCCATCGTGAGCCAGAGGTGTTCATACTCTGCCACGCGTCCAGTATTGAACCAGTCCGACGCCAAGGCGACGACGACCTTCTTCAATGGGTCTTTAGGACTGCAGATGAACGGCGCCCAGATGGAGAGCGTGAGGCAGTCCTCGGACCCTACTGGCTCAGATGAGCCAGGCGCCAACTGGGCGCACGGAGGGCCGTGTGCGTAGGCGTCGAACGTGCCTTTGGCGCCGAACGTCGTAGCTGACATGGCTGGACCGAAGCGGTCTTTCCCCGCCGTGGAAGCACCGTATCGGATGCCAAAGAATAGTCGAACCGAAGCGCTGGAGTGGTTGTTTTGAGCACTCTGGAATCCGAACACTGTGCCACCGGGTAGTGCCAAGGCGAGCTGAATGGATGGATCGACGCAGGCAGGCAGGTTAGTCACCGTAGGGTTTTCAAGGCTGGCCCAAGGGTCGAATGAGGCGGAAACCCTCTGGTGGCGGTAGCGTGGCCACAAGTACATGACAGCGAGGGTGGTGATCGTAAGGATTACGATAATGGAAAACCCGACAGCTACCCAGCTTTTCCTGCAAGGACAATGTAGCATTTTCATGTCAGATTTTTGCGGTACTTCCATGTCAAGTTAAAATACCGACAGACATAAGAGACACATTTATAAGCATATCTCTTAGTGGGTGGTATGGGGCAGGGGGGTTATATTTTAAAAATGCGTTTCCGAAGTTTCTTTTAAAAAATGGGGCCCAACGAGTTCTCACTCCCTTTTGTAAACTCGCACCAGACAGGCGTGATATTTGCAGGCGTCGTCAAGACGACCCAGGCTAGGACGCAGCATCGATGTTATCTTTCAACTCTGAACCAAACACTGATCAGTTCGAAAACATCAGGTTTGAACGAAACTGCAGCAAAACTGTCACCCTGTACACCCTCCTGGCTGACAATAATGTTAACTTTATTGCTGCTAAAAGAAATTCTGACGCTAGAAAGTAATTAGGCTTATCGTGCTTGTCGAGTCAGAGTAACAAAGCATGCAGCATGGTGGAGAGGGGGCACGTAGATGGATTTCATGCAAACACAAAGTCAACAAGAGAGGGGGTGCCTCGGGGAGCTTTCCAACGTTTCGAGAAGAGTCTTCCAGACATGGACAAGTCCTCTTGTCAAAGCATGTAGCTCAAAATGTTAATCCCTAATCATCAAGCTTGTTACTTTTGACTCAGTTTTGAAGCCGTTCATGAAGCGGTTTCACAAGCGAAAAAAACAAATGTAATGTGTAAAATGTAGCAGTAAAATTTGATTTAGAGATAGAAGTTAGTGGGTTTATTAGACAACAATAAGTATTTGCTCAGCCTCACCAAAAATCTTCGAAGTTGTGGAAGAAGCCACGAATGTTGGTAGGAATTCAGAGACAAAATTCAAATCGGTGATCACAAGCGGGTGCGATTTGTGCTGTGACAAAAGCGCAGCTCAAAAAGTTAATCGGTAATCTCTGATGACCGAAGACAACGCATGAATGCATTTAATCTCTGGTTTCGCTTCCTGACGTCGCTGCTTTGTTTAGATGCTTAGCTGTGCTGCTTCATACGCACATACACTTCTGTCGGAACTCATAGGTCCCGTAACAATGCTTGTGGAGACAGCGGAAGACAAGGCATTGTAAATTTTAGCAGATCGGTAGTCTCGCTGAATACTTCCATGTAGTATACCCCAGTTTCGCAGAACTTTTATAGTTTAGTATAATTTAAGGGGGAATGTGTTCCCTGATTAGCAAAGAGGGGAAGTTAAATAGAGTAAATTTCTAGGCTAGTTGTTTCATAATGCGCAAAGGAGGAACCAGCGAAACAGACGCAGGACAAGAACAAGGAGGCACACACACGACACCACTGGTTGACGTTATATGCGTACTTGCAGTAAAAACGCAGGGCCGCCTAATTAAAATATATGCTGGCAATGCGAAAGCATTCGAAGCATGCCTTTGGAGAAAATTACTTGCGGTGCTTGTGAGTCCCAGGTTGCTCTTCCCGAGCAGTGCTTTCCGAGCTGTTCGCGTACGCCACCGCCGCGGTTGGGAGGCGGAGGATTCACACAGACGAACCTGATCTGGTGGCTTCACTGCCCGTCTGGTTGTCACTTCCCTCCAGGCAATGGGCATTCTCCGTTCTAATTACGTCACCGTGACCTCGATTCCCTACAGCCAATGCGATTTCTCACTACGTCATCAGCGATTTCACTGCTTGTCAGCCAAACAGAATTTTTCTGTACAACACCGGACGGTTGCCGCTGGCTTTTTGCTCTGGTTAGGCTGTCACATAAAGAAATGTTACTGCGTGCGAGCAGCTTGTGTATTGAATCGTAAGTTACCTGACTCGCGCTCCATGTTCTACAAAAGCTGCATGGCTTTAGTCAGGATAATTTCCACATAAATAAAAAATGCGCCTTAGCTATTAACGCCTTTCAAGAGGGACAAAGCGCGCATTTCTCATTTTCGTTACAATTTACAGCATAACTAACTGCCAGCAAAACACTCAACTTCGCATGTCCCTGGTGGCAAGCTGCTCTCATTCAAACAACACGGGAGTCAATGAACTGTCGTTTCAAACTGCTTCAACCACGATTACTGGATGCACGGACGGCTGCTGCATCATTTTATGGGAGTGCGTCTTACGTCATCTGTCGTTCAAAGTATCTCGTATTTGTGTTAAAGTTGCTTGGCTTACTCTGGTGCTCCCAGTATCCCCTGTGACATGTGTGGAAGGCATTCATCGATTCGTGTAAGGCCAGCAGTGGTTCTGTATTTGTACTAGAGTGAAGCGGAACGCAGTTCTCTAAGCATTTCTCTTAGCTTCGCCGAGGCGAAGCCTAATGACTTGTCACGCATAATAGCCAAGCCAAGTAAGAAGCATCGTTTTCCCGGCATTTCTCCGCCTCTCCTTGGTGGATGAAGTGCCACCAGCTTTCTCTATGGCTATAGTAAGAAACTCTATGCTCTTGGCATCCTTACCGAAAAGGACTGGCTGCCAACGTTTTGAAGCCAATGGCGGTGCAGCGTAGACTCAGAGATTCGCGGTTTGAATAAGTGCCGGCGTACGCATTTCACTTGCAAAATCGGCCGATGATGGCGACACCTGCATTTTGTATTGTGACCTTTCCTAGCTTATAAAAGCTCTGTTCTTGATTAGAGTGTATTTCCCCTTGCGACCAGAACGCGGTGCCCTGTCTATACAAGCCAACTTCTCCTCAGTGCTCCTTTTTAATATATTGGTTGTCCACCTCTCCTGGTCCATTCTTGCTAGTCTCTCCTCAAACGATATTTTGCTCTGTCCTTTCCATGCTTCAAAACACGAACACCTGGCGTCGCCGTGCCACCTACGTAGTCCCTCCAAGAAACTCCGAGAGAGGACAAAGGAAGACGAGAACAAGATAGGACGAGCAGGAATGGAGAAAAGAGAAAATGTGAACCAGGAAATTTCTCTATTTCGAGCTCGTCCTAAATCGCCCGTCAAGGAACCTAAGGTTTGGTTTGGTTTATGGGGTTTAACGTCCCAAAGCGACTAAGGCTATGAGAGACGCCGTAGTGGAGGGCTCCGGAACCTAAGTGCATGCAGTTAATGGCTTACAAATCTCATCATAAGATATGAAAGAAGCCAACAGCCACAGAAAGCAAGGGCAAAGGGGATTTTTAATTTATTTACTTTGTGGTGTTGATCAATTTTAGAATATTACTGAATATGTTATCGCTTAAAGCTAATTGATTAGAAAAGCAGAAGAAAAAACAACCACTGCCGCCGGTGGGATCCGAACCCACGACCTCCGAATTACGCGTCCGGTGCTCTACCTCTGAGCTACGGCGACGGCTGTCAAATCTTCTGCTTTCGGGGGTATTTATGTTTACAAGTAATCTAACCTTGAGAGTGTTCATCAGCGCCACCCACGTTCATAAGCGGCGGACGTAGAACGTCCTGTGTTACCGCAGGTGTGACGTAGAACGTCATCGAACGGGGTGGAAGCTGCTTGAGAACCCTCTTATGCTTCCCTATGGCGTCAAGGCTGCCAGAACCGAGACCCTCGCTAAGCAATTAAGCAAACAAGCGAAGGGGATTGAGGGGCTCGTTATAAATATGAAAGAAGCCAACAGCCACAGAAAGCAAGGGGCAAAGGGGATTTTTAATTTATTTACTTTGTGGTGTTGATCAATTTTAGAATATTACTGAATATGTTATCGCTTAAAGCTAATTGATACATATTCTACGTCACACCTGCGGTAACACAGGACGTTCTACGTCCGCCGCTTATGAACGTGGGTGGCGCTGATGAACACTCTCAAGGTTAGATTACTTGTAAACATAAATACCCCCGAAAGCAGAAGATTTGACAGCCGTCGCCGTAGCTCAGAGGTAGAGCACCGGACGCGTAATTCGGAGGTCGTGGGTTCGGATCCCACCGGCGGCAGTGGTTGTTTTTTCTTCTGCTTTTCTAATCAATTAGCTTTAAGCGATAACATATTCAGTAATATTCTAAAATTGATCAACACCACAAAGTAAATAAATTAAAAATCCCCTTTGCCCCTTGCTTTCTGTGGCTGTTGGCTTCTTTCATATTTATAACGAGCCCCTCAATCCCCTTCGCTTGTTTGCTTCATCATAAGATAGTTTGATAAGACGGAACTTTTTGGAGATACCATTGTAGTCATGGATCCCTGGTTGCATTCTCTCCATTATTTACGAGGATTCAAAATGGGGACACTTCTCGAAAGCATCCTGTTCAGAAATTAGGAACCCTTAAATGCGTTTTACTATATAATTTCATGAACTGGGACGTCTGTTTATCCAGTGGTCCTTGAACTTACGGGGATATGTTGGGTTGGACTAGACCTGACGAAGACTTGGAGAGGAACGTGGGATAAAAGGCGCGAAGAGGGCTGCTCCCTGGCGTTGATTTGGTGGCGGCCGGGGACTCCCGGGCGCCGACCGCTGCAGACAGCGTCTCGGGGGATCTCCTTTCGATGTCGTTTTCGGTCTTCGACTCGACCGCTACCTGCAGAACAAGAAGCAGCTCACATGAGAAGGGTTAGTTCTTTACGTTTTAGTTACCACCGTCATTCATTTTCGTTGGCCAAATTCAGGAAGCCTGTGTCGGGGTGAGTTGTGATATTTTGAACGGAATTTATGGGCTCAACTTGATCGCGCTGTCGCGTCAGTCGTTTTGCTCACACGACCTCCGTAAAGAGGAACAGAGCAATGTACAGCACAAAACTAGACTAACACATGGCGATGATGTTCGATGTATTTTTTATAGATTGATCAGTTGACTGATTATAATTATTTAATACTGAGAGCTTTAACAGATGGCGTGGTATCTTCATTGGCATATAGGCATGTGGTTCACAGCACGCACGAACATTCCAGCAGCTCGCTTCAAACCGGTTATACACAGCGAAAGTAAAATTGCGGAAGAGCTGTAAATGACTAGCGCGACTGATTGAATTTGCTAACCTGTTGTTCCTCCGGAACAGCGCATGTGTCGGTCCAGGTCTCCAAGGGCAACTTAGAGTCTGCCGTGAACAGATGGGGCCTGGTCGGCCCTGCGTTCGGAGACTCCGAGCTTCCGGCCACCTTCGATTCCGGGGATGGCCTTTTCGCTGCCGGATTCAAGGACCCCGCGGGAGACGACGAGCCAGACTTAAGTTTGTGTTTAGCGGAAAGGGACTTCTTTGAGGGGCTCAGTTTTGGGCTCGGAGATTTCGGGGAAGTGGGCGGTTTGGAGACCCGCATCGCCTTGAGCCTCATCGGCTTAGAGTCAGGCCTTGCTGCGGAGCCAGGGGTGGGAGACCTTCGTCCCGTGTCTCGAGGACTGAGCATAGCTGTGCGTCCGGAAGACGAGCTCGGGGACGCTGGTGACGCGGAGCCTGTAAATTGTCATAGTAAAACAAAAATTTAAGGCAAATCCTTGGGGCTCAGATTAAGTGCACGACGCACATTTTCTCATAAAAAAATTAAGATAATCTTTTAACTCATTTGATTTCGTAGAAGAAAAAAAAGTGAACACAAAGAGCCTTGACGTGAACGCCATCCAATTTCGTGTGAGCAATAGTAGAGTGCAAGTTCCTAAATTGCCCATAAGTCAAATCATACAAGAGCGCCGAAAAGAAAGCTACCAGTTAGTGCCCCAACAACCTCGAGAATAAGCGTATTCACGTTGAAAAGAGGATTAGCATTGAATATTTTGCAGTTTTACATAGCTGGGATAGCTGAGTTGGAAGCAACACTAGATAGCGGCCTGCGTTGTGCAGAGTCTCTTGTACTGTTTCAGTGCGCTGCTTTCACATTAGCCGCCGCGGTGGCTCAGTGGCTATGGTGCTCGGCTGCTGACCCAAAAGACGTGGGTTCGATCCCGGCCGCGGCGGCTAGAATTTCTTTGGAGGAGAAATTCTAGAGGCCCGTGTACTGTGCGATGTCAGTGCACGTTAAAGAACCCCAGGTGGTCGAAATTTCCGGAGCCCTTCACTACGGCGTCTCTCATAGCCTTAGTCGCTTTGGGACGTTAAACCCCACAAAACAAAACAAAACAAAAACAAAGCTTTCACATTATGTGACGTCACGTCACACTGGATGAAGACAAAAATTTCATGGTAATTAAACACTCTCATGGGTATTCCTGGCAGTTTTTTATTAATAACGGATAAGAAAGAGAAGACGGCGGAATTTGCATGTATGCGGGTTATCTCACCATGTACTAAAAAAGTGAAACTTGAAGTACTCAACCATTCAAAGACAAACATGAAAGGCTGGAATGGAAGTTGCGACCACAAGCCTTTATTTGTGCTGCGTCGGACCGCATGCCCCACATACCATACCATACCATACCATACCATACCATACCATACCATACCATACCATACCATACCATACCATACCATACCATACCATACCATACCATACCATACCAAAACTTACCTTTGAAAAAAATTAAATAACCATTACGGCTGTGCCATTACCACCATAAGCGCGGCCATATTGACTGCGGCACGAGGCCATCTCCCAAATGATCTCAAATTAATCCTCTCACGCTCTAGCCACACCATTCATTGGACCAAAAATTCCCTAACTTGACCCTCTCTCGCCTTTCACTAAATTTTGTTTTCATTTGATATTCGCTCCGTACCTAAAATACCAACACCGCCATTGCTAACCGTTGTGCCAAGTTTATTGGTTTATGGGGGTTTAACGCCCCGAAGCAACTCAGGCTATGAGGGACGCCGTAGTGAAGGGCTCCGGAAATTTCGACCACCTGGGGTTCTTTAACGTGCACTGACATCGCACAGCCCACGGGCCTCTGGAATTTCGCCTTCATCGAAATTCAGCCGCCGCGGCCGGGATCGAACCCGCGTCTTTCGGGTCAGCAGCCGAGCGCCGTAACCACTGAGCCACCGCGGCGGGCGTTGTGCCAAGTGGCGAACCTCATCTCTAGCCGCAATACACAAGGATTTGCGCCCACTTTCAGCCAGTATTTGAAAACACAAGAAAGCAAACCTGAACGATGTGCCGGTTCCATGAATTCCTGCAGCGGTGTGATTGAGTTTCTGGGGCCGAGGTTTTGACTCGATGATGCCGTGTTCGTACCTGGCTCGGTGTCGTCGTCTTCTCGCCCAGAAAAGTGGCTCGCGCACCGATGTACGGCACGGGCTGCCTCGCGAAAAATCTGACAAAAAATTACTTGGGATCGATAGTCGAACTGACAGGAATGAGAAAGCATGAATCGTTTCCATAATCGCTGACACTCCGCTGCTTAAGTTAAGCCTTTTCTATTTCGCTTCGCTATTCACACACAGACTTTGCTTTTACTTTCTCGAATTTTATTGCACTTCAAATCATTGCTATAGAACATTTTTTCCTCTCCTGTCGGCGGCTCGCTGCTCTCCGTAGAATTTACTTGGAGATACCCCTCGCTCGGCTTGGGCTTCCTCTATCTATTCCGATTCTCTTATCCTTCGGGGCAAGCGCCAAGGGATATGCCCTGAAACCAGTGTTCGATTCTATTCACGATTATTTATTTATTTATTTATACAGAATACCCCTAAAGGCCCTCGAGAGGGTATTACATAGGGGGGGGGGGGGGGGGGGGGGCACAGGCAATTGAACAGAATAAAAGAAAAACCACAAATATAAAACCAACAACAAAAGCACAAATAAGACACACTGGATGAAATAAGTAAGCAAAAGAATCAATCAAAAGCACAAATAAGACACTTTGCATGACATATAAGTAAGCAAAAGAATCAAAAGAATGGCTATATAATTTCATCTAATATAATTTCATATAATTTCATCTGGTAGATTCCTCTGCTAGAATGTGAATTCACAACTTTTCTTTCTCCGTATTTTTTGTTTTGTACAAATTCTAGCTCTGCGTCCCAAAATTTTAAATTTAAATATACTCCATTCCCTGTACATGAGTGCGTTTGTATCCGCTATGCACCCTGGCCAATCCCCCGCTGTGGGTATGTTCCATTCAGCCTGAGGACATCATCACCATCATTGCTGTTGCTGCTTGCTTCTTCGGCCTCCTTTCGTTTCTGAACGCAGCTGTTTATTTTTAATGACGTCATTCCTTCATTGGATCTTGTTCTGCGCCTGGATCCTATGTTCCCTCCAGCGATTGATCTCTCTTCTGTCCCACTCCTGTCCGCAAGGCAGACACGGGTTATCTAATATAAAGCTGCATGTGGACTTTCGAGACCCTCTGGCTAAAGCACCTGCTCCGATACTGACCGTCTATTCGACCCTTGGACTTCGACGGTTGTATCTGGTGGTCCCATCGCAGGACGTCATCAGATTTTCTCCTAGAATCCGGTCCATTGGACCTAAGAATCTCCAACACCTTCACCGAATTGAAAGAGGCCCGACTCTTCGCTTAAAAAGAATGACTACTCCAAACTACTATATATCAGTCTTGGGTACTCAGACAGCGCGAAATAGATCTAGAAAACCGAAGACGTCCCTGATCATATAAGGGCCCCCTACACTGTCTCCCCAATCCCTCGTCATGTGCACCCTAACCTCCATCGAGGCAGGAGGGGAGCCCGAGCCAAAGGGATTAAAAAACGCAGCGCTGGCGAGCCAAAACACACCTATATGGACATTGCCAGCTATCGCGACCATGTAACAATGGTGGCAGCAGTGGTTGATGCGACCCATGAAGAGCCCACCACCGCCAACTTCAAGAACTGCACCGTGCCAGAAGCAGAGTAGATAGCTATTCTTTCGTCATCGCCGAAAGCGAGAGACGGCGCAGATCTCTTACAGTAATTTCTGACTCCCAAATGGCCTGACGTAATTATACGAATACCAAACTTTACAAAACAACACTGGCTGTACTTAGTCAAATCGAATCCCAGGAAGACCACCATATTATCACACGGGCCCCAGGACACGGCGGCCTGACTGGAAACTAAGGAGCAGGTGACTTAGTTAGCGGACATGCTCACCGAGTAGCTGACGGTGAACGGGAACTCACTCCGGTCTTTCAGACGTGCGCTGCAATCCTGAAGCGCTGCCCACAACAGGGGCCTTTGAGGTAATAAATAAATAAATAAATAAATAAATCTCTGAGTAGCCCGCGAGCGCTACTCCCCACCTCACTGAAAACCTATCAGGAAGGAGTTGATCCGCTGGAGGCAATTAAAAACAGCTAATTTACAAACTTTTTTACTTTACGCAAAATTCATCCCATCCTGTACCGGGACACTTGCCCCAACACGTACAAACAGTTCCTTATATACCAAGCGCCACAACGAAGCAGTGGGAGGCAGCGCTGCTAGCGATCATTTGGAAGATGAAAGTAGACTGATCGACCTTGCCTGTACCCCCGTAGAATCGGCAGGGGGCCCTCGACTAGAGGCTTTACCCACCAAGCTCGCTAAGACCTCTATTCAGCAGTACATGCTTTTCATTTTTCATTAATTCATTCATTTCTAGAATCCGGCGTCCCCTTGTTTAGTTCTTAGTTCCATTCTTTTTGCTACGAGGCATGCTGCGTTCATTAACGACTTTCGTTAAGTCGTCGCTTTGGAAAAGCTGCCTCTGCTTTTTAGAAGTTGTAACCACGTAGCAGATTTTAGCTTCATCTTTCTCTCTCTCTTGTCCCATATTCGTTTCTTGTGTCTGTGCTGTTTTGTGCTAACTAAACAACAATTCACGTCAGTATTACATCTCCATAAACTCCAACCTTGTCATTCTGTTTTCTTATTCTGGTCTGGTTTGTTCCCGATGGTACTTTAAAAAAAAGCTGAGGGGCACGACACTTCTATGCATGTTTGACTGATTTCGTTCAATCCAGATTGCTATTTGCATCACAAGACAGCATATTTGGGAACGCTTGCACGTGAATAGAGGATGCGACTTGAAAAATTCAAATGAAATTTAATTCATACTTACTTTGAACTATAATGCAGCCGTGCTATAATGTGCATTGTGGCAGTATTAGTGTATCTGCCACGTGTGCTACAAGTATTTATTTTCAAGCACTGATATGAAGAATTATACAGTATTCTGAAGGAGAAATAACGCTGCGCTAAAAACTCGCGGAACGTTGCGGGAATGCACAGAATGAAACCGAAATAGTTAAGTTAAGCATCAAAACAAAAAGTCCTTTAGTTGAAGTCTCAGGCCTTTAAGAGTGAGTTATTTCGTCTCACAACCGAAATCAACCACAGTTAGTGAGTGGTAGCTAGAAAAAATCACGTAGTTATTGTATCTTCATGAATTCCTACCAGTTCCAGACCAGTTTCTTGCCAGGCAAATTGTCCTCTATCTCTGCGAGCACAATAAAGTATTAAACTACTCTTACTAATCCTACCACATTTCCAATACCATCAACCTTGCCGTTCTCCTCAGGCCGTGCCCGTGACCATCTGTCCGTCATCATTCGCTAACTCCTTCGAAACAGAGGCATGCTGGAGAGACAGAGAAAAACTTTATCATGGCAAGTGTGTTTAGCTGGAGTCTGTTCTTGGGGACTGACTGCATCCAAAGGCATTTCGGTTCTTTTGAAAAGCTTTACACATCTCACAAGAAATGAAGACACAAGGTCGGAGTTTCTTCCCCAGTTTTCTTCTTGTTACTGACACGGCTAAATATTTCGGGCAGACTTCAGAACCAAAGCCGGCACTTTTATGTAATGCGTTTCTACAAAGCTATCTTCGCGCTTTCGAGACCGCGGGTTATTTTGTTCGCTCCTCGTACGAACCTTGTCCTTTGGTATCATTTCAAAGTTCACATTTCCTTCGTTTCTTTCTGCAGAGGGACATGTTTTTCTTTTTTTCATTCTAACACTGTAATAAATAGCGTTCCAATGCTTGCACAGCAGCGTGCATGAAAAAGAAACAAAAAACGAAAACAAACCCTAAAGCATGGGGTCTAACTGTCCAACAACGAAAACTAACACGTTTCAAAAACTACGTATTGCAAAATAAGCGAATACAAAGGGCGTGGCGCTGCTTCAGTGGCCATATGCACGCCTCCTCACGACTAAGAATGTCCGCCTTGCGCAGTCAACGAGTTGGTGATCTCGCGTATGGTGGGACACAGCTCTGTTCGCCATTTTGAGACTGGGTAGTTCGTAGCGCTGCTGTTGACGAGCAGGATGTCCTCGCTGACACTGAAGGGCAACCAATCGATGACTCTAAAAAACAAAACAGAAAAACCAGTTTGTCAGTTGCAACTGCTTTCCACAAAATTGGACATAACATATAAGCCCAGGTAAAATGAAGCGTTTTGCTCAGCGTATGTCATTGTTCGTACGCAGTGTCAGTGCACTTTTTGCTCGGATCTCTCGGCCGCACTTTCATATGTGTAATAAGAAATGAGCTACCACTTTATTTGCCTGGCCAATAACGGTCACATCGGGGCTGTCTTCGCAAGCCTGACGTGTCGCCATTATAAAACTGCTAATCGCGCATCCCGTGTTAAGGCTAGAAATTCTAGCACATTTAACGTTTGCGCTCGGGCCTCTTGAACAAACAACGATCCTCGAAAGGTGGGACAAACCGGTTCGTTGCAAACTTCGAACCAAAACACTCAGACCGAACCAATTCGAAATTCCAACAGACACCATGTTCCAAAGAGAGCGCACTAATTTTTTTCTTGGTAGAGTCTATCAGATTGTTAGGACACCTGTGGAAGAAAAATGAAAACTAGAATAGAGCTCGAAAGTAAGCTGGAATCTGCGATTGTCAACGCTAAAGTGAATAGGCCTTGCCTGTATGAGTGCTAGCGTCCGGAAACTTCTCGCAACAGTTGGCCAGGCTCGCTTAACGATCTATGACCTCTAGCTCTACCCGAGCTCTTTTTTGCCGGGTCTGTCGAAGGCTTTAAAAGTTTTGCAGCTGTCGGCTTGTCGTCAGAACTCGAATCCGTTGACATAGTAGGTAAAATGAAAACAGTGCGGACAGCTTAGCTAGGCTTTCGAATGGTGCGCGAGACATTAGTAAACATTAATCACCACGTGAAATTTGCCTACCCTCAGTATCTGACTTATGATTGCATTTATGCTGTCCCGCAGATTCGACTACGGCAGTTGAAAGACGGTTGCGACGTCACAAATGAGCGCCAGGTCACGTGAGGCATACAGAAACAACAATAGCTTTTTGTTTCCTTGCTGCTATTTCTGCTTCTGGAGCAGATTAATGTAAGAGTTTGAATGAACTGAATACATCAAAGCAGCGGTTATATTAAAGTTTTTGAATGTCTCTCGCGATCTCATTCTCCCTAGTCACGTCGTAATAATGGTCTGGCAACTGAATCCGAAACAATCTATAGAGGTAAGAAATTTTAGTTGAACAATGTTTATTGAGAACTGATGACTTCGGTTTAGTGATTCATGTTTACTAATATCGTTCACATCATTCCAGAGCAAAAGCACACCCAGAAAAACTCGGTTTCCACACTTCTCAAAACAGAATATTTTAGGGGAGCCCAAGGTAGAGTCATTTTGTAATAAGGGAGTAATTACTAAATGCTCTCCGCCCTAGTGCAGCCATACGGCCACAAAAGAAAGCTATACAGCTTTCACAGAAACTTCGCAAAGGAAGAAAAATTCGTCCCGGTCCGAGAACTATTCTCAATTAGAGTTGATCAATTCGCTCTTGCCGTGCCATCTCCTGGCCGTCCTTATTAGTTTAATTCGTAGAGCGACTGCCCAAGTACGTGGTGGTCTCGGGTTCGATCCCCGGAGGGCGAATTTTTTTTCAACTGCGCAGTTTCTGTGAAAGCAGTTTAGATTTCTCTTGCAGACGCATGGCTGCGCGTGGGTGGATGCTTCTGAGTTATTACTTCCTTATTACAACATATCTGCTGTACCAAAGCAAAGTCACAGAGAAAGGAAACACGTCACATGCGGTGTGGTATCGTCTCTAGAATATTTCCAACATGACACTTCATTTTTAGCCTCAACACTCCCACTTAATCTCAGTGATGCTACTAAGAAACGCGTGTGTGTGCTACTGTTAGCTTCTAAATTTAAAGACGGTTCAAGCGAATTGGCAGAACGGCTATGACTACGGCTTTGGTCGTTTCGACCGGCATCAAAAAGCTATGCGAATGGTTCGCTAGCGGTTGCTTCATAAGCTGCTCGAAAATTCTTTCACAGACGAAAACAGCTGTCTGGGCCGTCGTGCGAATCTTTTAAGAAGAGAGATCGCTGCGGATTTTGCCTGCGTAACATGTAACCTATAAAAACAATGAAGGAATCGCCAACATCTTTCACTATGCCTGCCACTGGCGTACCTGTCACCGATGCTCTTCCAAGCTTTTCAAGAACGGTACCTTTCTCCACTAGTAACTGTCTTTGCGCTATAAGCCAAACCCACTCGTCGCGTCACAAGTAACGTGGTGCAACTAGGGAACATGTAGACTTACCCTGTTTTGACAAACATTAGGATTTGAGGTAAGTAATGGATAATTGTAGATTTGGAAGAGTCGATGAGGACGTAGAAGAATACAAGGGCCGTCTTCTGCGTAGCCACAGCGGCCAGTTCTTGTAAAGGGCAGTGGTAGATGGCGTCGGCGAGAAGCTGGCGGATTCCGGACTTATCCAGACCTTCCAGATGTGTTCTGGCGCTGGCGGAGAGGTTCTTGAAAGCGTCGCTTTCATTCGTACGTGTAAAGAATTGAGCCATGCGATCGAGAATCGCGCCAGGCATGGAGCTTTCCAGAGCCGTGCTGAAATTCATCATGGTGTCGACGACCCCTAGACCCTCTTTTCGGTCGTAACCACACAGGATACTCACTCCATCCAGGGACCTGCCGATGGTGTTATTAAGAGAAGAGCCGAACGCCAGCGGATTTACGTCCCTGGAAGGCACGAACTGCAATGGCATGAATGACTGGCTCTTCACCACAACGTCCTTCCAGTCGCGTGTCCTCAGGCAGCGCAAAATGTTGTCGATATTATCGTTGGCGTCGCTGCACCCGAGTCGTTTGCCTAGAGAGATTGCGTTCTCGACACCATTCCGTGGCAACAAAGACATTGGCGACAGGCCGTGCACTATGAGACGCTGAAAGTAGGTGTCCGAATCGGGCGTGGAGAGGAGGATTGTGGAGAGGATCAGGCTGCCTGCACTCAAACCTACAGCGACTATCTCCATAGGGTTCCCATGGAAGGCAGCGATGTTGGCACGGATCCACGACAGGGCGACAGAGACGTCGGTGAAGGCTGCGTTTCCTGGAGCTTGCTCGGAAGTGGAGCTTAAATAGCCCAGTACTCCTAGCCTGACGTTGAGAGCGACGACAACAACGTCTCCGTCGGCGGCCATCGTGCTCCAGAGGTCCTCATGGTCTGTCATGCGTCCCGTCTGGAACCAGACCGAGGCCAAAGTGACGACAACCTTCTTCAGCGGGTCAGTCGGTCGGCAAGTGATCGGTGCCCAGATGGAAAGCGTGAGGCAGTCCTCGGACCCTTCGGGCTCAGATGCGCCAGGCGCCAATTGGGCGCAGGGAGGGCCGTGTGCGTAGGCGTAGAGTGTGCTGTTGGCACTCAAAGGCGCTGCTGCGACGGCTGGACCGAAGCGGCTTTTGCCTGCAGTGGAAGCCCCATAGCGGATGCCGAAGAACTGCCGAACGGGAACGCCGGTGGGGTAGATTCTAGCACTCTTGTTTCCGAACACTTTGCCACCACTGAGTGGCAAGGCAAGCTGACTGGATGGATCGACGCATGCCACCGTGCTGGTCACATCATCACCTTCAGTGCTGTCCCAGGAATTTAGTGTGGCAAATCTTCTGTCACGACGGTGGAGTGGCCATAAGTAAATGAGACCAACGGTGGTTATTGCGAGGATTGTGACAATGGACACTCCGATGGCTGTCACGCGATTCCTGGAAGAAAAGGGAGAGACCGTGAGGAAGCTACCATTTCGTCGCACACTGGTGTCGTCGTAACAGAAATACACGTTAAAGAACCCCAGGTGGTCGAAATTTCCAGAGCCCTTCATTACGGCGTCTCTCATAGCCTTAGTCGCTTTGGGACGTTAAACCCCATAAACCAACCAGCAACAGAAATATACCAGCAAGCGTCCAACACCAACACTGAACTGCGCCCTGCGATTGGTCGCTTCCGCGGGTGACGTAAGAGATTAGAGATAACCAGCAATGCAATCAGCATGATCCCGCGGCTGTGATCTCTGGTAAAGTGGCAGGAAATCAGCAGGTAAAAGAAACATCACAAAATACAGTCTCAGGGCTGGTATAGTAAACATTTTTTGTTTGCCTTGCATCTTTATTATCCGCATCACTGATTGCTAATAGGGACGGTAGCAGGGCGAGGACGCGTAGGATCTAATAGCAAAGGATGATAAGAATAATTTTAAATTGAGATTAGAATGTAACTGTAATCAGCTCGTGGCCATGCTACTCTTTGATAAATAAGTTCGTTTAGTTGATCGGGGTGTAAGAAACATGCAGCGTGCTTTGCTCGCGATCATCCCAGCTGAATAAAAAAAGTTCGTTGGTTCATTAAGAAATCAATTGTTATAACCATGTGCGCCTATGAAGTCTACAGGAAATGTATCGGATCGGGTATAATCCCCGCAGCCATAGTGTTGGCTAGAGCGTTAAGTTTGACCCCGATCTCTTACAGTGGTCCACAGGAGGAATCAGTAGTAAAGGCCGTCATTAATCTAAAAGCAAGCCAATTTTCTCTCTCCTCTCTCTGCGCCGCCGTTCACTCTTCCCCCTTTAGAGCAGCCACCGCCCCCCACGGTGTGAAACTTAGTCGGATAAAAGTGAAGACAGAAGCGGCGTTTCACTGTCAAAGGACCCACTTCCAGCCAATGGCGTCAGCCGATTTTCATGAACTTGCTCGCGTGGGTAGCATGAGTATTCAGGGAGTGGCGTGGCAATGTAGAGGGGACTGTCCAAGACAATGCAGGGAGGGGACTATCCCCTTTCATCTGCCACTCCTTGCATTGTTACGCGGGCAGGGTCATGAGAATCAGCCGAAGCCATTGGCTGAAAGGGCGTCCTTTGAAGGAGAAAAGCCGCGTTTATCTTGACTTGCATCCGACCATAGTAGACGCTCTACAGAGCGATCACACCACGTTTCTCGTCGTATTGCATTGGAGCTTACATACGCCGCCCGCGTTGTGTGGCCCCGATGCGGAGGAGGAAGGAACAAAGCAAGCAAAAGCGCGCGAAACATGTGACGGCGTTCGGTCATTGGGAGAGTCGAACGTCGAGGGAATGCGCAGGAAAATAGGCGGGCGGCCTTCTTCGGTAGTGGTTGTGAAAAACATGCGTTGACAAAGCCCCTAACCCGGGGCAGTTCTTCGAAGGATGGTGTTACTTTCAATTCATTCTGGTGTTTTTATCAGGAGCGCTCCTCACGCTCCCATGCCAAAGCCCTATCCCACGGCCACTTCGTATTCTTTGTGGACCAGAGAAAAGGTCGCGCGGGAGTAGGCTCTTAATGGGTCGTTAGCTTGTTGAGCGTCGGTGCAGGCGACGGTGTTGCGGTAAAATCACGTGACTAGCGCAATCCCATGCGTCCGCGGGCCCTTCACCTTATTTGCTTTTCAGGGCGGAGTCCGCACGGTTCACGGAAAACAGCCGGACGCCGCAGCAACATAGATGTTACGGCGGCGGCGCCGTTTGCAATATACAGTGTTTTAACGGAAATTGTCGCGGACGCAGTAGTAGTAGTAGTGATTTATTAATAAAAATACAAAAATCAAGGAAAGCATGTTGCCAGCCGCGGCAATTGCTATCTAATATCTGAAGCACCCCAGCTGCGGCTGGCAGAAATAAAGGGAGAGGGAGCTGATAGCATGGAGAAGTACAGAGGGGAGCAATAGATAGATAGGACAACGGGAGGCTCTATACACTATTTACAATATTTAAAAAAAATTGGAAGACACACTAACGCTCAGCCTTAAGGGTATGACGGGATAGCGTAATTTCCATATATGCAGAAGGTCATTCTATACATTCATAGATCTCTGAGAGTCCTCATTCCCCTCCTGGTCCAGTGGTGGAGCGGTTAAGCGACGCGCCACTGCTCTGCGATGGCAGGTGCTCCCACCGGTGGGCCTTGCGCACCCAGGTGGCTCTTCCCGTTAACTGCCACCTGCCAAGGTGGGCATTTCACTCACTCTCCGGTGGGCAGGTTATGACGACGCCGCAAGGTAACGTCCCCTAGGAGGCCCACCTACCTCCTAGGTTGCTCTCTGGGCACCACCTGCCACAGCCACGCTCGCGATTTTTCGCTCACAACGCCGACAACGCTGACGGCCTTCCGCAAACGTTAACGCGTTAATAGAGAGAGCTGAATCGCTGCAGCCGCATCACGAAGAATGGCTGCGCCGGCACTTTCTAACCGAGCCATTGATTGTCTCCAGAGATTTATGCAGCTGCGCAAGTTCATGGTGGTTTGGTTCATAGTGGCGTTCAATGTGGCGTGCGCGGACCGGCGATTATTGCAACGTGTCGATAAGAAGCGTCGGATGCCAAGCGTGACAGCAGGGTTCGTCAGCGAGCGCGTTAACGTTTGTGGAAACTAGGTGTGAGGAGCGCACCGTCCGTTCCTTAGCGGCATGACAAATGACGTCAGCAGGGGCTCTCTACAAAAGTGACCGTTTCCATGAGCACAGAAAAAAACTGTATATTAGCTACAGTCCAATAAAACGCTCTAGAGAATTCATACTACTTCTTCGTTACTTGTGCCCAGGATTGCCACAAAAAACTGTGAACATGGTGAAGTGTACAGAGAGCAAAACGCTTGTCTAGAACGCACGAACTGCGAGCTCCGGGCCACTCTAGGTTATGCCATAGGCGACGCGTCCGACTGGCGCGACATCTAGCTGCGTGTGAGCATACGCGGCCAACCTGATAACATTTGCCTTCATTTCGCGGCTTGGTGGTCTATGTGGTTTCGCCGGGGGTAAGAAACTTCCATAGACGCCAGAACAAAAAAAAAAAAAAAGAACAAACATGCAAGAGTAGGATACGAACGACTGCCTGCGAAACCAGAGCAACTTCGCTTTCCTGTGCCTCAGACAAGTCGGTTACCTCTACTGTCTCAGGCGCTGCTTGTTTGCAAAGGAATTATTCATTTTTAGCCCTCAGCTCTCCTTCAGTCACCAGGGTGAGCTGAAGTACTTCAAACAGAAGGAATCTAGCTGGAGTTTTCTTCGCCACTTCTTTTCGAAACCGCAAGTGCTGTCTGCGGTGCCGGCTGCGAAAGGAAAACTAATACGCGTATGATGCTTAGCTTCTCTTTTCTTTCTTTTTTCGTGTTCAGCAGGCGTGGCGCGCAACATTTTATCGCGTCATGGTTCCGCCCCTCCACTGCATTATTATCGCGAGCCCACTCCTCAAGATTGCGTGCAGTGCTTTGCGGCCTTCGGTGAGTAACGAAATGTGCATGTCATTGTTCAAGGCAGCACGGGATGAGCAGAAAGCGCTTCTGACGACTGAAGCAGGTGGCAAAGCCGCGGCAGCCATCCAGCCGCGAAAAGACGGACAACGCTATTCGTTCGGCCGGCCATGCTCACACCCGACCTGTCTCGAACGAGGCGCCATCGCTAGATGTCGCGCGCGTAGCGCAGAGCGGTTCAGTGCGCTCACTTTGGGCGTTCTAGGCGAGCGTTTTGCCCTGTGTACAACATGTTGACGTTTCTACCGCGACAAGCTTTTCGTTGTAATAGGCCGTGTTGAGGCATTAGCGTAACCATTTGTGAATTTCCAGTGCAGTTTTCAGCGTTGTTTGTCATATGATGACCCAAGAGCTAGACTCGCATCTCGTCGGACCACCTGGCAAAGGGAACGCACTACGCAAGTATGGATCATGAACTTCCTTTTTATCTGCTTGATCGGCGGCGTGGCACCGCCGATTGAGGTGCTACGTGAGCTTCGTCCGCGTCACACTTCGGATGTCAGAATGACCTGGTCAGCACGCTAGAGCGAAATTACGTTTCTGGCTTAAAAACTAGCCAATGAACTGTTCAGACGAATCGTAAAGAAAACGGGAGCCATTCCGTGAGTAAAGCAAATAAAAAAATGACAGAGTTTTAACGCCGTTAAACCGAGTATGACATGCGAAAGCACTTGGTTTCGAATTAGCTTGACTATTGCCTAAACATTGCCTTACATTGCCCTTCAAGGCAATTTCTTCTAAACGCTCGCATCACGTGATCTTCCCCCAGACGCACCGTATCCTGGTCATTTCATCTCAGAGGTCGAGGGTCAAATGTAGAGGCATCAGAGACCCATCGACTTTTACAGGATTGCTAGTGAAGTATAGTGCTTTCGTACTAAAAATTTGGTACTTCTCGCCACTGATTTCCGCAGTGACTTTTAATGCGATCCGCTTTGTGGGAGGCTATCAAGTGCCAAAATTTGCTTGCAAAACCAAGAGAAATCGCTGACTGATAGTGACGTAATAAACAGTCTAATGTGTTTAGGCCGATCCCTCAAGGCGCAGTAGATTTTAGCTTGCAAGAAACCTTATGGCTGACTTTCGGCGGATGCTAACGAGTAATTCCCTGAGTGGCAGTCAGCCAGAGGACTTGACTACGACTTAAGCATTTCTTGGACTAGCGCTCCTGAAATTATAACTTAGCGTTTCGGCGGGCCACGCGTTGCAGAGAAATTTCTCATGCCGGAGTAAATATGAAAATTAAAACCAGGGATGGGCTGTAGAAACTGCTCAGTCTCGCCAGTGAGTACTTTGGATACCATCGAAACGCGTATACATTGCGAACAGCATCGTTGTTCCACGTGCGCCCCTGGTACTTACGCCGCTAGGGTGCCTCTCGCGAGTGTGGCTGTGGACAAGGCGGCAGACAAGACGCGCCGAGTAGCAACAGCTGCCGACCACTTAGCCGCGGGCACGTCCGCCCGGTTCGGTACGGGCGGAGGGACTGTCTCGGTGTGCCTCTCGTCGACGTCGTTGGTGTCGGCCGGTAACTGCGGTAGATAAACGACGTTCCGTGAAACGAGTTCGTTTCTTACACTTTTCTTTTAAACTGCGCAGGTGACGAGGGACTAAGACGAAGAACTATACAGGGCCAGTGCTTACTTTTACCGAAATTATTTGACGCGGGCAAGGTGGAATTGGCGGCAGAAAGAAAAAAAAGTTAGAAAAGACGTCACACAGATAGTGTTGGTTAGAGCCAAGGTAGGTAGGTAAAAACTTCATTGATGAACCAAGTAAGGGAAGGAAGTAGGGGAGGTTTGGTTGGCTTGGTTCTTAATCCCGGTTGGCGGCCATCAGTCCTTGACTTCTGGCGACCTTCTCCGCCCATTCCACCAGCCCCTTCTGTGAGGCCGGCTCGGAGCTAGAGACCGCGATCTCCCAACCTTCTAGGTCTGTGAGGTTCCAGCGAGATGGGTGCCGCCGCGGTGGCTCAGTGGCTATGGTGCTCGGCTGCTGTCCCGAAAGACGCGGGTTCGATCCCGGCCGCGGCGGTTGAATTTCTTTGGAGGAGAAATTCGAGGCCCGTGTACTGTGCGATGTCAGTGCAAGTTAAAGAACCCCAGGTGGTCGAAATTTCCGGAGCCCTACACTACGGCGTCTCTCATAGCCTTAGTCGCTTTGGGACGTTAAACCCCATAAACCAAACCAAACTATCCAGCGAGATGGTGGTTGGAGTTCTCGGCATATGAAGAGTATGTGTTCAAAGTTTGCTCTCGAAGCCCCACAAAGAGAGCAGTCGGGCTTATTGATCCGGGTGTATTAGTGCCAGATAGGCCGGTGAAGGAAACGTTCTGGACTGGAGTTGCCTCCATATAGTCTGTTGTTCCTTCGTGAGGGTGTGGTGTGGTGGTGGCACGGTGGAAGAATAAGCTTATTCTTCCACCGTGGGTGGTGGATATGTGAGCCTTTCCTCTCTGTAGTGTAGCGTGATTTCATTGTAGGTGATTAGTCTGCCCCGCGCGCAATCCCTCTCCACTGTTCGGCCTGCTCGGTTGACGTACGCTCGAGCAATAGAGTGCGCCTCCTCGTTTCCGGGGTAGCCTGCGTGGGCTGACACCCAAACTAATTGAATTGGTCTGGGGTCGTAGGGGTTTGATTGGAGAATTTTGTAGGTGGCAGAATGGATCTGTCCCTTTGCAAAATTCCTGATTGCGCTTTTGGAGTCGCTCATTATGAGTGTGGCAGTAGAAGATGCTATGGCCAGTGCTATGGCCGCCTCTTCCGCTTCAAGAGAGGTGGTTGCCCTTATCGAGGCCGAAGCCTTGTGTTTGAGGTCGTGTGACACCACGCTTAGGGCGTACGCTGGGTGGCATGGATATTCTGCCGCGTCTACATAGGCTGCGTCTTCGTTTTTTATACAGGGCTTTGGCGCGTGCTTCGCGTCTTTCCCGGTTGTGGGTTGGGTGTACGTTCTTGGGTAGTGGGCGGACTATTAGCTTTTCCTTGATTTGCTTAGGAATGCTGTGGGTGTTGTCCGGAGGGGGACCCGTTAGCAGGGTATCTTAAGCGCGTGTATATCATTTTCATGGTGACATTGAATGTTTCCCTCTTTTTCTCGTGCAGTCTAACAGCTGTGTCTAAATAGCAGCTGTGACGTAACCACAGCTTTTTCTCTATTCTGCCCCGCCGCGGTGGCTCAGTGGTTACGGCGCTCGGCTGCTGACCCGGAAGACGCGGGTTCGATCCCGGCCGCAGCGGCTTAATTTCGATGAAAGCGAAATTATAGAGGCCCGTGTACTGTGCGATGTCAGTGCACGTTAAAGAACGCCAGGTGGTCGAAATTTCCAGAGCCCTTCACTACGGCGTCCCTTATAGCCTGAGTCGCTTTGGGACGTTAAACCCCAAAAAACCAATAAACCTTTTTCTCTATTCTTTAAGCGCCGCCATCAGATCACAGGTAAGTGACGGTAGCCTTTCACATTACCATGAACAGACACGTATCAGCCAGCATATGTCGTAGCTAATTGATAGGGAGGTTTCTTTCCTGGACGCTGTCTGAGCGACCTACCTTATATAATCATTTTTTTTTTACTGCGTTAGGATTATAGCCCCCAAGCTCAGATTTCGCACATGTTTGCTTGTGGAAGCCTCTTCTCAGGTGGCCCCTATTGGTGGCAAGTGGGCCTCTTAGACCACGTGACATTGTGATGTAATCCCAACCTGCCCACCTTGGCAGGTGGCAGTTGAATTAATGACTGGCCGCGAGAGGTTGCTCGGCAAGAGTAACCTGGGTCTTACAGCCCCACCGGTGGCAGCACCCGCCATCGTCGCAGAGCAGTGAAGCATTACTTACACACTGCACCACTGTGCCAGGAATGGTATGAGGACTACCAGTGTTCTATGAATGTAAAATGTGAGAATGACCTATTCCGTATATATCGGCTCTAACCCTATGGCGTCATGCCTTTAAGGCGGAGCTTCAGTCCGATTTCGTCGATCTGTGCTGAAGCTTGCTTGACCTCAAAAACCGAGCCTTGTAACGGATCCGAAGTGAAAACGGAAGTGCTAGCGCACCTAATTGGCATTTTGCCTAACCACGCTGGGTAATTGGGGTAATGGGGCCTTTAACGATATCGCGTTAATAGCTGCATGTATGCGCCACCTGCCGACACTGCCGCAAAACGAAAGGCTGTGGCCACCAGCGGCACGTGTACAGCAGACAGAAGGCGATGTGCCAGTGCTACGCGTCCTGCGGCGCATGCGCGCGCTTGGAGGATAAGAAGGAGAAAGCGTCAGGCACAAAGGCCCCAAGAACCGCCGGAGCAGCGACGCTGTGGGAGAGTTCTATAACCTTCAATGCCAAATTCGAATGCCGCCTATGAGATGCGCTACCAAGCTTTTTCTGATGTAGCTAAACTGATCCCCTGTTATCAGTGCAGTCGGCGCTCCTGCTTACCCCGTGGTGACGCTGATGGTACACTGCGGTAAGTTGCATGGGCTCAGTGAACAAATGTGCCTCGCTGCTTCGTTTTCCGAGTCTTAAAAAAATGCTTTGATATCATGACATTTTCATTCAACCTCATAGCTTGAATCAGCCGCAATAATTCTAGTACCCGTTTCAAAACTACCTATAGAAAGCGTAGGTAAAACTGTGAAAAGGCAGCTTGTGGCCAGCCAGATGGTTTGCTTACCCCTGACTGTAGCGGGGAAGTTAATTTGTTGGTCGAGGTCTCCGGGGGCAACTTGTCTGTTGGGGAAAGGCAGGGGCTGGTCAGCCCTATGTTCGGCGACTCCGATCCGCTGTTCACCTTCGATATCGGCGATGGCTTCTTGTCGGCCGAGCTAGGGGACTCAAGCTGAGACAGCGCTCCGGGCTTGCGTTTGTGTCGTGTAGACTGAGACGCGTTTGCTTTCTTCTGTTTTGTGACGTGAGATTTTCTGGTAGACGGCAGTTTTGAGACCGGCATCGCCGTGGACCTCAACGGTTTGGTATCAGGTCCACCTGCGGAATCAAGGAGAAAGAAATTCAGTTGATGTTTACCCTTGTGGTAATTGGAATTTTAGCGAGACCTTGA
The DNA here is from genome assembly GCF_055824585.1 of Amblyomma mixtum. Classification (NCBI taxonomy): domain Eukaryota; kingdom Metazoa; phylum Arthropoda; class Arachnida; order Ixodida; family Ixodidae; genus Amblyomma; species Amblyomma mixtum. Next base: position 285,166,474 of record NC_143013.1, read on the forward strand.
CTGGGGCGAAATGCTGATGCAAGTCGAAGTATTTTGTGACAGTAGGTAGGGGTGTTGAGGTTCTGGGTAGGCATGCGTCACGCAATGTCACTCATCAGACCGTATAAGGCGGGCGTCTGGTTTGAAGTGAGCAGCGAGAGAACGACGGTAAACTAGAGCGATTGGGAAACGGGGGAGTGAAGGAAGGAGGCAGAGCCACGAGTGTGGACGATACCGACGACAATGTTTTCTCTGAACGTGCCACATACAGCTGTCGCTATAAAACAAAAAAAAAAGCTCACCAAACCCTGGCTTTTGTGAAATATTTAGCCTCTAGAAGGGCTCAGGAGGGCCGGCAACGCGGTCCTTAAATGTCACGAATGAAATCACAGGCGCAATCTACATCCTGCCCTGCACATTCGGTTGAGGTGCAATCTAGTTCGTTCCCTGCACTTTCGTTTGAAATGGCGTCATATTTTCGGGAATCTGGAAGCGAACGCTAGTAGAGTTCACGGGACTCAGACTTCCCTGCGTGTGTTACTCGAACAAAACAAAAAAGAGCAAGAGCCGAGGGAGGGCTCCCCTCTCAATCCTTATTCATTTTGTTTTGGTTTTCAGGCGCTGGAAGCTGCCTAAGGTATTAACAAAAACAAAAGATTAGGTCCCAGTCCGAGGGAATACTTTGGGTGCAAAAGCACTAAAGTTTTTGATATACACTGCAAAAATTAACTTGATGATACCTAATTGATGTACCACTCTGGATGTTAGAGAAGATGCGATAGCATGGACTTTAAGAGTAAGATGCAGCAAGCCTCATTTCACTGAGTAACGTTTCGACCGGAGTACAAAGTCTTCTGAGCCTAAACGAGGTCAAGCCCACTCGTTGAACCGTCGGTGAGCTCTTTTTCCGCTCGTTGTTCTAATTCGGGCTGCTAATCGTATGTCCGCAAAACTTTAGTGCGTCATAGTAATTCCCATGCTCCGATAGCTAAGATAGCTAAATCCCCTATAGCACGGCAGTCCCTGCCGATTTGCTTTCATCACTACATCATTTCCAGCCTCCCCTGATCACGTTTACCTTATCCTTGAGCCCACTCGACACCAGCAGCAGTGCTATCCTGAGCACTAGCTGCTCTGCCTTGCGGCTGCAGCCATGGACGTGTCTGCCTGAGAAGATGTGGGCCCTCGTTATACCATAAGCATAAAGGAAAGCGCAAAAAAGCGAACCTGGTCGTTGTTCGGGCTCCATGGAACGCTGCCTTGATAGGGTTTCGCCACCGTTGGTATGATCGCGACTTCGAAGGTGCCGTGCTTCCGAGCTGACTCAGCGTCTTCTTCTTCTACGTGGAGCGTGCACCCTCGTGCAGCGCGGGCTGTCTCGTGAGAAATCGTCCGCGGTAAGAAGGAAAAAAAAACTTGAAATTGCAGAGAGAGAGGGAACTTTATTAGATTTTCTGCTTCGGAGGGTGATCCTCTCAATTCACAAGCTCAGAGCTGAGTGCGATATCCCGAGAACGGTGGACCAGCGGGCGCAAGTGGCCGAACAAGACACGATAGTCGGATACACAGTCGGATACAAATCAACACCGAAGTAGCAGATACCAAAAAAGTGGCCTTCCAGCCAACTGCGTCGACCGATTTTTGGGACGTCACAATTAACCCGGTTAAGCCGCGTTAATCTACTTTCATCTTCCACCCCCCACGTAGTCACGCGAACAGTTCCAAGGCCACGACGTTATGAGAATCAGCCTACGCCATTGACCGGAGAACATCCTTTTAGGAGCATCAGCCACTTCTTTCTTGAGTTGTATCTGGGTACAGGATTCTGTAACAAGCAAGTGACACCGCAGAGCACTTGACCATTTTTGTCATTTCGCCTCTGTCAAAAGGCGGTCGCCGTGGCCGAGATTTTATTCCGGTCTGCAGAATGCTGCAGACACTAAGCCTTCGCGGTGAGGTGCCATGCTTAAGTAAGGGGAGGAACAGCCGATGGTCCCAAAGCGCTGTAGTTTGATGGTGGATGGGTAGTTTGGTGGTGCTCGCGCATTCCGAGACCGTATGGTATTTCTATTTATTTATGATTTATTCAGTCCTACTGTAGGCCAGTACAGGCCCATACAGGAGTGGGTTGACGGAGATGCCAGCACAGAAAGTCAAAAATTAAAAATTCAAAACTTCAAGGGAATTCAAAAACAATTCATTCACCCACAGAGAGAAAAAGAGCAAACCTTTAATAAAACAAATATAGAGGATGAGCCGGCGCAGATAGTGAATGCCGGCATCTTCTTGGTCCACGTCCGTAGTCCGGGGTGCTGCAAGATGGCGCCGCCTCGCGAGCCCGGCGAGCGAGGGCAGCTTGCGCCGTCGCACTCGAGAACTCGAGGAGAAAGGTCTCCCAAGCCTCTTTAGTTGGGATGGGGTGGGGAAGGAAGTGGGGACTGTGTTGGCAGGCCAACACCATGTACGATAGATAACAGAGTTCGTCAAAGTGTGCGCACAAATAATTCATTTTCGGTTCATAGAGAGCAGCCAATGCGGTACACCAGTCCCAGTAACAATCCGAATGACAATAACCAATAAGCAACAGGATAACAGGAAACATAACAGCAACGTTTCACTTCCCAAATAACAGTTCTGTTTTGTCCATGAATACATCTACAGATGTGATATCCACAATGTCATGCGGAAGCGAATTCCATGTTTCAATGGCTAGCGGAGAGAAAGGATATTTAACTGTATTGCATTTTGCAGCAATGAGCCTAATGCAGTGAGAGCCTGCGCAAAAGCTGCAGGTTGTGGGCGAGCCGTTGGGCTGACTTAAAAGCTGGTTTCGGGGCGAAAGTGTCTGTCTAGCCGTCCCGTGAAATTCTACAAAGCCAGAAAGCCTTGTATAATCGAAGAACATAACCGTCAATTTGGTCTTCGAGAGCACATCTATTGGGCCTAGGGAGAAGTTTGCACCTACTTTTTATCGTCTTTTTTTGTTTTCTTTACTTCCCATGTAGAAAACATCGACCGAACCGTCATTCCTGCGCCTTGATGCTTGATTGTCGTTTACGTGAACTGTACCTTGTATAAAATTCGATGCTGCAGAGCTTAAGTGCTGCCTGGTATGCTATGCAGAGCTTCAGCACGTGAAATCTGCATATGCAGTCGCTTTACGGTATAACGTCGGACGCGGAATACTGCACTTGGACTATGTGATGACTTTTGCGTCAACGTGGGCAATAGTCTTTACATTAAAGAGAGCAGTCTCTCTAGGTTTTCGGCGACGAAGGGGCGATGATTTTCCTGAGGGAAACAGTAGGGTCCTCTTGAGAGCAGCCTGCCAGGCCTAGAGCGATCGATCTTCTGAAGCCGCTGTTAAAGGGGGGCCTCTTCCAGCTCCTGCTCTGCTTGAAGTCATTCATGTCAGCCTTTAATCCGGGACAGACAAGCTGCGGTCTGTGCTGTGACCAGAAATTTATAGTTGTGTTAAATGCCAAACAAGTTCACCATACGCCCTTAAACAGTCTGTATGACCCCGACGTATCCTGTGCTAAGTTAGCTGTACGGGTAGAGACCGCGCCTTTATCTCTCAGTCTACTTTACTCCCGTCGCCGAATGTCTGGCCGACGAGCAGACTGGGAATATGCCATCAACTATACACTGACAATGTTTTCTACGCTGTCTTCGCCGTCGCGTTAGTTGTCCAAGTGAGTCGCCTTCTTTACCATACGGATGCTCTTCCGAAAGTCTGCAGTGCGCCATAGTCGATTTGGAGTATACTTGGAGTGGCCACAAGGGTATGGGTATGGATGGTCTAGATAATGCACCGCATATGGCAATGTCATCCAGGTTGGAGTCATTCCAGGAGTTGAAAGTGCGGTACAGGTTTGCCCGGCCCTGAGTGAGTTTGTTTCATGTGCATGGAATGCGAGCCCGTTACTTTGTACAGCCAGTTCAGCTGGGGTTCCTCGCAGGCTAAAACTTCCTCGCAGCACCGTTTCATGAAGTACCCTTCAAGAGGGACTATAGCTCTGCCAGATCCACTGAGGCGCGGTAATTGCTGCTCTTAATTTGAAATCACGAGCAACAAGACTTAGTTTTGATTCCTAAACTCTACAATTGTGTACAGGTCCAAGTATCTACAGCGTTTCTTTTGATGCAAGGAGTTAGAAATGCGCAACACTGTTTAACGTCCCTCATTGCAGCGCGCAGGTCATGAAGTTTCGTTGCTGTTGTCGCGACTGAAGTCGAAAAGATGAAATGGAAAGTGCACAGGCCTGCCCACTGTCTCGAGCTGAGCCACAATCGCTGCCACGTGCAGAGATAGGAGAGAAGAAAGTGTGCGTGTACTAGGTCTTCTACTTCATACATCTGGGACTGGGACTGCGTGGCTACACGCGACCCGTAAATCGGCTCACGCTACTCTTGGTCTGATTCGACGCATAGCTATGCGCTCTGGCGGAGCGCGTTTTGATACTGCCCGTCAGCTCGTGCGCTCCATCCTCCAGCCACGGATAGTGTACCGGGCCCAATTTCATCGCCTGACCCGTCGACAGTGGGACTCCCTTGAATCAATCAATCGAGAGGCTATGCGTGCTATAACGTATCTTCCTCGTGTGACTCCCATACCCATTCTGCAAGAGTACGCTCAACTTAATACATTAAGTTAAATCATCGACCAGCGTGAGACAAACAGAGCACGCAAGATGTCGCTTCAGCTTCATCGTTTGCAGAGCCTTCCTCTATGGTCATACTGTCAACTCACAGACAATCAGTCCTCTGCTTCGACGCCGATATCAGCCGCGCATCCTCCTTCAGGGTGCGTAATATACACCGATGCATCACACACAGCACTGCAGAGAGTTACCGCAGTTTACAGTCCCTCCCATCCTCATCTTGGCTCCCGCGCTACATATAGCGCGGATACTAGCTCCCCCCTTGCCTTGGAGCTTCAAGCGATACATAATGTCATTGCTTCCCTTCCACTCGTACCCACTTTCGATATTGTTCACATTTACACCGACTCCCTTGCCACCCTTAAGCAGCTTAAGGCTGTCTGGCGCACATTCCAAGTTACACAATGCATTCACCAACTTTGCACAAAATACCCCTGTCCTGTGCAAATGCACTGGCTTCGCGGCCGTGCCCAGGATCCCCATAATATTCATGTGGATGAAATGACACACCTTGACACATCAGACATCCCGCCACCTTCCCCTCTTCCCCTGATCCGTTCCTGTCACATGTTTCCGAGAAACAGGCTCGCGCTCTAATTCCTCCGTGTTCGTACCCTCTCCCCCGGAGTCTCACTCGGGAGGAGGAAGTATCTGTGCGCCGGATTCGGGCAGGAGCGGCTTTGAGTCCTTCTGTGCGTCGTCTGTGGCGTGACAAACGTTTCCAAGTGACTGACAAGTGTCGTCATTGTGGTACTGCGCCAGACCAGTGTGACGAAAAACACTTGCTGCGGACTTGCCCTGCTACAGCTTCCGTGAGACGACGCTTCCTAAAGAAGGTAGGCCTGCGATGGGACGTTGCAGGCGACTATCCCAAGTGGACTCATGATAATCGCTTTATCATGAACTTTTGCCACTTTTTAAGCCAGGCTTGTTTACACTCCTTCTTATAACTTTCTTTCCCAAGCCTAATGCGAACACCTCGAATAAAAAAAAAAGTGAGGGGAAAGATTGTGACTTCGCATTCTGGCTTCTTAACCGGTGCAGTTACTTCGTAAGCAGCAGCCAGCTGCAGCACGACATTTCGGGCTCTCCTCGCACACCACTGGGGTTTGCAGCAGCGCCGGTTACAATAAGTGCAGCTTCACGAAAAGCATAGCACAGTTAGTAACACTCGTTTTAGAGCGCAGCTCTTTGGCGTCCGTTCCTGGGTTTCGCGTCGTCGTCGGCGTTGTCGTCGGCCTCGTAACCAGCTCCGCCCCCCTTTCATCCCCCCAGCGCTAGCAGCGACCGACTGATACCGCTGGATGCCGCTGACGCCGCTAGAGAGTCAAGATAACGTGACTGCATAGAACACCGTCGCCGCCATGCAGAAAGAGGAGGAAAGGGTCCCCCCCCCCCCCCCTGTTCTTGTGTGGCGGATAGGGTGCTCTTCAGTTGCCGACGCGCCGGTTATTTCACGTAGGCCCCGGCACGTCGACGAATACGTGACCACCTTCCCACGGCTAGACCTGGTTCTTAGCGCTGCGGAAGCGAGGGTATCATATTGTTTGTGTCGTCATCGGCGGCGTTGTCCCTGAAACCAACTCCGCAGCTGGGGTTGACTCACTATCGGCGTCAGCGGCATCAGTCAGTCGCTGCTATCTCTTCCCTCCTCCCTTTATCGTGTTGTCCGCTTGCTGCGCGCGCTTCTGCCCCCATCGTTTGCCGCTGGGTGTACACGCCGCCCCCCTCCCCCCTCTTCCTGCGAAAAATAAAAAAAAAATTCTGTGATAGCGCATACATGTGTTGCTCGATTTCTTTGCCTCAATCTATCGAAAAGGTGAAACAGCTTATTTGCTGCGCTCAAATTTCGCATTAGGAAGTAACGTAATCGTCGGTAATTTTTTTTTCCCGGCCGCGGTGGCAGAATTTCTTTGGAGGAGAAATTCTAGAGGCCCGTGTGCTGTGCGATGTCAGTGCACGTTAAAGAACCCGAGGCGGTCGAAATTTCCGGAGCCCTTCACTACGGCGTCTCTCATAGCCTGAGTCGCTTTGGGACGTTAAACCCCATAAACCGAACCAGCCAAACCATCATTATTTTTTTATTTTTCCACTGTGCCGGTACTGTTTTCCAGACCCTTGCCGTCATAAACTGTGAGCTTAACGTGGCCTTGAACCAGCCAACTGTCGATCTCGAGAAGCACAATGCAGGCTGCAGGACGACATATATACGAGGGACGTCCTCCCGAAATTTTTTGTTGCCTTAACACGCAGCCTGAATGGAGACAATAAATATGCAGTTTTAAATTGTACATGTTTTCTTCAGTTCAGTTTTCCCCCGACTTATGCCTCTGGAAGCGTCTCCGTGCTTACACCGGCCGCTGCTGGGGCCGTTGCCTTGGCAATATTGCTCCTACTACTATCTTGATCTGAAGCAGCGGCGACGGCTCTACTTTGTGTAGGCGCTGACGCACACCCCTAATACACACTCTCTCTACACTGGCTGCAATATTACCTCATGGAGACGTGGTATGTTAGCTGTAAGGAAGGAAAGCGACCTCACTTTTACGCCCCGTTTATGAGCGCTATGCGCAGCTTACGACCATGCTACTTGGCTGAGATGTCTACGGCGGGCAGGTCTACCCATTGAAAATGATTGTGATTGTGTGCGCGTTTGGATGTGAAGAAAGTTGTTCAGGGTTCCTTAAAACTCCGCTGAGGCTATGAATTTGAGAGCGTCTGTAATTTGAGGAATAGAAGTTCTGCCATCATTTCTGTTCTCCGCCGCAGCGTGATCTCTCTACTCAGAACGCCTCCGAAGGGCTTCACTCCACGAGTGAAGCCTCACCTAACGTTTGTCTTTATTGCCTCTTTGAGCTAAACATTCATGTGCCTGATGGTTGTTAGAAGAATCCCTTAGCATTCGCACCCGTTGAAATGGTACGATGAGATATACAGTGCTCTCCGAGTGAAAATTCCTGGCGATGGTTTAGTGCAACTAATTGGTTTTCTAAAGCAGGCTAGGCAAAATCTGAAGAGTGCGTACTTGCACGAATCTAGTATGCAATGTAATCTGCTGTACTGCCTTCTCATTTCGCCTTCTGTTGGCAATGTCAACCTCTCTGCTGTGTGGCAACTGCAGAATTATCTGGTTTGGTGCCTAACTTCGCAGTTTCCGCCTCACATTGCCTTATGCTATATATCTTCTAAATTTGGTGCCTGGCGTTTTTCCAGCGTTATTTTCTTAATTCACGCCATAACACACGTTTCCTGTGTGCTGTGTATTGCTGACTGCTTTGTACTTTTGTTCCTGCTGACTTAGACTACTGCCTACACCCCCCCCCCCCCCCCACCCCTCCCCCTCCCTTCCCGCCAAACTCGTCACCATTGTGCAGCGTCCTCATCAGAAAGAATTTAAGAGTACCTAGAGTAAATACAGTCGAACCTCGTTATGACGAAAAGGTTTATAACAAAATAATGGATATAACGAAGCACTGACGATTCCCCTTGGAAGTTCGGTCAACACGGGCTATAACGAAGACATGGCTGCAACGAAGTAATCGCTTGCCCCTTTAACTTCGTTATAACAATGTTCAGCTGGAAATATATTTTCCGGTGGCAGCTGTCTTTTATGCTGCAAGTATGTTTCTATAATATTGTCACGTTGACAATATACGTGGCAATATGCACCTGCATTGTACTATACCGAAATTTTCGCGTACGTGAGAGGGGAATATATCGCGGCGATCTGACAAACGCCACCCGTTCTTCACATGGCGCAAATAGCGCCAAGAAGAAAGCAGGTGTTTCGACTAAACTCGACTGAACTGTAAACTTCCACCAAACTAAAAATAAAGTGCCACACGCTAGCACCCGGTTTCTATAGCACCATTATAGTTCATGCATATTTTTGTTGCTGAGGTCGCATTTGGGCTGCTCGGCCGATAGAGGACGCTGTGATCACAGTCATAGTTTGGAGCAGCGCGAGTAATACTGCATCTGGCCGCTAGCGTCCAGTGCGTTTTACTTGTTGTGCCTTAAACTCTATATCTGACACCATGCTGTCGCAAGTTAATAACATTTTGAACAAAAAGTGCCGTTACAAGAGCTTCACTGTGGCAGGTGTCGAAAGCATGGCAAACCATATACCGCCTTCTTACTACAGTGAAATTCAGTGACCGGATTCACGGACTAGCAACGCGCTCGACAAAAAAGCGGCTCTTTCGTGGCCGGCTAACGCGTCTCTCATCTCCTCGGCTATCACTAGCGGCCAGTAGCAGGGAACCTAACTTGCGCGATAAGCAACATCGTAAAATGAGCCCACATTGCTGTCTTCATACTACGCCCACAGAGGCCGTTATCGTTAGTAATGTGTAGCTTTTATTGGGCCTCCGCGGTGGCTCGGTGGTTATGGTTCTCTGCTAATGACTTGAAATACGGTGGTTCGATGCTGGCCGTGTCGATCGCATTTCGATGGAGGCGAAATGCTAGAGGCCCGTGTACTGTGCGATGTCAATGCAAGTTAAAGAACCTCAGGTGGTCGAAATTTCCGGAGCCCTCCACTACGGCGTCCCCCAAGGCTTGAGTCGCTTTGGGACATTAAAGCCCATAAACCCAAGCAAACCTTGCAAATCTCTTTTGTTTTATTCACTGTGGATGTTACGTTTCCTACTCTGTCTTTGCTGGAACGCAGAGCCGCAATCCTGTACGCTGAATCACAGAGTAGTAGCCGAACCTTAGCTACTGTTGGAAGTGAAGAAGAGTGTGAAATAGTGTATTGTGTCGACGTTTTCTCTTGACTGTGTTCCGCTACAGTGAAATAAATGACCATTTCCGTTTGAATACGCTTACCTGAGTCCCGGGGCAGAAACCGGCGTCAGCAGGTCAGCTTGTAGACGTGGTGAAGTTTCAAGTGTGTCTGATATTTTGTTACGATGCCACTGAAAGCAAGTGATTTCTCGGGCTTCTACTCTACTAATGTGTGTTTTGTTTTTGCCTTTCACCTGCGGTGTTGCAGGTCGAGAAACCTCCGGAGCCTCATATTAATGCTGGAGATCTGAAGCACGGAAGTACACTCTTAAGTGGCCTAAATAAAGACACAGAGACGTCACACACACGCGATTGCGTGTCTTCTATCTTAGGCGTGTTCTTTAGCATTGCAGTCTAGTACTTCTGTCATGGATCATCAACTAGACCGCAACCTTAAACTAGCTGGAGAACGCAACTTTATATATTTGTGCAATACAATGATGCGCTCATGTCCAAACATTCTCGGAAGAAAATACTGAAAATCGAAAAATTTTAAGGTAATGTTATGAAAATATTGTATATAACGGTCCATTCTTCTGATATGTTGCAAAATCTTTCTTTTAAAATGTTTCTGTCGATCGCATCGCAGAGTTAAGTCTGCCATAGAAAAGCAATATGGAACGCTTTTTGACGATAGCAAAAACGTTATTAGAAAAAAAGATGCAAGACTGCCGTCGGGTGATCTGTGAGTATATTGATTTTTTTTAATAGTGAAATCTTACATTATATATAAAAAATGAGTTCATAAATGGTTTCCCCGCTCAAAAAGCTCTCTGCAGTCCTTGCTGCATGCACATAACGAACGTGTCAGCATTTACGACACATGTCCAAGTAATGCCTTTGCTAAGTTGAAAAAGCGTTGCCTTCTATTGCTTTATTTCTACTCGTTCACACTACTGTTTTATATGGGCTGTGAACGATGAAAGCAGCAGTGTTTAATTTCCTTCCAAGTGGAAGCGCCCGACCCGGACGGTATACGTGGACACCATTTGTAACATTTCAGTTTCAACGCTCTTGGTGTTGTAGCTCGAAAATAATTTAGGAGAAAATGAACACACAAAACAGCCGTCTTTTTTTTTAACAAAACTGTTCGGAAAGGTGTTTATTGGCAACAGCGCACCAATAATACATAACCAGCCTCGATGAACAGTGGATGAATGAAGCGTGTAAACAATAATAATAATAAAGAAAAAATAATAACAGATGAAGAGTGTAGACACAGGATGCCTCCAGACCCCCCGACTGTGCCCCGAAGCGAACCACCGCAGAAAGACGCCGAGCCGGCTTTGTCGCATTGAGCTGAGCCCCCTGCTTCTTCCGCGCTGATATATTTCGTCAATTGCACTTGGCGTTAAGGCATGTTCACTCGGCTCCTTTGCATGCTGGTACAGTGGCATCCAGCTTTTAAGTAGGATACGCGGACGCACTTTACTCTCCCCGTTCCCAGTAATCATGTTCAATGCGGTAACCGTGGCTGATTCCAGCAGGGCTGCGTCCCATATTGCCTTGTTCACTGTACATTGGGTCGAAGTTTAGCAGGGCCGGATTGTATCGCGTCCATTTATCCTCGATGTGTAAACTATCGAAGCCAGAGCGTCGGCCATGCAGGCGTAATAGAGGAGACGCACCCTTTGGAGATGACACTGTAAATTTGTGGTGCACGATAGTCACTGCCTGTTATGGATTTATGTTGACAATGTCATCGCGTGGATGGCTCTTTTTCACCCATCCTTTTTTTTTTGCTCAGTGAACTACGCTTCACTTGTCTCTTGTCGGTAGAAAAACTATGTCCCCCCGTCTCCCAGAATGCTCTGTTACCGCTGGCGTGTCATCTTTCTGCGATGCAGAATTGTAGCTGCCACCACGGCCAAGGCGCTTTTCCGCGCCCGGGCTTTCCCCAGCTTATGACCCTCACCCCCCAGCGTATATGTACATGGATGGACGACACTCAGGGCGCCGATGATGCGTGCATCAGAGTCCCTGCAGCCGTGTGGCGTTAGCCGGAGTTGTCGGATCTTCCCAGCTGTGAAACTCCCTTACCGAACTCAGACTTCTGCAGCAGGCCGTATCATTAAGCGAAGTGCTAACATGTTAGCTACCAGTACAACTGCAGAGTTGGCCGCACTCTTAAATGCTGTAAAACTGGTCACTCAGATTACCACATTGTAAAAATCGCCGTCTCTCGTAAATGTATCACGCTTCACTCGCAAAAGCGGAATCGCGATACAGTTATTGCTAAGTTCCTGGTCCGAAATCACTTCTTCAATGGAGCCAACGGCGAGAATTTCACTCATATGTCGATGTATTATAAATAACCTTATCTTTAGCCCGTGGCAGTAGCGCAAACATTAGGCGCAGTTGCACAAATCAACCGCACGGGAAGTTTCACAACCGGGAGTATCGAAGAACTCGGGGCATTACCACCAAAGTCGTCTTAGTGGTGAGCCCGTCCGGAGCGCCTCCTATCCCTATGGGGCTCCTTCCCGTCGAGGTGCAAATCGGGAATGCCACTCTTCACCAGCTCCACAATGGGATCATGCGTCTTGGGTGCGGTAGAGTCTTCCGACTTGGCATCAGAGTCTGACCCGCAAGGCTCATCTTTGTGGCCATCGGACGCGGAGTCACCTCCTGGAGTTGCCGAAGGCTCTTCGCCGTGGTGGTCATCAGCGTCGGGAGCAGGAGCTGGAGTTGTATAGCGCGTCGGAAACTCTGTGGCCTTCGGGGCTTCTGTCACCTCGTTTGTCTTGGAGTCCTCGTCGCCACCGCCTGAAGTGCCATCACCGTCGTGGTCTGCTCCTGCGCTGTCGGCAGCCGGCGTGGTAGTCTCTGGCTGACCACCTTCAGAAGGCGTAGCAGGAGTTGCGTGGTCACCCTCACCAGGCTCAGAGTCGACATCAGTGTCGGTCTTCGGTGGCCGGGAGCCTAGGACATCACTATCGGAACCGGAAGCGTCAGCATCAACTGCAGGGCCTTCTGAGGGCGGCGGCTGCTCGTGTCCCGAGTCTCCAGGTGCGGCACCGCCTGCACCAGCGCCATCTCCACCGCCATACCCGCCGTCAGCACCGCCGTTCGAGGGTGGTGAGGAAACAATCCCATGGTCCAGTTCGTACTGCCGCCTGGTGTCGGGACTCAGTTGTGCCAGCAGCTGTTCGAGAGTAGGGGGAACCCTTCCTCCGTAATCGTGGTGGACGTGTGGTTTGTGCTCGTGGCCGTGGTCGTGAGCGCCGCCTCCGTTGCCGCCGCCTGGAGCTGCCCCCGCGGCCCCTCCGTCATCGTGTGGAGCATCGCCGTCACCAGGAGCTGCATCGTCATGCGGGGCATCGTTCTGCGGGGGCTCAGTAGAAGCTTCAGGCTTTTCTCCTTCGTTGTCGGGAGAAACAGTGTGTGCCTCTTCTGGAACAATAGGTGTCTCACTAACGGGCGTTCTGCCCGTGTCATCTTCCTCGTCGTGATGCGGAGCTTCAGTTGTTGTCGTCTCGTGTGGAGGAGGAGTTGTAGCTTCCGGTTCTCCTTCTGGATGTTCTTCGCGTTCAACGTTTTCAGATTGAGTTTCCTCACTCTTCGGCGCCGCAGCTGCTGCTCCGTCGGCTCCACTACCAGCTCCGACAGCGTCAGGTGCTGGACCTTGCTCTGATGGGGTGCCTGAGTCAGCCGCGACGGCGCTGTCGCTTGGTTTCTCATCTGGCTTCGAAGTGTCGAATTCGTTGCTATCTTTCGCTGGTACAGCTTCGTTCTCTTCAGTCTTGCCTTCAGGTGCTGCCGGGACGTCAGCCTGTGGCTGTTCGGCGGCGGGCGCAGCAGCGGCAGCGTCTTGAGCTGGTTCCTCTTCTTTCTTTGGAGCTTCGGTACTCTCGCCTGCAGCTTCATCGTGGTGAGGCTCGTCACCGAGTGGGTGTTCTTCCGTTGCTGGAGCTGGGGTACTTGGCTCGTTGACCCCAGAAGCAGGTGTTTCTGCTGGCGCAGGTGTAGAGGCTTCAGCAGCCGTGGCTGTCACAGCGACATCGGGCACTATCAGCCCGGCCGTGTCAGTCTTCTCGCTGGACTCTTCTGCTGGCTTCTCACCGCTTGGTTCACCGGCGCTATCTTGTTCGGGAGTCTTTTCTGCTGAAGTAGCTGTTTCAGTTACGGCAGCAGGAAGGCCAGGGGCTGGGGTGGTATTGTCCGACGAAGCACTGGATGCTGTTGTTACGCCCGGGCCAGAAGGAACTTCCGAATCTTGAACGGAGCTTCGAGCTTCGAAGGGCGATGGACCGCCTTCTGTGCCAGAACTGTCGACGGCAGCACTTGCCGCCGTGTCATCTTTGGTTGCGTCAGCGCTTGTACTGTCTGTAGAAGATGGAATTCCTTCACTTGCGACAGTCGACCCTGCGGGTGCCGAGGTAGTGGTTTCACCTCCTTGACCCGCACTAGGCGCCGACGTGGTTTCGACAGCAGATACTTCATGCCCAATAGCAGACAGACTTCCAGTAGTTACGTCAGACACACTAGTCTGGTCGGCAGCCGAGCTGACTGCGTCGGCGGCAGGGACGGACTCGCCGGCTGTTGTTGCCGGGGCAGCATCACCAGATGTGGTTGAAGGAGCAGCTTCACCAGAGGCAGGTGCAGGGGTGGCTTCACCAGAGGCAGGTGCAGGGGTGGCTTCACCAGACACAGTTGCAGGGGTAGCTTCACCAGAGGTGGTTGCTGGGGTAGCTTCACCGGAGGCGGTGGCAGGGGCAGCTTCGCCGGAGGCGGTTGCAGAGGCGGCTTCTCCGGAGGCGGGGGCATCAGCTGCGGGAGCGTCAGCTGCGGGAGCGTCAGCTGCGGGAGCGTCAGCGGCGGGAGCGTCAGCGGCGGGAGCGTCAGCGGCGGGAGCGTCAGCGGCGGGGGCATCAGCTGCGGGGGCATCAGAAGCGGGGGCATCAGAAGCGGGGGCTTCAGCGGCGGGGGCTTCAGGGGCGGCGGAGACAGCGTCCCCAGAAGCGGTCGCACGGGCAGCGTCACCAGAGGCGGTCGCAGGGGTAGCGTCACCAGAGGCGGTCACAGGGGTAGCGTCACCAGAGGCGGTCGCAGGGGTAGCGTCACCAGAGGCGGTCGCAAGGGTAGCGTCACCAGAGGCGGTCGCAGGGGCAGCGTCGCCAGAGGCGGTCGCAGGGGCAGCGTCGCCAGAGGCGGTCGCAGGGGCAGCGTCGCCAGAGGCGGTCGCAGGGGCAGCGTCGCCAGAGGCGGTCGCAGGGGCAGCGTCACCAGAGGCGGTCGCAGGGGCAGCATCACCAGAGGCGGTCGAGGGGGCAGCATCACCTGAGGTAGTAGCGGCGGCAGCGTCACCAGAGGAAGCATCACTAGAGGTGGTCGTGGATGCAGAATCAACGGCTGCAGTTGCGGAGGCAGAATCGCCCGTTGTGGACACCGGGGATGATTCTCCGGTTGCAGCAGCTGGGGCAGAATCACCGGTTGTTGTCGCAGGTGCAGAGTCACCAGCCGCAGTTGTGGGGAGTGAATCACCAGCGCTGGTCTCAGGGGAAGCATCACTGGATGTCGAAGAAGCAGAATCGCCTGAGGTCGAGGAGGCAGAATCGCTGGAAACCGTTGCAGGGGTAGAATCTCCAGCCGTCGTCACAGAGGAAGCATCTCCAGCAGTAGCGCCACTTGGCTGTTCGGAGGCAGCATCACCAGAACCGCTTTCCGCAGCATGAGTGGATGCCTCTGTGCCGAGTGTTTGAGCGGCACTTGCAACTCCCGCAGTTGTCACATCGACGCCGTCAGTCTGGCCGCCAGCTGCCACAGTGGTTGCAGCTGCACCGTCAGTGTGAACGTCAGATGTAGCACCTGTGTGATCTGCTGTACCAGAGCGAGGATCTAGGGTGGCACCCGTGTGGTCCGCGCTATCACCTTCAGCGTGGGCCCCGGCCGCTTCTGTTGTGCCAGCTTGAGTGCTCGTGGTTGCGCCGCCGTTTTCGGTTGATGCCGTCACTGAAGTATCTTTGACGTCCGTGGTAACACCGGTTGAATGTTCAGACGCTCCAGTGGCCGCTGGAGTGGACGCAGTATCCAATCCTGTCGTAACCACTCCCGAGCTGCTGCCTGTCACAACGTGCGTGGCGTCTCCCAGTGATATGCCCGTGGCTGCAGCAGCGCCCTGATCAGCTTGTGCACTTGGTACAGTTGCGGAATGTTCAGCTCCCGCAGGCACGGTTCCCACCGTAGTGACTCCACCTGCTCCAAGAGTTGGCGTGGGCGGCACTGTCTCGGCACTTCCGGTAATGTGCAGGGTAGGAACGACGGCAGGGTGCTCGGTTCCGAGCCCGACAGTTGGGAGCTCTGGGTGGATGGGCACATTGGCGATCACCACCGGTCCTGCCGCTGGAACGGCGAGAGCTGGAACGACAGGGACGACAGCTCCTGGTATCACGGTTGCAGGGAGGATATGGCGAGTGACAGTGTGGGCCCCTTCTTCGGTGGTTGTGGCAGTGTCCTTGCCCGCCGTCGACTTGAGCTTGTCTTCGACGTCCTGACTCTGCACAGCAACGTCAAGTGGCTTGGCCGTGTCGGTGCTCTGCGTTCCAGTCGCAGCGCCGGCGGCGGCTTCCGTGTCCTCCGCTGGTGGCACGTTAGCGGTGTACCTCTTCACGGGGTTGGTGACGTCCGGGACGGGCTGCGGCGAGGACAGGTCGTCGTACAGCGAGCTGGGGAACGCGGTCTGCTCTGGTGAGAACCGCTCGGTGGTTCCGGTCGGCTCTGTGGCGGTTGGGAAAGCCGATTTCGTAATCAGTACCCCGTCGTCCGTGCCCTCACCCGGGATGCGGGTGGAGAACCCAGCGCCAGGGATAGAGGTTGGTGGGAACCGGGTGGCGAAGAATTTGCCCGTCGTGCGTGGGCTTGTGAAGGGGGACAGTGGGAACTGGACGGTCGTGGTGGTCGACGGGTCCTCTGCAAATGTTCATAAAAAAGTAGTTAACACAGTGAAGGTCGGGATGAAACCACGCGACCTCTGTTTAAAAATGAAATAGAGCAGCAGTGTGAAGCCCTGACGACAGACGCCGATACATAGTCATGATAACTGTGACAGAAATTGCAGATTAATTTTTTTTTGTTCTGCTTAGATCATGATGAAGGTTGCAGCTGGGTGTACGGTGGAGCCTAATTAGCTCGAAGTGTACGACTTCAGCTGGAAATTTCCGACATAGCTCCTGCTGATATAAACAGCTTAACTAGTGGAAAGAGGGGCAGAACGCTGTTAATTATTTGATGGTGTTTTTCGGCAATGCGCATAATAGATTAAAAATTGCTTTCTAAGGGTGCAGGATAAAACAAAGAAAAGCTATGGAGCGTGCTGTACTGATGTTTGAAAAAATACGCAAAAAAAATATAAGGAAACAAGAAAAAATTTGGCATGTTGGTTGGAGATAAGGCATAAGAAAAGCTACAGGTCTTTTTGGAAGCAACTGAGAAAAGCTACGCAGTAATTGCAGTTTGCCTCCTGAAAAGCGCACGAATGAAAGACTGAACTGCGCACACTGCTAAGAAAGGTTATGGGTGTCGTTCCCTTACATACGGATTACGAACCGGTAATTCAATTCAATTTAATTTATTTCTAATCATGATGTAAATGACGGCGGGGGGATGATCGAAGTAAAAGCTGCCGTTGGACAGCTTGACAAGGCCACGGGTGCCCACTTTGGCATCAATACAGTAGTCTGACATGTCGGCATAAAGGCAGAGTTCTTCACATGTACATCCCCACACAAACAAAAATAGAGACAATGAAGCTCTTTTCAGTTTCAGCTTCAATTTCTTTTCAAGCACAGTGAAGACAAGCAGGAAAAAGCTCACAATGGCGGCGAGTTAAATAAAAAAAAAATTAGGTTGAACAACGTAGGTTGATTGTCTTCTATAAAGCTACTCCGTCGGCACCAGGCCACTACTGCGAATCTATAGCGCCAAAACCGTACTTACAGGGGACTTGATGAGGGCTGCCACGTATATTTGCGGATGTAAGGGAGCACGAGGTTATATGGAAGTCCGCGGTACTTGTTCAAGAGGCTAACTTTTGCGGCGTTTGCAAGGTTCACTGCAAATTTATTTCTTTCTTATCATTACTCATTCCTTCCCACAGCCGATTTTTTTTTTGTCTCTTGGTATTGGTGATATGGCAGGGAAGACATGAGAAGTACTGCCGGTAAATGACTCACGTACCGATAGGTGGGCAGTGGTCGTACCGCGGGCAGCACTCGCCGTCCACGTATCGCGGCTCGCAGTCTCCTCGGAACTGGCAGGCGACCAAGGAGCAGCTGATGGAGCTGCCCTGGCAGTAGCACACGTAGCATGGGCTCTGCGGGCTTGGAACCACCTCACCGTCCTTGTACAGCTTGCCCTCCTGCTCGCAGCCTGCATGACATGCACGAAATGTGCCCGATTACTGAGAGCTCCGAACAGAGCGACATACAGCCCTGCTGCAGCTAAGGACCACCTAGGCTTGCACAGGATTCACAGACTTGAAAGAATAAAGGCCTGATAGTACAAAGAAAGAACGTCTCCCTCGAGATTAAAGGTTGTAGGAAGGTAGCAGGATAGGTTAACGAGGTTATCCAGGAAGGGAGCTCGGAAGTAGATGAAAAATTAGATGCAAATCTAGAAAACGAAAGACAGGAAGTTAGGCTTTCAGAAGAATTCAGGGACCTCTATGGGGAATTGGTAAGGAAGCATGTCTGCGGCAGTTCCACCCAGCACTTGGTAAGGGTGTCGCCAATTTCGTTTTTTAAGTTCAGGTCACGGGTAAACTGAGAGACGCCGGTGGCGGCAAAACCCATCACTAAACACTTCTGTTCTGGCAGCGGTTTCGGACATTTCAACGATCGGAACACGCCAAAGCGAGATAAAAAAAAAAAAGAAAAACTAAACTGCGTGCATCATAAATTTTCTGCAGTAAGCAGAAAGCATTATAGCGTGATCGAGCGGGCGCCTTTTTCGGAGAATGCGTTAACGGCGCAGAAACGACGGAGAGAAATGGGGCTGCATACACCGCGCCACCGCAAGAGACAAAGCAAACAAATAAAAAAAACGCGAAACTGTATTGATCGCTTATCCCGCGAAAAAAAACAAAGGGTGCTTCCTAGACACGCACCATTTATTTGACACCAAACAGTCGTCTTCTTTTACAGCACTATGAAACGAACGAAACAAAACAAACAAACAGCGCTCGTGTCGTCTACTCTTTCGGTCCTTGTGTGTCGCGCTAAATTTTTCAAGATGTATGTTAACCAACTCGCCCAGTCTGCAGTATTGTTAAAAAAAAAAAAAGGTAATAGCTGAACGCGAGAATTTTCTTCCTTTCTCTCCTTGATTTTTTTTTTTTTTTGAGAAAGTTTAATCAAAACATGAGAAATAACCAGAAACGACGAGTAAAAAAAAAAAAAGCCGTTCGATGCCTGTCGTGCTCTAAGAACAACACTGCCTGTTCGCGAATGGAAGAGGGCGACGGAAAAGAAAACTCACCGCAGTGGTACTCCGGACAGCATTGGCCCTCTCGGCGGACGGCCTTGCAGTGGGGCTTCACCTCACACTCTCGCAGCGTGCAGGCGAAGCCAGGTGGACGGCACTTGCAGGTTTCGCACGGGTCCTCGGTCGGGATGGGGTCGCCGCTCCGGTACAGCACGCCATCGACGTTACACACTGGTGTGGTCGATCAAGCAGGATGATGGAGGGAAGGGACGAGAGAATGGAAAGAAGGTGGAAGCAAAGACGGAAGGAAACGTTGAAATTAGAGTGGTTCGACAAGAAAATCGTAGTGATCGATTCCTCGTCACCAACGCGGGATAAAATAGCTGGCTGTCTCTTTGGTATCGACCGACATAGAGCGTTCAAAATGCTTAGCATACACGAGTCTCCCGGAAGCTGTGCTGACAAGATTGGTAAACTGTTGGATGGGCGTTGAGCGATACAAGAACTCTTTCGCTCCTGCTCTGACTTCGAGCGGGCACTGGACAAGAGGATGTGAAAATGTGAAAGCAAGTGCCGCAATGGCTGCGAAAAATGCGCACACATTATTTCATCTTTTTTTCACATCTCCAGTACGATGGTGAAACGTTCGGTTACCTGTCGGAAACACTGTGGTCAGATTGCCCTTTCCGAAGCACTTTCTTTCACTTGGCACTTCGTCGGATAGGACCTCAGGGTTGGTCCTACAAATGCTGAGTATATTAAGTTGGGTTAAATTGGCCAAGAAAATCTTTCTAAGCTAAACGGATATTTTGTTGTTTACGCTACACAGAGGGCCGGTATTTTGAGAGCGTGCTCCTTCGAGTAATGGAATTCTCACGCTAGATTTACGCAAAAAGTTGCCGCATGAAGATTTGTTCCGCACCATTAAGAGACGCAACGCGAACTCACTCCTGAAATGGGAAGCAGTGCAAGACTAGTCGTAAACGCTGGTCTTACTATTATCAGCAGCTCCCTGAGCGGATAATTTATCACGGTTCTCTGACAGTGGCTTTTGTACTGCTTTTTTTCTGTTCGGCTTAACTGATTTCTCTAGTCTTCATATGGCTTCAGACCGGAAGACTCCGGTCCGCAACTGACTCCATTCTTTGCTGTCCACTTCATTTAGCCGCTAATACTCATGGGCTTTAGGCCCCGTTGTTAAAACAAATCTATTCATTCATTAATCACGTACAAAGCCTCTAGAACTTCGCTTGGTACGGCTTTACAAGTGCTTGAATAGCGGCTAAGGAGGTTCTTAATATTTAACTCGTACAAATGCTTGATGCCTACTTAGTATGGTTGTATTGAAGTTTAGTCGCCTACCAGGCAAATGATACAGCTTGATTCCCGCACATGTGCTCTACCAAAACCGCCAAATCTCAGCGAACATTTCGTTACAGCCAACGCTGACGTCATCATTTCAAGCGGAACTGGGAAAGCGCGAACCGCAGTAGGCGCGGTATGCGTTCAACACCCGCCCAACTATTTGCCGCTACTCATTTGCCGCGGCAGCTGTCGGGAAGGAACCTCCAGACCTGACAACTTGTACTCTGGAAGCAGCACGCTCACTATCTTGTAAGAGCCTACGGTGCTGCCTGTCAACTTTTTGTACACGAGAAAGTGTAAGACTTGAACCATTAAGCAAAAAGCTGAAGAAGCCTGAGTGGAGCTGAGCCACTGGGCTGGAACATTAACGCTGCCAGAACGAGCTTTCACTCTGCTTAGCAACTTAGAAAAAGGCTAAACTGAGCATAAACTAAAGGTTCACAAACGACTGGCGCGGATCTCTTCAATGGGTGAACACCGGCAACATTGCACGCAGGGAATGCAGCGCTGGCTGAAGTTCACTGAGAGAAAGGGGTAACTAAGCGATCGCGTGAGGCAAATGCATCTTCGTTAGCCGTAGCTTTATCTTATTCAGGCGCCTCTCCAGAGGGAGAGCGAAAGAAGGAAGGGCTAGGACGACGAGCGCTTCGAAAATAATCAGGCTTGTTTGGAGGCGCGCACCAGCCAGGCAGCGTTGCGAATTAATGGCTTCTCCCTAACAAAGAATAACGGTGGCGCAAATTAAGACGAAGTGAGGCACGGGCGAAACCCGATGCGGTGACGGCCATCGCGTGATCCATTCATCGCTTAACGGCACCTCACTAAGCTTTAAAAAAAAGAAAGAAAAGCAAGGTTTGAGCGCACGAGCTATTCAAATTTCTCACGCAGTCATTCTATCCTACCGGCAAACTCTAAGTTAGGAAGATGGCATCCTGATACGAGATTACATACGGAAAAGCTCTATGTCCATTCCAGAACTACATCTATCTCATGTACGGGATATCGACTATATAGGGGAAAAAAGATATTTGCGGACATCCGCTGATATACATGGGCTTACTTGAGTTACTTAACGTGTTTTTGACACTGCGCGAATGCTTGGAACGCTCCAACACTAATTTATAATGGAAGACTGAGTCTTTAACGGCCTCGAGGTTGCTTACGAAATTTCGTGTTGTCGTTCTTTCTATTCTTACAACTTTGGAGAATACTGCAGGGAAATGAGCGCATCCGGTTTAATTTCTGCCGTTTTATAAAACTTCCCTCTTTCGGAGAACATCAGGCCCCAGCGGTGAGATGCGTCTCGTTATCTCAGTGTGCTATCAGCTAGGCATATTCTCTTCATGACGACTTTCAGATTGAAAAAAAAAAAAGAAATCCTATTGTATCGCCGCACTAATCACCCAAAAATGCAGCAAATAATTCATAAGAAGAGCAGGAAGAGCAGCTAAGACGTCGATCCTGAAAGATGATAAGGCAGAAAAAAGAAAATGTTACTTGGCAAAGGATTTAACTGATTGTTTTTGTAACGCTGCATACATAATAGATAGCTTCTCGTACGAAAGGGCCCTGACTGCTATCGTTCAGTTCGTTTTTTTTTTACTTTTACGTCGCTCAGACTGTCAGAATAACCTCCCCGCCACCTTCTTTCCCTCAACTACTTTAGTTTTGCCTTGTTTGTCACCTCGCGTGGCACGCTTAACTTAACCCCGGCCGTCTTCCCCTGACGATGGCATTGCGCGCCACTGACGCCATTGTCGTGCAAAGCCTTGGAGAGGGCAGAATTCAATTGTCTTTTCTTTTGTCTGTTTCGCGGCAGATAACAAAGGAAGTCATGAAAGAAAAAGAAAGAAAGAAAGCAAAATAAAGCGCCGGAGAAAGGTCAATCTCGTTTCGAAACAAAAAAAAAAAAAGGCTCGCGTCGAAGTAGAAGCAGAAAGGAGGGTATTCTCCGCACGTTTATCTCCGGCAGGACTTGCATTTCTCGACCCGCCTCATCTGCGATGCAAAGATTGCCTGAGTTTCACCCGCAAGCCGCGGTGGTATGCGGATAAGCCCACAGTGCCAGGAGCAACTCCGCTCGTGTGTCTACGTGCGTGAGACGAGCGAAATGCCCTCTCATTCTTATATTCATTTTTTTTTTTTCAGTACGAGAGCAACACTCATATTCTGTAGAGAAAGCAGCTTGGGAACAACAACAAACAGCAGGCGGTTTGCGCATTTTCTGGAGGAGGATTGAGCATATATAAGGTACTCAAGCACTGGCTGTGGGAGAATAAGCGGGATGTCAGCGCGCGTCTGACTCTCATTTTTTTTTTTTTAACTTTTTTTACGGAGGTAGTGTGTGGCTTCGCGACAGCGTAAAACGGCAGCAAGAAAGGTGTCGCTTATGCTCTGGCGTCCATATTTCGAAACGCGGGAGAGTAAACAAGCTCTCGAGTTATGTGGTCGTGGCACCGGCCCAGGAGATTCGTTTTGCCTGGCGGAGAGCAAGTTTTTTGAGCGGATGGGAAACAGTGGAACGAAATGGAAACGGCTATGAGAATACCAGGCGACTTGGTTGAAAACTGTGGTTGCGACTTGAGATTTTTAAGATACAAAATAAGAACGAGAGACTTTCTTCTTTTTTCTCCTACTGGCTGAAATACCTTAGAGAGGGGCGACGCTCATGTCGTTACTTTTGTCAGCTAGAGACTTTCCTCTGTTCTTGCAGTTTCGTGCAGTTCTGGGGATGATTGAGTCGCGACGCGCCGCTGAGAATCGCGCATGCATACAACAAGCGAATCATACCCGCCATTCCAACGTCGTATACACTATCTCTGGCTCATTTGCACCATCTTTCATAAAGCGAATCTCGAAAGAACTATTTCAGGGCTTAATAAGGTCTCAGCCTTTCCGACATTCAAGTCTGCAAAGAAATAAGGCAACCTCGCCGCATATTCTATCAACGCAGAAAGTTCATAGTCCTACCCTTGCCACTCTCAGCTTCTCTTTTGCGTCACATGGAGTTTAAGCATGGACAATTTTTTTTTGTATTCAGTTGTTCGTGAGCTCGACACACTATATTTGCAGTCAAATATAACAGTCACGTTAAAAAGCAAAAATTAGAAATTTCTTTTTTTTTTCTTTACTGCAGCACGAAACCTTACAAATAAGCAGCAGAAATTTCAGACGTGGTCGAACGACACATTCCAGGCCGCGTGCTTGCTTGACAGTTCGTTCGGGATTTACTTAGCATTGCGTTCTCAACTCTTGTTCAGTTACGCTGACGCAGCGCTCAGAATCTTCGTGACCAAAGCACACGGACTATCCTGTTGTAATTCGCTGCAAGTTAATGCTAAAGATAACAAATGGGACGAGCACCTTACAGATTCTGCGAGGGCAATGAAATAACTTGCGCTATTCGCTCACGGTGCAGCTTACTTGCAAGGCATTCAAGAAGCAACGTTACTTGAAAACTCGCCCACGTTTAAATTATCTCAATGCAGCAATCGGGTTTACGCTTAACGACCGGTCACCCTTAGGCCGGACTGCGCAACGCCATCATTATGCGGGGTTTCGCTGCAAGTCGAACACCCATCTCTTATGTGTTTGTTTCGCAATCACTGGCTCCGAAGCGCTCGGTGCCTACGGTTCACTGTATTTAACGTAATCCATCACGCGTGGGGTTACTGGGTTAGTAGAGACGGATGAGTGGAGGCTCGGGGTGCTTACCTTCGAGCTTTGGAGACAGGGTTTGGAAAAGCAGGAGGGAAGTTGGGGTGTTCGCACTCTCGCCAAGAGAGAGCACTCGGAAAAGGAAGGTAGGCGGCTCAAGGGAGGAAGCGTTACTCGTTCACAGGAACAGTGAAAGAGAACAACAACAACAACATGAGGAAAGGAAAGACTGCACGCAGCAAGTGATCTTCTTTTCTCAATTCTGGCGGTTCAAAAACATGTCCTGTACATTTTTAATGCACGTCAGGGCAACGTTTTAGTTTGATACGAACTGCACTTTACATGGCACTTCAAATGGTACTTTACATGGCCATCATCATCATCAGCCAGACTACACCCACTGCAGGGCAAAGTCCTCTCCCATGTCTCTCCAATTAACCCTGTCCTTTGCCAGTTGCGGCCACTGTATCCCCGCAAACTTCTTAATCTCATCCGCCCATCTAATTTTCGGCCATCCCCTGCTACGCTTGCCTTCTCTTGGAATCCACTCCGTTACCCTTAAGGACCAGCGGTTATCTTGCCTTCGCATTACATGCCCTGCCCAAGCCCGTTTCTTCCTCTTGATTTCGACTAGGATGTCATTAACCCGCGTTTGTTCCCTCACCCACTCCGCCCTCTTCCGATCTCTTAACGTTACGCCTATCATTTTTCTTTCCATAGCTCGCTGCGTTGTCCTTAACTTAGGCTTAACATGGCCACCCCCCCCCCCCCCCCCCATAAAGTGCAGTTCGACATACACTGCCATTAACAGTTCAGTGATTGAATGCGATACCTCTCTTTTCCTCATAATGTCTGATCACTCAACATTTACCGCAACTTTCCATTTGACAGCATGAAGTACCTCTATCGAGTCTGCAAGAAGTGTCAGGTAAGAACTTCTCTAAACTTTCACAAAAAGCAGAGGCAGGAACGCGATTTTTTTTTGTCACCGTAAACTCTTTTATTGCTTAAAGAGTTACAAGCGTATCTTGAAACAAAAACTCAACATTGCAGACATCTGCATACAACATAATGTATACGTCATATTTCAATTCAGTGCGATTTCGATGGTTCCTGTTGAAGCTCACTTACACATTCTGCCGACAACGTTCACGAAGAACTCTATAATCTGAATGTTTCGCTATACCCTTCATGCTGTTGGGTGGCATAAACGCCCTATAGCTGACTAAGCGTGAAGGTTGACGATATTTTATTGGAAACTTGTTGCGTTGTATTTTTTTTTAAGAAGAATACATGGCGTTGTACGAGCGTGCGTCAAACGAGGCAGTTAGAACATTCCATAACGCATACTTACATCCTAAACTTATAGCTGCCTTATGTGCCGCGTCTCATAAAGTGAAGAAACGGGCAGGAAATAGGGCTTTGACTGTGAGCGCACGTTGGCTTCTTGAAGCCATGCCCAAGCGCAGTAGGCTCAAGGCTTACGCCTACCAGCACCAGTAATTCTTCATCGCGCTCATTTCTTGCCGGGAGAGTTCCCGTGGTCCATTTCGTATTGCCTTCTCGTGTCCGGACTCAGTTGAGAGAGGAGCTCCTCAAGAGATGGGGGCACTCGGCCGCCGAAGTCGGGGTGGTGGTGACCTCCATCGCCGTGACCACCATCACCGTGGCCTCCATCACCGTGGTCTCCATCACCGTGGTCTCCATCACCGTGATCTCCATCACCGTGATCTCCGTCACCATGGCCTCCGTCACCACCTAATCCACCATCGCCATGGCCACCGTCGTCGTGGCCACCGTCATCGTGGCCACCATCGCCTCCAGAATCACCGCCGAATCCACCGTCATCGTGACCTCCACCAACGGACGACTCAGTCGTCGGGCTGTCTCCACCGTGATCTTCACCGCCGCTGCCAGCACCGTCGCCGTGATCTTCTGGTGTTGTGTCGTCGTGAGGTGATGGCGTTGTCGTAGCTTCTTCGTGGTCGCCGTCGTCGTGACCCTCGGATGGAGGCGTCGTTGTGTCTGTCGGGTGGTCTCCCTCGTCCCCGTCGCCGTGTGCCGGTGGCTCCGCGGTGGTGGTGGTCATCTCCTCCCGTTCGATGTTGCCCGTCTTGGCGTCCGGAGTGTCAGTGCTGCCGCCGAAGCCACTGTAGAGTCCGTTGCCTCCCGAGGCATCAGCGTCAGCGTCTCCGTGGCCTGCCGTGGTCGTAGAAGGAGCCGGCGTGGTTGTCTCGTGGTCGCCGAAACTGGGGGCGTCAGCTTGAGGGATTTCGTCAGCTCCGTCGCTGTGACTTGCTTCTGTCGTCGTCGTCGTCGTAGCGGGGGCTTCCGTGGCGGCTCCGTGGTCGCCCTCGTCAGTGGGCTTGGGAGTTGTCGTCGCAGCACCAAAGGGGTCATCGTTTTTGGCTTCGTCCGGTTTCCTCGGAATGGCCTCGTTCTCTTCAACATTAATTCCTACGCCTGTGACAAGCACAGGGGGCTCGGCATGGAAGAAGTACTTATCCTTGTCACCGCCAGCTTCATCGGCGTTGCCGGCGGTTGTTGTCGAAGCTGGGGCGGCGGTCGTCGTCGAAGCTGGGGCAGCGGTCGTTGCTGCGCTAGCATCCGGAGATGGACCCGCGTCAGCAGATGCACTACCGGCGTCAGCAGATGCATTACCGGCGTCAGCAGATGCATTACCGGCGTCAGCAGATGCATTACCGGCGTCAGCAGATGCACCGCCGGCGTCAGCAGATGCACCGCCGGCGTCAGCAGATGCACCGCCGGCGTCAGCAGATGAACCACCGGCGTCGGCAGATGCGGCGTCAGAAGATGCACCGCCAGCGTCAGAAGATGCGCCACCGGCGTCAGACGATGAACCACCGGCGTCAGCAGATGAACTACCGGCGTCAGCAGGTGCGGCGTCAGAAGATGCACCACCAGCGTCAGAAGATGCGCCGCCAGCGTCAGAAGATGCGGCGTCCGAAGATGCACCGCCAGCGTCAGAGGAAGCACCGCCAGCGTCAGAGGAAGCACCGCCGGTGTCAGAGGAAGCACCGCCGGTGTCAGAGGAAGCACCGCCGGTGTCAGAGGAAGCACTGCCGGCGTCAGAAGAGGCGCCAACATCCAGAGAAGGGGCACTCGTTGTGGCTTCCAGGTTATCATTCTTCGGCGTGGTGGAGGCCGATTCACCCGCTGCCGTAGTAGTACTGCTATCACCGGCGGAGTCGTCGTCGCCGCCTGTAATCACACAGACATCAGGACGACAAGAGCGGTCACGTGATGACAGCGCTGCTGCCCGGATGATGCGATGCGTAAAGCGTCCCGGCGAAGCCTTGTGCGAATGAGGACGTCACAGTAGAGCCAGACCGCCGCCCCGTCCAGCAGCACGCGGACAAGCGAACCAGCATCCGCACTCCGCCCAACGGCGCAAAGCTGCTTCGGTGCGTCTGGCGACCACAAGCGTTGCTCGAAGAGCGGGATTAGTACACCAGCCTAGCGTGTTTGTGCGCGGGCCAAGCGTGGAGGAGCAACACAGAGCTCGCCGATGATGGCTACACAAGAGAACGCTGCGATTGACAATGCACGAAGAGTTAGCCGTGAAACCACAGGAAAAAGAAAGAAGGAAAGGGCCGATATCGAAGGGTTAGACAGTCTGCAGGGAAAGCCTGCCACGTGTAGGAAAGATAGCGTGTACCCAGAAAAGCAAACGAAGGCAGTAAAGTCACACATTCCAAAACATAACGTGCACAACAATGTAGCGAGGACTGACACAGTGAGCCACGAAGTTGACATGTAACTCTGTGATGCCTAATTATTCTAATTTCGTGCAGTTAATGACTGCGCACTTTTAAGAGATTTCTAAGTTGCACAAGTTTTGTGCAAAACCACCGCCAAATCGTATTCTTCTGATCGAGCCTACCCTTAAGTTGCTCTAAATCGGTAGGTGATGTCGACCTAATACCCTTCAGTGCCGCTCACGTCGGATTACATTGAA
Organism: Amblyomma mixtum; assembly: GCF_055824585.1. NCBI lineage: Eukaryota > Metazoa > Arthropoda > Arachnida > Ixodida > Ixodidae > Amblyomma > Amblyomma mixtum. Next base: position 285,194,326 of record NC_143013.1, read on the forward strand.
AAACAAGCTCACGCATGAATGAGCACAAAAAAAAAAAACGAACATCGAGGCGCGCACATTAACTTGCAGATCACAATTGTGAACTTGCCGAGCCGTTCGCGCCCGGTTTGCATTGCACTGCGCAACTCCAAATTGAAATTCACGTCCTCTGCGTCGCCCTATTCTTCATCCCTTTGAGTCTCGGCGAGGTAACCGCCAGCGTACGGCGCCTGACAGAAGAGCTATCGCGCTCGGTAATCGCTGAACGCTCTCATTAATGCGTCCGGGTTATCGCGCAATGTCAGCCGGGACTGCCGGAACCCGCGACATCGACGCACGCACCGAGCTGCTCCCGGGCGGACGTCGAACGAATCGTTTTTTGCATAAACCCACAGCACAAAGCTGTCGCGTGGCGCTCAGTCGTTCGCGGCACACTTTTCTGTTAGCGCGCGCGCCATCTTTCTTGCGCTCGCACCCCTTCCCTTTTCGCGCGCTTTGCATAGAATAATGCGCGGTGTGGCCTCGGGAGCACTCGCTAAGCAGGCCACGATCAGCGCAGACTTAAAGGGGAAAACCTTGATCCCGATACAAAACCGCCCTTTTCATCTGATATGTATCTCTCTTCTTCCGAGCAGTTACCGAGCAGCTCGGAGCGAAGTGTGGCTTATAGGAAGCGCGGAAAGGGAGACGCCGTAGAGAACCCGTTGTGGTGCTCCGGTTCTTGAATGCCAATGTACTCGAGTGTGCTTTCCCCTCGAGATACTGATGTCTAGAAGAAGGAAAGGTGGTGGGGTGCTTATGGGGGCCAGACGCTGTGGCGATAGTACGTGCTCGTACGGAACCCCGTCGGCGAAGTGGCTGAACGCTCCCCTCCCGACTCACTGCTGATCAACCTTCCATGAGGCGTGAGTCACCACTAAGGTGGATGTAGGGTTTATAGGGCACTTCGTCATAGTTCCTTACAACCTCTGTGGGGCTTGTCCTGCTTTGCCGCGACTTTCTCTTGTGCTCTATACGCTACTTGAGATTCTAGTAAAAGGTGATGACGTTTGCTTTGTGGTTTGGAATCGTTGCGTACCATACCACTTGAAAGGCCATCTGTGTCTACACCGACTCGTCCACCGGTGTAGACACGGCGAAAGCGTTTTCCTAGCTTCTGATCTTACTGATTTCTGATAAATTATACCAGTCAGCTCATCCGGGTGCACCTCATTTTACCATTTGTTATAAAAACAAAAAAGATAACAAGATAGTGCTATGAGCGCCAAAAATTGTGCTCCTCTATTTTTCCCGAATTAGTACACCTGTTATAAAAGAAGGTGCATTTGACCTAGTTCAGTGAGGTTTGCTTCTTTGCATGCACTGATGCCTAGTGGGCAAGCCGACTGTGCCACAAGCATTATTGCAGGCATCTATGGTGCAATCTAACTGCCGACTTCGAAAGCTAAGAGCTCGAATTTCTCAAAAAAGAAAAGACGCAGTCCTCGTTCAAGGGGAGAAAAATAAAATTACCCTGACAGATACTGTTTCAAAGCTTATTCGTTCACTACGAAGCACGGCATATACCAGAACAAAGCATGGGCAGGAGAAGAAAATTTATTTCGGCGAGAGATTCGAGATAGCTCGAGCGAAGTTGGAGATCCGAAATTTGAAGATCCGAGGATATTATTCTCGCTCTATAGTAACTGGCATTTTCGACCGAAGTGCTCCAGGTGCGAAATCTTGAGAACACTCCAAGTAATTCGGTGGCGCAAGGCACATTAAACGCGGAGAAGAAAACAAAACAAAAAACTGCCAGCTCGCATACATTTGCATGCGTATGCGCTGCAGCATTATACATCTCCTACTCCCAACCCTGTTCTGCCGATTCTCGTTTCAGTTTTTCAAAGAAGTGATTTTTTCTTATGAGGAATCCTGAACCCCGTGTTATCATGCGTGCGCCGCTGCACGGTACGTACAGAAAACGGAGGGCAACATCGCGAAACGTAAATTAAAGAGAGAAAAGAAATACCCGTCAAACTTTTCCAGGTAACCTAGACAGAGCGACTAGGCTTGAAGATAAATTCTATATCGCTACCTAGAGAGGCGGTTCCGGATGAAGAGGAGTAAGAAGAAAAAAAATCTCTCGAATAACGGTGCTCCAGACCATGTGGCGCGTCCGCCCTGTTATCTTTTCGTAGTTTTTTTACCCTCTCTACCGCCGGCAGGCCTGCACTCACTCACTTACTTCAAGTTGCACCTCATTGAAGTTTTCTTTCGGTTCCAAGATTGCATTCGCCCGTAATATGCCTGCCCGATAACAGAGTTCCAAAGAGAGATTTTATTTTCACCCCGCACTGTTTCTTTGCCTCCATTTTGTTTTAAGACTCGCTGAAGAGTTTTGAAGAGAGAACGGGGTGAGGCGAGGTAAATATCGGAGATGTGTGTGGTTGGTGTTAGTTTGGTGGCGATATTTCAGCCGCAGTTTCGTTGTCAGGCGCAGAACCGCGTTCACTGAATAGCAACGGCAAGTGCAACCGCAGGAACTGCTACTTTCTCAACCGAGACCCAGTGCTTGCAGAACAAACAAAGAAACAAAAAAACGTTCGTATGTTTAGGCAAAGATATTCTCGGAGTGTACCCTAGGCGTGTACAGGCAGCAAACATCCTACCTATCTTTACTTTTCGATGGAGGAAAGAGAACTGAATTAGATTGCACGCTGAACAGCCTCAGGGTGTGCTGTTTGCCTTGCGGTCTGGATGATACGAACTAAATAGGAACAGTCTGTAGACTTGTAGAAAGAGCCCTTCTTTCGAGAATGCTTGGCTCAATAACGTTCATTCTTTCTTTCTCTCTCTCTCTCTCTATCTGTTTTTTGAGATGAAGATATCGTTTCTTCTAAACCATCGGAGCAAAGACTAACGCAGAACTCCTGCTGGTAGTCGCGCTCAAAACATTGCGAAATTACCGGTTAAATTGTATTTTCCTGAGATAAAGCGGGCGTTTTCTTTGTTCTCTTTTGATGTCTGCGTCTGAACTTGTACTACCATTCCCTCGCTCTTCAGTTTGTAACTACCGTCTTGGCGATGCTGCTCGTAATGATTAGATACTAAGGAGAGGTGAAACGAATAAACGCAAGAGAACACGTTTCGTCTTATTCCCTGCTTGCGGTGTTACTCTCTGAGCAGGTAATTAGGTTGGTCGCGTACCCCGCAGTGCGAAACAATAGCAAGAGTGAAAAATCTTGAACTAGCTGTCTATGCATCGCAGAACACGCGCGAACATTCTCTCCGCGTAGATCGTCGCTTTATTTGTTTTGGTAGCCCGCGTTACAAAGCGGTTCTCTGTACGCGCTACTCTCTGTTTTTAGGCAGTTTATTATTGGTGCAGAATATACGTTATATTCAAGAATAAACTGATGCCCCGGGGCTAAAATATCCCTCACCGTGTTTTCATACCGAAGCACATTATAAATGTAGCCACTCATACATCGAAGAGTAAAGTGGATCCCATCTCGACAGAACATACACCGCGGATCAACTGCAGGCGAAGCATTCAGCTCGTATTAAAATACAAGGAAACAAGAAATTTATATACACTGCGTTTCTAGAGAGCACGATCCCGTATTAGAAGCAAGCGCATTGAAGAGGTTTACTTGGCGAAAGCGAGAGGCTAGAAGCTCCTAAAAGGGACTCCTAATGAAAGCGCCGCTGGTGGGCGACAGGCAGCACTAGAGACGCTTTAGTTCGAGGGTCCCTCACGGTTTAAGAAGAAAGCTTAGACTGCAAGCAAAGGCGAAACAGGCTCTCGTTAATGTTATTAGTTATGCCGGTGATTTCAGCGCAAAATATGAATGCATTCGCAAACGCAAAAAGAATTTCGGCACTCTGTCACCGAGTCGTTCTACAAAACAAAACAAAAAGATTTTTTTAGAAAGATTTATTTTTCAATTGTTTACTTATTTATATGCATATCGAATACTCTGAAGACAGGAGTCATTTAGGCGTATGGGAACATAAAAGTCGGTTTTATAGCAAATGCGGACAGCTTAACACTGAGTGATTGTTCTCATATATGATTAAAATGTTCCGCTCAGACGAGCTTGAACGCAGGCTGGTTCGCTCAATAACAGCGTAATAAATTCCTGCTTATTTAGTTGCGCATGTGTAAGTGTTAAGAAATGCCGACGCTAAAGAGCGATGCTTCTTCTATAACAGCGTTAAATGGGGAACCAATACTGACATTAGCGCCATGCCTCGCCACGCCTCGTGTCGGTTGCGGCCGCTGGTCACTTCCTCATTAGCGTTGAGTGAGTCGGCACGACATGACTGTGCTTTCGATGCCATGACAGCAGGTGGTCATTCTTCGAGTTTATGCTTAAACGAGCCCCGCCCCCAAGAAAAAAAGTAAAGGAAAAAGAAAGTCATGCCTGGTAAGTTGCAAACCACGCATGGACAAAGGATTTCGGGTTATTAGGACGATGAAAGACTTCATCATCGCCTACACATTTACGTAACTTCCTCCTGCAGTCGTGAAGCAGCGGCCACACGGAGACACATTGTACAAACCAGTGCCCAGTCATTCGCGTTCAGCTTATAAACTCACGTATCCATTTCAATCATATGGTTCCCTTTGGTACAATACTTTTCTCTCCTTAAAGTAAATCTACGTACGAGTGAATTTAATACTAAAAACGTGCCCGAAATCCTGAGATCTCTTTCCCAACGCCTGAATTTTCCATGAAGATAAAACATTTAGCGTACCAATTTTTCAAACCAACATTGAAATCCTTCACTCACTAGGTGAGCCATCAGAGTTGGCGTCTCGCATTCGAAGTAAGGAAACTCATCGAGTCTGAAACAAGTCAATGGTTTAGTCGAATACTACAAAACGAACAATATTCTCGACCAACGCACCAATTAGGTTAGCAGCCGTGAGTGCAGCATCGGTTTCAGGTTAAGCATGACCGTTGGGTTGAAAATAACGCTCTTGTGCCTAGGAAAAGAAAGTGTTCATGATTAGTGCGGATTTTCTTGCGTGCCGGGCTTCATATTTAAAACACGAACTCCGCATTTTTTTGTCTCTCTCTCTCTCTTTCGTTTTCGCTCAAAGAAAACGCTGGAGATTACCGAGTATGCTTAAAAGCGCGCGCGCGGAATAATGTATTTTTCAGCAGCTGGGCCGCTTCGCAAACAGGACACAAATTCAGGCGCCAGGCAGATATACCGCGCGACGCATTAACGGAAGCGCTCGCGGCGTACATTCCGGAGCAGCTCCTGTGATCCTAAACCGCTCGCTCTCTAATTTTGTCATGCTAAATCTTTAACCAGGTCGTACACAGATCCGCTCTGAAAACCCCAAACCACCGAGAAAGAAATTGAAAAAAAAAAGGAGAAAGAAACCACAACGCAGTCCGAAGCTGCATTCCCTTGTCGCTTAACCAAACAAGCAAATGAGAAAAGAAATGGAAAAAAAGAAAAAAGAAAGCGAGCACGTCCTTGCAATCGACACACCCTTCGCTCGATTCCTTTTTAATTCTCGCTGCCTCGGCTGCGCGTTCCGTATTCGAGGCACGCGTCTTACGCAGCCACGAACGGAGGGAACGGATCTGCCGACACCAGCGATTTTACCGAGGCTTCAATTTAGGCTCTTCCGGATGTACATATCAGAAGGGAACAGCATCGAATGGACACGTGGAACACACTCTCTGTCACTACTGTTCTCTCGGCAGGCCGGGAGAAAAGAACGAATAAAGAAATGAGGAAAGAAGTGGTCGAAGTTGTCTCGAATAAATAAATGAAATAATCGAAGTGCGAGAAAAAAAAGAGGAGGGGGGGGGGACTAAATTTGGCACTTCCGCAGCGCTGTCGTTGTATAAGTAATGCAGTCGAAGTGTCGAGACTCGCGATGAAATAGGAGATTGAGAAATGAGATACCGAGCGGAAAGGACACCGAGATGAGGGGGGGGGGGGGGGGGGGATGTTGGATGCGAGGCGCTTGGCTCTATAAAACAACTGCTGACATATTCCGGCCCCGTCGCGTTTGGCAGTCGATGTAGGCCTAGTACGAACTGCAAGCCCAAGTGGACCGACTACCGGAAAAGCTTGTGCACAGTGTGTACTTGCCGTAAGCAGAAAGACTTGTTCGATATACACAGTAGTTCGATATAGCCGAGAGCGTGTGCGAAGTACTTATGTTCGTGAAAAGTTGTTCGCCACCATTACTGAGCACGAAAGCAAGCTGAATATTTGAAGATAATGAAATCTCAACATGTCTACACTTGTAGGTTAGTGCCCGTAGACCCTAGCTGTGGACTCAATTAAGAATTTGTTTTTTTTTTTTAGCGCATTGAGAAGCAGCAGCAGGAGCCGGAAGCAATCAAAAGAAGAATCGCGTTTCGAAAGAAGCAGCGCACACTCTGAACTTTATACATTTATGATAAATTTTGTTGTGAGCAATTTATTCTGCATGGATAATTGTAACAAGTTTTGCGAGAATTTAATAATCGAGTGCAGTTGTATGCATCCGAGATTGTTACACGTTGTCTCCCTTATAGCATGCGAACGGGAATAAAATGATGAAATCGACCTGGTGACGCAAAAAAAAAAGCGAGTATATTTCATTTGCATATCATACGACCAGATCCGTTTTACGTCATTACCTTATTTAACTGGGCCGCACTTCATGCTTCCTGAAAGCTGACGTAGTTAAAGATCCGTCTCAGTGGGTAGTAGTACCTGAGAATAGGGCTGAAAATTGCATATCTTAGCGTAGCCGCGCCTCATTTCCTGGATGAGCATCGGTGCTTATGCTGCATATCACGTTTTTTAGACATATTAACAAAATGGTTGACGATGGCGGCGCTCGCTCCCTCGATGTTACGTAATTTGAAAACATTTGATGATCTCATCTCCATTAGTTCAAAGAGCAAACGCCTCCAAGAAAATTCTGAATTATATGCACATAAAGACAAGAAGAAAGAAAAAAAGTTTTATATAGTGCGCGGGCTTTTACAGAAAAAAAGAAACACACGATGCTCTGCCGAGCGCGTTTATTAAGCAGCCCTCTTTCTGAATCGACGACCACACATTATTAAAAAAAAAAGACACTTCTCGCAGTTCGGGGAGACGTGCTATAAAATCATAACGAGTCCCAGTTGTTTGAGCTCCTCCGCGAATCCGCGAAGTCAGAATATGCTGGTATCTGCCGAGTCTACGTCCATGCGTGCGCAAACTCGTCATTATCTGCTCAAGCCACCACTTCTCCACTTTTCCATCCAGTTTTCCCATTTACGTAATTGCGCAATTTGCTCGTCACTTTAGCCCCTCCTGACACGCTTTTCAGCCACCCGCCTCTGGATGTAGTCTATTATTTTCACAAACTGCGCGATTCCGCCGCGCTTACTGGCTTGAGCGCATTCGTCTTTCCGCCCAGTGCATGCTCGCGCATGCAGTGATCGAATGACACGAGAGCCACCGAATGAACTTGGAGTTAGAGGTCGATATTTTCAATCCTATCTGCGCTCCACTGATGCGCGAACTTCGTTTGTGATTTGGTGTTGTTCCTTTAGTTTCAATCTGATAGTGTGAGAGAGGGGGATGAAACAAAAGACGGAAAGAGAGCTAGAATCTCAATATTTTACCCGCTGATCACTCCAAGCGTGGCGTTGACAACGCGGAAGAAAGGGTATTAGAGCGGAAAATTATAGACATTAAGCGGCACCACAGGCGCCTCCGGGGACCCCCTCTGTTCGTCGATGAAATTATCTAAAGGAGCGGGATCCGCCTCGCGTTATGGAATTTGCTGGGATCTTGCTGAGGCATATATATATATATATATATATATATATATAACAGAAGCCAACAGCCACAGAAACCAAGGGGCACAGGGGATTTTTTTTTAAGTTATTTATTTTGTGGTGTTGATCTATTTAGAATATTACTGAATATGTTATCGTTCAAAGGTAACTGATTAGAAAAGCAGAAGAAAAAACAACCACCTGCCGCCGGTGGGATCCGAACCCACGACCTGTAATATTCTTACTTGATCAACTCCACAAAAAAATAAATTAATTAAAAAAAAATCCTCTGTGCTCCTTGGCTTCTGTGGCTGTTGGCTTCTCTCATATTTACAACGAGCCCCTCATCCTCCTTCCCTTGTATATATATATATATATATATATATATATATATATATATATATATATATATATATATATATACGTCTCTTCGAATAGATCTCTGCGACTCACGAGGCGGCCTGCAGCGTTTGTACGTGCGACAACACTCAGTGGCAGACTTGAACATCCCTATTAGGCACTTGCTGCTCGATGAATCCACTTACATCTACGTCCTTTTACGCACCCGTTCCACTGTTTTGTAAGTCGCTAAGCATCGCTTCGCTACGTTGCATAACTCCTTGTATCTATTTCATAACCTCGTTTAGACGACGTGTGTGTGTGCCCGTACCGTCGCCAAGGGGATCTCGGCAACTCTTTCGTACGTTATTATCTTCGTTGACGTTTCCTAATTGTGTATACACAGTCGTTCAGATCGGCTTAGAGCAGCCTCGCTGCACACGCGAATTACCAGTGCCCATTTTCGTCACGCCGGTACGAATCCTGCTGGAGACACAGCGCCCGTCGCGACATCTCGTGAAGTCGTGCCTAATTATGAAACGCACCAGAGCTGCCATTATCAAGATATGTGTATGTGCAACTACTTCACTAGGTTGGGTTGTGCTTCCCCCGACACGCTCAAGTTATAACCGGTTCTGCCTGCTTTCCTCCAGTAACCCTAGCACATAACAACGGTTATGTAACGAATTTTGGATAGACGCAACTTGGTCAGATGTCGCAGCAGAAGGGTTGAAGGTAGATGAAGGCTGGTTTTCGACCGCGTGTGAGTGCGCCGTTAATGCAGTAACTATGGAATTCATGTGCGACGAAATGAAAGTGCCTACTACCCACACACCAAGGATACGCTTTATGGCACTAAGAATTACAAAAGCTGCAAACGAGGCCAGAATCAATTAGTTGTTGAACTTAATACTTTCAGAACGAGCGCCTCTACGTATGTACATTTCGAAGTTCGCTAGTGTGGGATGTCAGATTAAAATTTACCGAAGCAATGGCAAAAGCTTATGAGCTGCGTGGGTAATAAGACATTAAGTCGTCCGGCCCATCCCATCACCCTTGCGTAATGGCAGAGATAATTGGAGAAAATCGCTTCAGCAGCTAATTAGTGCGCGGTTCATAATGCACCCGTCAAAAACCGCACAGCAACAAGTGCATGGCTATAGAAGCGTTGCAAATGGCAAAATTTAAACTAATAGCAGCTCCACAGTCACCCGGTTAATTGCTGTGGACGAGATACGAAAGCATTAAAATAATTGCCCCACGCCTTAAAACCCACTGCTAGAAGCTCTTGTTTTTTATATTATTGAACTTAAAAACGGTTTCCGCAAATTTTAAGACTAATGCATGCGGATGTTGGTGCCAGCGATTGTTGCGTAACTTACATACCAGTGCCTGGCACGGAATGATCCGTATTTAGCAGCCAGATCGCTCACATTCCGTTTGTGGATTTGGAACTAGGCGGTGCGGGCAGGGCAATATAATTTTTATTTCTTTTTATCTGCCCAAACTAGTTTACGTCGATTTGGAAGCAAGAGAGCAGTTCGCCAGCAGCATTGATTGCCTCAGTATGCGGAGGATAATAAATAATTGATGAACGACTACGGCGCATCCGGTGGCGCATAGACGTAGGTAGCAGTGAACGAAGCCAGACTTCCCTAATGCGCTGCCTGGTCTGGACTGCTTTCTGTTGTGCGTACGCGTGACAATGCAGCGTACGACGTTGTTCAAGAACGGAGCATTACTATCAATTTATGCCGAGTTAATAAATTCAGTTACAGCAGTTCGTGTTCTCTCAGGCTTTCTACGCATGTACACCTGCTGTCTGGGCCTGAACACTTGCTCTCTTTGCCTGAACACCTCCTACCTGCGCCTGAGCACCTCCTACCTGCGCCTCAGCACCTCCTACCTGCGCCTCACACCCCCTACCTGCGCCTCAGCACCTCCTGTCTGTCTGCGCTGAACACCCCCGTCTGTCTGCGCTGAACACCCCCTGTCTGTCTGCGCTGAACACCCCCTGTCTGTCTGCGCTGAACACCCCCTGTCTGTTCGCGCTGAAGCCCCCTGTCTGTTCGCGCTGAAGCCCCCTGTCTGTTCGCGCTGAAGGCCCCCTGTCTGTTCGCGCTGAAGGCCCCCTGTCTGTCTGCGCTGAACATCCCCTGTCTGTGCCTGAACACCTCCTATGTGCCCCCGTACAACTTCTGTTCGCGCCTCAGACCTCCTGTCCGAGCCTGTACGCGTCCTATCTGTGCTTATACGCCTCCTGTCTGCGCCAGTACATTTCCTGTCTGCACTTGCGCTTCTTTCTGCGCCTATATATTTCACGAAAGCACTAATCAGCGCCTAGTTCAATAGTTCATTCAGGTGTCGGACCGTTGAGTGAGACGACGGTTTCGGTCAGACAAATTTTAGCAAGAAGAAAAAAGACTACCGGTAGCGCCTCTCGTGCAGTGATCTCATTACACGATGCACATTCAATCCTGCATTATAGGTCTTTTCCAGCGTCATTGCACACGGCTCCGATTGCAATGCAGTCCAATAGCAGGTAGTACTATGGGACCGCAGCGCACTGTAATTTGCTGTGAACCTCGAGTCATTTCAAGTTAGCAACCAAGCAGCGGAATTCTTTGATTACGTAAAGCACTCGGGCGACATCAGTGATTCTGGGGCACTGTCGGAGTTCATTTGTTTCAGACATGCACGGTATGTAGTACCGCAGAATAAAGCCACCATTTTTAAGAAGGCTCGCTTCGGAAAGCACCATTTATTTTAGAAACACCCAGCTGTACATTAAAGTATGTAATTTGATCAAAGTTTTGCAGGTTGCTGCTGAGAGACGGCGAAAAGTATTACCTAACTGAGTCATAACAGCGTACTCCGCTACGATCAAACGTTTCGTGGTCTTCGCACTGCAGACGACATGCGCTGCAAACTCTACCCGCAGTCTTTATTCTTGCAATTCGGCACACACGTGCGCTACAAAAGCCGGAAACGACTCAAATAACGCAATCCTGGCGCAATCACAGGGTGCTCACTATGGATATCACTTTTTGCTCGAGACGCTCGCGAAAGAAATAAAAGAGAGGACGTCGGAAGCAAGGCAATTTCCGATCAGCGCGCCGCGGCACGATATCTCGCGACTTTTCGATTTCACATTTTCTTGCCAGAACCGAGAAATAAAGCGCGAAGAAAACCCTTCATTAGCTCGCGTGGCACGTTTCAGTGCGCCTTGCTGTACAACTCCGCAGCGCTGGACGAGTTGCTCGTTGGTGGCGCACCAGAAAAAAAAATGAAGCGAAATTTATTCTTGACTGCTAGCAAAGGAGAACAGAAGAGAAATAAAGGCCTTGGTAGGAAGGACTTGGAAGTTGAAGGCTGCTGTCTTCGCTCAGACTGAGGCTCGGAGACCATAGTTTTTCTCTTTCCTTTCTCTATTCTCGAAGCATGGGATGTGGTCCCACCCGTTTTTTCCCGAGATTATTTTTAAGTGCTTCACGCCTCCGCCTTTGAGTGGTAAGCTCAGGGGACGTGCGCGCTTCGAAGATTTAGAAGTAAGGATGGAGCGCGAGAGAGAAGTTTCGCGGTATGACTTTTATTTATTTATTTTTTAACACGGCCCGTCTCAGAACGTTTCGGCTCGGCTCGGCTCGGCTCGGCTCGGCGCGGCTCGGCCAGCTGTCCTTCCACTGCTCTCCAACAGCTACCTCAGAACTTGCGGTGTGCACGCGAGGAGTTTGTTTTTTTTGATCAATAGAAAATTCCGCCAGCGAAACTCTAGCAAAATCGATCCGTGTTCTCTGAGAAAGCAGATGTGCTTATATGCAATTCATGAGCAAACGATTTGATTCGAGCTCGAGACCGCGGGTGCGTTATGCGTCAGTTCTCTAGGGAGAAAACTGACAGCGAGGTGTTTACAGCACTGGAAATGACGTTCGAACGAATGGGGATGCGAAGGAGCCAATGTTTGCTCATAATGGCCTCGTACGATAACGCGTACACGGCAAAACGAATTTTTCAGACGTGACCGGGAAAGCTTGTGCAGTGTTCGCGACTCTTTATTTCTGCCTCCTTTTCTTATCTCCGTTCTGGGAGGTGTTTAGGGGGGGGGCGTAGATAGAAAAGCTTGTGGAGATTTTCTTTGAATGCTTGGGGCCTTGTTATTACCATCAACGTACAGATTAAAGGAAGCGGCAGAGTGGTAAGCAGCGTTGCACAAGCCATTTCGGTGGTGTCAGGCTACGTCATTTGTTGAAGAATGTCGTTGAAAGATCTCATACACTGCTGAGCACATTTTCGTCACAATGATAACCGTACTCTCTGAACGTGCAAGTTTCTTGCAGGCTTTCGTATCTGGCGTCAGTTCACGTCTGTTTGCGGACTCAGGAATAACTCGATATGCAGTGAGCCATACCGCATGACTACATCAAAAGTTTCCCAAAGTGACTTGCGCATACAAGTATGCGCGGGACGTCAATAGGCGAGGATGTCTGCAGCACACGTGCCTCGCGTTCCTAACACCGCCCACCTCTAAGAGTATTTCTCATCTCATTTTCTTTCTTACTGTACCAGGGAAATTAAGTGCATTCTTCAAGAAAATACTCTCGAGGGGGAAGGATTTTGTTGAGCACGTCGCGTTTTCGCTGTCCACCGCCTGCGTAAAGGAGTGAGGGGTGTACTAACTCAGCTATGTCTGCTCACGTGTGCCAGCGCTTCAAACTTTAAAGAATTCATGAAAAAAAATAAGGAAGGAAAGCCTTGAAAATGTGCATCCTCGGCTGCTGGCGCTCTTTCATCTGTCCAGGAGGTCCACTTTCTTTTCCCCGTCCCTTTCTCTGCCGTCTTCTCCTTTTTCTTTTCAGTCGCCGTTGGTCTCAACGAATTAAAACATTAAACTGTGCGCGCACGTTAAGCTTTGGAATTCCGTGTTTCCCACGTTGTGGGTCGCGATAAAGACGCACGGCGCCAAGATGCTTATTATGCGTCTCTCTCTATCTCTCTCTCTCTCGCGGTCTCTCCTCATTCGTGCCTTTGATTTTAGGTGGAGAACCAGAAGCATGGCTGAAGCTTGGTGAAAACGGTAACGCGAGAAATCAGTGTTAATGTTTTTCTTCCTCTTTCTCTCTCTTCTTTTTTTTCGGAGTGGTTTTACACGGGCGTCGGTTCTGAGCCGAACACTGCGAGAGCCATGCTTTGGCATTTCTCCCGACTAGCTGAGAGTTCGAGGCACGCATAAACTTGCCAATGTCAGATTCGTATCTGATGTATCAGTAATGAACGCTGACCTCCGTATACGCCCACATCTGCAGCAAAGAGCCTACGAGTCTCGGTGATTACTTTCTCGATGATTACGCGAAGCGAAAGTTTCAAAAAATATGCATTAGACGTATAGGAAGACAAGGACCTGTAGACAGTCTGCAATCTCACGTCACCGCCTGTTTCGGACGCACACAGGTGACCTTCGCGCTCGATAAAAAGAAGAGCTTAACATTAAATGCTGAACACTTTCCATTAATGTGTACAGGCCAAACGAGAGTCGGAGAGTTTTTGCGTCACCTTCGCCAAATTTCGACAGTGCTTGGCGACCGGGCAAATATTATATCCTCTAAGAAAAAAAAATTGCAGCTATACATCTGCCTAGGAAACCATGATGTGATATAATAATTGAATATCCACTTAATATGTCTCCAGCTGCTAAATACGGTTATAGTGAAATATATGTTGTATTGGGAAACGAAACATCTGTATCAGCCTTTTGTTGCAGCCAGGTGTCGCTGTGACGGCTTTTTTTCCTCTTTAGCACCAGCCACGTGACTTAATCACGTGATGCATCTCTCTATTCTGCGCACTTCAGTGGTAAGTACAAGTACAACAGGGCCAAAAAGAATAAAACAAATAATAAACAGCATCGTTTTGATCGTATGTATCCGTGACTCGCACTCGTCAGCGCTCGCGAGAGAAGCCGCTGCAGTCCCCAGAGGCTATCCTCTCTTTCACCTCCCACATCTCCGATCTTCGCTTTTTTTTTCTTTTTTTTTCCTTAGTTCGCTTTTCTTTCCCTCTTCGCTCGCGCTCCTTTCGGTCACGCACACGTCGCTAGAAGCCATACTGCTATAGACACTCATAGATGTATGAAAGCAGACAAAAAGGGGATAAGAAATCCATCTAGAAGTGTCCCACACTTGCCGTCTGGTAATAAGGTCGTGCGCAGCCCCATTTCCTTATGGTCACGCCCTTAACGAGCGAAGGAGGGACCGGCGTATAACTGCTCCACGGCGTTTTTTTTTTTTTTTTTGTCCTCAGCGACGCGTCTATTTTTTTATGTCTTCCACCACACGCTCCAGAACATCAGCTTTATGAAGCCATTTTGATGGCATTTCTTCTGCTTCTGCTCGGCTTGAGCTTCATATTAGCGAGCTCTGTATACGTCGTCCGAATCTATAACACATTTTTCCGCAGAAAGCATACACTCTGGTATCAAGAAAAGAGTAGAGGAGTGTTGCATTTTTTTAATGGTGGCTTTGTCAGTTAGCGAAGGAAATCGTACTATTTTAGACAGCAGACAAGTTTGAAGAAAGCAGGAGGTTCTGTTTATTTCATACTCTTCAAAACTACCTTCAATGTGGAGGAATATCTAAGATTTTTTTTCTTCTATCAACAAGCCCACAGTAAAAATTGTAACAATACCCCATGTATTCCTTGGTATCAAAAACTGTCAGCATATTTCGCAAACATTCCCGAACGAGCCCCTAAGTTTCCTTGGTCTTCCCTGCTGATAGTACGATAGGTATAAAACTAAGAAACGCCACTTCTCCGGGTTCGAATCAATGATTATTTTTTACTGCGAGTCAGCGGTTGGCGACCTGTGTTGTTTCTGAAGAACTAACGCGTTACATAAATATATACGAGCAGAGTTCAGAGTAACTTCTGTGTACTGTGGATGGCGAAACAAGTATATATGAGACGCGCGGGAGTGAAGAGGCCTGTTTTTTGTGTGCGAACATACCATGTTGCTTCCTGGCATCACTAAGAACCTGCTCTTCTGAATGCCTACAGTGCATTTGTACACTGAATGCTGTTCGAGCATAGTTTGAAATCTGTGCCTTATAGAACACAGAGAGTGCAAAAACGCATGAACATGAAGTTTATGAAAAAAAAATACATAAATGTGTCACTTATATGCCAAGAATTACGACGCCCCGTTTCTCGACTAAAGAGAGCACCTTACATGCGACAGAAGGAGGAACGCAAGAGTTACAAATACTGCAGTTTCCACTATATAATGTCAAGTGGAGAGCCAAACTCGAAGCAAACTCAAATATTTAAATGAAAAACACCGAGCTTACTTCACACTGTAGTCGTATCTCAAAACGAAAAAAACTGCTTAAAACGTTACTTTAAGTTCCAAACTCGTGGCTGCATCTAAGGTAATGCTAAGGCACGGTCGACACCACTTCAGAGACGGTGGCGTTACATCAATGTCAGGAGAGTTTACGGGCTGGCAACTTATACGTCGGCGGGCTACGCGGACTTTTTTTTTCCCCCCTGATAAAGTCCTAAGTGCATCTCTGGGCGCTTTTTTATTCTTTCCTGGTTTCCCAGATAGCGTTATTTTGTTGACCAACGCGAGCGCAGAGATCCTACTCTTTTTTTTTTCGTTTTATAACTTTCAGTCTGGCTTTCTCATCTCTATCATGCGATGTCGCATATATACATGAGCAAGAAAAAACAAGAAGGGGAGAATATAACCACTTACCGGTGTCGTTGGCGATGTAAAAAGCAGCTCGTTTCCTGATTGTCAGAGACCCTGCGGGAGACAAGACAGCACATGTTAGGAGGCGGAAAAAAAGCTGAGAGTTTTTCATTGCTTTAGTACTTAGCAGTGCTGCTACTACTAACGATGTGAAGGGCATCGTCAAACGCAGAGCTTGTTCTTGGCTTTATTACAGTAGAGATGATTTCAACACATCGACCGCTCTGAAGGATAACATGTTTTTTTTTTACTTTATTTCCTGTAGTTTATTGGTTTAATTTATCAGGCTTTAACGTCCCAAAGCAACTCAGGCTATGAGGGACGCCGTAGTGAAGGGCTCCGGAAATTTCGACCACCTGGCGTTAAAGAACCCCAGGTGGTCTAAATTTCCGGAGCCCTTCACTACGGCGTCCCTCATAGCCTGAGTTGCTGTGAGACGTTAAAGCCTGATAAACCAAACCAGTAAACTACAGGAAATAAAGTAAAAAAAGTAAAAAAAAAAACATGTTATCCTTTAGAGTGGTCGATGTGTTAGTGACTGAGAAAGGTCATGACTTGACTGGACAGCTTGCTTTCCTTTTTTTATTTTTGTACTGTTTTCAGGAGGAGTGACGTTTTCTCCGGGGACACTCCGGTGGGATGAAGACGCTGCAGCGCTACGGCTAGCAGCGTCATAAAGAACGGAGGAACTCAACTACAGTTGTAGAGCTTTCGCGTCTTCTGCGCACGATATTTCCGCCATGTGCTCGTTAGACGTTTGCAGCATTGCTTGTCTGAACCTGGACACGCCTGGCCTTTGCGCTGTTGCTTGTTATTTGATATAATAGAGTGGTATTGGGAGCAATAAAAAATGCCCGCAATAACCGAAGCAGGAACGACAACAAAAATAAAAAACGGTTTGGTTTGGTTCGGTTTGGTTTAAGGGGCTTTAACGTCCCAAAGTGACTCAGGCTTCTTGGAGCAAAAATTGTCATTTTTAATAATAATTGGATGTTGAAACTTTATAGACCTTTCTAGGAATCTTTCAGACAAGTTAAAAAAATTCTTGCCCTTTCAGTTTGTAAAAGAGCTAAATCAGACCATGTATTTTTGAAATCACATAGGTGATGCGAGTGTTCTGTCCTTTGCTCAAAACTCAAGGGTTTAACATGAAAAACACGGCCAATTTACAGCGTAAAAAAAACAAAAACTAAAACTAAACGACGTGAAAGCACACGAACCAAAATGCGATACGCGTCTAATGAGTCACAAGAGACCTGAAGCGTTTCTTAAGAGAGGAAAAATAAAGAACACATTGACTCAAAAGCATCGACAAAGTCGAGACAGGCAGGGAGAAGAAAAAGGTGGTTCTGCAACGGTTTCCGCCTCCGTGTACGCACAGGGAACGAACAATTTCGAGAATGCGGAATATTTATTCAAAGCTGCTCAACAACTGCTGAGAAAACGTCCGTACCTCGTCGCGGCAAGCACCGTTATCCGTGCAATCTCCGAAGTATTTCATCACAACAGCCACACACACACACGCACACACAGGCAAGTAGAAAGATAAAGCAAACCAACATTAAAAAAGAAGAATTCCAACGCTCTTCCCATGCGGTTGACGCTACCAACGTCGTCACGAAGGGTCAGATAAGCTATTCTTGCTTTCAGGCTTCGACTGGCGAATTAAATTTCTAATGGTGTCTACGATAGCACTGGCATTGAAAACAGCCTTGCTCGATTGGCCACTGCAACCGTGTGGTCGGCAACGGCTCCGTACAGTTGGCAAAGTGCCGTTAACAACCTCGCAATCACCAGTTTGCAAAAGTGAAACAATGAGCTGGGAAAAAGTTTTTTAAGCAATAAATTGTCATAATAGGTCGATATGAAACTATTTTAACTAGTTATTGTGTGTCAAACACGACAATTTTTAACGCTA
Organism: Amblyomma mixtum; assembly: GCF_055824585.1. Taxonomy (NCBI): domain Eukaryota; kingdom Metazoa; phylum Arthropoda; class Arachnida; order Ixodida; family Ixodidae; genus Amblyomma; species Amblyomma mixtum. Next base: position 285,212,087 of record NC_143013.1, read on the forward strand.
ATAAGCATTTCTTTGACGTTGAACATAGTGTCCGACTAGTTTCATTCCCTGCTCAAGTGAACGCAAGTCTCTACCATGCTTCGTTAAGAAATCATTATAGGGCCATATGCAAGGAAAACATGCGGGCAACGCATGCCTGCTTGAGTAAGTGCACATAGAATCTACACAGCCCTTAGACGCACGTTCCCTGTAGGTAGGTAGAAAACAGATGAAAATAATCAGACTTATCTCCACACCCGTGTCCTGCAGAGTGGCAGAAGCACTCAAATCGACGAATTCAAGTGAATTATAGACGTCTCGAAATGAATGAATTATTCGCTGAAAGCAGCCTCAGCTAATTTACTTAATTCCCAAGTTTTCTTGCGTACGGTGTTTCCACTCTATAGTGGAGGCTGAAAGTTTCATGGAATATATGCACTTAGAAGTGTACGCTGAGTAATACGATATTGCTTTAAGTCCGTCAGCTACGTCAACGGCGCCCGGTTTCTCAAGCACCCTTATCTTAGCCGACACGAGACAAAATTTTCATTTGCCATCCTTCTTAGCCTCATCTGAGAGTCGGACGTGAAGAGGTAGAATCCACTGATGCAGAAGCCAAGCTTCCCCCCCCCCCCCCCCCCCCACCCTCTTGGCTTACATATTTAACTTATCAATCGTTTTACCGACCGCCGATGCGGCCCGCAAGGGATAATTCAATTGCTGGCAGGTACTCGCTGTTTTTCTCTTTCCTTCTCATTTCCTTCCCTCCATACTCGCCAAATCCGTCTTCCAGATGGTGGAGAGAAGATGGAGTGCGCTGCTCTCGCCTCCATCGCTCCTCGAACGAGGCCAGCCGACCGACGAGTGCGCGTCATCAAAAATTGAGCCTTCGCGAGGATCCCCGAGATGAATGAGGATCCCAGGTTGCGTGCAGATAGTACCGAGTCGCTGTCACGGCTGGTCCACAGCAGGGCGAGAAAAGAAATCCTGGCTATATGGATGGCTCGAAGCGACGTCATAGCGGCCGCCATGTTGGTGGACGAGTACCGCCGTGAAAGTCCGCGCTCTTATCTAATCCATTTATGATCATCTGTTTACTTTGATACGCGTTGCGGAAGCTATCCGTGGTCCCCGATTATTCTCGCCGAGACGTCGCGTACAAGCTACCTGCAACTACCTCAAAATAGCACCACTACTCGACCGTCGTCCTGCTTGTCCCAGCTTTAATTAGGGTATATTGATCAGCATGAGCAAAGTGGGAACGCCAGAAATCAATAACCGCTAATGTAGAGGTCATCCGTTGGCCTGAATCAGCGCAGAACGTGCGCGGCGGGCGTTGGGAAGGCGGAGACAACTTTGGAACTACATGGCATCGCGCAAGAGAAAATGTGCTTCGGTCTGTGCCACGCCTCGGTTGGCTCTGGTTGTGCTATATCGGGCACTACACTGCACTGCACACAAACGTGCGCAAACTGCGAAGCGGCGCACCACCAGCAGAAGCGACTGAGCGTCGTCTTCTCAGCATTGCTATATAACAAGTCGGCCTTTTTCCTCCTCCTCTCCAAGTCGAGAGACGGAGGCTCATTACCGGAACCGCCGCGCGCGACCGCTAATGAGATCTAGGGGAGCGCCATGATGGGCAAAGAGCAGCTCTCGCGCGTTCCGTGCCCTCTTCTGGCTCGGAACTTGCCTAGCACGCTCGCTTCGAGAGCGAGCTGGCGGAGTAATCACGTGCCGTGCGCAATTAGGGGGGACGAGCGTCGTCGTCGTCATCGCGAGATGCGGAGGACGGCACTCGGACGCCGCAGCTCGCTCACGATGGTCCGGCCTCTCTGCCTTCTGTCGCCGGCAGTTAGGGATATGGGCCGGAACTGAGCGGATCCTCGGCTCTGACACTTATCGCGATGAAGACAGGGAAGGTCCGACCACCTCCCACCCATCCACCTCCCGTGGTCGGCTAGTCGTCTGGTTAGCCTCGGATACTAAGACTGCGATGCCGCCCACCGTGATTACGCGTGCAGTCTTCTCCTTACGGCCTCCTTAGCACTTTTTTTTTTTTCTCGACTTGATGGGAGCCGATGGTCACGTGAAAAAGCCTGTTAGTGGGCGCGAGTTAAGGGTACTGATTAGGACGGTTCATTGGCCTGTTTAATTACCCGTAGGAGACGAACGACGCGCATTATCATGCCTTCGCAGGTGCGCTGAAAGGCGACGGCATGAACGATAAGGGGCATTCTTTCTTTTTTTTTTGCGGTGCATCTTTACAACAAGGCTGATGCAGCTAAACTGAAGAAAATGTTGCTTTGCTTAATTTTATAACGTGATTAAGGACAAGAGGATGTCGTTAAGGACAGACGTTGGGGAATCATTACACCTCGAACACCCCACCTAAGTCCCTGATAATGCGATGAACTAGTAAAGCAACGACTTTAATGTCTCGAATTCCAATGCTTCAACCAAAACAGGCTACAGAGTGGTCTGCAGTGAAAGCTACTTGAGAGGTTTACCGTTTCCTATGGCTCCATGCGCATACTGTCATGCACGCGTATAGAGTGAAATGTAACCTGTTGCTTTCAGAGTAGACAGTGTGACAAACAAATTATATCCTTCATAATTTCCTCTATTGTCTTTGTACAGAAACATACACGTTCCGTACATACTGCTGGGTGGTTGTGAACTATCTGCGGTATACGCCCTAGCGACCTACACGCAGGGGCTAACCGCTGACAGTTTAACAGCGTCCTTGTTATCAGCCATCAACCTGCACCTCCATTTAACGCACACTTAAGCTGCTGCGTGGAAACTGGGCCAGTAAACTAAACTGTTCTTACACAGTTCCTCCTGTAGCCAGGCCGTGCCAGTGGGAACCGGTGGAAAAGATTTGTCACAAGCGAGATAGATCGCTGTACGCCTGGCCAGGCGACTAGCGTGCTACCTCGCAGTGAGAAACTAAGATACGCGTGTGTGCGTGCTTTGCAGGCTCAGGCGAACAGCCTACACAGCGACGCCGCGAGAGAGTGAGGCCAGTAGGAGAAAGCTTGAAGCTCTACTGGGCGGCACGTATAGCGTAGCGGTGGTCTGCATAGCACCGTTCTATAATTAGAAACAGTCGCCTATCTTCTCGCCATGCGGAGCGCAAATCGAGCAGTAGCGGGGGCAATCTGGAAGCCATCGTCGGTGACCTGCGCGAGCTTCAGGAACAGCAGCTAAAGAAGCAACGGCGCCTCGCCCGTGCAGTCTGCACGCCAGTCTCGTCACGCAGGCAAAAGCTCAGAAAACCGGGCTCAAAGCGTAGAAAAAAAGAGAAAGCGACGGGGTGAGGGGCAGGCGCCCAGGATTCTTCGCAAGAGTCCAGGCACGCCACCAGTAGACAGGCAAGCTGGGAAAAACTGGCGGGCATGGCTTGCGTTACGCGCGTGGCGAGTACATACACGCTGGCACCGTTCGAAACTGCGGAGCACGATCCGTTTTCGTTTAAAACTGGCCGCGCAGGCCTTGAACGAGATCGCGCGATTGGCGCCACTAGGAAGCGAAGCGCGGGCGAAGCCTCTCTCCTCTTTCATCGGTGTTCTTTTTATTTTCTCGCTCTTGTTTTTTCGCTCCATTTTTTTTTATTTCCCTCACTTATGCTATTCGCCGCGGAGGAGGGCCCGATAATGCCGGATTTTGAGGCCGACTTCCTTGAAGCCGGCTTCAAGGTCGCGCCGCATCGCCTGTGCTCCTCGCATTGCTTGGAGAAAGAAGAAAAGAGGGGGGGGGGGGGGGGGGGGGGGATGTCGATGCGCAGGGAATGCCGATGTCGGCTAGATCATAATAGCGAAGGGAAGAAAGCGAAGTAGACAAGAATTTTCGGTCGCTCCTTGGTACTTCGATCGCGGCAGGGGACTTTTCAAATCTTCTTCTTGGTTGCTTTCGTTCGATATTCTTACTGGTCTTGTAACTTGTTCAGCCGCTTTGATTCCGTTTTTGTTCCTTTTTTTTTTCTCCCCACAGCGCGACCGCGACATCGCGTCGCCTATGGAACTGCGCATGTGTCTGGCGCCTTCGCGGGACGTGTATGTCGTCTTGCGGTGCGCGCGGAGGCGTGTACAGTACATATGCGAATGCTCTGTGATACATAGGCTGTTCAACTTTCGCCGAAGAATGTCGCGCGTCCTTTTTGGGCGCGTGAGCGTGAAGTGTGTGTGCGTGCAAGAGGGGGAGGGGGGGGGGGGGGGTCGAGACACCATATGCGACTTCGGAATTGATCGAAGGTGCACCTTCTTTCCTCTCCTTTCGCCCCTTCGCTTTTCCATTTCTTCCATCTTCACTTTCAGTTCCACCTCAAAACATTGTCGCTCGCTCTATCCCCTCGATATAGGAGTCTCTTCAAAAAGATTGAAAGGAATGGAGTCCGACTAGAGCCTTATTCCAGTGGCTTCACCCCCCCCCCCCCCCCCCCCCCCCCCCCCTATTGTTGCATCGGCCAGCATGGAGTCATTTGCGTGGACTGTTCGAGCTTTCTGATAAAGTCGGATGCTAGCATTCCAGGAGAACGCGAGACAGTTGAAAGCTGCCTTTGAGTCCGATATATTCGCTCGCTGGCGTTTCCGGAGTGCCAGGCAGTTGAAAACTGCCTGGAAGTTTGAATTCTGACCGCTCGTTCCATCATCGTCTTATGCTACCGCTGCTGGCATGGGGGACCATTCGTTTCACGGAGAAAGGCTAGAGAAAAGAGGCCGTGCTACCGAAAAAGGAAAAAAAAAAAAGCAGGGAGAAAGTGTGTGACGCGAAATGCGTCTGTCCTTCAACGCCAAAGCTTTCCTTTTCCCGGCATCCAGTTCGCTGTTGGTGGCTGCGTTGTCTTTTCCCATCTCGCGGTGCAGGCAGCCACCGTTGTGTGGATTGCCATTTACTGGAGAGGCCCGCCTCGCAAAAAGGAAACTGGAGTCGCGAGCTGGGAAAGCCATTCTTGACTGTCATCAAGGGCTGCCCCACTGGTTGTTATTACACGGGCTTCGAGAGTGCGTGATGGCGCTGGGCAGTAAATCTTTCCTTTCATACGGACTGGCTTAAGAACTACGACAGGCTAGCTGGGCCCAACGGGGGAAAAAGTAAACTCCGGAACTCTTTCTCGGGGAACTGTTTCGCTGAGAGCATTGCTAATGCTCTTCCTGTGATCACTGCTATATACCCCCTGGATCGAAAGTACTTCGAGATCCGCCAGATTGGAGAAACTTTGCGCGCTTTTGTTGTTGTCCCGTATCTGTTTAGGTCCTAGGTTCAGATTTTGTAACAGGACCCCGGATGTTACGATTAGTGAGGCGTGTTTTCAACGCACATGCTTCGAGCAAATTGCATCGCCGGTTGCTGCTTGCTGCTTCATCTGAAGCCTATATTTATAGCACGGCCCCTTTTTGTTCGAAGCAGAAGTGTCTGGCATTTGCTATTGAAAATGCAAAAAATCCTCGACGTTTCCGAGGTACTGAACGCTATGAGACAAAACGTTGCTCCGTTAGCGGTACCAGCATCAGGTTTGTGCAAGTATAGCCTTAGATAATGCCATAGAGCTGCTATTTTCGCCTCTTATAGGGACAATTAACGAAGCGGCCTGCCAATTAGCATCGTCATCACTTTCCAGTTCTAGCAAAGGTCTAAGCATATAGCCCGCCATTTCAATTGCAATGTACGGTCGCAAAAGCCAGAGTTTTAGAGCGGCATTTCGAGTTTCAAAGCACTCAATCACGAAACGTGTTGGCAGGATTTTAAGTCGCTGCTGAGAACACTACGGGGCATGACAGGTGAAATTCCGATGATTGCGTCGCGAGTGACAAAGTAGGAGTGATCGATATTCTTAACAGCGTGCTTTAATTAATCCCAACACTCCATCTTGTTTTTAAGCAAGAACTTCTCGTACCACCTTGGTTCTCGTATAAGCCAGAGGAATGACGGGTCAATGTTTTCATTAATATCGCGTCATCCTTGGCCTTACCAGCTGCACGCCACAAGTGAGCGGGAACGATGAAAAAAGAAAAGGCTAGTAGTTCGCGCAACAACTGGGCAAATCCACCGCTGTAGATGATTAATGGACGTGAATTGAAGCATCGTTACCAAGAGGTTATTGCTCTTGTCTCGCCATTTTGAAAGTGCTTCATAAACCTTTAATTTCCACGCGAGAGGGGGCGATGCATTGCGCATAGTAATGACAGCGGCGTCCAGACAAGGTGCAAGAAAAACAGGAAAGGGAGTAATTAAATGGACCAGCCGGGTTTCTCAGAGAGCCCAATTTAAATCGTTGCGTTAACGTGCTCCGGTGTCTTATACTGGACTTGCTGCAAGCACTGCATTTCTTTTTATTTTTTCCAGAACGAGAAATTTAGATGCCTGAGCGAGATTATATGGTGCAGAGGCGTGCATAAATTTTCTGTCTTTAGAAATACAACGCAGCCTGGGGAGCCGGAATGCAGCAGAGCAGCATAAAAAAAAAATAATAGTCATGTTTGTAGCTCGGATTCCAATGGTTGCCTGCCTTTTCCTTTATATTTAAAACCAGGGACGGTTTTTCCTGCTTCAAGAAAACTCGAATGAATAATGCGCCGTTTCTCAAGGAGGATAATTCTATGCGCTAAATCTCGTTTTGATGCTGTGAGGCGAAAGTGCCCGAGTGTGCATGTCATGCAGGGGAATGCAGTGCCTTTGCTGGTTCGCTTGAGGATGAGAATTCTGGTTAAAGCTTGGTGCACCGGCTTCGAAGAGTACACGTCAATGTATCATTCAAGCGCCGCTGTGGTCCTACGCCTTGATAAAAGTACTCCAGTTCCTGTAATTTTGCTGCAAGTTGTTATTAAACGTACGGACTTGATTTCCCTGCCTGAAATGTTCTTCTTCCCTAATGTATACGGGGAACGCTTTTGCTTCAATGATATCTCTAACATTATGTTTCATTAAGCTCGAAAAATCGTTCACCTGGTAGCTACGAGTCTATGGTTATGTGTTAGCCTAAACACGAAAAACCTGCTTGCTAAATCTGTTACTTAGCGACACATAGGCTCATTAGAAGTCAATGACTTCTGGCGTATATTTATTCTTTTGATAGGTATAACTGGCACTACATAAGTTAAGGTAGTGCTTCGACGCATATACTTAAGGGGAAAAAAAAGCAAGTATACATGAAGCTCTCTTATGCCTGTGCATCCTGGAGATTATGAACAAAGATGGACCCCTCGTTCATCAAGTCGCTCACACGGTCACACATGCACGTTCCTTCACGTACTCCCCCTTTCCCGATCTGTCACTAACTCTCTCACTTAAACATGAATTCAACCATGCATTCGCTCACCAATTGAACCATGCATTCGCTCGCTCACCGACTCAAACATGCATTCGCTCTCTCATCAACCTTGCATTCACTCGCCCATCAACCCTGCATTCGCTCACTCATCAACTGTGCATTCGCTCACTCACCAACCACGCATTTGCTCACTCACCAACCATGCATTTGCTCACTCACAAACCATGCATTTCACTCACTCCATCGTTGTACCAAGCACGCCTCACCAACCTTAGGCACTCATGCGCTTATGCAGTAGGACTGCTGATCACTGATCTAATGTACAAAACCTCCTCATTCATTTCCTAATTCAATCATTGACTCAGGATAAGATCCTGAGCCTGTGGCCACAGCAACCGACTGCCCTCAAGGCTTACAAGCACTGTTTTGCTTCCTGAGAGCGACTGGCTTGAACCAATTGTGGCTGTGCACCTCGCCCTTTCTCTCTTTTCCTTCTCAACCACATCATTCCTCTTCCCCAGTGCATGGTATCCAGCCAGAACACCCTTCTGGTTAGCATCCCTGCCTTCCCTCTTCCTCTTTATCTTCCTCTCAATACAGTCTCGTTCACTCACTACCGAATAGGCACTAAAACTCTCTTGGACGTCCCATGGACGTCCCAAGGACGTCCTAAAGGTCCACATGATGTCCATGAAAGTTTAAGTGCCCATAGGGTAGAGCATTCATACACCTTCACAGCCAATTTTCACTCATATTCCCTCTGAGTAGCAGGAGCATTACGCTCACGCTAACGCTGTGATTGCCCCAGAGACTCCACATTACGTCGTACGCTGAAAGGTAGCAGGGATTCGCTCGCTTTACCCATCTGCTGGCTCAAGATTTTGCTCACACGCATCCTTTTCCCTATACCACTGCACTCTTCGGTTGTCTGGAACCCGAGTACGTTGGATAACAAACATTCAACAAAACGCCAAGGCAAAAAAAAAAAAAAAGAATCAGAGGACAAAAAGAAAACGAGAGAAAGAAAGGAGAAAACACTCACTGCTCTCGGCCGTGGGGATCAGGCATGCTACCACCGCCGCCGCCAAAGCGAGCGCGACGGTGCACGCCACTCTCCGGGGGATCGCCTGCGAAGGGAAAGAAGAAAAAAGAACGCGACGGGCGGAACGATTGTCAGCAAGGCTCGTGCGAGCGTCCCGAATAAAGCTTCAATTTGCGAACACGTTTTCAATACGGCGCGCAGGCAGCGAAGAGAAAAGCAAATGAAGAATGACAACGCACAAATGAACGTGGAAATTGGAGCGGCGTACTTTGTGAAAGGGAAGAAAGAAAGCGAAGGGCAGAGGTGCAATAAAGAGAGAGAGAGAGAAGAAGAGGGGGCGACGCAATGTCGTACAAATGACGCTCCCATTTCGGCGGGAGCGGCGAAGCAACCTGAGAAAGGGGACAGCGGGTGAAACTGTTAGCCCGCTGCTGCCGCCTTCAGGCAAATGCGTGCTCGCATTTTTTTCTTCTTTTTTAACTCGGCAAGCCCGACTATGTGTGTATGCGTGCGTGTTTTCGTTGAGACCGTCAGTGTGTGGTTTCAAGGAAGAAAAATAAAACAAAACTTAAGCACAAACCTCGCTTCCTTGCGATAGAGTTACCACCCACCACCTCCTCCTTTCTACGCGCTCCCTCTCCCAGTAAGCAGGCATTTCCCGTTCTTGTGCTGCCGACTTTTCTCCACTCGTTTTAACTCGGAATTTCACGTGGTTCGGCGAAACAATTTTAAGGCGCCACGGCGCATGTGTCTTACTCGGTGAATCGCGTGTTTCACTATATATCGCGTTTGCGCGAAGTATACGCAATACTGCTGCCGGCGTGACGTTTTTCTTTCATTATTCTATTCTTCGGTCTCATATTTAACTTTCCGCTCGTCGGAGCAAATGAATCAATTGTACGGTAGGCGAGGATTTGTCCCGGGCGCATTTTCTTTTTTATTTTGTTCTCGCTATTTTCCTCGCCTTCTGGCGAATGCCGCGTTTACTTCGTTTTGCGCTTTATAGTTCCCGCCGCCGCCGCTAGGTGCGGCGCCAACAGGCACCTTATAACTGAAGCCGAAGAAATTGCCCGCTGCATAATGGGTGAGAGGGGGAGGGGGGAGCGGAAGCAGACTGCAAACTCTCCTCCGGTAAAACAAACTCTTCGCTCGAACGAACGCGTACGCCTCATTCCGTGCATTCTTTATCGTTTTCCGTTCACGCCTCGTGCTGCTCCTTCCAATTTATGTTCCAGCAGTTCGACGGCGGGGAAGCGACGCGGAAAAGAAATTTGAATTACTCGAGGAACTTTTATCGAAGAGGACGCAAAGATAACATTACGAGAGCGTGAGAAATAAAAAAAAAGGAATTGCGGCTTATTTTCACGATTCGATAGGGGCGCCACTCAGTTGGGTGTTATTTCAAGGATGAAGATGGAGCAGCTCATTCTTTTTTTATCTTATTATGTCTTTCAGTTGTTCACTGCGGGAATTAAAGATTGTGGAGAGGAATTTGAATTTGAAACACGATAGAGAGGTAATATGTAAATTTGAGTGGCATAGATAAGCCTTTGTGAGCCGTCCCAAGAAAAACTGTGTTCGCGTTGTTGAAGCCGAACCTCTACTTATGCAACAGCAAGTCTTGTAAGTGGACCTCGTGATACGAGCCCCAGTGCGCAAGCGCTCATTGCACACTGGAACACCAACTGCGAGCGCTATCTTAGAAAGATAGCAGCGCACTTTTTCGTTTTTTTTTTCTGGTCCTCGTTGTAGGCGCTAAATCGATTCAAAACAAAGCAGCTCGTACATTCTGAAATTAGAACGTAGTCAGAAATGTCGCTAATTTATCTAGGACACGTGGAACACGTGTGGACCTTATCTTGCAAGCTTTAACGTCGACAAATTGTTCTCCTTGAGCACGAAGTTCGGATCGTTTGCTATTCAAAAGGGAGGAATTGCAAATCAGCGCGTGGGAGTTGCGAAAGAACAGTTTTCTTTCCTTTTGTTTTGAGCACGCCTGCGCCGTCGAACGGAAGAGGTCATTAAAAATGGGCATTTAGTTTTTGTTCGCGTACTGCCTGCGTAAGAAATGTTAATTCTTATTGGAAGCGTGTGCTCGACTGCTGCTACATTTTGATTGTCCCGCTTGTTGCTCTATTGAATTTCGCCTTCCCGAGTAGCTCGCAATTACTTGTCTTCAAACTGAGGAAGTTATTTTCATTCGTTCCTTCGTTCGTTTAAAGTAAAGTTTGTGCCCGGCATGAAACTCGGTCGGACCATGCACTACTGGCCGTGACTGCAAGAAAGTGCCTTAAAAGGTTATAAGTAAATCTTGCCTAAAAAAAAAAATCATGCATCAAAAAACTGTGCTATGTGTTCAGAGAATCTAAAGAGACTTCAGAAGGATAAGAATGAAGCATGGGGTCTCTCGCGTTACGCAAGCTATCCAACGTAAAACTAGCACGTGGAGCGCTTGTGTGCCGTTAACTGAAAACCGGGAGCAATTCAATTCAGCTCAATTCAATTAATTCATTTCCCCACTTATATACATGATTGGAGCTCTTGGGCTCCTTCCGTGTATATGGTTAATATATGGTTAATATGGTATATGGTTAACCATAATTAAAGTTGCAGAACCTGGAAAGGTAATAACAGAGAGAATAACAGGTCTGGATATTGTACATTTTGTGACCTGTTTGCGTTGCGGTGTATATTTTGTGCGCTACTGACGTTCAACAGAACGAATCGAAGCTTACTATTTCCCTTCACTTCATGTATACTTGCGATCACGAGGAAACAATGCCACTTTTCTTTCAATTTAGCGTTCGCTATTGGAAAGCACAACCTTTTAAGAGAGAACTAGGAACCACAAAAAAGAAGCGTCGAACTTTTATCATTGGCAAGGTTTATTTAATCACGCAGCTTTGCCGCTAGCTAGCAACATCCTAAAACTGCAGCCTCATTTGCTGACTTATGTATTTGTTTCATCCGTTTTGGTGACCCACACTGAGAACTTTCCTCTATCTTCCGGTCCGCTCAGCACCATAATTCATCATCTAAACCTCACAAGCATCAGTCCCACTGCTGAGCGGTGTCCTTTATGTGACCCAAACCATAGACGATCACGTTAGAAGGCAGGCCGGCAATACTTTCTGCATGACCGTACCCCTCAGTTAGACACTGCAAGAAGACTTCGGAAATATGAGTGGCGCACGAGCAGCAAGCAACGAACAATAACAATTGCCTAAAACACAAAACACTCTCAAAGTTAGGTTATTTGTAAACATAAATACCCCCGAAAGCAGAAGATTTGACAGCCGTCGCCGCAGCTCAGCGGTAGAGCACCGGACGCGTAATTCGGAGGCCGTGGGTTCGGATCCCACCGGCGGCATGTGGTTGTTTTTTCTTCTGCTTTTCTAATCAATTAGCTTTAAGCGATAGCATATTCAGTAATATTCTAAATCGAACAACAGCACAAAATAAATAAATAAATAAATTTAAAGAAATCGCCTGTGTCCCTTGGTTTCTGTGGCTGTTGGCTTCTCTCATATTTATAACGAGCCCCTCATTCCCCTTCTCTTGTTTGCTTAATTGCTTAGCGAGGGCGTCGGTTCTGGCAGCCTTGACGCCATAGGAAGCGGAAGAGGGTTCTCACACAGCTTCCACCCTCGCCGTTTGATGACGTTCTACGTCACATCAGCGGTACGTAACTCAGGACGTGCTACGTCCGCCGCTTAAGAACGTGGGTGGCGCTGATGAACACTCTCAAAGTTAGGTTACTTGTAAACATAAATACCCCCGAAAGCAGAAGATTTGACAGCCGTCGCCGTAGCTCAGCGGTAGAGCACCGGACGCGTAATTCGGAGGCCGTGGGTTCGGATCCCACCGGCGGCATGTGGTTGTTTCTTCTTCTGCTTCTCTAATCAATTAGCTTTAAGCGATAGCATATTCAGTAATATTCTAAATTGAACAACAGCACAAAATAAATAAATAAATAAATAAATTTAAAGAAATCCCCTGTGTCCCTTGGTTTCTGTGGCTGTTGGCTTCTCTCATATTTATAACGAGCCCCTCATTCCCCTTCTCTTGTTTGCTTAATTCCCTATCAGTCATTCAACGCTTATAGTGACGGTAATCCGGTGATTTCAACAGAATAACCCGCTTGGTCAAAGCCTGAGTACCTGAGCGCGTTGATGCAGCATATACAGTATGCATGCATGTTCGGGTGCCTACCTGGACTATACATACACGAACGAGGCCTAACCGGGAGAAAAACAACCGGGTACACCCTGCATCGTTACCCGTCGCCACATCGGAAGCGAACCTTCCCTTCAGCTGCTCCTTTCCCTCCTGCTATTCTGTATCGACTGACACCATCTCACCGAGTACGGTAGCCGAGGTTTCTTGTACGCCATATATACGTCCTCTTTGCTATGCTCCTCTTGTCCGGCCCTTTTTTCCCTCTCGCCCCCTTTCTCTCTCTCTCTCCCTAGCTCCACCTAGTCCGTATCCTCCGGGGACTACAATGGCCTCTTCGCGTCGTCGTCATCGTCTTCTCCTTCGTGAGACTGAATGGCGTAGCTTCCCGTCCCCTGCCTTCGGGATCGCCCATTGCCGGTCCACTTCGCGGAACGAAGAAGCGGGCGCGTGCCATCCGCAGACAATCGGAGAGAGCGGAGCCCCGGTGCGTGTTTGTATGTCTGTCTGAGCGATGCGAGCGATAGAGATCGCGCGAGTGTGTTTTTGATGCGGGATCGGAACGAGGGGGGCGTCTATCATTGTGCCCGGAGTGCGCGTGTCGAGGGGACACCGCTCCGTGACGAGGAACCGGAAGGATGAAGTCTTTCTCTCTGTTCGGCCGGTCTCGGGCTTCGTCCACGAAGAGAGCGGCGACTCGCTCGGGACTGCTACTCCTACGTGCAAGACTGGAAACAGTGGCACGAGGGAGTCTTCGTGATTTAATTTGTCGAGTCGTAGCGAGGTGTAAGGGATAAAATTGTTGCGATTGAGGCTGCGAATTGGGAAGGTTGGTACTGATTCGTGGTTTAAGCGCGCAGAGAGACAGGTTAACAAGGAGAGCACACAGCTCCTGAACTATTTGCGTCAAATTACTTGAGCTCTCAACAGGAAGTCAGATACTTAAGGATGTAAGGATGAATACGTACTAACTCGAAGCACCTGGGCCGTGTTGATTTGTTGCGCCTAGCTTTACCTGACGTCGAAGCACAGTTATGTTAAGCTTGGTTGCTATTCGTCTTGATTTTTGCTCAACCGAATTTTGGCGCGTAAGTTTCGGGCTGCATGTCTCAGCAGGTGGTAGCCATTGAGAACGCTGGAAGCGAACAGGGGACTTTGTTCATGTTGTACAGCGGGAGTTATAAATTGGAGATTCAGGCCAGCCAGCGTATACTCCAATCCGCTTTAGCCATGAAAAGGTGACGAAGAGGTGAAGAATTAACAGATAACGGCTCGTACCAGATGAATCAGCCAGCACTCATGACGGTGCCGAACACAGTTCTAGACACTACGTATAGGTTCCCGCATGCACACCAGATCCCCAAGGTGTCCGTACTGAAACGGGAAGCCATCGCATCTAGTGTATATAGAGAATGTGGACAGCAACGTACCCAGTCGTCTACTTTTAGAGGAGGCATGTGTTTCAGGAGCAGGATAAAATCGGAGTGTCTTATGCTAGCATCACAGTACGATTCAAGGTCATCAGGAAAGTGCAGATACTCAGGCACATTTCACCAACATCCGGATTCAATTCCGGCGCCGAAAATATTAAATTATGACAAAGCAATTAACCACCTTGCCCAAGATGATCACCGATGAAAAACATTCAACTTCAAACAATAAATGAGCGTTTCACACGCGTAAATGTATTTTCCTATGCTCTATATGAACAAGTGGCACCCTTTCAGTCTCTGACACTCACACATTCGTCTCCATGTGTAACCCACGTTCAGTGCACATTTTTTGCAGGGTTAGGAAGAAAAGTATTCTGTAAATTGATTGAAGATCAGCCGCACATATCTCACGCACCACTCCTCTTTTTGCTTTGTTGTTGTTTTCAGTTTTCATTCTGTTCGCTAGAATCTTGCGTAACGAACACTGCATAGATTAGAGGAAATAATTCTCACTGCACGTAGACACCCATTCTAGTTGAAGCTGCAAACATCACCATCCTCGACACTCCCGCGGAGTTTTACGCCCCCATTCAATCACTCCGCCTGTTTCCGGACGTATAACCGCATTGGCGCGGGCAAATCGTGCGCCATGACTACCATGCCGCCCGCACCGTAAAGCTTTTGATGACGCTGCGCCGCACACTCTTGAGAGAGTGGAAAGAGCCTCCCGTCTGCGACGCTTATCCACCGACTCAGCTTTTGCGCGCTCTAAAGGGGGGAAGGGGGGGGGGGGGGGGGGCGAAGAAATTGAGTCCGGCGAACTCTCCGCGCATGCCGACTGGCCAGCTGCTCCCGTGGGGGCTTTTCGGCCAACGACAAGCGCGACGCTCAGGAACTGTAGACGCGGGCGAGCGTCTATGTAGGAGAACACGCTCGTTCCGAGAGCCAGTCGCCCGGCGCCGACAACAATGCGCTGGCTGTTCCTTGACGCGGAAGAAAAAAACAAACAAACAAACGTTTGGACGCTGGAGAGCAAATCCTTGCGCTTCCCGTAAGCACAAGCAGGAAGCACGGACCCTTGGGCGAATGGAAGAACGAACGGCACCCGTCGCAAAAAAGAAAATAAGGAGACCTTGAAAATGGTAAACAAAGCAGGAAGCAACGAACGCATTACAAATCAAAACACGCCGGAATGGCTTCCTTCCTTCCTACTACACGCTTCCTTGGTCTTTCGTCGTTTAAACTGTAAATTCCGCTTCGCTGACACTAAAAACAAGGACAAAGAAAAACCGAACGAGAAATAAAAGAAATATAGAAGGAAAACGAAAGTAACATTGAGAGAACGTAAAGAGGAAGCCGTAAACATAAAATGACCTTCCCCTTTAGTTCCGGAGAAACGCGCCCTCACGTGCCAGGCGTAGTGTTCCGCCGCCTCATGCCGTAGAAGACCTCCTCCTATAACGGTGGCGGCGGCGGCCGGAAAAATAAATTAGTTTTTACTTGTTGAGGCGCCACGGGGGTGTCGCGCGCGGGTTCGCCCCCGACGGACCGTTTTCGGGATGATAAATAGCCAGACTGCCGCGCCGCGGGGAAGGAAGCGAAGCGGACGTCTGTGGGTGGGAAAGCGGTTGCTGATCCTTCACTGTATTCCTTTACTTTTTTTGTTCTGCCTTTGTGACCGTTTTACACTCGGAAACGAAACAGAGTAAAGCAACGTGCCACTCAAAACTAAACTGAAAGTTCGGTGTAGGTGTTTTTGTCCTGCCTTCTATTCGATTTCTGTTTCTGCTTTTTTAACGTCAGGAAACTTTGACGATAAATATAAAAACAAAAAAAATAACAAAACAAGGGTGAGAGCGGAGTAATATGAATGCCGACACAATAAAATTTGAAATGTCGTCTGGTGTGTACAGTCAATCTAAAACGCGACTCGAGTCTCTGCTACGGCTTTGCGCTGCAGAACAAGCCCGGCTTCTAATACTGTGTTCTCTCTATGAATCTGATATAGCACACGCTAGTTACGCAGTCTGCATAATCCGCATACTAGTTTTGCTTTGTGTGTTCCACATGCTCGTCTTACTTCGTATACTTGATGCAGTACAGAGTATTTCACTTAACATTTTCAGCAATTTTAAA
The DNA here is from genome assembly GCF_055824585.1 of Amblyomma mixtum. Lineage (NCBI taxonomy): Eukaryota > Metazoa > Arthropoda > Arachnida > Ixodida > Ixodidae > Amblyomma > Amblyomma mixtum. The sequence continues at coordinate 285,228,123 of NC_143013.1, forward strand.
ATTAGGCTTTCAAGTTAAAAGTGTGCTTTTTTTCGGCATAGCATTGTCAGCTCTTAAGCCAACAGGAAACAACAAAAACGTGCTAACCAGTATGCTGGTAGACTAATAGCGAGCAGTTAACTTTTTAGCTATTGCCGTAGTTTCCTTATTTATTGAGAGAAGTGTAGCCCACCGTAAGTCATATACATGCCAGTTTTTAGAATTTCGAAAAAGCAGTTACCCTCCGTTCCGTGGCCCAACAAATTTTTTTGGCCATTTCAACGAGTCACATGCCCCGGAGGGGTTTGCGTTGTCTCCAAGCTTTTCGAAAGCGTATGTATTTTCGCTCGATATAGGCAAAAATTGTTCGGCGACAGAGCCGAGAACTAAGTTTTCGAAAATCTTAAAAGGTGATATGAAATTTACTTAGGGTGACCTACACAATTCTCAATAAACAAGGAGTAAGAGATTAAAAAGTTAGCTGTACATTGTTAGTCAACCAGCCTACTAACTAGCACGTCTTAGCTGCATTCTGATGCGCTACACCGCCGACAATGTTATGCTGAAAAAAAGCGCTGTTCCAAGTCAAAAAAGCCTACTCCTAAAAATTGCAGAACATCTTCGGTGAAACTCCCTGTGTATGTACCCCATGCCACCTAAAAACCCCACAAGCCCTATACACTTTGTATCCTCTATACTAGGGGTGGCCCAACTGCGGACCCTCGCAGGACCAAGTGCGGCTCGCGACTTTAATGCATCTGTACCCCTCCTCCAATTTCTGCCATATGAGAGCTTCCTTTATGTTCTAGAAATGTGCTTGCCTCACGAATGCGGCATCGCAATGCAGAGGAACTGTGAGCAATCGCTGCATGAGTGGGATTCTCTGTTACAACCAGCTTTATTACAAGAAGTAAAAAAATTCCCACGCCTCACTTTAAATTGCGGCTGTTCACTAAAAAGGTTACTTTTTTATGTCCCTTTGCATATACTGCCTCTCCACCCCTGCTCTATACATTTAGGCATATTATAAAGCGGCCATCTGCTTATCAGTCGGATGTACAGAACTCTCGCTCGCTGCAGTGGTCAGTAATTGCAGCGTATCAGTGGCGTTTCGTTGATGGTGATCGGCTGTGTTTGTTTCAGGCATAAGAGCACCCTTGCGGGGCCACTTTTTACAAACACCAGTGTTGGACTGGCGTGAAGAATTATCTTGAAGTACAGTCGCAGATGGCATTCAGGTTGTTGTGATTTAGCGCATGTTTTCTCTTTATTTACTTACGATTGAGTTCAGCCCCCGTAGGGATCAGATGTAACGCAAGCTTTTTGCGCATAAAATTTGCCCGTGAGCAGCCCACGCCTTGTACACGGTCAACTTAACTAACCTCACCTGCCCAAAGTGCAAGATGCTTACAAATCACTCTGCGATTTCATCCGGAGATTAAAAACCAGCGACACCTTTCGATGGCGATAATTACGGTGGATTTATCAATTTCTTCACTGTGTGAAGGCTAGTCCCAGCTATGGGTTAGTATTTTACTTTATAGTGCGTAAGCGTAGTGCATAAAACACATGTTAGAGTTTTGAGCCACGCTCACTCCCAGATCTCTCTTACCTGCAGACGCCTTCAGATATCGTCATGTGCACATCAACCAGAAACAAGGTGTTTTAAATACAAGAGAACCAGTGCACACGCAAACTAATTATTTGAATAATGCAACGAATTAAATATAAGAACAAAAGCCGGAGAGAACATTTATGAACCATATTCTTCAGCGTATACTGAAGGAACCTGCCGACATCTTTATTAATGCTCACCCTAAGCGCTTTCATTGGTCGCTGAAAGCAAAGACGTGTATCCGCATAAGCAAATAATAAACACGCGTTATAGAGGCATATAATGGGCAGGACTGCGTGAATGACGTACTTGCTGGCAATCGGTTGCCCATGTCGTCGAGATATGGCGCGAGATACGCGGAGAGGCGACAATAGCGCTGCGGTGGCGTTCCACGACATCACAAGACTGCACTCGATGGACTCCTTTGTCCTGCTTAACTCACTGAAACAAGGCTTTTTACAAAGCAACCGCCGCTAAGGCAGGACCGAAGAAAAGTATTTCTCCTTTTTCTTCTTTTTCGCGTCTGCGTCAGTGTGATCACCTGCTGGTTGTCCGGAAAAAATTTTGCAAGGAGGCGCTATATAGCGAGCAACGTTATATGAAGAGAAAGCTGAACGGTGCGATACATTCCATCGGTTTTTGTTATTGTTCTTCCTTTATTAACTCGATCAAAGGCAAAACAGCATGAGAGGCGAGGCGATTGATGGAGTCGCAGTGAAAAATGG